>NC_044253.1:29305694-29942194 GCF_003957555.1 Calypte anna
AACAAGTTCTAAAAAACAATGCAATGCACAAAGTAAGAGAGAGAAAAAGATATTTCAGTTTTAAAGCTTTCATAGCATTAGTGGAACTACCACTTTTAGAATTTAAGATGCTTGAGAACTTTTCTTTGAGAGCCATAGCTCGATCAGAAGTTACAACCTGATAATTCAATTACTGCCATTCCTCTTGGCCTCCCTAGAGCCTGGGATCAGCAGAAAGCCAAAGAACAGAACTTAAATGTTCAACAGCAGCTGCAAAAGACAACCACTAACTACACTGGCTGGGGTTTGCCATAGTGTGTCTGTCAGATGTAGTGAATACTCCATTAAAAATACTCCAAAAGAACGTGCCACTGAGCACTGAATGCAGCATTTGTGCATTAACCTACACAGAGGAAATTAAAATATTGTGATTATTGGGTCAGGCAAATAAGTTGGGTGCCAGTGGATTCCAATGGATTGATGATAAAAATAAAATGCAACAATGGCATTTGAGATGTTCTTTCCTTCCATTTTTTGTTGGTTATTGGTCTAGAAATTGTGAACCAAATATGTCCTTGTCTAGGCATACTAATAATGACATAGTCATTCAACAAATACCTGTAATGGCAAGAGAAGTGACAGTGAGACAAGATATTTCATAGGTAGAAGGAGGTTTCATTAAGCCAGGGCCTTGAACTTCCCTCACAAATTGCTCGGGCACACTCCAGACAGCAATTACATGAAACCACATCCATCCAGAGGTTAATGCTCCAGTTCTTTCCACCTTTTAACTCACAAAGAGTCCTTGCTTTGGTATTTCTGACTGAGTGTCTGCATTAGGTTTAGATTGTAACTCCTCTGTTGTAAATAGACAGGATTTTACCCACAGTACACAATTTGCAAGGTTTTTAGAACTGCAAAATCACATTGCTACTGGAAAGAGTTACCGGCACGGCCTTCTCCATTAGATACTTGCCACTAAGCAAAGGTCTGTTGAGTGTATAAAGAGGTGGTAGATCTTCTATCTCTGCTATCCTCTGGTATACGGCTCTGGATAGATGATCCCCATGATATAAACTCCCCAAGATGATGCTAGAGAAGTAAATTGGCTCCACAAAGAGGCTAAGTAAGGCTCCTTGAATACCCAATACGTTCCACCTAAGAGGGAGGGAAAAACAAAACAAAAAAACAAAAAAACACTTTCTTTTTAATGGAACAGGTAACATCTGCCAGACATAACAGCAGTCAATCACAACGGACCAGACTTTCAACCCTTCCTCTTGACTAGCACATGACTATGGTAGCAGAGCTATGACACCTGCCAGAACTTCAGAGATCAACTTGTGGGATGCTCAATGAAATCCTGAGTAAGATGACCTCTAGCAACAGGCCCACTGTCAGCATCCACTTCAGGAGCAGACTCCATAACTCTCCTTCCTCACTAACATGTCTGGTGATGCATTTTCCACCACCCTGCTGTGAGAGATGGACTGAATCATTCATTCAGAGAAAGCCTAACTGTGAGATTTTCACTCAAACAGTAGCTGATGCCTCTGAAAAGACACCTGGCACTGGGGAAGCCATCCTTCTTAGAAAGCAAGAAGGACTGTGTTTGCAAAACCTCAGCACCTCATTACCATAGGGGAAAGCATGTCCCTGACACCCCAGCTAAACTGCCCATATTTTGCTGTCAGAAAGGACACATGAAGTTGCTTGTAACATCCACAGGCAGGGAGAAAATTGAATCTGAAAACTGAACATATGCAAAGAGTGTGCATATTCTTTCCTCACTTTAGCTGCTTCATAAACTCCAACCATAAATCCCTGTCTGGACCACTTTAACCTACACTGGATCAGGTCCAGTGGCAGGAGTATAGCATGCACAGGAGCCACTTTTGTAGATCAGATCTAGTTTTGGCTCTCAACAGTCATACAAAGTGTTTTCTAAACCACAAAGTCTCCTGCAGAGCATTTTCACTGTCCTGGTCTGTGAGGTGTACTTGCAAACAGCTTGGCACTCATAAAACAGAATAGTTGAGTACAACTGCAACACCCGAACACAAGCAGCTGAAAAATTTGTTTTGGTGCTTGAATAAAATAGATGAGCGGAATGGAAGCTCTTGTGCTCAATAGAATGGTTGTCCTTATTAAAATGCTCATCCTAAACCAGGTTGCAAGGTTGTCCTTATTAAACAGGAAAGCTCAGATGCTGCTAACAGTGTTTCTTGCAGCTTGAGCTGGATAGCATGGCTTCACATCACTGTCAGTTCAGGCTAGAAACTAGAGAGCACAACTGCTTCACTGCTGCAAAAACTGAACTATGCATGTTGGCTACAAGACTTACAAAATAGCTTTTTAAAAAAAAAAAAAAAAAAAGTTGAACAAAAATTGCATTCCAAGGAAACAACTTCTTTGCATATCTTTACTGAGGATGAAAATGGAGGCAATGTGCATTAGCTTACTCACCTGTTATTAAAAAAGCTTGCCTTAATGAGTTAGTAAAAATACTGTGCTAATAAAAATAAGTCTCTTTTTTACATTGAATACGGGCATATTTTGTATAACACTGAAAGTGCAATTAGGAATCAAACATCAAGATACCAGGTGAAAATTATTGCTAGTCAGGGCCAAAATGCCTTTCTAAGGCATTGACCATCACTAGAATTTTGTAAGCACAGAGGTATTTCAAGTGCCAAATGAACCATAATAGTATGTTCTTTTTCTTTGCAGTATTGCCTACACCAAGCACAGAGAAACATATGGACTACTACAGACACAGATGATATGGAATAAATACCTAGAAAGAATTCAAGACTGAGCATTGCAAACTGGGCTCTTACAATTGTATCTGAAACTTGCAGATGTGCAAACCAAGCTTCCCTCAGTGAGCTACATTACATTTTACTTTTCATGAAAGGCACTTGAGTGACAGATAGACATTTTTTTAAAGGCCAAAACATTTCTCTGGCAAGCCCTAGCTACCTAAATAAAACCTCTGTCAAACCCTCTTCCCTGCTTCAGTCTTCAGTATTTCCAGAGCTTGTGTTTTGCTGCTTTCTCCCACATTTGGTGACCTTCTCTGGCACAGCATTTGAAAGATGAAGTTCATCTTAATAAACTTCTTTTGGTTAAGAGAAGAAGGAGAGGGGACACCTGAACAAGCTTTTGCAAGGTGAACTGTAGGAACTGGTATTACAAAAGCTCCCCTGTGTCTGTCCACATGCCTGCTGCTTTGCTGGAGTGTGCTGCTCAGGAGAACTGGATTCAGAGCAGCTGGACTGCAGCAAGGACAAGCTTTGCAGAAATCATCCATAAAACCAAAGCCTTAGGCTCTTACTATTGATTAGGCAGGGCTGGATAGTGGTTAGGTTTATAAAACTAGCTTTACATTTCAATTATTATTACAAAAGAACATATATTTATCTTTAGAAATATATGCTTGTATCAGAAGCTGGCAATAACACATCAATAGCCATGGAATCCAAATCAAGTTCTTTAGGTTGTAACAGCATAAAAAGGAAGGACTGCACCAAAACCTTCTTGTTGTTCCTTTTTTATACTGTACTTCTTTCTGTCCAACAGTAATTTCTCACTTCCATTAGCATGTATAAGAAAAATAGCCTTTATAGATATAAACTGAGGAGAAGCTACACCAATACCATGCATCAGTTTTTGATATGCTCCTGAAGTGGTAAAACTGCCTTGTCCTCACAGCTCACAAGCACAAATTGTCAGAATGCATGCCAAGAAATGCTGCCAATCTAGGAGCAACCTTTACTGGAACCACAACTTCTTTTGAAGTTAATGGGCCAAATTTTGCATTTCACTACAGAACATGAGGTGCAGAGCAGAAAGAGCAAAATTTGTTAAAGAAAGCTTCATAAAGTCAGCACTGCCTTTCCAGTGAAACAATTAAACAGAGGATTTTGTTCTTCAGATTAAAAATAGTATCAGAAAAGAGTTAGATAAGTGAAGCAACTTAAAACTAGCTTACAAACTCAATCCTTCCCAAGCTCAGATGTAGTTTATAACAGAGAAATGAACCTTTCAACACTGCAGCTGAGTGAACAAGACCCTGGCTGCAGGGTAGCTAGTTCAGGAGAATTTGAGGGCTCAAGAAAGCAATGATGGAA
Organism: Calypte anna; assembly: GCF_003957555.1. Lineage (NCBI taxonomy): Eukaryota > Metazoa > Chordata > Aves > Apodiformes > Trochilidae > Calypte > Calypte anna. Next base: position 29,309,807 of record NC_044253.1, read on the forward strand.
GACATCACTCCCATCACTAATTCAGCAGTTTAAATGTTTAAATTTCTCCTGCACTGGCTTCCAAGTAAAATGACCTGACCTCAGATCCAGTCTTACTGGGCAAAACCCAAAGCAGACTGAACCTGTACTGTGTCTTCTCTCACCAGGAAAATGGCACCATGTTTGCAACAGAGAAAACCATCAAAGCATCACATCAAGGGCAAAGTACATAGGGAAGAGATGTGCTACCAGGAAGACCATCTTGACAGGCAGGGGGACATCCTCCAACGTAAAACTTACCACTGGAAAAATCAGAGATTTTAGCTCAGTCTTAGCTGAGTGTAAAACTAATGCCTCTTATGACAGTATTTTACATATTCTGTGTGTTGTGCTTTAAGTTCCTTCATGACTTTTCTTTTACAGCCTTTCTAAAACTTAAAAATAAATCTGACATCTAAAATAAAAGCTTCTAGATTGACTTAAAACACGAACCATGGGATTTAGGTCCATACTGCCAGCACTTATATACAGATGCCTTGATGTGAGCTGAGGGTCTAGAGCTCATTATAGTTAATGGTGATTTACTCAGCAGCAAAGTACAACCAAGGTTGCTGGGAGTAGTTCTCTGACAACAGGTTGGCCATCTAATGCCAGGGAAACTGGGGAACCTGCAACTTGGAAAAGCAACCTGACATGATGCCAGAAAGTTCAAAGACATATTTCATAGAATCATAGAATCATAGAATTGGCTGGGTTGGAAGGGACCTCAGAGATCATCGAGTCCAACCCCCAATATTTACTCATCCTGAACTGGCTTTACACTTCTGAGCTGCCTTCTGTGACTAAGAAGATCAGAGTCACCAAGCTGTTTGACTCACTCTCTACCAGAGGCTTGTTGGGGTGATATTTAAGCCATACCATGTTTGATGAGGCAATGACACTTCAAAAGCTTTTCTAGCAGCCATTAGAAAAGTCCTTAAGCATGAGAAGGGGAACAAAAGCTGCAAATGAAAACCACAGCTCTCCTTTTTCCTCAGACAGGCCCACCAACATGGCACAATGGCCCAACACACTGCCTAGATTAGGGTGTTAAGGGCATTCCCATCACTACAGATATGTACTATTGCTACTTGCTGGGGACAAGGAAAAGGAAATTAGGATCTTTTTCTGACTATCTGGCTACTGAGCAGCTCCAAACAGTTAAAAAGCATGAGGATGACCGTGAAAAGATGTAATCTGCTGCTGCTATTAAGTGTGAGTTGAATCCCAGCATGTCCCCAGGGCCCTGCCTGACTGAAGAAGACTGCCAGTCACCACCTTTATCCTTCTCAGTCTCCTAATTTTATTGCTTATACAGCTCTTGATGAAGTCAAATCAGTGACACTAATCAAGTTTGTTTTGTTTTGTTACAAAACCCACAACAGAACAAAACAAAAAAACAAAAATAATCAAACAAAAAACAAACCAGAAAAAAACCCCCAACCCCTGGCCTTGTATTTTGAAGAGGGAGTTTCTTTAGTCTGGTTTCCAGCACAGGGCCACCAGCCACTGAGGCAGGGAGATGCAGCACCTGGGCATGAGTGCTGGGGTTCTCCTAAAAAACTTTCTCCATCAGTGAATATAATACCTAAAACAAACTCCTAAGTCCAGCTGAAAGTTAGCTTGCTTTTAGAAAGGACAAATGATACATTTTCCTGCACATAGTCTTGGTGATCACAGTGGGGCCACCCTGCTGAGGAAAATTATATAAGATGGAGCAAACTGTGTGAGAAGCAGTAACTTACACTTGGCCTGACCAACACAGAACATGTCATCTTTGAGTAACCTCTTATTATTCCTTTCTAAATGTATATTTTCATATATTCATTTATTCACTGTTTGCTATGCAGAATAAATAGTGCACAATTTCTTATAGCAGTCTTATTTGGTATCAAGCTTCTTATTTTGAGAAATATCCATCAAAGCTGTACCAGTAGATCATCTTTTTTGAGTAAGTCTTCTTTCTTAACTAAAAACTGCTTTCTATTGAGTATTTTGTTTACTATGAAAATTCACCCATCTGAAAAATTTCAGGTGCAAACCAAAGACTACTTCAATTCAGAAACACTGCTGAGATAAGAGTAGAGCTTGAGGTGCCTTGTATCTCCACTGCAGTCCACAGTTCCCCATGCAGTGAGACCAACAGATCAACTACTCCCTGTCATCAAGATTTTGCCATGTCATGTACCTCATTTATGGAGTAATCTTGTGCCCAAGCTTCCAGAGAAATATCCTTCAAACCACTGCATCTCTCCACCTACACAGATTAGAGCCCAAAAATGATCTCTGCAGATCTGTGTACAGGCCTCTCCATTTACACAGAGTTTACTCTCTGTGTAATGTGCTCATCTGTGGTTTTATAGATGAGCATCACATTGGGGAATGTTTCATGAGAAGTTAAGTGATTATTTGAAGCCAAAAACTTAAAATGAATGCAGGCAGTAAAACATATCAAAAGGAGAATGAAAAAAATAAGATACCATAAAGTATCATGGAACAAGTTTAGGATATATTTAAAACAAATGTACGTATACTAATATCCCAAAACAGTTAATCTGGTCACAGAAAACACCCTAACACCGTCCTGCAGTGTGCCACCAGGCACTAATACACTCACATAATCCTGTTCTAATGCTTTTGACCCAAATGGGATTACACTCATGGCCTTTCTGTTTTTCTCACCATTTTGTCCTGGTTTCTCCTACCAGGCTCAGGAGGGTGCAAACAGCACATTGCAACAAAGCATTCAGAGGCTGGAAATAGCAGCTTGGATTACACATATAATCCACGCAGATAAAGCTGTTCAGATACAAGGAGTATTCCTGCTTGTGCAATTCTATACCCCAAATTTATCCACATCTTTTCCAGGCTGGGACTGTGAACCTTTGGGAAAGCACAGTGGAAATTCCCAGGGCTCAGTCATACTAGAGGACTGACTGCTGGACACTACAGAGCAATTAATTCTTTCAAATGTACATGGACAAAACACGGTCAAAAGTGTCAGGGAAATGTTAAAAAAAAAAAAAAAAAAAAAAAAAAGAAAAAAAGAAAAGAAAAAAAAGGAATATGAAAATTTGGGCCTCCTTACCCGTCATACAGTCTTTGTTCTGTGTCAAGGGGTTCTATTTGCTTCCTTCACTGGCACAAACAAAATTATTCCCATTAGCCCCAAGGAGAGGTGACAGCTAGCTACGCAAGCGAGAGATGGATTCTGTTCTGCATCACACAAAATCAACAAAACAGTCAAATGTGTTCTAGCTCAACAACTGTCTTCATTTTTTTTTTTATTTGCACTAATATCAATGATGATGTGATACCAGAAGTCAAATGAATGTGGCACGATTACCCTGTTGAGTGGTTGGGAAAAGTTCCTGGCATGAAGCTAGGGAATTTATTCAGTGAATTTCATTGAAAATATTATAAAAGAAACAGAAATTTCATTTTTGTAGAATAATCTTTCAACAACTCACTGACCTAGCTTCTGAAAATCCCTGTCCATTGATGCTAGGGGGCTTTAAACTAAAGTAAAATGTCCTCCTCCAGGAGAGATGCTGATTGCTTGAGACAAGACAAGAGGAAAAAAGCAATTACATAACCTTCCTCTTATATTTTTGATTTTGGCATATGCAGTTTACAAGAATAGTTCCAACTTAAAACACCTAATAAATTTTGAATCAGACCAACTGTAACTTGATAAAACAGAAGAGCTGTTTTATTTTAAAAAAATAAGTAAAATAGCATCAGTTGAAAAACCTAGCATTTCTCATATATTTTTCAGCAACACAGAGGCTTCAAACACACAGACTCATTAAAAAAAATTATGTTGCAACACTTCAGTACCTCTCATACTTCTCCTAAATTTTTGGGGGGTAATTATTTGAAAACAAAAAAATGTCTTTCAATCTTTGTCAAAAAGGACAACAGATAAGGAATTGCATAAAGCATAAATAAAATTGCTAGAACTAGAAAACAAATATGTAATTAGAGTAAAAGTATTTAAAATAAAATAAATATAATTTTAAAGTTAAAAACTAAAAGTGCCCCTCAATTATGATGGGTTTTGATTGGTTTTTTTTTAAATTGGAACACTTTTTCTTAGTATAAAATAATACTACTCTAAATCTCTCCATGGGATGGGACATGTGTATTTTGTTACCATAGAATCACAGACTGGTTCAGGTTGGAAGGGACCTTTAAATACCAACAGCCCCTCTGCCATGAAGCATGGGCACCTTCCACTAGACCAGACTGCTCCAATCCCCATCCAACCTGGCCTTCCACTACTTCCAGGGATGGGGCAAGGATGTATCATCAGAGGAAGCTATCCAAATGTAATTAATGTAATATATTTATTGCACTGTTTTGCTAATGTTATATTGCTTTAGGGGAAAAAAAAAAAAACAAAAAAACCCCCATTCCTCTGCTATTTCCCAGTGATATGATTACAAGACAAAGCTGTCATGGCTTGAAGTAGCTGGAATGATGGATCATGATTTCACCTTGCCTCTGAAGCCAGCAGGTCTGACACCACAAATGAAGAATCAGAACTTTATCACTGGAGTTACAACCACCCCACACTACGTGTAAGCAATGCCATAAGCCAATCAATGACCTACACCTTCACTGCAGGCAGCATGCAACCCTCCGTTAGTGATAAAAAGCAGTAAGGAATGAAGCATTTTATGTCTCACCTTGCTATCTTGTCACTGCAGGACATGGTAAGTAGCCTTTCTCCTTGCAAGACACCATCCCAGGTCTGGATGGTGGTGGTAGAGCGCACAGGGATGGTCCCTTCCCCAGATTCTATTTTTGTCCTTAGCTGGCCTCTGGCTTTGCGGTTTGGATGCCTGTCGCCTTGATCTAAATGACAAAAATAGCTTACAATCAGCTGAGAACTGATTCTCACAGTGTTTTACAGATAGCATCTCAATAATTAGAGTCAATTACAGATATCTGCCTGCGTAATTGCTGGCTTGCATAACAATTTCTATTGCTCCCTGTAAATAAGCTACAGCATCCGGCATCTCTCAGAAATGCTGTCTTCTGAAACACACTTGCAATGAAACAAGCTTTCCCCAAAGGAGCAGTAGGCAGCAGGTAGCTCTTGAGGTATGTTCTGCATGTTACAGCATTAGAATGAAGTTAATGGACAGGTAAGAAAGGGGGAGGCAGACAACCACTGTTAAAAGATGGAAACAGTGAAAGAGTTTGGTTAGTTCTTCACAAATACTTGCTGACTCACTGGCTTATCTTGGCTAGCATTCATCCTCTTCAAGACCACATGGTGGATCAGTCTACACTTAACTTCCACCACACAGGAACAACAGCTCAGATTTTTTTGGAGAGATCTTTGTCTAACACACATCTACACTAAAAGGAAATAAGACACCTAGATTTTAACTGTGCCACTTGTACATGCTCAAATACCCCTTTACACTCCCTCGCGTGAGCAGGACTGCTGTCATACCCTCCTGGGCTGCTTCGTGTGGTGAGAAGATCCTAGCATCACCACAAGGAGATGTGCTGATATAGAGATGAAACTGCACGTTCTCTTTCAGCTTGAACCCGCCTCGCTCCGATCTGATAAAAATGGACTTTTGTTGATCATCTTTATTGCTGAAACAGAGGGTGAAGCTAGAGTCAAAACTGGCATTTATACATAAATAACAGTAAGCTGGAAGCCTTAATAGGCATTAAAAACAAACACAGGACCACTAGAAACCTAGTATAAATCTAACAGTTATTACAAATAAACAAGACATATAATCAAGACAAGAAATAGAGACCTTGACATCCTCCCAATGAGCTTCCAGGCACTTACCAGCAAATGAAACATAACTACCCTTCAGCCCAATCGAAATGATTTTGATTTACATGCTTACAGTTCAAAAAATTATTGCCAATTATTTTTCTGTCCTCTCCTCTCTTGACTGACACCTAACTGAATACAGGGCTTTGTTAAAGTCAGACTTGAGGGGAAAGGGCCTGAGCTTTCAAACACCCTAATGCAACATAAAAAATGTTTCACACTGAAATAATTAAGGCAGATGTTTTACACAGATTTTCAGCTCCATGTGATCAGCTCATCTTCCTTTTTCCTCCAGCTTACCTGAGATAAAGTTCAAGTTGTGTATACAGAAATTTAAGCAGGCACCGTCGAGAAACAATTTCTGCATGACAGTCATTTAGTGCAAGACCACGATCACTCATGTATTCACCATTGATGCATTTTGTTCCTGTGGAAACACTTATTACCAGGGCATCTTTCACATCTGTACCTGCAAAACAAAATTGGAGGAAGAAGAGGGAATTAATATCACAAATAATCATCCTGCAGAACCCAAACAAGACTCTTTTTCTCTGTTGGTTGCTTCTTTTTAATGACTTCAATTTTCTTCTGATATTTTCTTTAAAGTAAAAGCTTCACTCAGCCACACCCTCCCTGTACCAGTACAGTCTATGGTTCTGGTGAGTTCTTCAAGATGGAGTTGAGATGGATTAGAAATTGAAAACCTGCAGGGAAAAATTGCTGTTTCAGAAAGAGTTATTAAAGTCTGAGCTCCAAAGACAGTGCTTCTTTCCTGAGCTCTAGGAAGCCATGTAGCTTCCAGCAGGACCTTTTGGCCATCATGCAGAGATCCACACTCACTTTAGAAATCTGAGAGGCTCCAAGTTACTGCATAGTGACACGTTCTGGAAGGGTATTAAGCCAACAACAGGAAACGTAAGGCTGGGGAATGAAGAAGTTTAAATGCCTAAACCACTGTAAAGCTTATCAGCACCATAGTGCTTAGACATGTAGTTTTTGCTATTAAATAATTCCCTACAAAGTAATTTAAAAATACTATTTGGGATGCTCTATATACAGAGAACTGTCCTTATCCCACCCAGAAAACCCCAAACCAGTCAGCTGCATGAAGAATACAGAAAGACAGGTCAAAATCACAGAATCACAGAATTAGCTGGGTTGGAAAAGACCTTCAAGATCATCATCAAGTCCAACCATTAACATAACACTGACAAGACCTTTACTAAACCTTATCCCTAAGTACTATGTCTGTACAACTCTTAAACACCTTCAGGGATGGTGGCTTCACCACTCCCCTGAGGTCAGCCTATTCCAATGCTTGATAGCCATTTCAGTGAAGAAATTCTTCCTAACATCCAATTTAAGTCTCCCCTGGAGCAACTTGAGGCCATTAAACGTTACATCATTGTAACATCAAATGTTTATCTCTAGGAAAATGCTCAGCAAAAAAAGGTCCAATAGACCTCACTAATTCCTCTGAAGCTCTCAAGGACTGATCAGCGGAGGCAGAAAGAGGATCCTCCCATACCCAGCTGTCTGCACAACAGCAGTGCCAGTATGTAAGGGGTGTAGACAGCAATTAGCAAGGGAACTGGTAACTGAGTAATTAAAAAGGTAATTGAGACAAGGGCCATTAGAGCTTCACATTCCTGAGGAAATATATGGCCTTACAAAAAGCAAACCTAGAACCAGCTGCCCACTCCTGCCCATGGGGTTGGAGGAGAAGCCCATGGAGGAGAAGCAGAGAGCTAAACCCCTCCATGACACAGGACTGTGCAATGGGATCATCTGATTCCAGGGGTTCCAGAGACACCAACCCATGCAAAGATATTTTCTAATTCTGTGTAAAACTAGCTTGGCAGTTAATCAAAATGAATTCCCATGTTAGATAAGTTAATTCTTTGGTCATCTGGGAATTACAGACATAGAAACATAATTACAATAAAAACTTGCAAAATGACACAAAGTACACTAAATAAAACTAAAGATGCTCCTTTCAGAGCTTTGCATTTGGGGATAAAACAGTGTTAGTACTACACCAGCATTTTGGTTGTCACTGAGCAATGCTTGAGGAGCATCAAAAATCTTTCTCCAAGCCCCCCAAAGGCCACTGTGTTATGAGTGGGTAAGAAAAAGGGAGGGGACACAGCTGGGACAGCTGAGCCAAAGTGATCAAGGGATGTCCTACACCACCAGTGTTGTGCTCAGCAAGAAGAGCTCGGGGAAAGGAAGAGAGGACATTTGAGATGATGGTGTTCATCTATCCACAAGTCTTCTCAGCCTCCTCCTTGTCCCTTCAGAGAAGGCAGGGAGTGAGAGACTGAGTAGCTGTTGGACTGCTGGCCAGGGTCAGCTCACCATGGATGCCTTGTGACAGAGTTTGGACCACACTGTCCCCTTTTCACATTGCCCTGTTCTTAGAGCACTCATGTTATCACCTACCCTTAGCAGCACCTCCAGATCTCTCTGCTCTGTGGAGGAAGGAGGTCTCTACAAACACCCTCCCAGGAGGGAAGGGTTGGCATTGCCCAAATCTCCAAGGAAAGGCTGTATCAGGAATTATCACCAATACCCATCTGAGGCATACAACTAACTGCAGACATTTCATGACAGGCCCAAAATGAATGTTCATGAATGTTCAAAATCAATGGTTCAGATGGGTTAAAGACCTAAACCTTAGCCTGAGGAAAAATTCATCAGCAGCATGGTCACAGGTCAGCTCAGGGCAGAATGTCACTGGTCTGGGTGATCTGGTAGAATGTGGATCTCATGCCAGGGATCAGAGAACATTACCAATGCTTGCACATGCACAGCTGCCAACACATAGGCTGCTTTCTTCAGATATTTTTACTAAAATGACTGAGGCACAAGGCACTAAGAATAAAATATAGCAATAAAATAACAGAGTGCAAAACCTTAAAGACGTGGGAAGCAAGCATAATTTCTTACATAATATGCCAAAACCTAAGAATGGCATCTGTGTGACTGATGGAGTGAAATTTATTTTAGGTTTACTTCTAAATAGTTGCAGGATTTGTTTTGAAAGGTACATGGATTTTGCAGACCATAAGTTATCTCAGAAGTCTCAATCAGGCAGAAGACAGGAATTCTGTGGAAACAGAGTTATCTGTAGGTCTAATTTTATTGTAATTAACTTCAGCCAAGATTTAATTGCTATATTTAGTGCACCTTGAAGATTAAATAGTAAAAATATATTTCAGTAATTGTTTCACCTGCAGGAAAAAGAGATTAGTTTCCTAGCATGCAAACAAAACTCTCATATTTGTGGAGTTAAAATAGTACTTTTTCTTTACCTGTTGTCATGACAACTCCAGCAAGGACTTTTCTTCGTGCGTGTGGAGATGTGAAATTTTCTGTCAAGTCACTGAATTTATCTACAACCAAGCGTGCAACAGCATCTGCTAAAACCTGTTTGAAGACACAGAAAGTCACATTAGAAAACTTTAAAAATAATTTAAAAATTACAGCAGCATAAGCTTATAAAGATTCACACATCTAAATGATTTGACACAATAAATTTAAACAAGTGGACACTGAGACACCAGCAGTATGTCAAGGAGGTGGCTGGCTCTAATTTTCAGGCATATTGAACACTCGTGGCTCTTTAGAAGAGGGTGCAGAGCATCTGTTAAAACAGGATCAGACAGCCCTAAGTCAGGCCTTGAAGTGCCCAATGCTCATGATTGTTATGAACATCTGAGGTTTAGGAGAACAACTGGATCAACAGATAAGTCTGTGCTTTCATGCTCAAACCTCAAAACACATAATTTCAGTATCTTCAACACTAGACCTGACAAGATTGAAGCATAAAAAAACTTGTTCTTCAAACCAACATGTAAACCTTTTGTAACATTTAAGTTCATCATCTAGCTATTACATAAAGAAAGAACATATCTGTTTTTAACACTGGTTAATACCTTTCTATTTCTTATTTTCAGAAGATGTACACAAATCTAGGAATAGAAAATGTCAATGTATAATCTGAAATAAGCACTCTCAAAATTAGGAAGGATTTATCTCTCACCTTCAGGAAAACTCCCCTCACCACCAAATCACAGCCTTGTTATATCTTGTCACCAGGGTTAGCAAGAAACTTTGGTCAGACTGTATGGGAGGGGGGGTATTTCTAAGATTAAAGAAAACTTCAAAATACCAGTCTTACCCTTGTTAGATGATGATTCAGTTCAACACTGCAGCTAATCTCACCTGCTGGAACCCTAATAGCTAAAAGAGATGACTCAAGATCAAATTCTTGAATTTTCAACTGAAAGGAAACAGAAAACCAGGGAATTCCGGTTGTTCCAAAGGGAGCAGTTGAGAAAGGCAAGTTCCATGGTAGACAGCATGATAAGCAGTCAGCAGGCTGGCAGGGGAGATGTGGCAGCCCATTCCCACCCAATTTCTGCCAGGATCAGAAAGGTGGAGAGGGGAAGCAGACAGCTGGGGAATGAGCTGAGGTCCCTATCTCAAAGCTCTCTACAGAGTTTGATCCAACTCTCTACGTGTGTCAGCTGGTGGGCAATGTAAAATCCTGGTGAATAACATCATGATGGAATATTACATTGCAGAGTAGTGAAATAAACTTTTCCACATAGGGATGGGCCTGAGCCTACCATGTCCTGAGCTGCATCAAAAGCAGTGTGGCCAGCAGGACAAGGGAAGGGATTCTCACTCTCTGCTCTGTACTGTTACACCTGCAGGACTGTGTTGAGTTCAGAGCCCCCAGCACAAGGAGCACATGGAGTTCCTGGAGAGTAAGTAACAAAGGAGGTAACAAAGATGCTCAGAGGGCTGAAGCATCTCTGCTATGAAGACAGGCTGAGAGAGTTGGGGTTGTTCAGCCTGGAGAAGAGAAGGCTCTGGGGAGACCTTAGAGCACCGTACAGCACCTGATGGGGCTGCAGGAAAGCTGAGGAGGGACTTTGTACGAGAGCCCGGAGTGATAGGAAAAAAAATAACTGCCTGAAACCAGGCAGATATATTAAAGATTGTTTTAGCACATTTCATACCTAAGTTGCATGACAACAGGTACGTGGTAAGGAATAAACACTATTAAATGTCTACAGAATTTGTTACTAAGGCTTTGGTCTTTTATTAGTCTACTCCTCTGATAATTGAGAACCATCCTCTCCTCCCAAGTGGTCAATTACATTAACATAGTTAAGAGTCACTGGGTGAACAGAAGAGATGGGGAGAAGGCAGGATGCGAACAAATGACTGCAGTGCCCAGAACAAGTTACTGGCCTAAAATTATGTCCTTGCTGTCTTCATCTCAAAACCAAAGACTTGAAACTGTCTCTACATGAAGTCCAGGCCACTGAGCAGCCTGGGTGGGGCTCTTTTACTTTTCAATCTGACTTTACTCCCTTTCATACAAATAAATACTAATTGGGACAGAAACTGAACTCCTGTCTCACCTTCCCAGTGAGTGCCCTAACACCTGACACAAAGTTTCTCTATCCCTGCTCCTGCATTAAATTATTATTCAGAGTTGGGTAATTTAAAAAAGGAAAGACCTAAAATAGCTGACAGTTTGCTCATCAAGGCATGCGAGCTCAGAGCTATTTCAGGTGTGTTGTTCCTTTCTCTGATGAAATTACAGTGGATTCACTCCTTTTCTACACATACAGACTGATCTGACAGCAACATTGTAGCAGACACATCCCGACCACCCATGGCTTAAAATATTCTGAAGCTCCTGAAGTTCAGGTCTGTTTGGATCCAAAGGAAAGACATTGCCAGGACATACGCTGAGAAGCACCCGTGCAGTGGGACCAACACCCATGGGAGCAGGGGCACTGTGTGGGCTCTCCCTGGGGAACTCAACCATCTTTTGTGCTCTCCTTGGATTCCCAGGGATCCCTTCTCAAGCACAAATATTCTCCCCTTCAGATTTATTTGTTCTTGCCTTCAGGTTTTGGGCTTATATGAACTTTCACAAACTGATGAGCAGTGGCAGTGCCCACAGTAGGTAAATTCCATTACTTCTCCTCTGACAGTGACCAGCACACACAATTGGGAGAACTGGAAACATTTACACTAATAAAAAAAGGCAATTATTTTCTAGTGCTCCAGAGCTTCCCATATTTATTTAAAGGTCCTACTCCCAGGCTGTAAATTCTCTCCATGCTTATGCAAATAAATGTTCTACATTTCTGTCAATTCCACAGCAATTATTCCAACATATTCCTCATTAATTCCCATGAACACATCCAGTATTCTCTTTTTCTTAGCTTTTAATCCATTACATTCTCGTTCTCCTTTATACACCAAGAAGTCTATTGCAATAAACTACCTAAAGTTCCTCAGCACTTCTGTAGAAGCAGCTTTCCCAGATCTTGGATCACTGTCATCATTCATCTGTATATCTTTTCCATATTTGAATATTTCTTTTACAGTTTCTCCCCATCCAAGGGTGAACTAAGATTAACCTTGCACTTCAAGTAAAAGTAGCCATTGCAGTACTGGTTCTCACTCCCTTTCTTCTGCTCAACATTTTGTCTCAATGTCTGTCCACAGGATACACAGGATAAATTGAATCTGCAACACAGTTAAGTGAATGACCAGCAGCATTCTCTCTAGTGGATTTTCTAAAACTAATGTAATCTGCAGCTACACTCATTTGTGTAGCTCAGGATGCTTTTTCTCACAATATTCCATCTTACACTAATCTAAATAGCTCTGTATTTTAGATTCCTATTTACAATTCCAATTCCCTGATTTCCACTTTTTTGCATCCTGACTAATCATCTCTGTTTTTAAGTAAACAGTTTGAGGAAATCTGGGAAATATCATTATAAAGCTTATGTGCAGGTTTTCCTAACAGAGGTCATCAGTGGCCTAAGGAGGATACCTCCACCAGCAGAACACTACTGTCTGATGGAAACTTTTCATCAGCAATGTCAGCTCTCAGGTGGAAGGGCACCATTTCTGGCTGAGGAAATCCTTCAGACACAAACTGCTGAAGGGGAAGTACTGCTACCAATACGTCCTTTTCTTGTTTTGGTTTTTTTTCCCAAGGCATTTGCTATTCCAAGGGCTGAGTCTTTTAGGGACACACACCTTCTACAGAGGTGTGAGATGCCTCATGGCCTTCCTTGGGAAGCAGGAAGCATTCAAAGGAAAAGATAAAAATAAGAGAAAAAAAAGTGATATCTGGGTGGTAAAGACACTAAAAATGAAGAAATCGGCAAGTCCAACAGAGCATCTGCTGCTCTTGAGATGTCCAAGGATGTCTTTGTCCCATCTTCTGAGATGTCCAAGGTGTTGCTCAGCAGCAAGAGCAGTTCTGCAGGTGGGGATAACCTCAGCTGGCACCAGCATCCCCTGCAAATCTCCTGCTTCTCAGTGCTGGTGCTGCTGGCAAGGATGTGCACTGGGGTTGGGATGATGTGAGAAGGAGCTTTTGCCTGGCCCAGCAGGGTTCTTAACAGTGCTTGAGTGCTCAACAACACTCTTTTTCCCAGAAATCACAACTGGACTGCACTAACAGGTTTCCAAAAACCTAGTGATGTTGACTTCCATGCTTCATCTATAACTGTGTGAACCCTTTTTGTGTTCAGAAGGGATTTTAAAGGTCTATTCGTATTTCACTGTCTTCCCCAGTTCTTACAGCCCACCAACTCTACAAAGCCATGCACTTGAACTTTTTAATGATATTACTCTAAATATGCTGAAACATGCAGTTTTCTTCTATGGAAAAGAATAAAATTTGAAGGACACACTTTTTAGAGCCTGTGGTATGTCCTGTGGCTTACTGCAGAACAGAGGACACCTCCTTGCCTTGAGGGGTGGGAGGTGAAGTGAAGATGGCTATCAACTTACAAAGTGTAGCTAGCCATAAAAATACCTTCTTTGTTTTGGACAGGCAAATATGCTGGAAGACCAACAACATCTGAAAGATTTTAACACACTCACTGCCAAGGGGATAAATACACAAGGCCTCATTTTTTTCAGCAGGGCTCCCATCCTCTCTGAGGTACATGTTGAGTAACTTACTAGCTGTAACTCACCTTCCCAGAGGAGAAGTTTTACTCACCACAGGCAAAGTTGTTTTGTACCTCACAAAAAGCCAAGCTGTAAGCAAGCAGATCAGCTTGCTTTGCAGAGACTAGTTTTAAATGTATTAAATCACAGTGTTGCAAGTAGCGGAAGAAATAAAAATTTAGAAGTAGTTATGCTAAGGTTTGGACTGGTCAAGCAGGCCGGAAAAACAGGCCCTGAGAACGGGTCTTGGGAAACTAGCAAGGAATGTGCTGAGAAGAGGGGATCAATAATCAGAGGAATTAGCATATAGAACATGTAGGAAGAGTAAACTGACACTTTGTACTGAAGATAAGGGTTGGTGGTGGGAGTCAGTTAAAACAATAGCTTAAGTTAAACAAGTATAAGATTTGTGGTTTGGGGATGCCTGTCTATTGTTATCTACATGATGTATTTAACTGTTTTGTAACTGAAGTTCCACACGTAAGCCTCGTTGTAAAATAGTATAAAAGCTGAACCAAAAACGAGGGTCTTCGGAATCCTGACTTGGGACGCTAGTCCTCAGGTTTCCCGGGCCCCGAATAAAGCACCGCATAAACTGACTCTGTTGGTTTGTGTCCTGATTACGGGCAACAACAGAATCAGCACCTCAGTAACACACCCTACAGACCATAAGATTATACCTGTGCCCATTTTTACAAGCTGATTTCTGATATCAACTGCCCTTCTGCTCCATTTGATAGCATGCATGTGTATTTCTACTTTTAATTTTTTCTGGAACATCTGCAGCTATAGGGAGGTGTGGGATCACAGATCCATGTTTCAGCTCAGGACCACCACTGGAGAAGGCATCATCTCTCCTCTCCACTTTTCCTACTCTTTCCCTTTTTTCTCACAAATTAACACACCAGCTACAGATAGATTTTGAACCTGACACCCAGGCAGTCAATTCCAACATATTCATTGGCACAGTTACACTGTACTTTTGTCATTCCCTCTCAGCAGTCTGGATTTAGATTTTTCCTCCCCTTGCATCTTTCTATCCTCCATTTTTTTCCAACCCAGTCAGCATTTTGTTTGGTCTGCAGGTTATAAAAAATCCTATCCTCATTTACATCATTCCTGTACTCTCCAATGTTTGCAGCTTTACCTACTTTAGGATTATCTCCACATTTAACATCTTTACACATCCTGAATAAATACTCTGTGAAAAAATAGAACAAGTCACAGAGTTATAAAATAAAAGAAGATAAATAAAGAAGAACCTGAAAACATCATCAGTGCTTAAATCCCTTATAAATCATTAATACATACCAGACCAAAATCATTAATATGTAACAGACCTTGATATAATCCCAATAACTTGACAGCTAATTATAATTACAACCAGGGTAATACAATATACTGATGTGCAGAAAGGATGACAGTGTCCTGATGGCAAGATGATCAAAAGCCTCTGAATAAATAATGAAATTGAATCAGGTCTACACGATGCAGTACCAGCAACCTTCCCCTTCCTACCCAATGAATTTGGCATTACTCCTAAAGCCCACCAGGTTGTCCTCTGCACTGGAGAGGTGCACACATGTAGGGAGAGGTGAAGCAAAAGACAGCCTTGAGGCATGCTCTGTTGTGCACAAAGTGGGGATAAAGGTCAGTGTGGAAGGAAAGAAAAAGACCTAAAAATAGCATTATTCCAGATTTGAAAATGAAGGGAATATTCATTAAAAATGCTATAAATGTACATCATGAAATAAATAAAGCACATAGAAATTTCCAAACAATGCATACTGCCCATGCATTTTGAGAAAACAACACATTTAAAATAATCACACCATCTACTCATACTCTTCAACCTCACATCACCAAAACTTATCTGTAACTTACATTTTTAATGAAATCCAAAACAACGTTTTTGAGATAGAAAAGGTCAAAGCCTTCAAATTCTCTTAGTAAAAAGATAGAAAGCTTAAAAAAAGTCAAAAGGAAGTATTTGGACAGGCACATAATATCATTAAAAAGACCTAAAAGATACAGTAGAAAGAGTGTAGTCAAACAATCACTACTGTATTTTAGCTGGGGAGAAATGCAAGCAAGAAAACAAGGAGAAATTTTTCTTCAGCAAAAATTTAAAAATACCCCATTCTAGCTACTTTAAATTTCTGGTCTATGTCTGTTATGTTTGATACTTTGTCTAGTTCATTCATGACTTGATTTAAACTATTTCTCATCCTGATTTACTTGCCTAAGTAACTTACATATACTTATTAAGTCATTTCATTGGAGCACAATTCTCTAGATGACAGCTATTTAACCACTCCTCTTGGATACATGCAATGGAAGTGTGTTCTTTACTTAGACCCTGAAAACAGGTGGTGACCCTTCTAGCCTTACTTAGCCTGTCATTGACTTTCATCATTCAGCTCTGTTAATGCCAACAATTGCACTTTGCAGACCAGAGGAATTCACTTCTCTGCTAAAATCTGTTGCATCAAATAATAACTATACTTAAAAGAAGTAATTCTGACGTGAGCTCCATCTAAGTCCAAGATAGGCAAGATGCAATTCACCCTTTTCTCAGCACAAATGATAATCCAAGCTGGCATTTCACTGGGCTTGGTGCTCTCTTACGTGACATGATCAAGAATGAAAGCATCAGCAGCAAAGCCTCTTCTCGGTCCAACAGTGTGCAAAAAGTTCATGCAATTGTCAGAAGTGGAAAAAATCACTCAATACATATGTAAATATATGAAGACAGAGAGGCATATATGCATAGATACATCTAGAGCAGAAGACTGAACAGCAGAAATGCTGTTATAGCTGACTTAACACACAACTTGGCTACTCTTAAGTCATCACCCAAAGACACCACCAAACCCCAAAGGGCTTCTCACCTGTGGCAAGTGTAACTGGAGCCCCTCACTGGGAATGGGCTGTCGAGATGGGGTCTGGTCCAGCTGCATGTTAAACAAGGACGCCAGGGCTGACTGAGCGGCTCGAGCTTTTGCCAGCTTTTTATTCCTTCCTGAGCCTTCGAAAGTCTGACCGTCCACTGCCACGGCCATGACAAAGTTTTTGGCGTGGCTCTCCCCGCTCTCTGACAAGAACTCGTACTTCAGCCCCGGCCGCAGCTCGTTGAGGATCATGATGGGGTTCTTCCCACTGGCAGAGGGGTAGGGAGATGGCACGGGGAGAGGCGACTGGGAAAGGCTGCTGGCTACGGCTGATGATGGCAAACCATAGTCC
Source organism: Calypte anna (assembly GCF_003957555.1). NCBI lineage: Eukaryota > Metazoa > Chordata > Aves > Apodiformes > Trochilidae > Calypte > Calypte anna. Next base: position 29,326,884 of record NC_044253.1, read on the forward strand.
CCACTGGAGCTAAAGGACCCGTCCCCATTGGACCCCAGGTAAAAGGAAGCATCGGAAGGGACCGGCGTTTCGAAGCCGTTGAAAAGGGTGTCAGGGAAGTCTGCTTGGTCAGAGGTGAAGTCCGTGTTGACGGACAGAGTCCTCCCCATTGCCAGGTGGGCTTCTGAGGCGTTTGGGAACTGGACGAAAGACCGCAGAGCCTTCTCAGCAGCGTGAAGCTTGGCTTTCTTTTTTGTGGGGCCAGATCCCTCGAACATCTGCCCGTTGACTTCGACTGCCATCACGAACATGGGGGCATGGACCGGCCCTGTCTGGGAGAGGAGTTTGTACTGTAAACCCGGTTTGATTTCGTTAAGTTGCATCAGAGCATTTTTTGGCAGAACGGGGCCGGGCGTTTTCTTCCTCTTCTTTGGGCGAAATTTGGAGTGGCCATTGTTGCCCTCCTCCAGAGGACGCTTTCTGCTGCTGCTGCCACCCCCATTGGAGAGCTGTGTCCCCTCCCCGGCGCCTTGCCCGACACCTTCCTTGGGGGGAACGTTGTCCACGTTGCGGTTTTCTTTAACATCGGTGCTGCTCGAACCTGCGGTGCCCAGAAAGAGTAACTTACAATGCCTTCGTTGCAGGATCTTGTAAATGCAAAATTTATAGATTCCTTTATCTCTCTTTGTAACTGGTTAAGTGATGTGTGCTCACAGGTTAAATGTTTTGCAGTACCATCAGAGATAATAATAATAATTATAATTATAATAATAATAATAATGCAATCTCATGATAATTCAAGAAAGAATGCAGTCAATCATGATTTTCAAACTCTTCATTTGATACCATTGTATAGCAAAAAAACAATTGCAATTTAAATTATGCTCAAACAAAACTTTTACTCATAAGTTACATTTGGCCTGAAAAATGCTTTACCCAGTGATACGACTTTTAGTAGCATATACCTTTAAAACAAAGAAAAGTGTTGGAATGTTTTTGTTTCTCTTCAGCTATTCCAGACTCACCAAATTCCATTCTTTTTAACACCTTTCCTGGATGCTCATTTCACCTCAACTCGATTTGCTCAGGAGATACAGCTGCCCACTGTGTTAGCATGCCCAAAAAACTGCTTTATGTATTTCCACACAGCCTATTATTAAGAAACCTTATATATGTCATTTGAAAGCTATTTTGGAATTCCTTGTGAAGTACCAAAATTCCCACCATGGAATTACAAACCCAAAAATCACAATAAAGATCCTCCCTTAAAATTATGAAGAACACAAGAAGTGTGACAAAATCTGTGCAATCTTGATCATATTTTTATGTGGAGGAAAGGCACTGTAATATTAATTTAATGATTTCTTTTCTAGAGTAGAAATCTGGGGTACTGACACATCAGAGGTATATTTTGCTATAACTTCATAGACCTAATCCTACTTGTGCTTTATACTGCCTTTTGTGAATAAAAGGCAAATTTAGCAGGTCACATATTTCTAATTCTTCTGTTCCAAGACTTTAAAATACCTATATTACATTTACAGTAGGTGATAAATATTAATTGAAATGAGAGCAAAGGTGAAAGTTCTCTTTCACTGTGCAAATTTCAGCCACAATTTAATTCTTCCCTACAAATCCCATACAATGCACACATCACTTCACCCAGGTTACAAAGCTGATGGAATGGTTACTAAATTTTCATTTATAACATCCTCCAGCAAAAGCTCGATAGGTTACTCCTTTCGGTGCTCGAAGAGAAAAGAAGGAGAAAAAAAAAAGATCAAAAAAAGCCGAAGTAGGAAAACATTTTGTTAAATCATGGTAATACAACAAAGAATTGTACAGTACGAACATTAAATTCGGTCAGGAATGAAACACGAAGTATTCTGAAGCATTGCATTACTAGAAATCTGCTAAATTTTATAAAGTATCTCTTTCAATGTTCAGCCACAAACTACAATGACTGCAAAATGTGTGCTAGAGGGCCAAAACTGTCAATACACAGTGTTCATGCATGTATATTCTTTATATATACATATATACACAGTAAAGACATCTAAGGACAATAGAGAAAATTTTTACATATTTCTTTCTTTACGTCACTACAAGTGAGTCTCTTACTTGAAGCAGTGATCTCCACAGAGCACAATTCCTGGAACACTGCTCTTCTGCTCTTACTAGCAGCACCAGGAATTTGCTACCCATCAGTATGACTTTTAGGCTAAATAAAAATAATTTTGTTAACACTATTTAATGGCTTCTATTTTTCTTTCTTTCTATACAAAGACTACTATCAGTGCCTTTGGAAACCACAGATGGAATACACAAGTTGAACAGATTCCAGCTGAACACAGGAAAAAAAAAGAACTTTTGCATGTATCTGTGGCAGAAGGAGGGACTCCTTAATCCATGTCATGACACAGAGGGAGGGGAAACAGTGCCCTGGCAGAGGGGGTGACTTGTAGGAAGCAGGAAAGAAACTTGCAACGCTTACCTTGTCTCAATAAGAAAGAAGGGAAGAAAACTACTCCTTGCCTGAGAGCTACTAGGTTGTGAGCTTTGGAGAACCTGCAGGGTGGAAGAAACTAGGAGAGAAAGCAAGCAGGGAGCTAGCAGCCTGACTCAAACCCTGAGACCAGTTTCTAAATCATAGAGGTGATCCAAATCCAAACCCTGCTCACAATGGAAAGGAAAAAACCTTTCCATGCAAAGCAGAAGGGCCCAGGTTTGTTTCAATGCAGAGCCACTGACTTCTAGAAAAAGCAACTGCTTCTCAGGCAGAGGGTGAAGGTCTTTTCCTTCAGCCTGCCATGCCCAGCAATGGTGAGGTCTCCTCATTATCTTAAGGCTGGAGAAGAGCTGACAGATGAGTCAAAAAGTAAGATTAGCTGCCACCACCTGTGGTAGTTCTGGCTCTGCCTCATTCATGAACCCATCATAGCTCCAGCTAGGAGTATCAGTAATCAAAAGGAACAAAATTTCATTGCTCTAAAGTTGAGGTGAAAACAGACATGGATCATACTCCATGAAGGTTCTAAAAAAACCCAAAACAGCTTAGATCATTTCAAACTCTGTTGGTCTGATTTGAAAACCAGTATTATGCTTGTTCTGGCAGCATCACACCAAAATAAGGCAGGAAAATGAAAATTATGAATGTTATAAAACTATTAGAAAGTATAAAGCATAGGAGGGAGCTGGCAGGAGAAACCATTTACCATCTGAAAAAAAATAAATCTCTGTGTTCAGTATTGGATGCTCTTCATTATTATTTTCTTTTTTTTATTAATATTTTATATGCTAACATCATATGTCTTGCCTCAGAAAGGTTACACAGTCTTGGTGGATCTCCTAACATACAAAAAAAGAGGTTTAAAACCAGCTTAATCTTAGATTTTAAACATCTTTTCAAGTCCATGCGTTTTCCAGTCTTTAAATAAGTTTTAAAGGAATTAATGCTTTTTAAAGAGTCCTTTGAGGTCCACTCATGGCTGCTGTGTATTCAACACTTTAAGGTAGCTTTAATACAGATGCCAACACTCAATAATGGGATCCTGTTTTCTTAAACACTAATACTATTCATGATTTAAGAATAAGACATATTTTCTAAGTCTGTTTTATTTTCCAGTCACTAAAAATAGTTGGCAGCTTTAACCAGAGATTTCTCCAAGAAGCTGCCTTGGTAAAAATCATAGATGACAGAATATCATGCCAATGACTTCAGTGAAAAAGAGTCCTACCCCTGAGGGTAGGAGAGGCTTAAAAACCCAAGAACAGTCAAAGAAAGAAACAAGCACAGGAAATTTTCATACCATTAAAGAAAGAAATCTTCCATCTGAGTGTTTTTGTTTATTTTTTGTTTTATTCCCTTTAATTAAAAAGTGTCTGTAATTAAGATGCTTTATCCATTAGGGGACTTCCATTACCTGTTTGCTAAGAGACAACACTCTCCCTGCTCTGTTGGATGTGAAGCACACTTAATTAAATTGATTTGACTCTTAGCTGAACTGGAAGGTGTTTCTAGCTACCCCTTAAAAGCTCTTCTCATTTGCTGGCCTGGAAAAATTCTAAGTAAGCAATTTTTTTCATAAAAAAACAGGTAGAAGAAAAATCCCATGTGATCTTTTCTGAGAATCTTTTTAGAAAAAGGGGAAAAAATTACCAAAAAGAAAGGTCAGGACAGCCTCATGCTAGTATCCCAAGTGTTCTGCAAAATGCCCAACTTCTCCCTTTGACTGTAAGGTGATTTATAAGTGTGAATTTAAAATTAGAAAAGTATTTATTTCTATTGTATAGATGCTTCTGCTGGACTCTCTGATTTGAAGCTGAGATAAGATACAGATGGGCTTCTGGCACAGATTCCTGGGGTGCTCAGAGACATGCAAAACCAAAGAAAACCAAATAAAAACATTCTTAAAAAATAAATTAAAAAAAATCTTTCTCCCAATCTCTTTAAACATCTTCTCTATGTTAAACAGATAAAGGAGAAGGACCTTAAGGCCTGAAGTCTGAAACACTGTATTTTCTCACAGACATTAATAAAACTCATAAATGTCTTACATTTCAGTTGAACCAACAATATTTCAATTCTGGCTTCTACACAGCAATTCTAGTTATGCAGCTGTAAGCTACATATATTGCATTTGCCCACCCTCCTTTTCTGTAAGATACTTCCCAAAAAAGGGGGCACATAAAATAAAAAAATGAATAAGCAACTTCTTATATTGCACCTCACAAAGTTGATACAAAAATATAAATTAAAAACAAAATAAATAACAAAAATCCCCCTACAAAAATACCCCCAAACCTCTGCGCAAATCAGGGTGAAGAACTTGAAAAATTAAGGTTTGATTTCCCCATGCCCAAATCTGATTATTTTGCATTTTAAATTCATTATGTTTTTGTAGGCATATAGAAGCAGGAAGGTCTTCCTGCACCTTCCTGGTACTGGGCTTATCCAAGTAGGCATAATCTGTACCTTCCTTTCAAAAACATGGTACAGATGACATCTCAAAACATACTTCTGGAAGACAACTACACTTATACAAATGCATGTCCCAAACTTGTCACAATCCCATGGAACCAGTCTCCTGACAAGACCAAAAGTTCTGTGAATGGGTTCCCATCTTGGTGCACTGACACAGAAACCAAAACCAAAACTGAACCCATAACCCTGAAGCAGGCAGAATTTGAGGGCAAGGGGCAATGGCTTAAAAATTTGAAGAGGGGAGACTTAGGTTAGACAGTAGGAAAAAATGCTTTGCTGTGAGGGAGGTGAGACACTGGAACCGGTTGCCCAGAGAAGCTGTGGCTGCCCCATCCCTGGAAGTGTTCAAGGCCAGGTTGGATGGGGCTTGGAAAAACCTGGTCTGGTGGGAGGTGTCCCAGCCCATGACAGGGGGATAGCAAGCATATTCCAGTGGAGCTCACTGTTTCCTTAAAAAAAAAAAAAAAAAAAGTCCAGAGTAGTATAATTCTAGGGTTTTTTTGGTTGCTTGTTTGTGGGGTACTTGGCGCATTGTTTTGAGGGGAGGGTTTGTTTGTTTGGGTTGATTTGGGGGTGGCTTCTTATACAGCCACTGAAGCAGTATTTATCTGTTGTCACTTAGGGAAAAAATAAGCACATTTGTTATTATTTATACCATTAGAATGTACAATTATTTACACTGTACATTAGTACAACAGGAACAGAACCTTTCATTCACAAAAATATAGAGTTAAGAGGTCAATAATAGTAAAATTATTTGTATAATGTTTTAATGAAAATACTTTCTCCACAGGATATCAGATCTTAAGTATATCACAGAGTTTGCAGTATTTTGCCAGTGTATGCATCAAGATGATCACTATATTCGTCTATTTTCTGCCTAAACACACTTCAGCAATTCAGTAACCCAAGGTTGTAACTATCAACATATAATGAGATTTATCAGCCACACAAGACCTGTGGGGAGCTCCTCTAGCTTCTCCTTTTGCTTTTTCTTCCTCCACTTCTGCTTCCCCTCATTCATGTTTTACGCTTCAACTCTATCTCCTTCATCTCACACCCCTCCCCCTTCTGACTGGTCCCTTAGCCTGAGCATTAGCACTTTGAGGATTCTCTCTCTCCTCTTCATTGCTGGTTCAAAACAGGAAAATATTTTTTCATTTGTCAGTTGTTTGAAGAAAACTATGAGACATCAGGGACAGCTAGACTAGCATGCAGCCACCCATATTTAAAACACTTTATACGCAACGGTTCTGAGTCACTCTTTTATACCCTACCTCAAAACATACAAAGAAATCATTTTAATTTGTGGTCCTGAAGTTTCTTCACAGCCATCCCTGTGCTCCTGAGAAAAAGTCACCTTCAGAAATTATTATTACTGTGTAAATAAGAACATCTTACTCATGTTTTCTTCATCGTCTACATCCATTGTGAAGTTTCTTTGCTGGTTTCTTGGCTGGCGGAGACTGCTTCTGTCTGGAAAACAGAGAGTGGGATATTTAAGCTTTAAGGTAACCACATACAAGGTAAAGCATTGAACCTCCTCTAAAAGCAGCAGCCTGGGCACTGACTTTGCTTTGGGCCATTCACAGTTTTTGCTCAATTTTCACATAGAATTTACCCATTCTGTAGCTGAGATAAACTCTGCAGGACTACAACAATTGGCAAGAATTTTTTTGTATGATGAACTACTGTATTTTTTTTATATGTGAGTAAACTACTTTATCTTGCTACTTTTTTTTTTCCTTACGTTCCAAAATAATATCAAATCCACTCTGCAAGTCACCACACAGACCATTCAAGAAAGAATTTGTTTGGTTTTTTTCCTGAAAACTATTCAAGTACATATTATCCACTGCTTCCTAGGTAATTGTTCTAATCTCATCATGCCACGAGTGCTCCAACAGAGAGCACTGAACCCTAAAACCACACAGGACTTATACTTTTAACAAAAGATTCATTATTGTGGTGAGAAAAAAGGAGTGGGCTTCGCATTCTTACACCAGAGCAGATCAAACCATGGAAACTTGTCTTGTTTTTGCCCATGTCTTTAATTTGCTTCTTAAATTCATCTCTTTATCTGCCTCTTAAATTTTCTGAAGCATTAAGAACTAAGTGCTGTGCTTTCTATGTTCCACACTGCAATATTTTTTAAAAATATAATGCATTTATTTTCTGCTGATCCTTTACCACAATTAAATCTTTGGAAAGTACAAGAATAGAGTCAAGTCCAGTACAAACGCAAAATTGTTCTGTAATAATCTATTCTTTTGTAACATCTGCAAATGTTCATTTCATTCTGCTGTCAACCAAATTAAATTTAAGATTGAAGTCCTATTTTTAAGTGCATCTTTGATTCTACTCCAGAACTCTTATGAATAGTCCACAGAAGTCACATGGCAAAACTTCAGCCTTCTGTTATTTCTGATAATACAGTTATCTTCAGCAGAGATTCAGTCTTCTACTGTACTTTACTTTATCATAGATAGTATAAATTCTAATTATTCATGGGTATTTTGCTTACACTGTGTGCACCTTGAAAAATTAAAATTTATACACTTTATAGCACTGAAGTATTTCTACTATTTTATTACATTTTCCTCCATAATATTATATTTTGCTCTTTCCTCAGTGAGGATACACATCTGTGTCTCTCATCAAGTATTTAGGAACTTCAATGCTTTCAAAACTTTAGGTGTCAGCACTGGTGGAAATGAGACAACAGAGTCAAAAGTTATCAAGAAGAGGAATCATATAAACCAACACGGTCACACTTGGTAAGACTGACACAATAAAGTCAGCACTCATTTTAGCACAGCCAAATGTCTGCTCTGTAACAATAAATTTGTTCTGGCTCTCTTCCCACTTCCTGTGGGAAAATGTAGCTTTAATTCCACTCTATGTTAAAACTGTAGGAAGCTTTAGATAGTACACAAAAGGCAGAACTGCACTGATGATAATAATGAACATACTGAATACTGTATTAACCTGAGTTCAAAATATGCAAATATCAAGTTTTCCACAAGCAAAGAAATCGTTCCACCTCTATTTATTATTTTAGTAGACACCATACGTAAAGTATGCAAAAGTGTGGTGCAAATCCAGAGCCCAGGCCTAAAAGTCACACAAAACCATGGAATCACAGAATGGTTTGGGTTGGAAGGGACCTTTACAATTCACCTAACCCAACCTCCTGCCACAAGCAGGGACATCTCCAACTCAATCAGGCTGCTCAGAGCCCCATCCAATCCAACTTTGAATGGTACCAGAATCTGCCACCTCCCTGGGCAACCTGGGCCTGTGTTTTGCCACCCTCATTGTAAAAATTGTTTTCCTACGTTTGGTCTAAATCTACCCTTTTTTAGTTTAAAACCATTCCCCCTTGTCCCACCACTGCAGGCCCTGCTAAGAAGTCTGCCCCATCCCTCTTGTAAGACCCCTTTTAAGTCTTGAAAAGATGCTCCAAGTTCTCTTTGCCCAAGTAACAAGCAACGGGAGATGAAGAAATGGCCTCAAGTTGTGCTAAGGAAGGTTTAGATTGGATATTAGAAGAAACTTCTTCACTGGAAGGGTAATTAAACACTGAAACAGGTTGCTCAGGGAGGTGGTGGAATCACCATCCCTGGAGGTGTTGAAGAGCCATGTAGATGTGGTGCTGAGGGACATGGCTTAAGCACTGGACTTGGTGAGTTGTGTTACTGGTCAGTAGAGTTGGGTTATGGTTGGACTCCATGCTCTTAAATGTCTTTTCCAACCAGAACTATTCTGTGATTCTGTTTTACTAAGCAGAGTAAAAAGAACAAGTCACCTCAAGTCACCTCAATCACTCTTTATTTAGATAAGGTCATAAAACTGGAAGCTACTCAGAGTTCCTTTCCAACTTCAACAGCCTCTGGATTTCACCCATACACTGCAATACTCCCTGCTGTGCTGAACAGGGCAGCAGAGCTGCCTTTACTGCTTTGTCCTGGAAGAATTCACAGCATTTTGACTGCAAGTGCCTGTGTTGCTATGCCAGTGTGTTACACTGAACAAGGATTTGCAAATGTGAGTATTGCTTAATGTGTTTTATTGCCTCTCTGGCAGTACTGCCTGTCCCTAGACCCAGTGTCACAGGGGGCTGGAGCAGCAATGCCAAGGACACAAATGCCAGCAATAACCAAGGACCTACAGAAATACTTACTGAGGAAGAAGGCATGAGTGAAAGAACCAGGAAGAGAAAACTGTTATTTCCCAGAAAAAGTGAAAGAAATGCCTAAAGCTTGGAGACAACTACTTTCACATAGAATGCATATGCCTTGGACGGGATACCCAGGCACCTCACTCTGCTTTTTGTTGGAGAAATACAAATGAAGAAGTCAGAGACACAGAGGTGTTGAGATTTCCCCACATAAGATGCTATGGAATGAAGATGTTGCTTCAGAAAATCTGAGATCTTGTCCTAGGGTGTACCTTGAGGATGAGCACAAGACATTGAAGGGGCCTCTGCCAACAGGCAGGCTCCCTGCAATGCAGCATCTCAAGGCAGACTGCCCTCAGGTGGGGAGGATCAAACCCCTGCCTGATCCAGCTCCCTGGAAACAACCTGGAAACAACACCTGGCTCATCAAACTTTAATGACAAAGTGATCCTTACTCCCACTGCACCAGCTCGGGCACCTCTCTCCTGCCTGGTCACATCCTCCCTAAAGCAGATGGACAGAGGGAGGGGAGAGGATCATGCAAATCACATAAACCCTTTTCCCTTAAAGAGATTAGAAATTTGAGCATAACTTTTGCTAAACAGGCTACTTTTATTTGCTCTATAAAAGCAGCTTAAATTTGCTTTCCTATTACCATAGAGAAAGCCTGATTCCAATCCTAATTAACTCTGTACTATCAACAAGGCTGTAATTCTTGGCATAATAATATTGCCAACAACCAGATTATCTATTATGCAAATTAAGGGCAGAATTACACACAGCTATGCCTGCCAGTTAGGAGGAAACATTTATCTACAGTAACAGAAGCAGCAACACTCATTCTCTGTAGATACACAGCTCAGATACCACAGCCAATTTATGTTTAAAATCCAGTTGTGCTGAAGAAACTATAAAATCTGTGTCTACAAAAGCTACAGCAAACAATGTTTAGGCATTATCATATATTTTATTTCATTGTGATGATAAAGTGATAACTTTATTTAACTATTAGTTGAAACTAAAGCTCAGTGTTTAAAAATAACTATTTCAAATATGTTTTTAAAAAGGTAAAATGCTTCTAAAAGTACTTTATTCCAAAAGATTTCATGTTTTCCAAGCTTGTGAGTATCAGTTCAGGATAACTTTTCCTTGTAAATAAATCACTATTAGAGAAAAGGCCTGAAAAGTTGTTGAAAAATTAATTTACTTTTTGAGTAAAAATTATTTTCAGATTAATTTAGTTCAGAGTGTATGAAACAGTAGAATAAAATACTCCTGAGATAATAGTATGCTTTAAAGGCTTTAGGCAGTTGAGGTATTCCTAAACATCACAGGTAGTTTCACATCCATTTTAGAAAGTTATCACAACACATACATGGAACTGAATAAAGATTAAAAATGTGAGCAGTGTGGGCTGGAAAACTCTTATCAGTGACCAGAGTCAAGTGCAGTTATCACTGTGCCAGGCTATAAAGACTTTGGGAGAGTAAGAGCTGATGCAAGTACTGGGTCCAAGCCTGCATTAGAAGCAAAACATGCAGAGGTTCTCTTTTTGATTCCTCAGCCTCAGAAATGTGATGCCCGGCAGTGTTCATCCCTCACAGCCCAGACAGAGAATCACCACTATCCTAACAAAGCCAATTGTCAAAATTCACATTTGTTGCTTCCCAAATTTGGAGGGAAAGCAGGAAAAAGAGCCAAGCTTTGCAAAGCAGCTACTTTGGTCTGTGCTGTTATTCAGATGTAGCTTAAAGCATAAGCATTTATTAAGATAACCTCTTATATGGCTGTTGACTCTAAACACAAGGCTTGGTGCTTTGCTAGACAGGCTCAGACCCAGCTTAATTTTTCCATTAGTTTTAGCCTTGATGATTATTTTTGAAGCACAGTATAAAGAGACTTCTTCCCCTCACAGAAAAAAAACCCCACAAACAAACAAAAAACCCACCTCCAAAACAAAACAAAGAAAAAACCACAGAAAACAACCCATAACCAGTGTTCTTACTGAAGTACTGGAGCTGCATAGGAAACATTTTACGTATTGCCACATTTGCATAGTATAGCATCAGCACTACTCCTGTGCAACAAAAGGAATTATTTGACTGTAATCAACAGGACTTGTCACCTTATTTAGCATCTCAAACCAGCTCCAGTTATTCCTGCAGCACCACATGGTGTTCAAGGACAAAAGGCTTGGACGATTCATTTTGGAATGACTACAGGTGTGATCAGAGGTGAGCAATGCTGCACGGCTGCCTCCTGCTGCTGTACCAGGGACAAACCCTATGGAGGAGCTGGGGTTCCATCCAGGCTCAGCACCACATCCTGCTCCTCCAGCCTGAAGCAGAGCAATAGCAAGCTCCTGTCTGCTAAAAGCATAGGTAAACAGCAATCCCAGTAGCAGAAATATCTGCATAAATTAATGTTGGCTGCTGGTGGCATTACTGAAGTTTGTAAGAAATAGAATAAACAGAAATAGAGGTTACACAGATCTGTATTTTGGAAGCAACAATTATAACAGTCAGGAAGGAGAGCTGACAGAAGAGCTGTGAGGCACGTAAGAGACACAATGCCAGAGTAATGAATAAGGCAGCCAAATGACACTAAGCTGTCTGTCCACATTTTCTAATGAAATGTTTGCAAACTTTTAAGGGTTAACAGACATCTCAACTCAACAAAGCACATTCCCACAGTGCACAAAAGCATGTGCACACCCAGGCAGGGAACAGGACCAGAACTACGAATATAAATACAATATTTTAGTTCACCAAGAGAGATTCAGATTCTTGGCTCAGAGACTCTGCAAGCATCCATAGGCTCCTTTGCCTTTGCTAGGCAAACACAACTGATCTAGACTGACCTTACTCTAAAACTATCCAGCCAAGGCCAGGATTTGATTTTTATGCCTAAAGCAAGGAATAAATTACACTAGAAGTCTCTCTTAGAGTATGAAAAGTGGGAAGCTGTGTATTTTTCACTGCAACTCCCCTATCTCAAGCAAATCACTATGGCAAGAGGACTGTGTGCATTTCAAAGAAGAAACATATCACTGATTTCCATGACAAAAAACTTCTTACAGCCTCTCCCTTAACATAAAAAACACTTTGAAAAGAATGAATTAGATGTACTTTTTAATGAAGCTCAAGTAATATCTATTTTTCCAAACAAATAACATTCAAACAGTACATGTAACATGTAAGAGTCAGTACTTGGCTGGGGCAGAGAGAATGAACTTCTCAGCACCTTTTGTACACATATTCATTAGGAGAATGGTCTTCCACACTTTCTCCCACTGAGGTCCATAGATATTTTTTTTTCAATTGGCTACAGAGGTACAGGATTAGGCAGTAAAAAAAAATTAAAAGCCCTTTCATATAAAATAGGACCCATATATGCTTTGAGAGATTGGGGGTAGATTTTTTTAGAAAAAGGACTCTGAAGCCAGGCTGCTCACTACAGAGGAGAGTTTCCTCTCTTGGCAGGGCATAATTACTTCTGAAATCAATATCACTCAGTTATCATTTCAAGTCTGAAGGAGGAACAGTATTTTTTGCTTCCTTGACCTTCCAAACTTTTACTCAAGCAGTTTTCATAATGCAGCAAAACTGCAGTAATAAACTCATTTGCTGCCTCTACATAATCCATTCAGCATTGATGTCCAGAAACCTCTCTGATCCTGCAGGCACAAAGTCTCCATGCTGCTCCAGCACTGAGGCTGGGTCATCACTGGGGGCATCTAAGCAAGGACAGCTTCCAAAAGGACTCCCCTGAAGCTCAGTGTTTGCCCCTGACTGCAGGTGTGAGCAAACTCTCTAGTTTTATTCCCAAAATCTTGCTCTGGGATAAGTGACACAAATAAAATAATATTCTCTGAGAACACTGGAAAAATTTTAAGCTTGGAAAAAAAGGTAAGAATATAGGAAAAAGCTTAATTGCTACTCAGAGATTTATAGAGCTTTCAAAAATAATAATAAAGGGCAAACATTAGCTAACTGATTTGGGTAAGGGCATATTCAGCATTTTATATGTAGAATAGGAGTGTGGAAAAAGTCTGCTTTTTTCTCAGTTATGACTAAAAAAATTCAAGCTTCAACTCTACCATGCTGGTGTAGTAGAGGGAATTCTTGATTTTAACATGGAGAAACAAACCTAAGTCCAGCTGTTGGCTAAATGTGCCCAGGGAAGCCAAGCAATTCTGCATACAGCACTCCCTGCAATATTCAGACAATAAGCAGCACCGCAAACAGACTTCCTTTTCTACATGCATTGTATGTCAGCCACACCAAACAGGAAAACAACACCTAATGTATGCTTTTTAAATTGGAGTCATGAAAAAGGACACTATCTTTACAATTTTAAATCCCCTGGTTTTGAAGTCTGTTTCTTAGAGTATTACCAAAGAGAGGAAGAACACCAGAAGTACTTTTAAATGTACTAGCCAACACAACAGTAGTTGCTTTTGTTTCCCTAAGAGGATAACTTGAAAGATTTTTAATGTATTTGCTACAGCAAGTGTGCACTATGTGAGTACAAAGAGAGATATAACTTGAGTTTTTTCTTGAATATGCTGTGTATTCACTGCATTAAAAAAAAAAAGTTGTGAAGGAGTCTTTAACGGCTATCTCATTTATCCTCATCATTGAGGAAACACTGGATAATACCTTGAAAGCAAAATTTAGTGGCTGCCTGGTTTTATGTTAAGAGAGAATGGTATACAAGCAAAAAAACATAACATGGCAGATGGAAAATACTATCATCAGAAGGCAGTACAAGTCAGAAATCTGCACCTTTAGAGAAGTTTCCTATTTGTTAAAAATCCCTCTCCTTTCAAACTTCGAAATATAAGGAAAATAAAATGTTGGCAGATGTTGAAGGTTTCTGTTCAAAGTATTTTTTAGTCTATAAATCCAAACACAAAACACTGAAATTGCACTTAGAATAAGTGTTCAATCCCCACCTGAAAACGTCTACATCTACAACCCCCCCCCAACACTTATCAAATAATAGAATCATTAAGGTTGGGGACGACCTCGCTACCTTTCCGCTCCGATCGTTTCTTCCGCCTCCGTTTCCAGCGCTGGGGGACCACGCTGAAGAGGGTCTGCAGGCTGAGAGCTGTGGCTGGAAGCGATGCCATGCACACCCCTCCAGTCCCCCCCACTCTTGCCCCTCCGAAGAAGGCAGCAGTGTGTTCCCTAAGGAGGGATATCCCTGCCCTTCCCTGCACCCGAGCTGTTTCTCGGTGTTCTCCAGCCGCAGGATGCACAGTCCAATGAACAAGGATGAACCATGAACGTGCAGCTCGTCCCTACCCACCACAAGAGGCACATGTGCCAATTAACCCTTCCAAAGTGACAGGGGCAAGGACAGAGGTTTTTTAAAAGACACCCTTGCTACTGGGTGCAGAAAGGCAGGTTTATTTATAGCTTGTTTTTGAAAAGGAGGGCAATGCTTTGCTGTGGCTTCAGCCTTCTGCATGCCTCAGAAACAAAGAGAGATATAAGCAGGGAAACATTTATCCATCCTGGTGTGTGAAAACAAGGTGCCTTCAGCATCCTTTATAATTCCTTCTCATGTTCTTACTTATGCATTTCATATGTTGCCTAGAAATGCACAAAATATATTATTTGTGAATAGCGAGAATATGGAGATATTCAAATCTCAAAGAGCAATGTTTTAGTCACACAGTTTCCATATAGGGATTTGCATTCTAGAACTGACCAAAAGACTTCCCAATGTCAACATTAACTGTAGCATTTTCCAGCCTTTTTATAAACAGAAAAAAGAAACATGCCTTTACAGAATACTGTGGTTTTCCATAATGTGAACCCCATTAACTCCTCTGAGCAACCAGCTGAATACACATTCATCCTGTCAGCCCTGTGCATCAGCATCACCACAGACTGGGGGCTGCAGCTATCCCTTAATACTGCAGATTAAACCTCACAGGAGAGAAAACATCTTCCAGAAGAGGATGTTTGGTGGTACAAGTTCCATGGGCATCTTCATCATATTACTACAGTGAGGAGACTTCTCTGACAAGTCACCTCCACCTCCTCTCAGACCTTAATTTCTTAGACCCTGGCCCTTTTCAAAGACCCTGGCTCTATGGAAGACAGCACGTGATCAAATCCAGATAAAATCTGATAGGTGACAACTAGCCAGGATAGCTGTTTTGGAAAAACATTGCCACTAGCATCTTAGATTAGCTGCACTTCACTACCCAAAACAATCAAGCTCACCTCTGGGATTGGGATGACCTGGTAACAAGGAGCCCTACCTCTCCATCTGCTGCTCCCTCTGCTGGCAATTGTTCTCCAGATCTGAAGTACCAGCCAGTCTATGATGGAAAGCTGCTGAAATCATTTAACTTGATGACTGAAATTATTTCTGCAGGAAGCCTCAGTGCTAAGGGCTTCAAACTTTCCCACTTACTTTAGAAACCTATATTAACACCTATATTAACAGGCACCACTGAGGATGGAGAATAGGACTATTCATGCTTGTTTTACAAAATTTAACAAGATCAATTTGCCACGGTAGAACAAGCCACCAATGCCATGTTCATGTTACCACATGTTCACTGCTTTCAAGAAGCCTGGGACAAAATGAGCCTCATCATGATCTAAGACCAACTTCCCAAAACAGTCTTCCCTGGGGCAATAAGATGTGATCCTCCTTTGCAGTAGATATAAGGTCAGGCACTTTCTTATGGTTCCAACATTTCTCCCTCCTTTTACTTGGGTTCACAGACTGCCCAGCATGCTCTGGATTAACAAAGCAACATTCCTCCCTTCATGGAAACCAGGAGTAGCCTCACTTAAACATGACAAGGCTGACATCAGGCCCTGCAGTGCCACATCTGGATGGGTCTACAGAGTCATGGCAAGATGAAGGTGGAAGTCAAGGAAACCCCAGTGAATCCCACAGCACCAGTGTCAGCACAGGTTGCACTGGTTGCAAGCTGTCAGAGCCTTTTACCATCTGACCAGAGTTAATATAAGGCCAAAGTCAGTGGTTCTGCACCTCACTAATCATGGAATGGTTTGAGTTGGAAAGGACCTTAAAGATCATCACATTTCAACCACCCTGCCATGAGGCAGGGACAAGAGTTTCAGGCCACGTTGGACATTTCAATTCCCATTAAGCTGTGAATGATGGGCAAAGGACAAGGGAAGTGAAGCAGCTACATTACATGGCCTTGCAGGAAAAGCACCACTGACACAAAGAGAGAAAAAACTAAAACACTCCTTGGGGAAATGGGAAACAATTTTGTTCCTTTGAGCAAAAAATAAACTTTGTAAAAAGCAAAAAAGCAGCATGTGATACCACTTCACTGTAATTGTTCCAGCTGTTGAAGCTTTCACCACTTTGTGAGTACCAGGGAGCTCAAGGCCACATTGAAGCCCTTCTGCCAAGCTTCTCCTTCACCTGGGATTTCATAAAGCTCATAGGAATAACCTGTAGTATCTTTAGCTACCCATCAGACTCACTTCAAATTAGGTAAGTTGGAAAGCTACTGGCAAAGTAGAAAGTGAACAAAAAGAATATGATCACACAACAATTTGTTTTTTAAACATATTGCATGAAAATCCCTATGCACCAAAAACGTCCTTGCAAATCTCATTTTCTTATAAAATTGCCCACTATTATCAGTTTACTTTGCACACAGTTTGAAGGAATAGTCACACAATGCATTTTGTAAGCAGTCGTAGTGGTTTTTTTTCTCCACCTGCAACCCATGTACTTTTCAAGTGCAAGGATAGCATTACAGACCAACAGCAAGTTTTTCTTCAAGTTTTGTGTACTGCAGCAAGAATGAACATAAATTAGCAGCAACCACTAGAATCTGTTTAGGCTAATTACAGCTCTAGCATTTGCTCAGCACAGCAAATCTCAAAAGACAAAGCTGCTGGCTGCACATCAGGAACTCCAGGAGCTCTGATACTACATGCCTATGCTTGCATTTCAACCCCTCAAATGACTGAATCTGCTCCAATGGCACCATCTACTGTTACACTGCATAATTAATTGCTTTTACATCTATTCCTTCCCTGGCTGAGGAAATCTACAAATTAGAAATAACTTAAGAAATGTGCAGATTTACTCTACAGTAAACTATTTTTTACCATATACACTTGGTGACCATGTTTTGTTTTAGGTATCACCACTTACGCTTCTTACTGGCTTACTCTGAGAACTGAACATGGAATTTTAAAGACACATTCTTTCTGAAGGACCCCTAAAACACCCACGACTTGCAGAGATGTATTTAAAGTGCATTTCCAAGGAAAAAGCGATAACCACTCAGAGAAGAAAACTCAGCAGCCTAGAGCTCCCAGCACCATGGTTTAGAAGATAACAGATGCAGCTACCCAGTAGTGCTGAGGAAAATGATAGCTAATAGAAAGAAGAATCCAAAATAGGGTCAAAAGATGTTTAAAAAGTCTCAAAGATTTTGAAGTTATTTTATAAAAATAATTAAAAAAAGACATCCAGGTAAGGTCATGTCTGGCATTAGCAGATAGGCTTAAAAATTGGATGTATTTGCTCCTTTCCCACCACAGTTACACGAAGCCCAACTCAAATGCTCAGCAAACTCTCAAGCTCTACATGCCAGCTTTGCATATTTATTTTATTAATATGGATTGGGTAAAAATTTGCAGTCACAGGGCTAAGTGATTTTTTGCAACATCGACTTGAAACAGCTATTTCTTAATATTTTCTGGTTTAAAACTGTCTTTGAAGTTGTTTAGTGAACAAAAATAAACGTAAATTAAATATAAAAGACAGTTTTGAATAATTGTTTAAACACATTAAGATGATTCTATCCTCCAAGTTATACATCAATCAGAAAACAAAGAACCTCACTGTATATTTGCAAATACGGTCTGCTTACCTTTTTATCAATTAGAGTACATGATGATTCTGCAACCTGCAAAAAGAGAAACACAGTTAAATTTGTAAAAGAAAAAAAAATACTAAGTGTATTACAAATAGTAACTCCTGTCTTTCTAAAGGACAAATTCTGATTCTGTAAGAATAAGAACTACATAGTGCATACACACAGTCACAGAGCCTTGTAAGCCCAGCAAAGGGAGGGGGAGAAATAATTCTCAACATTCCTGATTGGAAACAAAATCCAAAAAAACATCCAACACTGAAGCTGCTTAGTACTGAGGTACAAACAGCTGCTTAGAACCTCGTGTGTCATCTCTGCACCTTCTAGCAGAATAGGTGAAGAAAAAAATTTGGCCAATAATGGCTTAAAACTAAAATCAACTTCTGTGTTATTACAACCCACTTATCCTACAAGGAAATCTAAAGTTGTCTTCTTGTTAGAAGTTCTGTTGTTTTTTTTTTTTACTTTACACATTGAATTTTATTTTTAGTGGTTGATTTTAATCCATATAAACAAAACCTCAACCACAACCTCCTTTTCAAACAGCACTTCCTTGATACTTATGACATCAGCTTCTCTTCTCCTGTAGCGACTGCAAAACTGGAAAATCTCTCAGCTGCCAGCAGTGGGGAAAGAAATCAGAGATGTAGGGTAAGAATGATACAGGATAACAGGAAGGAAAAATGCTACAAGACATTTTCTTTTATTTCCATAAATAGATGTAAACTGCATGGCTGTTCAACCAGGAACAGATGGCTTTATTTTTACAGATAGCCTCCTAGTTATAAGAAAATATTTATATGACTTTATCTCTGTGAAGACACACTATTCTGAAAGTGGTTCTGTAAATCCCAGGAGCCATTTCCAAAGCAACAGAATATTTAAGTCCTGTGGCTCTGCTTTACAAACACACACACACAGAGTCAATGTGGGGACATCACCTGTGCCTCTAAAGGATTTTGGTATTTGCACCCAGAAAAGAAAAAAAATCTGTTACACTGCCCACAAGAGGGTGCTGGCATCCTACAAAACCTATCAGTAAATTTAAGTTCCACAGTACAGCTGTGGACTACACAAACTGATGGAAATATTTATTATATTGTAACTGGTTTGGTCAAGTTAGACAAGAAAAGAACCAACACAATAATGAAAGTTCATGCACTGAACACTGCATTAATTCAATCTTGTTTGTTTTTTTTATCTCAGATATTTCAATTTCCCAACACTTCATGGTGCCATTCTCCAATAATTCAGAAAAATACGGCAACAATGTGTTTGTCTCAGCCTGATGTAGTAGAAATGCCAAGAGAGTTCAAAGCAGTGTCAGCTAAAGCCAGCATCCCTCTCTGCAACGGATTATTATGCAAGTCCACTAAAAACAGATACAGCATTTCACACCATGATGATTTACCAGTTTCTTTAATATCTTCCAATCTTTGTAGCTCCATATCCACAACAAAATCTCTTCCAAACCTTTGGAATACCACATATAAACTGCAATGTGAAAATCAGTATTTATGGCAACATACGCTACAAAAAAAAAAAAATTAACAAGGAGTTTTTGGTAATTCTCATTCTACATGAGCACTGCTTTAAATAAAGCTATACTTAACCCTGAGAATGAACACTGCTAGTAATTTTTATCTAAGTT
The DNA here is from genome assembly GCF_003957555.1 of Calypte anna. Classification (NCBI taxonomy): domain Eukaryota; kingdom Metazoa; phylum Chordata; class Aves; order Apodiformes; family Trochilidae; genus Calypte; species Calypte anna. Next base: position 29,346,580 of record NC_044253.1, read on the forward strand.
AACTAAGCGTGGGCTTCCCCCAGAGTTGTCTCCTCCAGGAGCAGCCAGCTCCTCCACAGCTGCCCCACTGTGCTCCTTCAGGGGCAGCAGGACCAGGTCTGCTCCATCACAGTCCTTCAAGGGCTGCTCCACTGTGCAGCTCCAGGGGGATCAGCCTGCCATCTCATAACCACAGAATTGTTCTGGTTGGAAAAGTCTTTTCAGATCATTGAGTACAACCTTAAATTTCACTGGGGGCTGCGCAGAGGGATGTCTGCCTAGGCACCTCCTCACCTTCTTCCCTTATTGTCCTTGGTGTCTCTGCTCCAGGATTGCTCTCACCTCCTTCTCTACCTTGAGGGTTGTAGCAGTTTCCTTTTCCCCTTCTTAAATGTTCCCCTTCTTAAATTTTCCCCTTCACAGAGGCCTTGTCACCATCTCTGATGGCCTTGGAGCTGGGGGAGCATCTTCCAGCTTCTCACAGGAGCCACCCCCGTGGGCCCTCCCCCAGTACCAAACCCCCCCACACACAGACCCAACACACTGGGGCTTAAAATAAGTTTATCACTAAGTGCAAAAAAAAAAAAATCCTTGCATATTGACAGCTGCAGACAGTTTTACGGGGTAAGAACCAGCCCACAGGCACGATGCATAAGGAACAGTTTTACAGTACTACTTAAAAACTTATCTGCAGCAAAAATCCAAATATTTAATTTCTAACTCTTAGTTTTCCAGATGGGAAACCAGAGTAGTCCAAGCTCACATTTTTAGGAGGTGAGCGCCAAAAAAAGGTGAAGGAAAAATCAGGTTTTTTACACCTTAAACCAGTAAAGACACTAAATTGAAAACAAAAGGGAAACACCACTGTGATGTAAGAACCAGAAACAAAACTCACATCTCCAGCATTTCTTACTTGGCTCTTCAGAGCTTTGTTAAGTCATGCTGGACATTTAGGACTTTCTGAAAACACTAATTTTTTAAAGCTCAACTGAAAAGGTTTCAGGGCAATGAGAATCGACTCAGACATTTGATAACTCACTCCTTTACAAACGATCTCACATTTATGAAACAGCCTCCCTAGTTTTCTGCCAGCCCTTTGAAAACTTCCTTAGGAGAAACACACTGAGAAGTGCCAGCTAAAATTTTGAGGCCTTCATTGGTAAACACATAGCCCTCAAATCTTTGAGAAATGAGAAAGATTTCAGGGCTCTCATTAAGCAATGAAGAGAGCACTCTCAGCTGAGCAGGAGGGGGGGATCTGGTCACTCCAGCTCCACTGCTACCACTGCCACCTTGCCTGAACACCCTGCTCCATCCCAGGAGCCATCAGCCCATCCCAGGCCATCTCCTCCTGCCCAGAGGAGCAGAAGCACTGCCAGGCAGGGACCCACATTATGGGGATACCCTGTCCTGTCTCAGCTGCAGCCCCAGGTACCAGGCATGACAGCAGCAGAGGGAAGCAGGCAACCTCACACTGGGCACATGTACAAATAATCTCTGTGTTCTCCTCCAATAACTGACAGCGATTTTCCCGTTTGCAAGGTGCTCACTGTGCTGATTCTGTTCTGTAAGATTTAGGGGGGAAAAAAGTACAGCCAATGACTGAGACCACCAACACATCCACCTACAAGGGACATGACAGGACGCCCCACCTTGAAACACAATCCTGCAAGAACCACTCAAACACAAGGTAACTATATAGAGACACTCACCACCAGCCATGTGGACAGGTCCAAAACCAGTAATTCCAGTATTTTCTTTCCTATTTTTTTTAGTTTCACAGGGCTGAAAAATACAGTTGGTGAAGCAACCTATGGTTTTTTGATTGGTTATATTTAATTTCAAATCTCATCTTCAACTAGGAATCTTTCCCACATCAAATTGCCACCAGCAGTTGCCAGAGGTGGCTCCAGATAGAGACCAGCTGTGAACAGCTACCATGGGTTTGCTCCCAACTCCTGCTCTTCTCTTCTCTGGGGGAACACAGGGAAGAGATGTCTTTATGGCAGATTTTGCTCCCGACCCCAGAAAACCACAGTGGTAGCCAGTGATGAAAGACATGACACATCTTTGCATACATAAAAAGAGGATGAATCTCAGTAAATGCAGTTTATACACAACACAAAGCTGTCCAATGTGTCTTCTTTCCTTGGTATAAAATAAACTCTTTTAACCTTATGTACAGAGAGTATCTGTTTATAAGACACTGAAACCAAGTTCACTGACACTTCAAAAGCTATGAAAATTCAGCAGCTATTAAGCAATAGGAATCAGGATAGTATCCATGAGAAAAAACAAAATATGCTGCTCTGGGAAGTAATATCTAAGCTATTACTGCTTTTGCTGCAAGTATCAAGTAAGATTATATTTATCATTTATTCTTGAACACTCAAAATTCAAACATGTTCAGGAATAAATACAGAAAAATTATTTTAACATTTGCTCACAAAAAATGTTTTAACATATTCATATATTTCAAAATACCAGCAAGGAACTTTTAATTTCAGATTTTTCATTTTGTGATGCCCTACACTTGAAAAAAAATATTAACAATGTTTTGACATACTGGTTATTTATGACAGCCTAAAGCTTTGAAATAAAAAACGTCAATACTGAAACAACATTATCTCAAAATCAAATATTTTAATGCCACTCCTCCTTTCTGCAGAATAATAACATCCCTGTATAAGAGCAGTTACCTTAGAAGAGAATGTGACTGAAGCCAAAAAAAATTATTCACTTGAGTAAAACTACCATAAATGCCTTCAGAGGAACCCAGGCTTTAATCTTGATTTAGTTATTTCACTATAGCTAATGTTTAAACTTTTACATTACTCATTTATCTCTTTTAAACATTATTCAAATTGAAATAGTACAACAACGTAATTCCAAGCTTAAGCAGCAACCTTTGAAACACGGAGATTTAAGTAATCATTTGAAAGTAATTTCTCTGTTCTATATTAGTACTTTTTAGACAACAGCTAAAAAAAAAAATAAAATAGTCTGGACTACAGACTGTGGATAAAAATCCAGGCTAGAGGACCAGTGGGGATGGGAAAACCCACCCATCCCACTCACACCAACCAATGCTGGCACTGGCAGATGCTCCACTGAGAGGCAGATGTTCCTGCACCAAGGCTGCTGTCTCAGCTACAGTGAGTGACCAGGAGCTTCTGATAATAGAGCCTGGAAAAAGTACCTGCCAAAGCACCTGCATGCTTGTTATATACATTCAGCATAAACTAGAGGACTGTAAACCTTTCTTCATTTAGACAGTAGCAATATTTTTAAGACTTCAGAACAAGGAAGGTTGATTATTTTAGTTCTTGCTTCCTCCATAGGGTGAAGATAAGGTAGGTACATGTGAGCTACATGGATATTTTGTACATTAAACATTAGACTTCAGAAAAAACATATCAGAAATCTATGTTTAGTAAAAAGATGCAATACACTTATCACTCAGTTTAATACTGTTCAAAACTATGAGATTATGTCCTGTGGATGTATTAATATCTTCTCACGCCTTTAGCGTGGGAAGTAACTCTCCACATACCAAATTTACTGAGTCAAGACTTCTGAAATGATGCATCTTATTCACAGGCTTCTACTTTTAAATGCAGGATTGGATGGTCGAGCAGCAGCCAGGCAGAAAAGCAAACTGCTGCCATCAGCCACTTCCAGCTGCCTGGTGTAACAAGTGGCTGCTGACAAAGCTGGGAGACAGAGCAGTGATCAGTAAAGGTGCAGCAAAGTGTGAACATGCCAAGCAGTGCTTGGTAAAGAAGTACAACTAGGAGCTCCCAGACCACTACTACAGGCTGAAGAACCAGTACATTTATTGATGGATTTAAAAGCAGAGACTAGGGTTACCTATCAGAACCTGGCTGAGGACAAGAGACACAACAGAGATTAAAAACCTGTCAACATGATCCAAGAGTACAGGCAAACACACACACAAATGACTGCAGGAAAGAAACATCTTAAGCAGCACAGCCAAAGAATTTCATTAACTTTATCAGCGAGCAGATCAAAAGGCAACTTGATTGCCGTTTATAGTGCCTATATGAAGATAAAAGAGCAGAACAGGGCGCTGCAACTTCAATAAAAACAATACACCAAGATAAAATGTACAAGCTCAAAACAGGGCTTAACACAGATACTGTCTGTGCACATTTCAGGCTTAGCCTTTGATATGAATCATGATGCTGACCATTCTCCATCAGCCTGCAGCTTGCCAACAACTTCCCCCACGAGGAGCAAGAGCATGAAACTGCATTTGCTGTGCACAAAAAGACAGGAAGCACAAACAAAACCAGGGGAAAAAGCATTATGATTCTATGGTATTATTGGTTGCACACTTGTACCACAAGCCAGAGCAGCCACCAGCAGCAGTGAGCACTCTGCCATCACAGCAATCGCTGTGCTCTAGCACACAGGTTGTGGCGACTGCTGGTGCATGGTTTTCAAAATAAATGTTTAACGTGGGAGGATCTCGGAGCTCTTTAATCCTTTGCCTTTAACTTGCACGTTCCAGGCACTCCATGCACAGGGAAGTGAAAAGATCGTGGAAGAAATCCAAATTATGCTGTTTTCTTCAACAAAAGGCAGGGGTGTGATTAGCTGGAAATCACATTTCCAGGTCAGCCCTTTCCTCCCTGCTTTTCTATTTATGTATATTGTGTGCTCTGGGCAGAACTGGGGGTGTGGGAGAGCCATGCAGGGACAGAAGAGGGGCTAAGCTCCAAGGAAGCTTGGAAGGGGAAGGCTGCACTGAGCCCTAACTTTTGTCCTGCTCTTGCACAGGCTGTTGCTCACATCTCAGTGCCCACAGCTCTTCCCCATTGTCCCAGGGCTCTGAGCTACCTGCAGGCACCCAGCAGTCCCTGCCCTGTCACAGAGGGCAAGGAAAAGGGGATCATGCAACTGCCTCAGTGTGGTGGGAAGCCAAAAAAACACCACCTGCATCTTAAATTGGCTTTCCTTTCCCACACAGAACCAGCCTCAGCAAGCCAAACCTGAAGCTCCCTGCATCTGTAACTCAAGTCTCACCAACAGTCTGCATTTCTGTGGCGGTGGCCTCCAGGATTTTTGTGTGTCTGTCTCATCACTGCAAAGTTTCTGAAAGAACAAGCTGATGGATTTCCAAGAATATGAAAGCATTACCTTTCACTTCTAAAGTCACATTTCTGCTCTCCCCCCCCACTATAAACATGAGCAGATTTGAAGAACTTTAAGCTAACTTTTGAGATGTCTCAACTTCTAGCCAGTCTTCTGAAGTTCTGGGATCCTTCTTGGGACCTGCCAGTTGCAGATGGCATTTGGGGCAGTTGCAGATGGCTCACTATCACTAGTCTATCCCTTCCAGAGTAGTTTCTTGTGTTATTCAGTATTAAATATCTGTATGTTAAAAAAAACCCAACAGCCACCAAACACACATGGTGTAAAATCTGACTTTCATCACCACTCTGGTGTGTGGGCAGAGTGTTTGCCACCACAGAACATTAGACATTTTACAGCCACATTGTGCAGAAACAGTTCTTACTTCTTACTCAAGAAATCGTAATACTTTCCCAAGTTTGACAAGACCAGCAAGGAGGTGTCAGGTAGAGTCTGCATGTGGCAGCAGGAGAGCTAGAAAGAGGGAATACGCTGGCACGACCCAGCCCTGGTCAGGGTGGCATGTCCAGAACAGCCTTTGGCTTGCATTGCTTGCAAAGAGAAAAAGTTTTGAAAAAGTCTTGTATGTTGTGATTCTTGAGTGGACACCACAGCTGAGGGCAACAGGACCAGAATTTGTGAGTGTAGATGGAGACTTGAGACATCATTTTGATGCATTAACCCCATAAGGTCTTTGTCAGTAAGCAACAGATATGCTCGTTTTCATTAGTCTTCAAATTCAGATAAAATTTGATAAATAACTTTTCAGATAATATATCTCTTGCTGAGTATCAAACATTGCTCCTGACAGGCAAGTGAAATGAGGTTAATGAGAGCAGAGGTACTTATCTACTAACTGAACTATACAAAGTGGACCCAAAGAATCTTTTAGCATGACTAATATATGGAAGAATAGGGTAATTCAAATCCAAATCAGCCAGTGAAACAAGTTCCAGATACAAATCAAATTTTTTGTTAGCTTTCGTGTGCTTCAGAAGTTACATTAAAAAAAATACTAAATCCTAAGACTGAAACAATGTGGTTAAAGGACTGTAATCTTGGAGAGATACACAGATGCTCAAAATGCAGCAACCTGAAATAATGCACATCACAGTTCCAGAGGAAAACCAAATTGTTTCTCAAACCTTACACTCAAGTATTCCTCCAGAAAAGCTGGATGATTTGCTTCTCCAAAGTACCAATCTCTTATAACCTTCCTGGGAACTTCAGGGTTGATGTTCCCTTTGATAAGAGAAAAAATGCCACTCCTCTGACTTAAGTATAACAGTCACAGCAAATGTCATCTTCCACTGTAAGCAGGTTTCTAGCTGACTGATCTCTTGGTTCTTACATAAAAAGCTACCCTCTTCCACTTATTTTCTGAGGGGTGGTTTCTCCAGTCTTTATGCATTTATAGACTCAAGCACATCCCAAATTAATCAGTTTTTCTTGAAAGCAGGGATTAGAGTTACTTAAATGGTGATTGCTCATAAAACCATACTGTAGTAGAAACAGCTGCTAGTAGTCATGCTAGAAAAGAGGGGTGTAAAAATATTTGGTGTTATAAAAGGGACAAAAATACAAGTCCCATGGTTTATTACTCCCATGACTTAATCAAACCTAAGTCTTAATAATGGTGAGAGAAATAGTGTCACACATACTGAGGTATTTTAAATGTAATTTAGAGCAATTACAACATCTGGGTGGGCTTTTTAGAAGCAGGCAACTGACCTCACCTAGATTTTCAAATGGCTTTTGCTCGTGTCCCCCTCTCCAGAAACTGCACCCTTTTGTAGGATTCACCATCATCAAGCAGATGGGGAAGTGACAGAGCTGGAGTTAATAGCAGTCATGTCAATACAAATAAATCAATACAGGTTTTGATAGAACACCATAATAATTAAACTAGTTCTGCAGAGCTCATGGAGACTTGCACAATGAGAGGGCTTAAAAGGGAGACGACAGTGTCCTGCCAAAGGGGACATTTTGTTAAGCAAAATTTAGCAATACAAGAGATTTATATCAGGAATTTGTCATTCCAGGAGGCATAGCAAAATTGCATTCCCTGCCCATATTTGCCATCTCTTATAAATCAATATAATTTCAAAACAGAAGGTGAGCAGGAAGGGCTGCAGGGATCCACAGCATAGGGAATTTGAAGGAAGTCTCTCAAGAGCTGCTCAGTCCACCAGAACAAATCAGAGTTTGACTGTGCCAAACACAGTGGGAGAGAAAGAAAAAAAAGAGAAGCAATTATCTATCCTGGAAAGTAGAGCTGTACAGAACCAAAGGAGCCCTTTTGTACAAAGGCAAGAAACAATCGATGCTTTTCAGGCAGAATTGATACATGGCACAGATGAATGACTACACTTGATTAGCCAGGAGCACCTTCATTTTTCTACAGCCTTTCAGAAAGCATTTCCAGGTGGCCCCAGGACAAGAGCTGCCAGCAGCCCATGCGTGCCCCAGCAGCTGAGCTTTAAGGCCCTTTCCAACTCATATCAATCACTGGTTCTATTATAAGGCCTAAAGATCACCCCATCATAGGTTCTCAAGAATTTTAAAACAGCAAGAGATTAACAGAGGGACAAGCACTGCTTCTGTACAGACTATGCTGCCTCTGCTCCTGGAACTGGGTGGAAATTCCCCATTCCCCTGGCACACCAACATGCAGGAGCAAGGAACTCATGTTGTAAAATTTGGTTCAGATTCACTACAATAGAACCACAGCATGAAGGAGCCATTTAATGCAACTGAGGCTACCTGAGCTATCTCTGTCCCTGAAGCAAGGCATACCAAAGCAAGTTCCTATGTGAAGAAATCACACTGCTGAGTGGAATTTAGATTATGCATTTACTTCAGTGACCTTTTACTCTATCTAAATTATTTTTATATCGAATTACTTATTCTGGTCCAAGTACTGAACTCAAAAAATAATATATATGCATATATTCAAAATATATGCATATACTGCACATATTTTCTGTGCAGTAAAGAGGCAGCTATTAATTCAGAAATACAGGAAGTTAGCTGTCTCTAAAGGACAATCCAATCAATGTGAACATGCATTAAAAAAGAAACCAAGAGTTTAGTTCTGTGAGGTGAAAAAACTCCAGAATGCTAACAACCTCCTAACTCAGATTCAAAGTCATTCACTAAAAACTATCCCCCCCACACACATTAAAGTAGTATTCACTACCAGGGCTGCCATAACACTGTTCACCTTAAGTCCAGCAAGCTGTTGAAGCAAGAGGAGTCTGTATGTATTTTACATATCAGTCTATGCAAAAATACACATTTACACTCACTATCCCAGATTTCTGCACATCTGGGGGTTCCTGCTGTTTTCAGGCTGTTCAGAGGGCTGTGCTGCTTTCATGTTTCATGGGACAAGCCCTCAACCTCTGTGTTGTCTCAACCTAGAGAAGTCTCAGAACCATCATCATCAACTGTCTCAGTGCCCTGCAGAAAAAGAGCTGTTTATGGCTGTAGTTAAGATTTACATAAGATGCAGGCTATGGCTCAATCACACCAAGAGCAGCAAATACTTTACAAATGCAATACTGCACATTCACTTTCATCAATTCACATTTTGTCAGGACAGTTCACTCTCTAGCTGTTCTTCTGAGTCTGCAGCAAGCCTGCAGCTGAATGGACAGCATTAGTGTTCCTTACCTCTTCCCAGGCATAGGAACTATCCTGTCCAGATTAATATGCCTGTTTTACAATTTATGTCCCATTTGGGCTACAGCAGTGTACCAAACCTAGGCAAGAAACTACTAGAAGGCAGCAAGAAAGGTATGCAAGCCACAAAGCAGTAGGAATACAAAAGCCAAAATCTTAGCCAGTGCTGAGTAGCTACATTACACTGAAAACGAGAATAATTCCCTTCCCTACCTTCTATCATAAAAGCTACGACCTTCAAAATATTGGCTTTTTTTTCTTTATGATTCAAAGCAGCATGTTTTGTCCAAGCTGTCCTATAGGTCAGGTGATACTCTGGCAAGAGAATAAGTCAATAGCCATATTCTTTAACAGAGCTTTTATTGCAAGAATATAATGTTGTATTTCCAGTCTCTTCCACATTCACTTAACGCAATCAAGAGTAGCTATTTAGAAAATGTCTTCACAGCTATCAGAGAAACTTGCTTAAGACTGGAAAAGCAACTTTCTTTTAAAGTAAATTTCTTGAACAAGTTGCTAATGAAAACGCAGATCGAAAGCAAAAGGCAAACCTGAACCTGAACCAGGTGGATGCTGAAAGAGCCAGCAAGGACACTGATGCTGAGATAAGCTGTAAACTTTCATGATGGTGCTGGCAAAATGGGCCTCAGAAATTTTGGGGTTCACCTTTGACTGGGATCCCACCTACTGGCTGTTAAATCAGACCAAATCTTACGTGAAAAGGAGGCAGATTTGTCCAAGAAAAAAATGTGGAAACAGAAAAGGAACAGCAGGTTTGGGAGTACTGTCTAATAGTGCTGAGTGTTATCTCTATGACAAAGCTAGCCATCAAGTCCTGAAATGCAGTGATGGGAGAAGGATGAGAAAAAAACACAGGGAGTTACAGGCACAGTAACTCTATTTACCCAAGGAGGACACGCACTCAGTCTCCAGGAAACATGTCCATGGCACGACGCTCACAGCGCTCCAAGTTTCTGCCCCCATGGGGAGCGCTGCAGCTCCCGGCAGAGCCGCCGCACGCAGCGACCACGCAGGCTCCGTCCCTCGGCACGGGCAGCATCCGTCCGACCGATCCAACACGCTGGAACCGGCGGGCCCGGCTGGATCCGCTGAGCAGGAGACACGATTCCTTCTCACCGGAGGAAGTACCGCCGGCACCCGAGCGGAGGAACGGGGCTGAAGCCCCGGGCCCCGGTTCGGCATTACCCGCCCCTCCCGAGGCCCCGGCTCGGCTCCCGCCCGGCACCACGGAGAGCTCCGTCCCTCCCTCTCTCCTCTCTCTCCTTCTCTCCCTCCTGCCCTCCAGGCTGCCGGCACCGGAGCGAGAGCTGCGGGATAAAACCCCCCCGAGCCCGCTCCTCAGCTCGGAGGGCTCCAGCCCTGAGGGGAACCGTGCGGAGCTCCTGCTGGAGGAGACTGACAGGTGTCAATCACCACCCGGCGCTTCTCAAGTGGAGAAACCGTCCGAAAAGTGGGAAGATTTGCCACCAGTCGGTCATTTAACTTCCAAAGCAGGGGGGAAAAAATAAATAAAAAACCCCAAAACAAGCACCCTTAACAAACTGTATTTTGCACACAGAAAAATTACTCTCGGCCACACCAAAGAAAACAAACACAAACGGCACAGTACAAGGAGTTATATGCACAAAGAACGATGCTATATTCCAAAAATATAAATAAATTATCTTGGCAATAAATACAAGCCAGAGCCCGAAGGAACAGTTGTATTTCCAGGCAAGTTCATTCATAGATCTTGCTAACAGTGAACCTGGTTCTTTTATGAACTCAGGAGCAGCAGGAGGAAAAGCATGTAAGAAGATTATGTTAATGCTATATTTAAGCATATGTAAGGACACTGAACAAAATACTGATTATTCACTCACTTAATTAAAAAAAAAACCAAACAAACAAAACAAACAAACAACCCAACCACTTACTAAGAATAGCTTTTGGGGGCTAAGAGGAACTAGGCTGCACCAGAAAAAAAACCCAAATAGACAAAGCTTCAGTAGTACTTGCAGTCCCTCATGATCTGTGTTCATCAGCACTGAGATCTGTGGAAATCAACTTTGATATCAAAGCATCAACAGAGATAAACTACCCAAAGGTCTTCAGACTAATGCTCCCTTTGCACTGACAGGAAGCATTTCCAACTCTTTATCATCATCATGGAAAACAGCAGAGCTGGGTTTAACACAACTTCCCAGATTTTTGCAGAGATTCAAAGACATAGGAAAAATCAGACTTCCCAGACTTTTCTATCATGGAAAGCCCTGACAGTCAGAGCATGGAAGGTAGGTTCCACAGTTCCAAGCACACTTCCTGCACTTTCTTCAAAGCTCTTTGGTCTGGAAGACTCTTGCCTGTACTTTGTCCTCCACATGGCTGCCCAAGTCAGCTCTGCCTTTCTATTTTATGTCCTTAAGAGCTGCTAATTCAGTCAAGGGTCCTAATTTAGCTTTCGATTAATCAAAGGCTGAACACTCATCAAAAAATGAGGCACAAGCCAATCACAAACTTAGAGTCAGCGGACGTGTCCCTAGAGCTCATCTCAGAGCTCACCATCCGCCCAAGGGAGTCTGGGCATGAACTCACACCTCACTCCTCCACATGAGCTGAATCTCAGTACATGGGGACAAGCAGAGCACGTTCCTGCACAGGAACATACCCGGCTGCCAGGATCACTGGTTTGAGTTAAGTATTAATTTCCAGCTCCACTTTGTTATCAAAACACAGTATCACACGACATCAAGCTGCAGAATACCACTTGGCGCTTGTTAGCAGCAGGAGATAAAAAGCATCTGTAAAAATACAACTGCAGGAATGTCTGTATAATACAAATTAAATCCCAAGAAAGCAACATCTGCTCTCAGCACTTGAATGACGACTTTGCTGGCTCTAAGAGTGCTCCTACCCAGGAGAGGGGCTGGAGAGAAAATATCATAGCTGAAACAGCTGAGGAAATGGTAGTGCCACAGGGCCACTCTGAAAACTTAAAGAGAAGAAAAAGAAAAAAAAATAAAATTACTCCAGCTCAACATAGGATCTGTGATTCCACACCTCTGAAATGCCACCTAGACTTTATGCAGATTCCACAGGCAACAGGTTCCAAAAGGGGACATTCAACCAAATTAAAGCTTCAGCTACCAAACCTACCAAAATTTAAGTGAAAAGACAACACTGTTTCGCATGCAGATTAAGCAGCTATCACAAAGGAGATCCCACTCTATCTAAAACTCTTTGCTAATTTCTGCGTGGAAGAAACACACAAGCTACAATGTTCTTTTCCAGGGTGCAAGTTTGACCAAAGGATTAAAAAACTGGGGAGCAAAAATGAAGTTGCCACCTTCTCTTTTGGTCTCCCAAGGTGGACTAAATGTGTGTGTGTCAAGAGCAAGCTTTAAAACCTGGGCAGTGGAGGGGTGATATAAACTCAGTTTCCCCATGGAGCCAGCTTTAGTACAAGTTTCTTGCAAATGAAGCCCCGCCCAGCCATTGGCTTATGTTCATTCTTCTCATTTTTCAAAGACTTAAATACACCAGTACTGATCCCCTGCCTTTAGGTGTGAAAAGCATGGCAAATCTAAGGACAAAAGCAGCCTCAAAATGTGTTATCCTAGTCTGGTTTCCATCAGTACGTATTGTTTCCTTACTATCCTAAGAGCATCCAGGGTGGACCACACCAAGGTGCCATCATCTTGAGGGCTGTTCTTTTCCTTCGGGAACTGCTGCAAGAGTAGGGCAAGCCTGCAGAGATTTTTTTTTTTCCCCAATATTCCCTCCAGGTCTCCTGAAATTTCTGATGCACAAATTTCTTAATTTATGATCCATACCTCAATGTTTATATTAACCCACCTGGAGTATTCTTCTAGGGCAATTTACATTTATTTTCTAGCTAACCTGCACACATGTGCAAAATTAATTCATAAAAACATAGAAATTATCATGATTTCAAATGAAAGATCCTCTTGGGAGTCACATAAAGTCCTTGTTATTATTCTTAAGTACCTGTGCTCAGTATTTGAGGTGAAACATAAAAACTCATTTTCATTCAGAATGGACTTAGTTAACCACGTTTTATGAAGGCTGCATCTAAAGAAAGAAGTCATAGATATTTTTCCCCTCTAATAGTTTCCCAGTAGACTATGCCCAAATATATTAGAGTATAATTAAGAAGGCAAAAAGGCAGTGAAACTTTAAACCTAAGGACTCACTTGCTAATAAAGATGAGGAACTGAGTAAGTCAACCTAAATAAAAATTAACTTCATTTTAGACACACTGAAAGCTTTCAGCAGAAGCTCTTCAGAATGCAAGAGATAGGCACTAATCACCTCCGAAAACCTCAAAACTTTTAACAGATTAAATAGAAAAAAACCCCAACACTTCTGGTTGAGGCTGCTTCACAACCCCTGTGCAAAAACTTCCATTTTCACAGGCTACATCTGACAAAGGAAGGAAACAAATTATTTCCATAGAGGCTTGTTCTCTTTCTGATCAATTTTTAAACAATTCGTCTCTTCCCAGAGCTGGTATGACAAAACTAATAGCAGAAAGGAGGAGAGAGCCATTGGGAAATTAAGAGGGCTGGCACATGAAGAGTTTGGAACAATGATAAATTGGCATCAGTATAGCCCCAATATTACCAAAGGCCTATCTCAAAATTGTTTCTGCAGCTTAAAGTATTGCAGCAATAAAAGCAACAGCAAGGTAAAGAGAGAGTACACCCTGAAATGTAGCACCAAACTCATCTCCAAATGAGGAAGATTTCTATGTTCCTATGAATTCAAAACAGAGTAATTTGTTCCCATGTTTTCTCTGAATGAAAACCCTCAGGATACTCAGCATCTTACACCCAGGATGATAGATAATTCCATGAGCTCCATTATTTAAACTAATAAATAAAATTCCTGTTTCAGAACACCTTGCAAGGAAAAAAAACCTCAGAAATCCAAATGAAGAAGAACACCAGTAGGACTATCTTGAATTTACCCTGATGCAAACAGGAAAAATATGAAACTCTTCAAACCCCCACAAAGACCTTCCTTTTGCATCTCTGCCAAAAGCACAGAAAAATCCTGACTCTTGTGGTTCCATGGCACCTTGGAAACAACTACTGAAAACTACAAAACTCTTTAGAGTGAAATTTAACATCTTTGCTCATCTCCCTGCCTCTTCAGCCCCAGGGTGAAGGGTGAAGGACAGTACCCAAACCCTTGTGTTTCACCTATGGCAATGCAAGATTGCTACCACTTCCAACTCAGCTTCTTCTGGAACCACGTGTGAAACTTGATTTCCAGTTTATCTCTCTACCATGAAGATCCTCTGATGTCTACTAATACATTTGCACCCAACCAACAGTTTTTCTTCCAGCAGAGCACTAAACTGAGAATTTCCTCCACACCAATTCTTGTCCTCACATAACTTCTGGGCACTTACTTTTGCCACCTCGACCCTCTCATCAGATTCAATGGACTTTTCAATGCATTGAGCAACTTCACCCAAGGGCATTAACAGTGGGAAATTGAGCTCAGAAGCATACAGGGGTGGCAGAAGTTTGTGATAAAAAACATTTGTTTGTGAGCCAATCCTGATTTAAAAGCATGAACAGCATTCTCACTTTAAGAGAGAAACATAAAGAGACCTGTCCCTATAGCATCATATCTCCCCAAGGAAAACCAAGTACCACTCCTCTTCAAGTACATACACACAAACAAACAGAAATTGAAATTAAATATATTAAACCAGAAACCCATCACCACTCACAAAGATAATAAAACCATAACACTGTGCTATCAATTACAAAGGACAGAAGCTCCTGGCTTCCTGGTGCTTCCACAGATGCTCAGCATGACACAGGGAAGCTCAGCAATAACCAACTTCTGCCAGCACACAGATAATTACTGAAAGCATCCCGACATTCCCAGATCCCTCAGATCAGCAGATACTCACAGAGAACACTCCACTAATGAGGTTATTCCCTGGCTCTGTTGCCAGTGGCATGGCTGTGCATCCGAGGGGACAGCACTGAGTCACAGCCAGCATTGACTCAGCCCCATGCTCCCTGCCAGCAAAGAAGGCTCAAGGGAACCTGCACAGCTTTTGTGGAGATAACCAAGTCCTGCACAGGAATGCACAAACACCACAGCTGACCTGGAGGCAGAGAACCTAAAAATGACCCCAATTCCCTTGACCAGCAGATATCCTTGAGAGGTCAGCTGTCTGGGGCACTGCTCTGAGACAAGCTTGTCTCCCTGATTAATATCAGTTACATATTTTTTAGGGTTTTTTGATTATTATTTTTTAAATGAACAGATGTGTTGCTGCTTTGGTCAGCTACAGAGCATGATACTCCTGTCAGCTTCCAGAGTCTGCTGATGGCTTCTTCAAGGATTCAAATTGAGAAAACAAGTATTTCTCATACCTACTATACAAAAGACAGGGACTAAAAGGACTGGGAAAATGCACTCTGTTGTTAAATAATATGAAAGAGCAAAAACCAACCATATTATACATAAACAGGAAAACCTTGCTTTAAAATTTCATTTTGTTAACTTACATAATCCATTTGCCAACCATTTTTGGTCATGCAACATTTATACTATAAA
The DNA here is from genome assembly GCF_003957555.1 of Calypte anna. Taxonomy (NCBI): domain Eukaryota; kingdom Metazoa; phylum Chordata; class Aves; order Apodiformes; family Trochilidae; genus Calypte; species Calypte anna. The sequence continues at coordinate 29,362,006 of NC_044253.1, forward strand.
GGTACTGTCTTTCAAACTAAGGTACATAAATAACAGCTTCTACTGATAAATACAGGCCAAACCCACATTTTTAATCTTTGGTATTTAAACTTAAACTGAAATCCATAGTACAGCAGCTGGATGATCTGAGTTTCCAAGGTGCCAAGCACTTAGTCTCAGAAGTTGCAGAAACATCAACTGCTGTGTGTTTCTCTCCATCAGACCACATCCTAAGCCATTCCAACAAAAATCCTCACCTAACACATTAGGGTCCAGTGCCCACTGAGCTGACTACAAATGCAAGAGGTATCAACCTGGCAAGCCACGCTCATCACTGGATACAGCCCATTTCAGCCTCACCTAAAACCTTCCTGGCACAGAGAAGCACTATCGGTTCTCCTCACTGAAGAACCTCACCCACCCTGCCACCCTCAAAACTTCCTCAAGTCACAGATGATATCTCAAAAACATCAGTGCAGAGTTCCTCAGAGGGTTTACTATATTTCTGGTCCCCTACACAAGTGTCTGCCATCATCCTGTCTAACAGGAACCCTTCGTTCTCATGCAGGATCTCTGACCCAAGGCATGGGAGCAGGGTGAGTCAAGCACAGAGAAGAGTTTGCTGGAGGGCAGCAGAGCCTGACCTGGTTGCAGTCCCAGTCTGCAATGATGCTCTGCCTGATCTAATAGGCCCAGCAATTCAGAAGGCTTTACTCACTCAATTTAAAACACAGCGGGCTTTTAAAAGAGAAAAAAGACCCATTTGCTTATCATGAACAAGATAAAAGTACTCTAGAAGACTTATGTTCTCATAGCAGGCAAGAGGACTGCCGCTGAATGCCTCCAGCACTGCATTTCCATTCCTCAACCACACAGAGCCCCCAAAAGGGCACTGAACTCCATCAGAGCAGGTAAATCTAAATAAGCCAAGGGGAGCAAACATAAAAATGGCCTGAGGTCCACACAAGCAGCATGAGCAAAGCTGCGAGACACCTCGCACTTCAAACACTAAGCACAGTGTCCTCTACAGTACCTTCCGAGAAAACAAGTTCTTTCTCATAAAGCAAATTCTCCTCCTGCTGAAAAAGCTGGGCTGCTCTCCCCTGAGCTGAGAAGCTGACATGTTTGCACACAAGTCACACCAGATAAGCCTGGCTGATGAAAAGAAACTCCAAAAAGCACGTACACACAAGGGGTTAGGGCTGCAGCTCATCTGTTACGCCCCAATAACCTGCATGGCCAAACGTGAGAAAACTCCCCACACAATCCTTTGTCTTAATTACTGAAAGCAAGAATTTTGCCTTCATGCAGCTGTGCCTCAGCAAACTTGGGGAAGGCATCCCGGGAGGCCAGCCCTGCCAAGCTGAGCACTGTGACAAAGAGACCAGCGCACTGGCATGAGGGCTGTGACCACCATCACGCCTGAGCTGCTCCTCTCTCCTCTTCCTACGAAACCCACAATGTCCCAGCACAGACAAATAGAGCTCGGTGCTTAAGGAACTGAGGTCGGTACCTCAAAGCAAGTGTTGCTCAGTCACTTGTCAAAGCTAAATCCTGGCAGCATACAGAGCAGGAATTTCATGGAAGAGACACGACTGCTTGACCTTGGGCTGCCAGAAGGGTGGTGAGAAGCTTTCTTTCCTGCTGCACCAGCCCTGAATGGCGAGAGTTACTCAACTTTTCCTCTGGTCATTGCACGACTACGTACTGTAAGGGCCAAGAACCACATTATTCACTGCAGGGGAAGAAAAAAAAAAAAAAGTCAAACAGACAGAGGATTTGGCAAAACCTCCAAAAGCATCTATCTTAGACATCCTAAAAGTAACAACAGTCATTCAAGACGTGACTGTTTATACTACGAGACTCATTACACAGGAGGCCTGCCTATTTTTAGAGGTAGATATCACTACAATTGAGTGCTAAATAAACCCAAACAATTATTTTAAAAGGCTATTCCATCACTAACTATTCTAAACATCTTCTGTGCTCTGTAGGTTGGCCTGCTGCCACTCCCAAGCACAATGGCTCAGAGAATGAGGTTAGGACTTCACTCACACGACACTGGAACAGCAGTGATGGATAATTCACAGACCAAGCAGTGTGTCCGTACGAGTCCTGCAACCAGGGTGTGCTCATCACTGCTTCTACACACCAAAAAAAACCAAACTCCAAAAACCCAGGAGACCGCAATTTTGTTTAAGCTACAAAACTCAGGAAGCCTTGATTTGCCACCGAAACAAGATTCTCCAAGGAATACAAGGCCACAAACAGTGGCAGAAGCCCTCGAGCAACAGCACCACATTCAGAGCCCCAGGACTCACATCTAATATGGCATGACGTGGAAACATCAACTGTGGCTTGCTGCCCCTTGAAAGAATCTAATGGAGGTGAAAAACAAAAATAAAAAAAAAAAAGAGGTTAGGCTCCTACACACAGAGAAGTCTGCCTGAAGAACTAAATAAAAGCCTGATCCAAACATGTTTGTAAGGAGCAGCCTGGCTGCTCTTGGCTACATCGTTTGTCAATCTATTTTGTGGTTTCACCAGGCAGAGCCCAGAGTCCTGAATGCTTCACAGCCTCCTCTCCTCTCCAGCTCAGAGCTCCCTCTCCCCAAGTTTTGCATGACAGGAGGTGAAGACACGGGCAGACAGCAGGGCTGGACCAGACCAGCAGCCACTCCTTGGACACAGCCCAGGGGAACACAACACACCCCAATTTCTAAAAACCCACATGAACATGTTCTAAGCAAACCGAACACTTTTCACACAGTAAGAGCTATTGCAACGGGAGTTTGTTCCGAAGCAGCCTGGATCCAACCAAACCCAGGAAGAAGCAGGAAACCCAAATCCACCAGGGGCCAAAGCAACAGATGGCACACTAAAAAAAGGCCTTCCAGGGTATTTTAACCAGCCAGGGAACAGAGACGCTGCGAGGAGAACCCGCATTTCACGCCCGAGCTCTTCTCCCAAGGACATGCCCGCCTTCCCCGCTGCAGAGGGCGGGCAGCGGGTGCTGGGTAGAGGCGTCCGGCCCGGCTCCCCCGGCGGGAACCCACCGGCCCCGGGGGCCAGGCGGTAACCGGGGGAGGTGGACGCGAGGGCGGCCAGGCCACCGCGACCGCCGCACTCACCCTTCTCCGCCAGCAGCGGGCTCCCGGCGGCAGAGCGCCGGGCAGGGCAGGTACCCCGGTACCCGCGGCCGCCGCGTCCCCCGTTTCGGAGGCGGGCGGCTCCCCCGCGGCTGCTGACCGGGGTCAAACTTCCCCGCCGCGCCGCCACCCCCTCAAAATGGCTTCGCCGCCACGGCCCCTGGCCGGGAAAGGCCGCCCGGGAGCCCGCCCCTCTCCCGCCGCCGGGCACAGCCGGGCCCCGGGCGGTACTGCGCCCCGCCACGCCGGCACCCCACCGCCCGCCCGAGTCACCCCGCCGCAGCTCAACAGGTGCGGGGCGCCCAGGCCCGCCGACACCGCCTGCACCGGCACCTGCCGCCGCGTCAGGACCTGGACAGGTCCCGCGGGGCGCTCCCGTCGCCGCCGCACCCGAAACGTACCTCCGCCGAAACAGGTCCCGCGCCGCTGCCCGGGTCCCGCCGCCGCCGGTGTCCCCGCCGCTCTCGCCATCCGCAGCCCCGGCCGAGCCCAGCGGCGGCCCCCGTTGCGCCGCTGCCGCCACTGCTGCTGCTGCTGCCGCTGCCGGCTCCCGTGCGCGCCTGCGCGCCACCGGCCGCGCGCGCGCCCCCGCCGACGTGCAGGCCGCGCCTGGCCCGCCAGCCGCGCGAGCCCCGCGCGCGCGGGGCGGTGCCGGGAAGGGCTCCGCGGCTCCCATTGGCGGAACCCCGGCGAGGGGCGGAGCCGCCGCTGGAGAGACGGCGCTGATTGGGCGAGAGCGGCGGGGCGGGCGGTGGGATTGGGGGTGTGTGAGGGGACGGGGCGCTGCGGCGGCAGCGAGGGGAGGGAAGGGCTCGGTCCCCTCAGCACCGCCGGCGCTGCTACCCCCGGGAGTCCCGCCCGGGCTGGACCCTGACAGCGCTCAGCGGCTGCCTCATAGGGAAAGTGTTGGGACTGAATCTCTGACTGGGCTGGGAGGGACCTTAAAGCCCATCCCGAGCCAACCCCCTGTCACGGACAGGGACACCTCCCCCTGGAACAGGTCCGCTCCAAGCCCCATGGAATCATAGAACTGGCTGGGTTGGTAGGGACCTCAGAGATCATCAAGTCCAACCCTTGATCCACTACCGCTGCAGTTACCAGACCATGGCACTGAGTGCCACATCCAGTCTCTTTTTAAATATCTCCAGGGATGGAGAATCCACTACTTCCCTGGGCAGCCCATTCCAATGCCTGATCACCCTCTCGGTAAAGAAATTCTGTCTAATATCCAACCTAAACCTCCCCTGGCACAACTTGAGACCATGCCCTCTTGTCTTGCTGAGAGTTGCCTGGGAAAAGAGACCAACCCCCCCCTGGCTCCAACCTCCTTTCAGGGAGTTGTAGAGAGTGGAGGAGAGGAATATCCAGAACTGCAAGAGTCAATGTTGAAACCAAGGTGACATAAAGCAAGGTGGGACCTTGCCTTCAAGGACCCTCCTGAAAGACCACTCCTGACACACATCCTCCTGCAGCTGCCCACAGACCCACGGGTGACACCCAGATTGCTGGCCAAAGAAAAAGAAACTATTCTTTGAAATAATTAGGATCCAAAAGGAAGAGATGTTTAAATACAAGATACTTACACACAAAAAAAATGTATTTTTCTAAGGCTTTGACCCACATGTAGTTGGAAAGAACTTAGGGTGGAAAGTGCCTCTGGCATGTCCCATCTGGCTGGTCTGCTTGCACCTGGCTGCTTCTCCCTTCCTCTCTGTTCCTGGCAGGGTAAGGAACTGGACACGTTCACAGGGAGGGTGAAGAGGACCAGCACAAAGGCCCGGGCTGAAAACAACAACCTATTTTTATACTTCCTCCCTCCCAGAGACAATCCTCTGCCCCTGCCCTGCTTGGGAGCAGCAGCAGGCAGGCAGCTCTTGGCCTTCACCTCCGGGAACGCCTGTCTGCATTTCCTTATTGTATTTTATTTTCAGCTCAACAAATTTAACACCAGCTACCACTTCCCTCTCCCCCCAGCCCTGCTTAGGGTTAGCAATAAAGCCAGCAAGAACAAAATTAAGTTCCTTAATTCCACCTCTCTATCACAAGCTGAAGGAGTTGTGTCCCACCAGGATGCTAGGGACACCACTGCTGGGATAGCAAGGGGAGGATACTGGGAATTAATTTCCTTGACTGGCACTGCTGCTGCTATCACTCAGCTGAGGAAAAGCTCCTGCTACTGGGCTGCAAGAGGCTGGTGAGGTGCTGGCCCCCAGGGCAGCTGTTCCTCCCAGGCAGGTTGATGCCCCCCACAACACCCATAAACACACCCAGGGGTGTCCCCTTTGGCCCCTGCAGCATCCAAGTGTTCATGGAGAGGGTCTCTGCCACCTCCAGCCCTGTGTTGGAGAGAGGATTGTCACCAGCAGGGCACCCCCGAGGGCTCATGTTGGGCAGAGAGCATAGGAGCAAGGGTGGGGTGTGAGGCACAGCATCTTCCTCAGCACCTCATCCCACTTGATGGTGAGCCTGACTCCACTGTGCATCAGCTTGGGTCCCTGCCACTGCAAGGACAAAAAGGACCCTCTGCCCTAATGGTGCCAGCCTTGCCGAGCTGCACTGCTCTAACAGTGAGGCTTATCAAACATTGATTTTTTTTCAAAGTCCTTTGCTCTTTTTCTTCTTGGCTTTCATCCAAATCTTGGTTTCAGGGGCTTTTTGCTTGGTTTGTTTTCCATAAACTTCAGTAAATTAATGGCTTTTTAACAGTGGCTTTTTCATTAAAGTCCTGGCAAACTGGAAATATTAGGCTGTTGCTAGTAAAACTGAGCACAGCATGTTTCCAACTCCAGAAGTCTAAAGCACCTTTTATACTTTCTGTGCCCTGAAATGGTTTTCCACCCTGGGACAGCTTGATTTTCAAGCTGGCCTCACTCTTTGGGGTCCCCCACACTCCAGGACATATCTTGGAACTGGTGGGACCAGGACCGTGCCCAGCACAGGGCTGACGCTCCCCCAGCATTCCTCAGCCAGGGCTAATTTTCCAGCTGGTGTCACCAGCAAGGCTTGTGCAGCATCAGAGGTTCCTGCAGGATGTGGTGCTTTAAAAGCTGAGATGACTGTGGGCTTGCCAGAGCCACAGATTTCAGCAATGACCAACTCTTCCCAGAAGTGTCACCAGTGACTTCAGGGAATTGTGTCTCGAAATCTTGCCTCTTTGCCACGTCTCACCACCAGCTGAAACCTCCTGCTGCTTCACAATGGCTCTGTCTGCACACACCTCTCTGTGCTGTCATCTTCTGCAGGTGACCTGCTGGTGAGCTCTGACCTGGAGCAGTGTGTCCAAGGTGCTTCAGCATCCTGGCAGCCTTCATGGCAGGCACTGAGTGCTGGTCCTGACATCATAAGCGCATCCCCCTTGCAGTTCAGTTTCCACCCTGCTGAAGCCACCCCTTTGTTCCCCCAGACCTGCTTTTAGAGTACTTGCCCTCACCTGAGAGCCATGGTGAAAGCATTGCTGGGCCCACTGCCTTCTCCATCCCCATGCCACAAGTCCAAGAGAAACTCCATCCCTGGAAAGCCCCAGCAGTAGATCCAAGCTTGGTAGTTTCCCTTCTCTGTTGTCATATCATCCTCAGTGGAGCAGCAGCCAAACCCAGGGAACCTGCTCCAAAATTGATGCTGTAAAAAGGGAGGATGTTTAACCCAGACCTTGCAGAAGGTGGCACGCTGGCTGTTCTATGAGAGGACATCAGCACACTTGTGACAGTAATGACTGCCTGCCCGAGGGCACCTGGGAAGCATGGATGCCTCCTCCAGGATTTAGCTGCTTACTAACAGCGATCCTTCTTAGAAAGAAGACAGGACTGGGGGAAACACTGTGGTCTGCAGTGCCTGGGGCACATTACCCCTCCTGACTGGGGCCCTGGGCACCCTGCCAAATGCCCACCTGATTGCTTGTCCATCCATCCACCTGGAACCTTACACATTCCCAGATCCTTCCCCCTGGCAGTGCTGACCCTGGCCCCACACTGGGCAAGCTGGCAGGGACAAGCTGTGTGTTTCTGAGCAGAGGTGGCCAAGAATCACATGTAATTTAGCTCCCTCATAAAACATCATCACTCCCTCAATTATTCATCATGTTCAATGCACTGCCTAAGCTCACTTGCTGATGTTTCCATGCTGTTGAGATATCAAATTGTTTTTTGTGTAATTGGTGCTGGTCACCAAGACCCGGCTGCTATTCCACACCACGCCTGTGTTCCTGCCACCTCATTTATCTGGGACTGGTCTCACACAGATGCCAAGGTCAGTGCCTGACACAGCTGCTCTGTGACATGAATTTCTGAGGCCAGGGAATGATTCAACACAGTCTGGCATCTCCACCTGCAGTACCATTCTTGTGTAGACCCTTGAACAACACTGAGATGTCCACCTGTGGTGACACAGTGCCCAGCAGTGGCTCAGCAGGCAGGGTGATGATGCCACACCAGCACACACCTGCCAGCACCCAAATTGGGTGCCCACATGGAATGCCCTGTCTGCTTCATCCAAGAGGAGAGCTGGCAGCAGGATGACCCCAAGACTGAGGGGTTCCCACACTAGGCCAGGGACAGGTCCCAGAGATGAGGATCTCCATCCTTGGAGGTTGGAGGAAGGGTGACATCAGGCTAATGCAACTTCATGCTGCTGGGAATATGTTATTGTAGGTGGAGCTGCCAGACAGTGTTGAATCATGCCCTCCAATGCAAAGCAAATTTTTAAATCATAGAATTGTTCCAGTTGGAAAAGAACCTAAGATCTTCAAGTCCAACCACAAACTAACTCTACCAACCATTAACCCAGCTATATCAAGTCCAGTGCTTAAACTATGGCCCTCAGCACCACATCTATGCATCTTTTAACCAATACCAGTGATGGTGATTCAACCATCTCCTTGGACAGCCTGCACTAGTGTTTAAGTGCACTACAGCAAAAAAGTTTCTTCTAACATCCAATCTAAACCTTCACTGGTACAACTTGAGGCCGTTTCCTCTTGTCCTGTTGCTTGTTATTTAGGAGAAGATAACTGAAACCCCCCCCCTCATTCCAACTTCCTTTCAGAAAATCATAGCGAGCGAGAAGGTTTCCCCACAGCCTCCTTTTCTCCAAGCTGAAAATCCTAGATCTAGGGAAGTCCTGGTCCAAACCCAATGCCACCCAATAGAGCAAAACCAACAGATGCATGCAACAACATGACCCACAGGAAGGCAGGGGACACAGGTACTGGGAGATCAACAGAAGGCAGATGGATGTCTACAGCATTCAGCTGGGTCACCCACCAGCAAGCCTAAGGACACCAAGATGCAGCAGGATGAGGGGAAAGGTCTTTGCAGGGGTAAATCAGCTACAAAGATAAGGAATGGAGGGAGCATCAGGTAGTTTTCACCAGGGAAATCTGCAGGGATCTGTGATGGCAACTACATTCTCCAACATGGTCATAAACTACCCAGAGAAGGTGAGTGCAGTGAGGTGATGTGGTTTGTTGCTGATACATCATGGAAGCAAAGACAAGGCTGAACACAAAGAACTGCAGAAAGATTTTGTTCAAGGCTGATTGAGAAGGTCCGAAATGTAGCACGGGCAATCTCAGTGTGATGCACTGGGAGAACCCAGTCCTGCAGCCCTGGGCTGGCCAGTGAGGCTCAGCCACAAAGCCTTGGCACTGTGACAGACTGAGGGAACCTTTCGTGGAGCTGTGACGAGGTTAAAAAAATACAAAAAGCAAAGTTAAACTTGAGAAGTATTAGGATGAAAAACTTGAAACAATATTCAGCAAGGGTTAGTAAAAACAAGAACAACATCTTTGTCTCAAAAAATCCCAAAACACAGACTGTGGGAGGTTGGACAAATGTAATGCTTGAACTGGTTTGCCCCTTTCCTTAGGCTACCCACCATCAGCAGTCTCATCCCATGGCCCCTGCAGCATCTTCTGCTTGGCTGAAGCAGCTTGCATGGCACACTGAGCATGCAGAGCATCTCGAGCACTCGCTTGGAGCCCACCATCATCATCATCAGGCATTACAGACCTCCTAAAGCAGCATGAGCTCTACCTTAACACATAGGACCAAAAGGCAGGTAGAGGAACATCAACAGTTTTGTAAGAGTTAAGGGCTCTTCCCACAGTGCTACCTTATTACTCCCAAACCACCAGCAAATAGGTTAAAGAAACAGACGGCTGTTGTTTCACCAAGTGAAGTGGGAGGTGCGTTGGTGAGTGGTGATTAAACGTATCCAGGATGGCTGTAAAGGCTCTCAGACTAAACGGATCCAAAATCGCTGTAAACAGAGTCACATCCCCTCAGGACACAGCGGCCCCGCTTTCAGCCGGGAGCTGCTGCCCGTCCCTCCGGGCTGTGGCGCCGCTGAGGCTCTCAGAAACCCAGCACACCAGGATGCAGCCAGGCTTGCAGCCCTCGGAAGCATCGATCCTGCCACAGCCCTATCCTGCTGCAGGGGTCTGAGCAGCCCCTCCTCCCTGAGGTGGCAGAGCCTGCCGGGGGCTGGGAGCAGCGATAGCACCCAAGGAAGGTCTCCTGCTGGCCTCTCCTCCTTTGTATGCGTTGGCCTCTACCCCTCAGTGCCCCAGGGGGTACATGGTAAAGCGGGACAAACCACACGTTTAAATAGAGATGAAGTGTTCAGCCAGGAGAACAGTCTGTCTGTCCTCATGGCCTCTTCTGCCACCTGAGAGTCCATCTTCCCCGCTGGCTGAGTGTGGGACAAAAGGTTGTGTGTGCTGGGGTGGTTATCTCTTCCTCCACCTCCTTCCCCTGGGAGGATATCCTGGCATCATCTGCCTTTGCCTAACCCATCCCTGACATTTGTTACCTTCCCAGAACCTTCCTGTTTGGGATATTCCTTTGTCTTGGCTTCCTCTCTTCCATTTGCCACTGAAACTAAGGCAACTTAGTTGCATCATGCAAACCGAGTGTTGCAGGCAGGTTTTGTGCTGCCAACATCCTTCAAGGGAAACTGCACCCCACATTGGGAGGACCTGCTGGGTCACCACAGCAGGGCAGCCTCAAGCACCCCTGGATTCCACCAGGTGGCCATGTGTCCCAGTGGCCACCCTGACACCTTGTTCCCTGCCTCCACTCAGTTGCAGAGAACCTGCTTTAGATTAAACCACGGAAATCCTCACTTGATGACCACTGAGCACAAGGTCTGGATCACACTACCAGTCACCCATCCTTGTCACCTCAGGGGTAACTCATTGTCCCCTCCAGTGCCATTGAGGATAACTGTGGCTACCAGAAGGGACAGGGATGAGCTACACCAAGCAGATACAGATGGACCTGTAGGGTAACAGGAGCAGCTCATGTACACAGTGAGTTCAAACAGGGTCACCAACACACTCAGCCTGGCACAAAACACTGATTGTTAAAGCAGAGAGAAACCCCAAGATCATATTTTTATGCATACCACTGGAAACCAAGTGATCTGTAAAATCTCAACATTCAGATGCAAAGGTCTAAATCTTAACAATGCTCCTGGCATGACTCTGTGGTTTCGTTGCCCTATTTAACAGCTTCCCTGAAAGGGAAGAATTGACTTGGTTAAGGGAAAAAAAAAGCCACCACAAAAATCCTCACCCCAGCACTCAGCTGACAGAGCTCCATCAGTGATGTTGCTCTTGACACTAGTCCCAGCTGGGGATGCTGGAGCTCCTGCACCCAGCCAGGCATCTGGGCCAGGTGGGAAGAAACCACAGAGCTGCACACTGCAGCTCTGGCTACTCAGTGTCAAGGAACTGAAGACAACTGTTTATTTCTGCATGTTTTTTTAAATACTTCCTTTAACACATAATGCATTTTTCTCCTGTCTGTATGTCTTATCACCCTCAAATATTTAGGTTTTTCACCGCAAGTCTAACTCTGTTACATACATCAGTGCTTGAGAACTGTCACCTCCTTCACCACCTTTTCTTCTCTTTTTCTTTTGGCAATACTTTTTCACACACTCTGGAAGCCCAGCCCTGACAACCAAAACATAGCAGAACCAGTGGCTTGACCTGCAATGTTCACATGACCACCTTTCACCACAGAATCATAGAATCAAGAAGGTTGGAAACAACCTCAAAGATCATCAAGTTCAGCTGTCAACCTAACACCATCACATCCACTAAACCATATCCCTAAGTGTGATGTCTACATGTTTTCTGAATGCCTCCAGTAATGATGACTGCACCACTTCCCTGGATAGCCTGTTCTAACGCTGGATCACTGTTGTAGTAAAGAAATTGCTCCTAATATCCAATCTGAACCTCCCTGGTGCAACTTGAGGCCATTTCCTCTTGTTCTATCCACTGTTACAGGGGAGAAAAGACTGATCCCAGCCTTTCTGCCACCTCCCTTAAGGGAGTTGTAGAGAGTATGGTGGTCTCCCCTCAGCCTCCTTTTCTCTGGCTGAACACATCCAGTTCCCTCACCCCCTCCTTGAAAGACTTGTGCTCCAGACCCTTCCCCAGCTCCACTGCCCTTCTCTGGCCACACTCCAGCCCCTCAGTGTCTTCTTGTTGTGAAGAACTGAACACTGCTGTGTGTGAAGTAGGGGACACATCCCAGCAGCTCCAAGAAAGCAGAGAAGTTGATATTTGCATGTCAGACATCCACCTCTGCTCAAGCTGCTGGTGTGCCAGGCCAGGTCCCCCATGTGCCACCCTAACTCAGTGCTGCTTCCAACCTGGATTGCAGCACTACAGCTCCTGGGGAGACACCACCACCTTTCCTGGACTAAGTGTCTGAAATGGATTAAATTTGAAACACAAAGTCAGGTTTCAGGCTTCACACTGGAGTAAGTGATGGTTCAGAGCAGAAGCAGCAGATGCCCAGGTAAGTATCACTTGGGAATTGCAGGGCATAATTTTTCCTGTGCAAGGCAATGTTAAGTATGGAGACAAGGGTGATCCAATTAACCAGGCTTTACCTGGATTTCCAAATGGCACGTGGCAATGCTCTTAAGTACTTAAAGAATGTCCAAAAGCTCTTAAAGAAAGCGAGCTGACATGGGATAAGAAGTAGAGAACTCCTGGGATTAGTAACTGCCTAAAGGTCAGGAAGCGAGGAGCAGGACAGCAGGACTGCATCTCCCAGGGGAGGGCACTGGTAGAACCCCCAAGGTTCTGATCTCCTGCACCTCTCTGAGAGCTCTGGAAAAGGCCAGGAGACAGCAAGGTGATGACACACCCTGTCAGAGGGGCCACCAAGGGCGGTGAAATTAACAAAGGCTGCCACAACCAGACTCTGGTGCAATCCACGCTTCAGGGTGGGGACGTGTGGCTCTACACTCAGTGACGGAAATTCTCTCAGGTGATTCACCTCGCCCTCTCTTGTGCAATGTGTGGATGAAAGAAGTTCCTGGTGCCAGTCTCATCTGCTTCCAAAACAATCAGGCACTCAAATTCCCATGCAGTTGTATTACCTTAGGTTCCCTGCAGTTGCTTCTGCTAATCTGCAGGAAGCCATCTGGGGCTGGCTTCAGATGCACCCACGCTGTAGATAAAGGACTAAAGGAACAGGTATGAGTGCGCAAAGAGATTTGTAAAGTGTGGGAAATGCAAAGATCAGCCAGGGAAGAGAGCATCTGTGGGGAAGAAATAACCCTTCAGAGGGAAAGGGCACACCCCACTTCATTGAGCATGCTAGAGGGGAGTGGCAGGTGGTGACAAGTGCTGGGTCCTCTCTGCTGGCCTTGTTTGGTTCTAAATCCTGTCACTTCTGGGCTGGAAGGAATAGGAGTTGCTGTAGCTTGAACCCTTTAATGCTCCCTGAGTGCTGGGCCAGCCAAGCTGCCACAGTGGGAATGCTGAGGACCTGTGGCTCCTCTTCATGGCTGGAGGGAGCCTCCTGTCTGAACCAGTCCCCAAGATGAGCACTGCAGGCACCTCCCTGGAAAGCTGCCTCAGGCAGGGCATGTGGGGGCAGTGGTGGAGGAAGGAAGTTTATCACTCATTGCTGTTCAAATACCCATATTCCTTGTGCCCCAGGATCCCTGTGTTTCCATGAGACACTCTGCTCCCCAGAAAGCCAACATGGACACGGTGGAGCTGGCCAGGCTCTCTAGGTCACAGGGAGGTGACCAGGACCTGGGCTGTAGCAAGGACAGCCATGGACAGGCTGAGTGCTCCTGGGGACAGACTGACTGCCCAGTGGCTGTGGTGAAGACACATGGGAAGGGAGTCAGCCCCAGGCACACCCTGGTCAGAGAAGAGCAACCATCCTGCAGTATAGACCCAGTGCTCCCAATTTTCCCACTGCTCCTCACCAGCTGTCACTGACACACTGAGTACTGGGTAAGGAGTGCAGCCCAGGGCTGGGAGGTGCACTAGACCAGGTCATGACCAAGGTACTGCAGCCAGATGGTAGAAAGGAGAACCTAGGGGTCATCTAAAGGAGCCCATGGCACCCCACAGCCCCACCACTCCCAGCCAGCAGTTGGCACAAGCTGTCCAAGAGCCTCTGGCAAATCCCATGAGGTAAGGATGGCTGGGCTCACTCATGGATGGCTCAGCAGGAGCCTCCCATGAAGCAGATCAAGGCCTAGTTGCACACTGGAGGCTGCTCCAGGATCTCACACAGCCACAAGATGAGTCTGAACTTGGGATCAAATTCAGGAACCCAAAGGATGAAGATAGCTGGATGGCTGGAAAACAGCATCCCAGTCAGACATCCAGCTGTTTCTCCTCAGCCACACCAAGAGAGGGATTCACTCCCATGACTGGTGATTGCACTGCCTGCATGAAAAGCAGGGTGACAGCCCTTTTTAGGGATGCAAGTGCAGACTACTCATACAGCCAGAGTCCTGGGATCACTCCACTGGCTCAGCAACCCTCAGGAGAAAGCAAATCTGTCATGCTCCCATTCCTCTCCTCCGCACACTGGAGCTGGTGTGGAGGTGGTGCTGATGGCAACCCTCATGTCATCCAAGAAAAGGTACTAAGATACTACAGTACCTAAAAATGCTATCCTGCCTAAAACCTGCTGTGATACCACCCCCTATTTCTCAATGCCATTCTAATGCTGCATCTCAGAACACCTCCTGACAAAGCCAGTTGGACTAATGCAGCACAGATTAGCTGATTTCTGAAGTCCAGTTTACTATGAAGGGCTGAGTCCACCTGGAGGGCAAGCAGGAATGCACTTCTAGGGATGGGTTCCCAGTCACAGGCCTCCTGACAACGTGCTGGGACAGCAGGAGGCTGCCACCTGGGTGCCAGTTTGGCATTTAGCCTCCTGCAGCCTAGGTGCAAAACTGCTGCAAACTTGGGAGCTCCACTGCCTGTCCCCAGCCACCAAGAGCTTTTCCTGGCAGCCTCAGAGGGAGCCAGCTTCACCCTGCTGGAACCTGGAGCACAGGTTTGTTCCTCAGTGCTAGATGTGACAAGGGCTATGCTGGCGAAAGCCATCACACATCCTTAGCTCTAGGAAAAAAAAGAAAGCCATGAGGCAATAGGGCTCATAGCTTCACCCAGAGTTGAAGCAAAAGTACTCTGTATGCAGCAGAAGTCATCTTTGTCACGTCAAAGGGACAGTGGGGACTCATAAGGTCTGTAAGGAAAATTTCACAGGACAAACAAGCCAGGAAGCAGAAGGAAGGTGAAGAGAGCCTATGTACTCACATTCAGGACTTCCTTGGGTGAGATGAAGGGTCAGGGCCAGGTCCCTGTGACTCACCACACTTTTCTGAGACATGCCACTGGACTGATGCAACCCCTGCTCCAGCAGAAAGCGAGCACAACAGGCCATTGCCCATACTGGAGAGAGATGTGGGAGCTGCAAGAGCTGCTATAAAAAAAGAAAATAATCTCTCTTTGCAACCCGTGAACCAGAGAAACTACCCATGAGCTGCTGCTAAAGGAGAATCCCCCTCCACCCACCACTTTGCTTTGTTTGTAGCAGAAAATATCTGCCGGTACCACCAGATGGACAAGATACAGCTACAGATTCTGCTTTCAGACATGGGTCTGCTAACAGCTTAGGGGCAAAATCACCAACAAGAAACAAAGCAGCTGTGAAAAGTAGCCGCGGGATTCTTCCAGCCCCGGCTTTGCAGTGCACTCGCTGCTTACTCACTTCTTGCTAAGCCTAAAGCTGCCGGGTCGGGCCCCCGCCCTTCCCTCTGGCAAAACTACTCCTTACAGTTTGGAAGCTATTTTTTCCCACCCTCCTATCTAAAAAAAAAAAAAATTTGGCATGAAAGCTTTTATCATCCTGAAAACATGCCAACTGCGAAGGCGACTCTGTGTCTCAGACGCCTGTTTCCTGGCAGATTTTAAGTCCTTTGCTCAACTGTTAGGATGGCGGGGGCAGGAGATGCCTGCAGCAGCAGGCTGTGAACTGTAGTTCCAAACAGTCACATGTTTAACTGTTGCTAAATACCCAGGAGACCAACATTTCCAAACAGCGGGCTAAGAGCTAGACAGGCAGCCAACTGATGGCGTTGGCCCATCCCAGAGAAAAGGGAAGGTGTGAAGATGCTGCAGGGTGATGCTGTACCTGGAGATGGAGGGCCAGCAGCATGGGTACAGCCACCACAGGCACTGCTATGTGGGGTCACCTGGCTCAACACCTCTACAGCCTCAGTCACCCCTTTGCTTCCCAAGTAATGAGGCTCTAGCTCTGCTCTCACCATCACCACCACAGCTGGCAGTCCACAGAGTCACAGAATCCTTCTGGTTGGAAAAGACCTTTGAGATCATCTGAGTCCAACCATATCCTAACTCTACCAGCACCACATCTACACGTCTTTTAAACACATCCAGGGATGGCAGTTCAGCCACCTCCCTGTGCTAGTGTTAATCATTCTTTCCACGGAAAAGCTGCTTCTAATATCCAATCTAAGCCTCCCCTGGGGCAACGTTTCCTCTTGTCCTGTTACTTGTTACTACATGCAGACTGAGACGGGACAGCCCCTGCCTTGATGCTATCCTGGAAGACCTACAGGAACCTTAGGTCCCTTCACCCTGGTGATGTTTTTGGGGCTTCAAATTGCTCAGAGATAGTTCTGCACACAGAAATCCCTTTTCCACTTCAGCCCCAAACTGCAGGGACTCTGCAAAAATTGTACAGGATGAGAAAAGGACATCTTCGGGTTAAGCTTTACTCTTTTACAGATAGAGCACCTATCTATAACTATAAACAATATTCCTTAAAGTTGCAAATTCAGGCCATCCAAAGCAGATGATTCACCTCTAGAGTTACTTGGAACCACCTGTGAAAACTAAAGCCTTCTGGGAAGGCAGAAATTGTCACCCTTTCAGTTGTTTTCACCCGAAAGCTCCTAAGAAGAAACTGGTCTGGAATGGAGGAGCATGGGACAATTCAAGTAACTCTCCAGAGGCTTTAAAGGTCAGTTTTGCTCTGTACAAAATAGATGGTGCCCAGAAAATTGGTGCTTGTCAACTGCAATCTCTACTCCCAGTGGATCTCTGCAAACCACAGCCATGATATGTAACATACCTCTGACGGGAGGGAGATGATCCCAGGCTTAGTGCAAACCCAGAACAGCATTTTATAAACTTGCCTGTGGCTGCTCTCCAGCTACAGCAGCAACTTATGCCCGTGCAGACCAACACATCACTACTGCTGCCAAGAGAAATGTGAGGGTACAGATGAGCTCCTGGGTGAGGCCAGGCCACTCATCTTCCATATATCATCTAAAAACCACAAGACAAAAAGAAAGCTCCTGCAAACTACAGAAGACAAGCAATAGAAGACCTTCAACACACCACCTAAGCTGCCTTCTGCTTCTCCTGCCCTCCAGATAAAATTCTCCTGAGTGTCCTGCTCACCAAGAATGGGAGCCACCTCCATCCTCCTTCAAACTTTGATGTCTCCACCTTCCCTCTATGTGTTCCCACCCTCCCTCTATTTAAGCACAAGGCTGGCACCTTTCTCAGGAGACTGAGATGGAGTAAAGCAGTAAACAATAGGTTTATGGAGAAAACCACCCAAAAAACCTCAGCCTTGCCCAAGGCTTAGTCACATCTTGGGCTTCTGGGAGCCATGAGGTCAGGGGTGCTGTTAGTGCACTGTCTCCATGTCCAAGGCCCAGTTCTCCAATAGATTGTTCAGCCTGGATAACGTGAGCAGGGGACCCATGACTGCAGTTAGGGCTGATGTTCAGAGCTCAAAATCCAAGATGGCCTAAAAGAAACAGGCACTGGCATGAGATCCAACAGGAACCAGCCAGAAGGTAGGGGTATTTGGAGCTGTCTGACCCCACCACAGCCTTCTGCTTCCCAGAGCCTGAGGTCCACAGCACACAACAGCATCTGTCTGTGGCTTCTGCCAGCAGGATTCTCCTGCCCAGGCCTTTGGGGCTGAGGTGGCACAATGACATTCTTCTAACAACACAGCAAGCAGCATCAGCAATGACATCTGCACAGCTAAGAGTCAGGTGTTAGAAATGCCTTTCTGCAACAGTGCCAGCCTGGGGAGGAAAAAAAAGCAGCATTAACAGTGAAGCAAGAAACAGGTATGATCAAGGTCACAGAATTGTTCCAGTTGTAAAAGATCTTTAAGATCATTGAGTCCAACCATAACCTAACTCTACCAACCACTAAACCAACTCTGCTGAGTCCAGTGCTTAAACCATGTCTCTCAGCACCATGTCTACAAGGCTTTTTAACACCCCCAGGGATGGTTGGTTGGTAACACCACCTCCCTGGGCAGCTTGTGCCATTGTTAAATTGCCCTTTCAGGGAAGAAGCTTCTCCTAATATCCAATCTAACCCCCCCTGGTGCAACTTGAGTTAATTTCCTCTTGTCCCTGCCACTCCCATGGCAGCTGGTTTTAGACACTAACTTGGGTAAGAGCAGCTGCAGCTTCCATGGTCTGTTGGGGAATCAGAGTAAATTTCTTCATTAAAAGCCTCAGCTCCTCATCACAGGTAACCCAAAATAGGCAGGGTGATTTTCCCAGGTTAAGAAGCATCAGAAAAACTATTTGTATAATTCAAAAGACAGAACTGACATTTGTGGTGCCAAGTTGAGATCATTTCAAATGGGGAACAGTCCTGCCTTCAGCTGTCCCAAGGAAAAATCCCGGGATTTTGTGAAAACTGATGTTTGGGAGAAGTGTAGATCTCTGCCAGCTTCAGTGGTTCTCAAGCCCAAACACATAAATGAGCAACTGAGTTCACAGCCCACAGCCAGGACACATTTTGGGATGCTTCCTATCAGGATGGCAGATCAGAGAACACAACATAGGGATCAGCATCACTCATGGAAAGCACACACTTCCAAGGTAGAAAGGAGGCAAATCTATGAGTTAGACATGGTCTGCAATGATTTCATGTGTTGCATGTTGCAGCATCAGCCTAGTGGTTCATCCTACATTATTTTAAGTAAAACCCACATTATTTTAAGTAATTTTTCCAGTGATGGGAAAAAGGCCATATTTCACTTAGTATTTACCAAAACAAGAGCCAGACAAACTGTGCAAAAGTGTGTTTATTCCAAAGCTAAATTTCTCACATAAAACAGTGCCTCTGAACAGCGGCATCTGTTCTGACACAGATCTACAACATCCTTCTGGGCTCCAGGGTTTGGGGTCTTGAACCACCTCGACAGAGCAGTAGGGAACCTCTTTTCGCAATTGTCAGAAAGAGAAGGGAAACAGAAAACAGGCACTCTGCTGTGGCTCACACAAAGAGAGAAAGTGTCAAGACACTTCACAGGGAGCTTAATGTCTGCACAAAGATCTTGCAGAACACCCTGCTCTCTGCAGGCTGCTGGCCAAGGAGCAGCCTCCACTGTCAGGAGAGAACTGCATTATTCATGCAGACAGAACAGGACTGTTGGGTTTAATCATCTGCTGAACTGTTTCCAAGGACTGAAGTGGCTAAGAGGTCATGTCAGTGATGTGCTCCTTTACAGCCTGAAGCCCCTGTGCCAGCTGACACCCTAGAGGGGTTTACCTTCTTCCTCCTGCCTCAGCCTCCTGGAGAGATGCTCAGTGATGGCCATGAGGGGGTTGGCTCTGTACGTGGGATCAGTGATGACCTCGTGAAACCGAGTCACTTCCTCCTCTCTGAGGAAAGAAAACCAACAGACAAATGCTAAGTGCCTTGTGCAAAAGGAACTGAGCAGATAAGAACAGATCTCATAAAGTACACAGGGTTTCTGTGCAGATAAAATGATCCTCGGTGAAACCCTCAGAAAGAAATAGTGCAAGAAATAAACCTAATTTACCCAAGGGCAAAGCTCAAATTGCTGCCAGCTTCATGGGAGCCAAAGACTTGATCTCATGCCACAGAGAAACAATCACTTTAGTGTCCAGCAACTCTTGAAAAAAAAATATTTTTTAGAGTTTTTCCCTAGCAGACCAGAAACAAGAGACTGTGGGGATCCAGTAAATCATTAAGAATGAAAAGTACTTCAGATTGCACTGGCACAAAAGCAGATTCTGCTTTCGAGAGCTCACCTACTGACTCTTTAGTGCTCAATATAGAGGCTTAGCAATCCTATTTGTAGTACTAGTCAGACACCACGGAAGGAGCATGGCAGAATTACCTCTGCACACCTGGTCACAAGTGGTTGCTGTGGAAATGGTCTTGTCTTAAAAAGCAAGAAAGCAGGAAGAAATAAGAACAGAGCAGGAGTTTAAAAACAAACCAAAAAAGAACAGTGCATTTTCACATAAGTCACATCTATTGCAGCCCCCCCCCACCCCCATCTCCCTCAGACATCTGCCAGGGTCTCCACAGCCCAGCTGGACACAGATCTCCATGTTCTCAGCAGCTGCTGTTGATCAGCAGAGTGCTCTTCAGCTTGCAGCATGCAGCTGGTTCCCTCCTGCAGCTCTTCCCTTCAACACTATCCCTGCCCCTTCCAGAGGGACAGAGAGGAAAGTCAAACCTGAAGCTTGGCTTGTGACAATTGGGGCAGTAAGGTGAGGCTTAGGGAACTTCCAGTCCCAACTAACATCCTGGAAAATAAATCTCCATCTTCCTCCCAAGAAGCACAGACTTTGCAGGTGACTAGGGTAGGACAGATGCTACTGCTCAGTGCCATCTGTCCAGTTTTGTGTAGTGCCACACAAGGAAACAGCAGCTTCCTAACATGAAAGACTGGTGGGATTGCCTGTTGGGATTTAGTTCTGTATTCAAGTTCATTCTCAAGCAGTGTTCCTGATCCATGAGTTCCAGTGCCATGAGACACTCACTGGTGGCACTCAGGGTCAAGACCCTTGGGCTTCTGCAATGAGCTGAGGATGGACCCATCCAGAAAGGCTGAACTGACCAGGAAAGGCATCCCAGCATTGACACTGAGCAGTTTCAGATAGAGAAGGATTTCCAGTGACTGTGCTGGAGAGCAGTGCTGGGGTCTGCAGACCAACTGACCTGAGGTTGAATGGCTCAGAACAGACAAATTCTGGGAACAGGAAAGCAAACACTTCCAGATGACAGTGCCTAGCTCCAGAAGAGCTGTGCTGAGGAGAAATGACATTACTGATGCCCAGTGGTGGTAGTATAAAATATCAAGAGGATCAAGGTGTGCTCAGACCAATCCCAGGAATTATTCAATTAGTTAATGCTTCACTTTACAAGAAAAGGTTTGGCAGATGCCACTGGACAGCTTACTGCATGTAAGTTAGCATCCCAGAGGTGTTTTAACAGAGCAGCTGTAGCTCCTGATGCCATGCTTAAGTCCAAGAGCTCTACACAGCCATAGGAAGATTTCTCCAAGGGTATCATCTATAGCTATGAGGGCCTGGTGTCCTGAGAGACTCAGCCACAGCCAGATGTTGCTGCTCCAACTCAGCACTTTGAGACAAAGGATGCATCACTTGATTGATAATCACATCATCTGTGCTGCACAGAGGGACAGAGTGCAGCAATTCTCACCTGGTATGAAATTACAACTGTGCCCAGGAAGAACAAGATGACGTTGCTATGAGTTTGTCCTGAAACCCCACAGACCAAAGAAAGCAGGCCAAAGACTTCACTTTCTTTAAATAAGGCAGGGAAAGTGAACTCTTAAAAGGAGATGTAGTTTCTTGTGCTCTCTTTGCTTAGATTTTACATGGGGTAGAGGCAGAAGCAAGCCGAGTCAATTTAGAACTTAGTCTGGTAGGGACTAAGACAGGAGGATACCCACAAACATCCTGTGTTACATAAAAGGGAAAAAAAAAAATAAAAATCAAAGCTGCCACTTCTCCCAGGGTCTTCACATGTGCAGGAGTGAAATGGGTTGCCTAGAGAGCTTGCATGATCTCTGTCCTTGGAGATATTCAAAAGCAACATAGACATGGTGCTGGGCAACCAGCCCTAGGTGACTCTGACTGAACAGGAGGGTTGGACCAGCTGACCTGCAGAGGTCAGCTTTCCAGTCTCAGCCACTCAGTACTGCTCAGCAGGGACCAGACTCTCAGATAAATGGGTACTTACAGGAGGCGGTGTTTCTGAGCTTGTTTCATCAGACAGAAGTCTGCTGGTTCTGCCTTTGCTTTTACATGGCTGTGGAGAGAAGAAACAAAAGGAGTGAGTGTTATAGAGACGCAGTAATTTAGCAGTTACTGTGCAAATGGTGTCCAGAGATTCTGCATCTGCTTTCCCAGAAAGTACAGGTAATTGTCCTACATGGAAGTTGTCCTGAAAGGCAATTATTGCCATAGTCAGGGAGTAATGGGCATGAAAACTCCTTTCATCACACACTGAGAGCAGCTCAGAAGCCAGGACAGGATGGGCAGGAGGTAAATGCACTAAAGAAAAATTATGAGCTGCTCCACACTCAGAACACTTTCTACATATCATTAACCTCCAGGTCAAACCAATACCATTGCTTAGAGAAAAGATCCCACTGAACTTCCCCTCACCACCAGGCACACATCACTTCTCCATATCTCATGTTCCCTGCTAATGCTGCAGAGATCCAGCATCAGGAGACAGAACCACAATCACTCAGCATGAAGAAGGAACTCTTAGCCCTGCTCCAAGTCCTGTGGTGGTACTGCTGGGGTGTATAAAGTGTGCTGAAGCTTCCAACACTGGAAGGACATGGAGCTGCTGGAGCAAGTCCAGAGGAGGCCACAAAGATGCTCAGAGGGCTGGAGCACCTCTGCCATGAAGAAAGGCTGAGAGAGTTGGGGTTGTTTGGCCTGGAGAAGAGAAGGCTCTGGGGAGCCCTTGTAGTGGCCTTTCAGTAACCTGAAGGCTACAGGAGTGCTGGGGAGGGACTTTGTACAAAGGCATGGTGTGACAGGACGAGGGGCAATGGTTTCAAGCTGAGCAGATTTAGGTGAGACATTCTTCAGAGATTAGGTGAAGATGAGACATTAGGTGAAATCCTTCACCGTGAAGGTAGTGAGAGAGTGGATCAGGTTGCCAGAGAAGCCATGGCTACCCCATGCCTCTTAAGAGTTCAAGGCCAGGTTGCACTCTCTGCACCCATTATTATTCCTGGGCAAAGTCCAAGGAGACCAGAGGTGTAATCCCATCCTGCACAGGATACTGGAAGCATGTGGTGCCCAATGCCAGGCAGCAACAGAGATTTACCACAACACCAAGCACTGAGTCCCAGAAAGGAACATGCAGGAAGGGCAGTGACTGCTTTTGGGACGTGAAAGTGCACATGGGGAGTTGCCAGTAGAACCAGACATTAAGGAAAGGAGAAGGATCACAGGAGTACAGAAGGAAACAGGAGAGGAAAGTGGGGAAGGGGGTCTACCTCTGCAGAGCAGCTCCTCAGCAATTCTCCCTGGGGCTAAGCCCCAGAAGCCCAAGGTGGGCAGAGGGTCTGCCTCCCACCCCTCTGCTGAGGCATGGCTCAAGGAGGAGGATTCCCTTACTGGTGGGTGCTGGGGGCCAGGGCCTCCCCTCCTTGATTTCCCCAAGGTGCCACTGGCTTTCCCAAGGAAAGACTGACGGTCCCTCCCATTCTCTTCAAGATAACACAATCTGGTACCTTGTTGGCAGAGTCACAGTGACCTCCTCTTCTTATATCCCTCTCTGACCTCCAACTTTCCATCCTTTTATTCTGCTTTTTTTCCTCCCTGTTCTTCCTTTCCTTCTCCTCTCTGGCCTCATATTCCTTCACCCCACTCACTCTCACCATGTCTCTCTACTCAGTCAGCTCCTGCTCCTCCTCCTCATCCTTCCCTCTCCCCATCCTGGTCCATTTTATTTTTCCTCAAGGGAGATCCTGGTGGGTCCAAGCTACGACAGGCTGCTCTCACCACTGCCCTGATCCCTTCTGAATTGTCCTCAGCCCAGCATGCCCCCCAGCATCAAGGTTCCATGCCAATACAGTAAAAACCCAAAGCAGATGGGTATATGTCAGGCAGCCTCTGCAGCACAGAGCCTGTGCAGCAACCAGCAGCCAGGCAGATCAATGCCTGCATGCTGCTCCTCTCCCTCTCAAGGTCACCCCAGCACTGCTGGTGTTACACAACAGGCCTGAGAGCTCACAAGGAACAGCCATCAGCAAGAGCAAACAGCTACAGGGCTTTCAGCAGCTCCTGTCACACTGCTGTGCCCACTGGTACTGCAAGACACAGAAAGAGCAGGAAACATCTCTGCCCTCTTCATGTCTGTCAAAATGTTTGGCTGGCACAAGAAGGATTTCTTGTCCCAGTGTGCCTGGATTGCTCACAGAATAACAAAGAAACCCCTTGTCAAATTAGATGGCAACCCACAAGCACCAGAGCAGGGCCTTACCAAATCCATCTGTGCCACCAGGTCACCATGAAAGTCCCTTCAAAGACAATATGCTCTGCAGAGGGTGATGATGCTTAAACAAAAGACTCTAGAGAAAGAACATCCTGGGCCACACAAGACCAAGTGCCCCAGAAGCTGTGGCTATAGGACAGCTTCTTCTGCAGAAACCCCGTAAGCACACAGGGCTTCTTCAGGCTGTGCAAGCTCACCTTTGCCTTCAGCCACCCCACTATTTGGAAGGGGTGGGTGCTTCTGAAGGCTTTTCATTTCCACACAACAGCACTCTGCCCCACTAGCAGGACAGGTTCAAAAGGCTGCTGCCTGAATTTCCCCCCACCAAACCACCAGCACGCTGCCTGCTCACTTGGACAGCATTAGTAGCCCTGTTTCATTACACTTCATTGCCTTCATTCATTATAAAATGGAATAAAAACCTCACTGTAATGCTCTTTTACCCTGCAGGAGATCAAATTCCTGGAGAATCTAATCTTTTATTAATAATGCTGACAAATCACCAGAGTATTACCCTTCATTTATGTAATGATTCAAATCCTGTAAAAGCCTCCTCTGGTTATTTCAAACACACACACACACATACACATCCTCATGCAGCCCAGGAAGGCACAAGCCAGCAAGGGTAAGAAGCAGCACTGCTGCACATCTGTGTCAGGGCCATGGGGACTGCTTTGTGGTTGGCATGTCACAGGCAGTTTGGGTGACATCAGTCCATGCCAAGCTCCCACCTTCACTCTGCTAAATAAAGATGGTGCTGAACAGCCCCAAAATTCTCAGCCAGGGCTGGGCTTTACCCTGCTGTGCCACAGGCCCTCTGGGGCTTGTAGATTAAGTGATAACCAGAGTACAAGCTCAGGCTTCCAGAAGGAGAGAGAAGGGCTGTCACACCCCAACAGAAGGTCTGGGTTTGGAGAGCCCCTCCAAGGATCTCTGGATTCATGCTAGACCACTGAGTGCTCTGACATGTGCCACACATTCCCCTGCCATGAAGTGGACTACAAAAGAGAAGAATGATTGCTGCAGTTGGAAGTACCATTTTGGCCAGTGTTCTGGTCTTGAAGCAGCAGATAGCCAGAGAGGGATAAGACTTATACTCACCTCCTCTCCAGTGTGTGCAGTTCAGAGACCTTGTGCCAGCTGCAGTTTATACACATGAAGTGAGCCTCCAAACCTTCACTGGATTCATCAGGTCTGACCAAAACCCACAGGCTTCCCTCATCCATGACATCCTGCAGCAAGCAGCTGCACAGAGCAATCAGCCTCCTGCTTGCACTGAACCAGCTGCTTGCCAGCTGTGTTGTGATGTCCTTCACTTCTCAGACTAGAAAAGATGAACTACTGCCTAACCACATCACACTTGATTTTATAGACAATTATATTCCCAAACCTATTTTGCCTTTATCTCCTATCCAGTCATACCTTGCACACAGAAGCTGTGCCAGACCAGACCCTTCAAACTGAGCTGGTCCAGAGCTGCAGGCTGCAGCCACAGGATATGTTTGTACAAGATCATGCAGCCACACAGAAAAGCAATACCCAGAGAGAGCACCCTACCTGTCCTACCCCTCCTACATGTACTTTCTGCAAGCCACTCGTCTGCACAGCAGCTAAGCCTCTAAGGGGAGAAATTATGAGGGGGAGATGACTCCTGAACACAACTTAAGAGTGAGAGGCCATGTGTGGTTGTGGCACATCATCACAGGAAGAGGGTAAAGTCATTTATTCAGGTTCATGCTAAGCCCTGGAACAGAGCTTTGTCCAACCAACCCTCAGTGCTCTGCAAAACTCAAAACTCTGCATGTACTTTTGCTGGTCATTCGCACTAGAAGAGAGGGCAGGCTGACTGAATGGTATAAAGAAAAAAGAAAAAAAGAAAAAAAATTGCTATTCAAAGAATTAGAAGCCTAGTTAAGGAGGAAAATATTTTCCCATGCTTACATGCAAGGTTCATAGCTGCTGTTCCTCTGAGGAGTGGCTTTCAAGAAGCACAGGGAACTGCCAACTCAACCATGCACAGTAGGTGGGTGTCCCACCTGCGTGAGAGTTTATTTTTGGGGCATCCAGCAAGTCAACAGGAATGTTCATGATATCTCCAGGCTTGATCTGCAACCAAAGAATAGGGTGCTTTGCCAGACAGCTGCCTTCTTGTCTGTTCTCTAATTCAAATACTTTCTTATTATGGTCAAAACAAGTTTCTAGTCCCAACCCCTACAGAGCAACTGGAGAGGAGGGCAAGCATTCATGGAGCACACAAAATGCTTTTATTCTGCAGTGGAAGATGCAAAAGCAGCTGCAACACTGACCAGATGGTGAGGCAGAGCACTGCATTAAAAAAGAGAAAACATAAGGGCAACCAGAACTGACACTTACAGCTGGTAAGGATGTGAGAGGACCAGGAACAGTCCTTCTCTTTCAGTACAATAAAGGGAAAGGAAACACCATCTTTCTGCTCTTGTCTAAAGTCACATTCTGAGCAAATGGGGTGAACAAGGAGTCTGGCCAGAGCATAAAGCTCTGCTCAAAAGGTTTGAGCAGCCTCAGGAGAAAGCTTGGAGGTCTGGAAGAGTAGAACAGCAGGCTGCAACATGCCTAAAGACTCACAAGGGAAGGAAATACAAAAAACCTATCAGGCAGTACTGTGCTCTGGACCCTGGCTTTCTAGACCCACTCCCCTCTATCCCCCTGGAGTTGTGTGAACTTGGGCAAGCCATCATCCTCATCTTTGTCACTCACAAAACCAGAATTTTCCCCCTTTTTTAATGCTGCAGAATAATTTGCTAGTAGAGACAGGATTTTTCTTACCGAGTCAAACATCATTTCCTGATAGTTACATTGAGGACAATTTTCATCATTAAAAATACACCACAAGTTCAGATTCACAGGGGAGCTCAGCAGTATTTACACTCTGGACACTTGCGTGTCACTTCTGCAGCTCTCAGGACATCTGGTTGCTCTCAGCCTGTCTCATGCCAAGCATCACCTGAGCAATAGTTTCTCTCCCAGCTGTGGATTCAGAAGATATGTTTAAGCTTTTTTCTTGGAGCGAGTGAAGCGCATAACAGGCAAAGTGAACGAGGCCCTGTTCTGGCCATTGGCACCAAGTTTGCCTGGCCTCTAGCTACAAGGAAGAAGGGAAGAAATCCCTAAATGGCACATACCTCTTGGCGGGCTTTCTGCCCCTGCCACCCATGGTGAGGTCAGAGAGCTCAGGGAGGGCTTCCATCAAAGGCTGCATGTCTCCCACCACAGGTGTTGCTTTCCGCTTTGCTTCGGCTTTTTGCTTCTGCTTGGCTAGCTTCACATTTTCTATTTCTGAATCAGAAAGAAAAGATTGCTGAAGAAAGGGGAAGCGTTTGCAAGACATAACCCCTAGGCTAGGAAATTCATCCTCTGCTTCACCATCTAGAAGAACAAGAGGCTAGGAGTGATTTAAACCAGGGAAAGACTGGAAATACTGCAGCTGGGTAGTTCCCTCCCTTGCTGTGTCTGCTTGTAGCTATAGATCTCTTCTGACATTTGAAATAGGAAGTGAAATGCCCAAACTGATCCTGTCTGAACTGCTCCCATCCCTTGCATGGCAGCACATGAGGCTGTTTGTTGCTCACAGCAATGTTGCACAGGAGTTTTGGGGTAGAAAAAAGCCCACGCTGACACTGCATGGATTTGGGGGAGAGAACTAAGGGGGGAAGTGAGAAACTAAATACACTCAGCTCCACAGGTGGCATTAAACAGTCTTATCTCTGCTTTGCTTTTGGGACAAAACAACGGTCTCCTAGCACAAACAAAAAAGATGGACTTAATTTCAGTTGTTTACTTAGTTTGGAGCAAGTCAAGGTCCCACCTTCATGACTCATTCCAAGCAGGCAGATGCTGGATAAACTGCACCCTCAGAAAAGCACTGCCCCAGCTGGCAGAGGCAGCTGGCTTTGCCTTGAGACAGTGTTCACCAGTCTCCCTGCAGTAGCATTGACTAAGGCTGAGCTGAGGACACATAAAAGTCTACAAATATTATGGCAGTTTCCATTCTTGCCATGGAAGGTGGCTTCTGCTTCAGTCCTCAAAATGCCCTGAGGTAGAAAGAGGTCCCTCAGCTGCCCAAGCCTTACAAAAGCCTCCAGAGTAAGCCCCAGCAGAACACATTCTCCTCCAAGACAGCCCATAAAAGCCCAGAATTCCTATAAAACTTCAGCTGAGTTCCAAACTGCCCCAACCTGTCCCAGGAGTCCCTTGATGACGTTACGAGAAACAGATAAGGCTCAGGGGAGTCCAGGAACTACCTGTTCACTTCTGTTAAGTGACTTCTGGGTTTGGAAGCCCTCTGCATTGCCCCAGCACTCACCAGGGTACCAGTGCTGTGGGGTACACGATGGAGGACCCCTCCTCCTCCATGTGCACTCAGTAGAGGAACAGGCTCATGCTTATTGCCTGAGACAAAGAGCATATTCCTCAAAGAGCACCAAGCTAAAAACTCCTTGTCTGGACATGATGGAGCACACTGCCAGCAGCAGTGGAGCTAAAATGGCAATACAAGGAGGTCAGTGGCTTCCAAAGAATCATGGCCACAGAAGCAAGACTAAATCAGCACAAGTATTGCTGGTGGGAACACAAAATCAGCCAGTCCCACTCCAGATACTTCAGACAATTCTGGGTCTAATCCTGTTGCCCACATTCAAGAAAGCAGAAGTCTAATTCCCTAGCCAGCTGCTGCCTCCTTTAATTTCTTTGTCTTGTTTGCTTCCCAACTCAGCCAAGTTGAAGAGCAACAGTTTTTCACCAACTGAAATTTTGCTGTACATGGATGTTTGTGACAAATCTGGATTGTAAATGCTTCTCCTCACAGCAATCCCTGCCAAGAACACAGCTTTCTGCTCTCCATCACTTCTTTTTTTGGTCTGGCTTTATGAAGCTGATGACTACTTCAGTGCTTTCATAAACAGTATGTGCTCAAAATTTTCAGACACCTGATTCTGCACAAACTTCCCAAATTCTTTTCCTATGAAGTCTTGTTCGTCTGAGGAGCCATGCGATATATGTATTTTTAAATGTGCATACTTCCAGTGTCTGAAGGATTGCATAATTATTTTCCCTCTCTAGTCTCTCCTGAGATGATTTATTGGAATGGAAGAAATCTCCAAGTTTTGTGTTTGCACTACTAGGCTGAACTTTATTTCCCAGGGTCTTGGTATCCAGTGTCACAAAAACAGCCCTGGGACAAGAAGAAACAACAAACTCTTGGGAAAACAGACATGTAATGATAACAGCTTCAGCAATCCAAGCTGGCTTCTCTTTCAGGGGGTGAGTGGAGCAGGCAAAGGCTGCAAAACCCACAAAGAAATGGCAGTTTTCTGCACCAGATAAAAATCAGTGCTTGACTCCAGCTCCTGAAGGTCACAATGTTGTAATGCCCATCTCATTTAAAAATCACCATCTCTGGAAACACCAGTTTACTTTGCTCCATCAGCTAATACTTATACTAACAATGTTTCTTTACTGATGTTTATATAGGCTCTTTCCAGCTATTCAATTTTTTTCCAATAGCAAGCTGCACACCTGGTACTTGCTGACTCTTCTTACAGAAATCCCTGGGTACTTGCTACCCTTGGCAAAGCATTTGCTAGGGAATATTGGTATTTCCCAGGTGGCTCCAGGTTTATTGGGGTTGTCAAGAAGGACAGCAATTTAGGTACTTCTAATACCTAGTATCTTCTAAGACAGAGGTAATTTGGTCTGAGGTTTTTTTTTATCTGGGTGTTCTAACCAAAGCAAAGTCTCTGCAATTAATTTGTTTTCCTTCAGCTTCATAATTCAGAGCCAAGGGAAGAGGAGAGTCCAAATAACATACATGATCTTGAAAAAGACTGATGCTACAAAGGCAACACAAAGGTATTAAGACACTGTAGGGATCCTGCTCCTGGGCTGCTTCTTCAACTATGAGAGCAGCACTGTCACCTAGCTACAGGATCATGCCCTCTGTTATTTGCAGAAGTCACAAGTCTGCACCCCTGTTACTGTGGGTTCTGTCACACTGCTGCTGAGGACATGCCTTCCTCCATGACACCTGCTACCAGTCCTGATGTCAGGAGAGGCAAAGTTCAGCTGTGCTCCATCAGTGCCCTCCTCTGTTCCCACAACAGTAACAGACAAGGAGACACCTTTAGGAATTGCAGCTGGCAGGCCAGAAATTAACAAAGCCATCTGTGCTTTGTGCCCAATAGGGACACCCAGGGTTGGAGGTGTCAAAGGCATTTGGAAACTGTTAGTTGGTGACAGAGGTTTCCTTCATATTCAGGGTGTTAAAATTATCAGCTTTTTATGTAAGAGCAGAGATATCTTCAGTGCTATGGGTGAAATCTCAGGTTGATGGACTTCAGCTTAGAAGCTGAGAGCATATGGTGCAGCAGAAAGCCACATTCCTCAGCCCCAAACACAGTTTGCCAGCAGCTGTTGGGCAAGAAGGTGTAAAGGGAAAAGCCTGTCCTGAGAACAGCTCCAGGTGGCAAGAGGAAACCCTTTACTACAGCGAGTAGCACAGCATCATCTCTGACTGTGCCAAGATACTCAATGCAAAAATACAGACACTTCCCACAGGAAACAGAAGCCTTTCTGCCACAGGCTGCTTTTGTTCAGCTCATACTTCACAGCCCCAAGAAAGGCCAGACTGTCTGGTAAGTGGGTTCATTGACCTGTGGCCCATGAGAAAGAGCAGTAACACAATCAGCAGCATCCAGAGACTGAAGGGCAGGAGGGCTCACTGCAGGCTTTCACCACAAAGCCTTGGGATTAGCTGGGGGGTGCTGGGGGCTCAGCTTCTGGCTGCCCCCTGTCCCTGCAGCTCCTCAGGGAGAAGGGGCTCTACTATATACTGGTTGTATCTGTAGCAGAACTTTAGAAGATAGATAAACATGCTAAACCCACATGATCACAATATCCTATCTGGATGAATAAAGGTTTTATGTAGTCACATTACATATGGATAAAGATCAAAAGCAGGTTTGGGGCAATGACTCAATTTCAGTGCTAAGCACTAAGAATGGTATCTGGGACCTCTTTCTATGTGCTGGGATGCAGATCTGAAGGTTTCCAAGAAGCATTCAGCCTCCCCAGGCACTACCCCACACCCCCCCACACACACTCCCTACACAGAAACCCAACAGAGCCACGAGCAGTGATGCCCATGGCAGCCCCATGCTTTGGAGCAGTACTTACTCTGTAGCCATCTTTCTTTTCTCAGCTTCATTTTTTCTTTCTTGGAAAGAACTGTTTTTTCTTCTAAACCTAGAGGAGAAGAGAGACATGAGATGGAGCCTGGCTCATGCACACAGATTCAGTGCTGAATACTTCCAAAAGACAGAACAGTCTATAATATTTTGTTAAATCCTTAATGCTTTTGAACCTGCTGGAAGGTCAGGCAGACTGGGGGCTATACCACATCCCAACTTCTAGGCCAATAAATCAAACCTGGCTTTCTGTCAGTTAATAAATAAGAAACAGGCAAATAGAGCAGATCACTGGTGCCCCAGGCCCTGTTTTGTCAGACCAAGAAGCCCTTTAAAAAAAAAAAACCAAAACCTAACACCTTTCTGAGATACCCTGGCCCAGTGTCCTGCACTCCTACATGAACCTGGCCTGGGAGATGGTATTTTCTTCTGAGGATGGGCTGCAAGTGGTGGGAGGACCTAGAGGTTCCAGAACTGGAAGAATAAATACAAGATTTGATCTGAAAATATGCAGACCAATAAAGTTAAGAAGGAAATTGTGGGCCAGAGACAGAGCAACCTATTACTGACAGCTTGTAAAAAAGGTTAATACCTACTTTATACCAAATTCAGTATTTGGAAACCAGCTATTGATCACTGGTATCTAAGACCAAGTAAAATAATGTCACAGATCTTTTTACTGTTATAGATGCTATAAAATCTTATCCTATTGTTGGCATTTAAAATAAAAATTGCCTTCAGCCAACTTCACCTGAAATGTGTTAGGAATATTGCTGCAGGAATTACAATGGAGAAACAAACTCCCACTCCTCTAGATTATTTTTAAGCCTGGAAAAGAAAAAATACCCTTTTTCTCCCAAGAAGAAATAGGAGAATGGAATTCAATGCAACTCTAAAAACAACTCACTAAGGACAACTTCTCTAAGGCTGTGAACCTTTCAGGATGATTTAAACAGAAGCAGAATCATACCTTAGTTATTTCAATGCCTGAAGATCAGAAAAAGCCTGCTGGGTCATGAGGGTGGCTTTTCCACCATTTTGTGGCCAGCAACTACCACCACGTTTTGACTTTCTAGAGAAAACTAAGAACAATGCTGTAGCTTTCACTGCCTCCTATGCCAGGAAAATGCATTACTGCAGTCAATGCAGACAAGAAGTGAGAAGCAACCACACCCAGAAGCTATCACTTATTTAGGACAGATTAGATGGGGCTTGCAGCAACCTGGTCTAACAGCAGGTCTGTGCCTGCCCATGCAGGGTGCTGGAACTAGATGATCTTTAAGGACCCTTCCAACCCAAACCAGCCTGAGATTCTATGATTTACAAAGCTCAGAGATGTCTCGAAGAGTTTGTATGTGACTCATGCTGCCATCCATTTTTCCATCTCCATCATTGTAGCATGAGCACCCTGCTAGGAGAGCCTCACCAGGACACAGAACCTGGCCAAACAAGGAGACAAAAATCTAATCATGTTACGGGTGAATTTCCTCAATCTGTTTGCAGTGGTATCAAAGCAGATACTAGAATAATAAATAGCATATTCCAATAACCAACTCCCAGCTACCCCCATCCCATGATCACCTCCGCATTTCTGTAGTTTCAGGGAAAAACAGGATGAATCACACAAGGCCAAAATGCAAATAACACCCTGATGGGCTCTGAAGGTATCCCGGGCACCTCCACCCTGCCCAGATCTGGTTCAGCAGTGCCAGTGCTGAGATCTGCCCCCTTGTCACGCTCATTACTTCACTGGGAAAACAGCTCCTGGCAGGATTTGCTATTGAAAATAAATAAATAAAAACATTCACCCAGCTGGCCAATTCTAGTAATAACATCAATTTGGATTTTATCCCCCCACACCCCCCACCCTAAAGGGCAGCAGTATATTTAAGGAAACACAAAAGCTGTTTTTTTTGGCAGGAACCCAACCATGCTGGAGGCTGAGGATGGTGGCCTGAGCAGGAGATCACCAGATGGAGGGGAGCTGGATTCCTCATCCACTTGCCACAACAGCAAATCAGCCAGTTTCTGCCCTTTTTCACTGCCTGTTAGCCAGACACCTCCATTTTACGTATCCCTCCCCACCCACAGGAGGTTGTTTTGCTGCTGGAAGGTGCCAAGTTGTGTTTGGCAACTTGCAGTCACCCTGCTGAGTGCCAAAGCTGCTGGGAACCCACTGGAGAACAGTGGAGGCAGAATTTAGCTGGTTAATTAACAGCACGGACTGTCCCTGAGGTAGTCTTTTATTTTTATTTAGCTTGCAAGCACCTCCAAGATGAAAGCCAGAGAACAGCTCCAGTTTATTTTTCTATGAAATCAGGAGGGTTTGGGTCCTCCTCCTCCTCCAGCCTGATCCACATGGAATAAAACAACACTTGTCTTTGAAACTCTGCATAGCAGACAGGTGAGCAAAACCCACTCACATTAGCTGAGGGTAATTCACATAATGTAAACTTGACAATTATTGCTTTTAGCAAGGATGTTTTTTCTTCCCTCTGATCTTCCCAGTACAAAACATCTCAAATATAAATAGATTAAAAAAACCAAACAAACCAATAGCTCTTTGCCTCCTACAACAACTGTTTGATACAACTCCTGGCAATTCTCAGGATCCTGCTTTCACTGCAGTCAAATAGATTTTCTTTTTATATTTTATTATGGCTCTCTTCATCTCAAAAAGGCTGAGGGTTTTTTGGTAAAAGACTATTTTAGACTACTATCTATATATATATTTATCTCCTGCCCTAAAGGTACCCATTTTATCCTTCCTAAGGATTCAGAAAGAAGGGTAAAGCCAGAACACTACAGGCTTCCCTGAGACTCAAGATCCCACTATTTGAATTTGATTCCACAACTGAGACGGTGAAAAACCAGTCTTCACAATTCCACAAAACCACATAACTTCATGGATTTTGCCATGAGCAGAAATATCCAATAAACTTGTGCAATGCCACATGGACAGAGGGGGGACCTTCAGCACTGGGCATCTGCTCCCCCTGTGCAAAGCTGCAGGGAAGCATCAAGTCCCCCCCTTTGGTATGAGCTATTAAGAAACAGTATGTAGTATTAAGTATTATTCCCAGAACTCTGATGACACATTACAGTAAAGCTGTTGCTGCTCAAAACATAATATTTTGGCAAAACAGGGTACCATATAAATTGAATTTAAGCAACAACAGATGTGTTAATTTTAGCCTCAGTTGTGCAACAGCAGCAAAAAGCAGCATATGCCTACAGCTGTGGGATGAGTTCACTAAACAAATTCAGAGTACATCCAAAAGCAGAAGATTGGGTGTGGCTTGGGGTTTGATATTTTTATTTTTTTTTTTTTTTTTTTGCGCTTGGGGATTTTCTCTTTCAAAATTATAGTGTCACTTGTAAGTTGTCTGATACCCTTTTCCATTGAAAGGGCCTGGGAAATGGTAACCACAGTCTCCTGGGGTAAACACAAAACCAGTGTGACCTGACAGATGCCAGTGCAGAACCACTGAAGGTATTCTTGTTCCTCTAGGAAGAAAGTTGATGGAAAGAGGCCAAGGAAAAAGACAGCCAAGATGTCCAGCAGAAGAGATAGTGCTCCAAGCTGTTCACTACCCCTTACCCACCCAACAGCTCAGCTGCCAACCAGACAACCTCCAGCTCCTCTTCTCCAGAAAGCACCAACACAGAATCATTTGGGATTAGTGGGACCACAGCTCAGAAGTGCCAAGGACATAAGCAGAAGGTTGATATCCAGGCTCCCTACCCCCTTTGCCCTTACAGAAGCCCCCAGAGGTATCCTGGTAGCCTGTACATGATGCAGGGACCATTTGCTGGGGAATGGTTGGGTTTTGCCCAATCCAAGCCTTGCCACCCTCAGCAGGGTTATAAACCAGTGTTGGAAGAGAAGATGACAGCCCCTGAGGGGACAGCACAGGTTTCACCATGGAGACACTGTTTGCTTTTTATGTTCTGAAAGAAGCTACATTAGTTTTGTTCATTCTTAATCCTAACACCAGGTTCTCCTCCTGATGAGGAAGGCAGGATTTAAAGCTGGATCTGTATTTTCAACCCTTCTAGATCCCCCAGTTGTTTAAAGCAGAACCTACTTCCAAGCCCAGCTTCCCATCCAAGATCCCCAGGAGCAGCACAACTCGTGTCCTTGAACCAAGGTCATGGCTCTATCAGGCCTGGTAAACATCCCCAGGCTCTGACCAGCTACAGCGAGGGCACAAAACCTCTCTCTGCAGAAGGACCTCAGCTCATCTCTCATTAGCCACACAAGCACACTAAGTGACACAGCAGCTGAAGCAGGAGCAGCTCCCCTCAGGAGGTTACTGTGAAGTCATAATCTGCACAGAAGGCTGGGAAAGGCAGTTCTGGAGAAAAAGTCTGTCCTCCTAAGCCGTAACTTCAGCACTGCAGGCACACTCAGTCCCTGCCACATAGTAAAAAATACCTTCTCTGCTCGAGATTTTTTCATAGAATTATATCATAGAATAACCAAATAGTTTGGTTTGGAAGGGACCTTAAAGATCATCCTGTTCCACACCCCCCATCATGGGCAGGGACACCTCCCACTTAACCAGATTGCTCCAAGCCCCATCCAGCCTGGCCTCAAACACTTCCAGGGATGGGGCAGCCACAGCTTCTCTGGGCAACTTATTCCAGTGACTCACGACCCTCACAGCAAAGAATTTCTTCCTAATATCTGACCTTAATCTTCCCTCCTTCCAGTTTAAAGTCATTACCCCTTGTCCTATCACCTCATGCCTGTGTAACATGTGCCTCTTCAGCTTTACTGTAGCTGAGTCCTTCAGATACTGGAAGACCACTACAAGGTCTCATCTGAGCTTTCTCTTCTCCAGGCTTAAGACACCCAACTTTCTCAGCCTGTGCTCATTAGAAGGACAGGCTTCACACCTCAGAAGTCCTCAGCCTTTCCACCAGCACCCTCTCAGCAGCCCTCCCCAGCAGAGAGGCTGACACTTGAGGCGTCAGTCTCGGAGAGGCACATAGAGGATGTTCAAGGTGACCTGGTGTACCACCTGAAATCCACTTCTGCAGCAGGAATATTTTCATCATTATTCATACTTCATAGTTTTCAAAAGTCAAAACTAAGTAACATGGTTCAGAAATGTAGGTTCCCTGAGACAAGTGTGCCATAAGGACTGCAAAATGCCTTGTTCTAACCCAAGCGCTTGCTATTGCCAATTCGTGACAGGTCCCAGAAACCACTCTGAGGCTCCCAATGGAGGAGCTATGGCTGTCACAAGCCGCTCACCTCACCTGCCAGATTGTGCAGGCTCCTCCCTGGGAAACATTGCCTTTTGCTCATGGAAAAAAAGGTCAGCTTATTTCAGTAGTTATCTTCCCTGTAAAACATGTACAGGGTACAAACATGGTGGGCTCAGAGGAAGGAATACCATGACTTCTGTGGCATGCAACCTTCTTAGGGGAAAAATGTGCAGAGAAGCAGCACCAGGAGCCAGCAGGGCAACCGCAAGGTCCGTGCTTTATTTTGCTCATAAATTTCCATTTGTGTCTTTCCTGTATTACCTCCAGCCTGCTGCCAGCAGCCTGGATGGCAGTAATATAGGTCAGACCCATCACTAGTCCAGGGCACTGAAATATTTTTGTTCGCATGCATTTTTGTTGGTTCTGGAAAGTTTCTCATTTTAAAAAAATGAAAGAACCCCTGTATTTACTATCAGCATGTCCTGCTGAGTCACTGGGTAGGCGGTGAGACTGAAGTGGGAGAATGAAACACAGGATACCAGCCAGACAGTGCCACTGCCTGATTCCAGACAGGCCATGCTGCTTCTCCCCCTCATGACCAGGAAAGCACAACAGATGCAGCCAGGACCCAGGGGAGACAAAGAAGTTGTAGCAGGGTGTGCTGGCACCCACAGGAAGAGGAGAACTTGCCTACACTGGGCAAAGTTAACTAAGTACTGAACACATCTTTCTGAGAGTCTGTCTTTAAGCAAACACAAGGGTATGAATGGCAGCCATCTACTAGAGCTCCAGAAACTCTGCATGCAGAAAGTGCCCTTTATTTACTGAAGTTTATTACATTGCAGACACACAGTTTTGCCTGAATAATGCAGGTGCTATCACTCAACCTTTCTCCTGCTGCTTGCATATTTTGCTGTTCTTTCTCTAGAATTCTTGGACAATTACAGCGAGCAACTGCCAACCCTCTTTCTGTGGCTCATAATACTTGGAGGTACCTTACTGCTCTTCTTCCACTGAAGATGGAAGCAGTGTACAAGCTCTTCACCTTTCTCAAGTACTTTCCTGGTCAGAGAGAAACACCATTTGGCAAAAAGTGAGCTATTGAGGATGATGATGATGTACCAGTGCAGAGCTCCACCTGACCTGATAGAAAAAGCATCCCCAGCTGTGTATCCTCACCAACCTATCTGGGTTCAACACCTCCTTGTTAGAAAAGATGCTGGGTTACTTTTTACTTATTTCCATTCATGTCTCTGCAGCACCCAGGTGAAAAAAACCCAAAAATACACCACAAAAAAACCAAACAAAAAAAACCCCAAAAACCAAACCAAACCAACCAAACAAACAAAACCCCAACAACAACAAAAACCAAACACTGCCCAATACTGCAAAAACCACAAAACCACAGACTCATGCACAAACAAGTGACCAGGGAAACACATACGTCAGGGACTTTGCTATACCAACTATGATTTCATTCAAGAGGGTTATTCATCTTTGGGGTAAAAAGTTTGCTTTCAAGCAAAGACATTTCAATCCCCTCTTTGTCCTTTTCATGTCCACAAGAAAAAAAGCAAAGCAAAAACAAAGAAAAAAAAGATGATGTACACACAAAAAGTTCATGAAAACCATCCATGAACAGTTTAAACATCTGTGATCACAGACGTTTTATGCCCAACAGCTCTCAACAAGGGCTCCTGCAGCTTCTGGTCTCACAAAAGGTCACCCAGTGCAAGCATAAGAGATGCAAAGTACTAATTAGGGTATCAGTGCAGGCTGCAGACACTCCCAATAGCTCAGTTCACAAGAGGTCTTTCAGGTTTTATGACAGGGCATCCTGTCCTTCCTGCACACTCTTCTCTGGTCACAGCAAATCACACAGGGAACAGCCACAGCAGATGAGAATTTGTTGTGTCTCCATGTGAGGAAGAATGAATGGCAAAGCCTCCATGCCATCAAGCTGATCCAAAGAGTTACAGGTCTGCAGCAGAGCCTCAGCTTTTCCACACTCAGCCAGGAAACCTGAGAAACTCCAATGTCCTGCCTCACTACCACTAGCAGAGAAACCCCACCAGCCAGATTGAGGGTGACTTCATGGTCCCAGTTTCCTCAGAGCAGAGACCCAAGCAGGCTTCTTTGCTTTCACTGGCCATGCAGGAGCCTTAGAGTCAAGCCTCCAAGAACTGCAAGACAGTGGAGCTGAACTGCTGCTTCATGCAGTGTCCAGGGAGCCTGGACCTACAGTGCCACCATGCATTTCCCTCCCTCACCTAAGGGAAACAAGCCTAATCTGCTCAAGATATCCCTTAAACATGAACAAGTGCATCCCTGCCATCTCTCAGGTTAGAAAGCTGGTGACCTTGTATAATGGCATTAAAGCAGCTTCCTCGGTTATAATTCAGATATAGAGGCCAACAGTGCTATGCAAAGCCTGCAAGGTGTGACAGTCAGGGAGAAAGGCTCCCCTGGGAGCACAGGCAGCCCTCCTGTCTCAGTGGTATCAGTCATTCCACAGTTGTGGCACCCAGCCCT
The DNA here is from genome assembly GCF_003957555.1 of Calypte anna. NCBI lineage: Eukaryota > Metazoa > Chordata > Aves > Apodiformes > Trochilidae > Calypte > Calypte anna. Next base: position 29,400,752 of record NC_044253.1, read on the forward strand.
AGCAAAAGGCTTGCAAATAAACAGTGTATAACCCATGTTGAGAGTACACTCACTAACTTGCTTCCCCACTTCTGCAGGAAATGAGACCTGATCCAACAGGATTTGCAGCGTCTCTGTTTCACTGCCAATTTCTTCTCTTCTCCATGGAAGCCCAGCAAGCTGCTCTTCCTCAATGTCCTCCTTTAATCCAGCACTTATACCATTTCTTGGAAGCAGCACTTAAGCTTGGGGTATCATAGAATCAGTAACTGTCACAGCTGGAAAAGATCTCTATGATCACTGAGACCAACTGTGAGACCCCCAGAAACACACCATGACCACAACAGCATGCCCTGAAGCACCACATCTACATGGTTTTGGAATACCTCCAGGGATGGTAACTCCACCACCTCCCTGGGCAGCCTCTGCCAGTACCTAACTAGTAGAGAAATTCTTCCTAATATCTAGTCTAAACCTCCCCTGCTACAACTTCAGGCCAGTTCCTCTAGTACTACCCTTATTTAATCAAAAGAGGAGGCCAACACCCACCCCACAACCACCTACTTTCAGGGAGTTGTAGAGAGCAAGAAGGTCTCTCTTTCAGCCTCTATTCCAAACTAAACAGTCCCAGGCTCGTCAGTCTCTCCTCACAGGACTTGTTCTCTAGACCCTAACAAATTCTATGACTGACTTGTACGAAGCTGCACTCCACCGCAGCCCCTGCATTCACAGCCAAGGTGGATGCAAGATGTACAGCCAGGGAGTAAGGTAGGACTGAGAGCAGTCTCAGTAGTATCCTCTTCTCATCTCTGCCACAGACACTTCTGACCTATTTTTCAGGTGCTCAATACTGACTAGAATGGAGTCTCAGAAGTCATGCTTTAAGTCAAACAAACTCAACTTTAAATAGCCACACCACTTTCAGATCAGGTGTTGGGGTCACTTTTCTTGTTCCAAGTGTGACTGTTATATGCAGTCATTCCTTAGACACAAAAAGACAGAGAGACAAGGTCAGACACAGGAAGAAGAATGCTGAGTGTTACATCACACATAAAAGGGCTACTTAAGAGACACCATGTTCCCATTTTTAAGCACTGACCTTTGAGAAAGGCTCACACACTGCCACAAGGTACTTGGAATCTCAATTGAGCTGGATGTAGAATCACAACACTGTTAGATAAATAATGCCTGAGTAATTAGTGAGAAAGGTCAAAACCAAACCAAGGGGCTTAGGCCTGACAGACCTTTCCATGAGCTCAGTGCTGCATCTTCCCTCCACTACTGTCTTCTCCACCTGCCTCCTCTCCTTTGCATCATAGGCTTCCAGATAAGCAGAGAGCAGCTGACCAGTTTGGAGAGCATCCCTGCAGAAAAGGCCCTGGGGTGTCCTGGTGGTCAACAAGTTGAAGATGAGCCAGGAATGTGCCCTTGCAGCAAAAACTGCCACAGTGCTGGCCTGGGATGCTTTAGAAGCAGCACTGCCAGCAGGTCAAGGGAGGTGATCCTTCCCTTCTGCTCAGCACTGAGGAGGCCACAGCTGGAGGGATGGGTCCAGTTCCAGGCTCCCCAGTACAAGAAAGATTTGCACTTCCTCAAGTGAATGCAGCTAAGGGCTACTGAGAAGATTAAGACGCTGGAGCATCTTTTACTTTAGAAGAGGTTAAAAGATCTGGAAAAGAGGTGGCTCATGCAAAACTTTATTAACTAACTTTATTATTTATGCATATATTTACGCGTAAATACGTGATGGGAAAGAAGGATAAAAGGGAGACATCTATTCCCAGTGGTGCCCAGTGACAGGACAAGAGGCGATGGGCACAAATTTAAACACTTGATTTTGGAAAAATTATTGTATTAGCTGTGAAAGGTAGTCAAACACTGGAAGAGGATACCCAAAAAGGTTATGGAATGTCCAGATTTCCATCCCCAGAAATATTCAAAACCTGACAAGACAGTCCTGGACAACCTGCCGTATGTGGCTCTCCTTGAGCAGGGGCTGAACAAGATCTTGAGAGGTTCCTTCCAGCCTTAGGAATTTTGTGATTATTTGCAACCACAAAACAAAACATTCAGATACTTTTCATAGATACAGCTACTTTCAAGTTTCCCATCGGGAGGCTACCCTCTGGGAAAGATACCATAAAAACAAAACACTTGCCTGGCATGGCATGAGTAAGGAATGCAGATTATTCATCCCTGTCCTTACCAGCTGCTGAGTTTAAAAAAGACTGGCACCACCAGCTTTGGTGACAGCACACAAGCTTTGCTTCAGCCCTTGACCCCAGCCTCAGCACAAGCTGATCAGACAGGGGAGCAGGGATTTCTCCTTTGCTTTTCATTAGGCAGTGGCACTGAAAGTACAGAGCTGGAGCTTCCCAGCTGCCCTGACAGGTCACTACCCACCTAGCCAGCATGATTTGGACAGATCCACTCCCTTTTGAGCCCATCCTCAGTTTACATGCAGCAAGGGAAGTGCACAGACCTGCAGCTCCCTTTGTCTGGAAATATCTGCTCTTGCAAAAATAGTATTTGAAAAGTCACCTTGGCAACAGCGTTCCTTTGAGCAGGCATCTGGAAGGCAATGACTCACAGGTTTGCCACTGCAACCTGAAAACAAGGTACCAGGCACGTGGAGGTGTGGTTCTGAGCTGTCTCTACCTCCTGCAGCAAGCCCCTTTAAAGTTCATACAGAACCATGGACACCACCAAGGTGGACTATCAAAGTACACTTCAGGGAGTCCACAGCATTGTCCAAGCTGGACAGTTGGTAAGTCCCCTCCCACAGAGGTTAAAAATTTGTATTTTAACAATACAAAGATAGATGTGCAAGAGATATTTCTGTGAGTATTGCAGTGTTGACAGGGAGCAGTGGGAAGAAGAGAACACAAATTCTATAAAAGCTTCAATAGCAACAAATACCTAGAATGAGATTTATTCTGAGACTAGAAGCAATTCATGTTTACCAATGGGTAAATTCTCTCCTTAAGGCTTACTAAAAGAGACAGGATACTGAAACATCTTTATGCTTTTTGACAATGTCTTGCAGGCTTGCATTTTAAAGAGACTTCCCCAAAAATATCCTTTCCATTCCTGCTAATAAGATTACCTTTGAGTATGCTTTCCTTTCAGAAGCTTGAAAAAGCAGCAACTCAATAGCTTCTGCAATATAACACGTTTAAAGATCTAGACCTGAAAGTGTTAGAATATTTTACCTGGTGCTTGTAATTTATGCAAAATGCATGAAGACATTCATTTACCTTCATTTCTTTGTCTTTTAATTTTCTACTAGTAAATATACAGTTAAGTGGTCATTCTCTAGGCAAGTTTTCAACTTCCAGCCACTGGTTCTTATAACTCTGCTTGCATTTCTTTCAGTCCCCATCTCTTTCACAAATGTATTTTTACCCATCACTTCATATGTGCTCTTTTAGCTCCTTAGAAGAGCCAGTTTTGCTCAGATGCACTTGTTCTTATATGCCCAGTGCATGGATTTAGTGGTAACTCTGCAAACCAGGCTGCAGTCTCCTTCCTTGTGTTTGACAAGAGGCAGATTTTGTCCCACCTGAATTTCTTCACTTCAGTCATTAGTTTCTGAAGAGTTCCTTTAATTGAGGCTACAAACAAGAGACTTTTGTACAAAGTACTGATTTTACTGTTTAGGAGTTTTATACAGCTGAAGCCCCACTATACCTCAGACAATGTTGTAGCTCCTGGAAATTGTGCACAAGAGATTTATATTTAGGCAGAACTGATGTTTATACAGATATATGAACACACTCATACATCCACTATGTTCAAACCACTGTATTTTTTCTTTAAAATACCCAGAGACCCTCATTTTATACTGCATTTCCCTCAGTGCCTAAGCAGTGGCCTAATAGGGCAAAAGGAGAGAGGGGCAGATAACAAAAGGCAGAGGGGAAAAGAATATGCATTTAAAGATGCTCAGAGGAACAGCAAAAGCAGAGACACTGAGACTTCAGAGGCAGACAGGCAAATCTGTCACTGTCAGATGCCACTGCACCACTGGCAGCAGACCAGCCCTAAGCAGAGGGATGTGCAAGATGATCCCTGGAACAAGTTGTGGAGCTGTTTCCAGTTCCTTAGAGAATACAAAAGATGCTACAACACGTTATATGCAGAGTTCCACCTTGCCCTCCCCTTCTCCAGGTAGCATGTTTCATGGATTTGTTCCTTTGTTGCTAGAAACAGTTTTCCTCATTCCCTTAATCCAAGTTCAGCCAGTTTTACCCAGCAGTAAGAACTGGAGAAAGAAGAGACATTAGTAAAACAGTCACACAGATAAATACCATCTAAAACTCAAGGCTGAATGAACCCTTCCTTTGCATCTATTTTGATGCAAGTACACATGAAAGTGCAGAAAGATGTTGCTTCTCCCCTAACATATATTCATGGCAAATGCTTCCTCCATCCTGGGAAATGCCTGTGGATTCCAAATTCAAACATCTTCAGAATTTAAGGATATGTTAACAGATGTTAAAAAACATCTCCATCAAAATCCTCTCCTTTTAATGCTTCTTAATTTGTTTTGGAAAAACAAAACGTTGCAAAATGAAACGTACTTCAAAGGCTCTCCTACCCTCTTCCCCTCCAGTTTTCTTTGGTGCTTCTTCAAACAGTTCAGCAATACAAATTAATTTTCAGGTAGAATTCATTAGGAAACATCCAAATTGGGACCCACTCTATAAAGAAAAAACAGCCCCAAGATTGTCCCACAGTCTCCAGACATCCTGCAGGGTTACTCAAGATGCCTTAAAACATGAAGGGTTGTTCTATCTGCACTACTGGGGCAAAAAAACCTTACAAAGTTATGTGCTTTACAAAGAGTGTGGGATCTAAATGGCAAACAGGTACAAAAAAAACCCGACAACATTATGCAGGCAACCCTAACTCTGTCATCACCCTTGTCAGCAGTTCACAATCACACAGCAAACCATTTTAAAAATGCTCTTTCTAATGACAGACCCTTTCATGCTTCTCCAAGCAGCACACCCCATATCCAAGCTGGGGTTTCATTTATGGCTGGTTTCAAGCTCTGAACTGAAAATTCCTCCCAACATTCAAGTCCCACAAATCAAGTCACAGCTCCAGCCATACCCTGCCACATCGGATGCATCACAAGTACCATGGGCTTCAACTACACAGTATCTCCACTCTATTTCAGAGCAATATGACTTGAGCATTTGAAAATACTTCTTGCAGGTTTGTTAAGACCCTCTAGTCTGGCTGAGACTGGGCACTCAGTGACCAAATCAAGATTAGTAACAAGTGATATCCCTCAGAGGTCCCTACTGGGAGCAGTACTATTTGGTCATAAAATCACAGAATTCTTTTTGTTGGAAAAAAACTTCAATATCATCAAGTCCACTACTCAGCTCCTAAAGCAGGTCAATCACTGACAGATACTTGCTGAGTAAGGAAGATGGTGGCATTCTCCAGCAAGTCCCCAAAAGGGGAACTAGAAATACTCCAGCCTGGCTTCCAACAGACGAGAGGATTTAGCAGTAGCCACTGAGGTGCCATGTGGCTTCTCCAGGATATTTATGACCAGCAGGGATTAGCAAGAAGAAACAGGCAAGAAACAACAGTACCAGAACAGCATAGTCCAGACCACTATCCAAGGGACACACAACCATTAAAAGGCAAAAATGAAAGCAGACACAGCACAGCACTCCAAGGTCTCTCTATGCCCTTCCTCTACACATGCAAACAAAGCTGCTTAAGCTAGTAGCTTACAAGTATTACTGGAATGGCACCACTACACATAATTAATATAATAACTAATTTGTCTGCTGAGCACACTGTGATCAATACTTAATTACATTTCCAGGCAGTACAACTGTGTCAGCCAGAAACTGAATTGAGTAGGCAATGCAGATGCATAACTTCAGAGTAAAAACAAAACCATCACAAGAGGAACAGTAAGTGGGACTGGTACAGGAGTTCAGCAGCAAGCCCTGAATGGAGGGGACAGACCCCATCACAGATGCCTTCACAGAATAGGAAGAACACCACACAGGAAGCCCTCCTGGGCAGATGTGAAGTGCTTTTAGAAAAGCAGAAGGACCATTTCTGTTCCCAGCCTGGTGGATCCAAGCCTGATCTCTGCAGCCCACCATTCACTATTGCAGACACTATTCCAATGGTGACAAGGATTTGAACTTGCCAGAACTAGGAGAAGCCTGCCTAAAATTTATTCCTGAAGCCCTTCTTGATTCACAAGCATCCAGAAAGACAAGAACAGAAAGGCAGCACATATGAAACTGGGAGAAATCCAACAAAAACTCTTGAAGACCCACACACGCATTCTTCCCAGTTAAGTTTCCCTGCCTCTCCTTGGAAAATCTTCTGAATTAGCATCTGAAATGTCCTTTGTCTTCCAGTTGTACCAAACCCTGAGTCCCTGACACAATTTAGTCCGAGGAAAAGGATTTGCTGGATGGCCCTCACTGAATGCATTTCAGTAACAGTCATGGTCAGCAGCTATCTCAGGACACTTTTCCAGGACAGCAACAAGCTCAGAAAGCAGAAGGGATGCTTAATCAGTAGGAAGCACCATCTTGCCATCGTAGTCCAGGGAGCTCTATGTCCTCGGGCTCAGTCTGCCTTTACATTCTGAGCACAGTAGCAGAGATGTGACAAGGAAGCCAAAATGTCACCCCCTCACTTTCCCACCCCAAAAGACCTTCCCTTAAGCAGAAACAGTGCTTCAACATCTAGAACCAAGCTGGGATTCCACCAAAATACATATTCCAGAAAAGCATGTCAGACAACAGAAACAGGCTGAAGTACACCTAACGAATGCAGTCTTCAACCTCTGTTAGACTATGCATCAGAGAAGGAGCCTTGACACTTAACTTCATAAATTTCCCCTCAGTAAAGCTGTTTTCTTGGCACATCAGCAGCCTCTTCCACCACATGTCTGTACAGGCAATGTTTCCAGCAAGCCATTCCAAGGTCTCTGTATGCCAACCCCCCTCCTACTATTCAAGGGACGGCTCCTCAGCAAATAATATCCTTCAGCTCAGCAAGAACAGTCACCTCTGCACAAGGATCCCACATTCACCTTCCAAACATCTAAACACAAACATAAGTGAGCTAAGTGAAGTCTCCAGCCCAGGTCCAACTCTAATAAGAAGAGGGCACTGACTGTGCAAACACTCCTCAGACTCTGCTGTAACATTGGCAGGGTGCTCAGGGGTGCTTAGAGGAGCAGGGAAGAGGCCTGGAAGGTGCTGCCCTGTTCCAGGGAATACCAAATGTAATATTGGATTGCTTGTCTCTAATGGAACTAAAGGAAAAAAAATAAATCAATTGTAATTGACTTCTTTGCTAATGACATGGAGACAGGGCTGTTTCCTCTGGAAAGATCGACACGCCATGTGCAGCAGTATCGATACCAGTGGCATTATCACTGCACGACATTTGGAAACTTGGCATGGAGACAAAAGCAAGCAGACCCCATCAGAGAGTGGCTCAGGGTGCAGGCAAACCAGAGCTCAGCTTAGCTTCCCTGAGACCTGCAAGAGCAGCAGCCTTCCACCCTGCCTTCCCCACACTCTCCTACCCCCAGCTCTGGTGTGCACCAGAGGAAAACCTCACTCCCATCCAGCTGGGTGTTTTCTGCTGGTCTAGAGACCAAATCAAGTCAACCTCAGGCTAGGAAGGCACATGGCTGGGAATAGGCATCCTCATCTTCAGCAGCAGCAAGTTGCTCAAGACAGACTGATCTTTCAAACTTCAGCCTTGAGGTCTAAAGCATCCATAATCCATGGTATACAGAAGTTAAAAGCTCTCTCTATATTCAGCATATCTCTAGGACAACTGTTGTCTTTATTCCAACCTGACACAAGCATTCCAACTCCCCTTGATGGGCTCACAAACAAGAGCAGACTCTCTTAGTACTGGAAGAACAGGGGATTCAAAGGATCTGGCACAGGCAGCACTGTCAGCCTTCTACTTGAGCTCACTAGTTTGCTTTTTAGAACAGTTATTAGGTGTTGAAGTTTTAAGTGCCCAAGTAAGCATTTTGAGGGAAGTACTACCATATTCCCTGGGCTTTCCTTGGTGGTTGCTGTCAGAAGATGGGATCATCCAACTCAGTTACCCTTTTGTTCTCACCCAGTACACCTCCTCAGGTGCCCAGAAACTTGGGAAAGTGGGGAAGATCTTGTCACAGTAAGAGGTTCAGCAGTGACAGCACTGATCAAGCCCTAAGATACAAGAGAAACATGGAAATCATTACTTCATGCCTCTTGGTAATTCCAGCAGTGGGCAGGATACTGGAAATTAAGTAAATTTCAGAGTTTGATTAGTGATGTGTTTTTTTTTGTTTAAAGTTTCCTTCAAAGAGCCCAGAGCAGAACAACTCCAATGATCTATTGGGCTTATGCTAAAAAGCATAAAAGAGACAAAGGATCCCAAACCAGGGGTGAACTGCTACCATACAAGATCAGGCTGTTCTGAGGCAGTGTGGTCCTCTCTTCTACATTCTGCATGCTGCCAGGGAAAGTCCTGTTGATACTTTGTGAAAGAAGTAGTGAGGCTGAGTTGGATCCTGAAACATATCTGATTTCAACCTTCTTTCAGCTGTGTTCAAACCAAGCATCAAAAAACCTGCTTCAAAGGGCTAAGAGCATCACCAAAGGCAGATGACCCAAACCACTGGCCAGTGGTCAAGCTGGCCCAATCCATCTCTCAGCCCTACAGGCACAGCTACCTCACCAACTGGAACCACACAAATACAGAATTCTTCCTATCAGACAAGGAGGAGAAGAAACAACTCTCCTGATCAAACACCTCAGCCCCAGTTCCCACCATGATAACAGCCTGGAAGTACAGAAGTGGCTTCAGAAACAACTTAAAGAGCAACATCAAACCAGCAGTTTTTGACCTGCTTTGACACAAGCATCAACACACTGAAAACTCTTCCTTCCTCTCCCATTTCACCTTCTCCTTTAAGACTTCTGGCTACAGCTTTCTCAGCTGGGTTCTGCCTGTTCCTGAGGACCTAATTAGAGGAACAAACAGTGAAAAGGCAGCTGCCATAGATCCACACAAGGTGTGGGAGAAGGAAGGAGACCAGAGGCAGGACCTGGCATGACACCAAGGCTAGATTACCCAGCTAGCCAGACACTACCTTAGGTCTGAGTCCAGAACAGGCATGTGTTACACATGGAGGAGGTGCAAAGGGGGGAAACAGCTGGCAGAGAACTCCTAACAAGGAAACCTGGATGCATGCACTGAATAAAGAGCTTTTGGGGTAAACCCTGACAACATCTCCCACATTCATCTGCTGAACAGTTATTCTGAACACTACTTACTATTGGACCTCCTGCCTCAAGTCTTCCCCACAGCAAAACACATCAGTCTCTCATGGCACAAGTACACCTCCCCTCCTCATATGGACCTATAACTGTCCAATGAATGAACTTTCCATCATCTCCACAGTTCTCTCTTCCTTTTCTGTTCACTCCTTAGGGCTACTGGGATGTGAATGCCACCTTAGTACACAGAAGGGAGACACTGGTAAGAGATCAGGCCACCAAGGCTACAAAACACAAGACTATCAGCTCAAGGGTGTGCCAGGAGCTGTTGGTAAGAGGCCGTGCACACACACCAAGGATGCAGCAGCTTTCACTCACAGATGAGAAGGAAGAAAGTGTCTGCACTGGCTCATGGAGAGCAGCTGACACGAAGAAAGCAGGAAGCCAGGGAGATGCTACCTCAGACACCTGAGTACCACATGTACAAAGGTTTTGATGTTACATGGGTTCCCAGCACCTGCTGCCAGTGACAGGCTCCTTCCTTCTGGCACATCAACACCTTAGCACTCTTAACAAGCACAACCTCCTCATCTCTTGCTGACCTTCTCTGGACACTATTTTCCCCACGCAAATACCTCAGGCAAGAAGGCTAAAACAAAATGTCAATTACACAAGAAGAAAAATACAGTAGATGTGTAACTTTCGATAACTCACACAGGCCTATCTTTGTTGATTGACTGACACAGTCTTAAGAGTGACATTTCAAGTGTTTGCAAGCAGCAAATTCATAACTGGTCCACACTTACCCAGCAAATAAAATTGGTGGTACTGCATGAGCCACCTCCCACCATGGCCCCGCTTGGGCCATGGGTACAAAAATAAAGATGCAAGCAGGACAACTTCCCTTTGCATATGCATGTGGGAACTTTACAAGGAATAAAAAGACAGCTTGAATTTTGGAATATGCCAATGAACAGGAAAAAAAAAAAACAAAAAACAAACAAACACAAGACTGTAGTGTGCAGAGACCTGGCACCAGAGGTGCATTGAATGGATTCACCCTGGGGAGCACTGGTCTGTTCGCTAGCTTGAGCAGCCTCCTCCAAACCTCTGCAGGATGGGCTGAAGTCCAAACCTACACAACCCCATGTAACACTGGCAGCTTGTGATTATTGCAATTCATTAATCTAGCCCAGAGCAGTAGCACAGTAAAACCAAAGAGCATTCCTAGCCTCCAGCTTGACGGTGCAAACTGAGCAATACAGTAACACCCCAACAAACCAGCCACTGCCTTTAACCAGGCCTGAACTGCTACAGAAATCCTGCCATGTGCTGTAAGGGGGAAAATTTGTTATTGCAGCAGCTCACATGACTGCTATGGCACACCAAGGCAGGGCTGGGGAAGAAGGGAGGACACAGTAGACTTCTTTCTCCTAGGTCAAGATTTGCTATGGGACCAGTTGCCTTTCTAAGCTTGGCTCTCAAGGAAGCACTGAATAATTTTCTCTGGATTCCTAGGATTGCATGCCCAAGCACAGGAGAAGAAAACTCCAGGCACCAGGAAGGGCTACACCAGGAGGTTAACTGGGACAAAGGGGAAGGAAGGAGGTTCAAGTCTCTTCTAATGAATCCCCAGTGCCTGATCTTGGGCAAGATTAAACCATAAAGAAAAAAAGGCTTGCCCCACCTTATTTTCTGTGCATGAATAACTGGTGATGAGCTTTGCCCTTCACGCTGGCTGTTTGCTTCCACCCAGCTTCCAAACAGTTGCTTCCCAGCCCCTTGGGCTCAGGTTACCCTTTTCCCTGGCCAGCAGACTCAGCATATCTATCTCTCCTACTCTAGTCTTGTCCCATTTGCTTCTTTAACTGCAATGCTAATTAGCCCATACTACAGTAGCCCATCTTTCCAGTCTTGGTCCTGTTTTCCAGATAAAACCTGCACATTCCACTTTGAAGTAAGAAAGATGAAGCAGATGGACTTTCTGTAAGATGTGTTGTATTTCTGTACTTTACCTAAGTTAAATTTACCTTACTTCACTGCCAGTTAACTCTTGCCACATGCAGTAGACAAATTTCTTTCCCTCATTTTTTTCCTTCCTAATTAATTTGTTAGCAGGTCTGAAGGCAAGCAAGAAGCACAGAAGAGAAGCAAGCAAGTAGAGACCAATGACTGCAAAACAGATGGGGAGATTTAGCAGCTTTCAGCCAGTTACAAGAGTGCTACAGACGGGTGTCGCAAAAAAGCCCATAGCTTAACTTGTACCCCTGAAATATTTTAAAAGGCTCCTCTAGATTCCAGCAGGTGTACCACAAAATTGTATTAAATGCAACTGTGTGAAGTCAGATTTTTAACACTTTCAGACTTTAAATAGCACTAGAAATAGTGACAACTTTATGCTAAAATATCCAAACAGCAGAATTACTGCATGAATGTATCAGGGACTGGGAACAGGACAGAAACAAAAGAAAACCCCACCCATCTTGGCACTGCTCAGCTGTGCCTTCAGTGCCATCCTCAGCTGTAGGTGTCTGTAGCTTCAGAAGATAAAGAAAAGCCACAAAGTGTGGGCTGGAGGGAACACCCAGCATGCTTGCAGGCTGCACAGCATCATCACTGTGAAGCACAGGAAAAGTCTCCAGCATCCCCCTTGCACCCTTCCAGAAAGCCAACTGCCTCTGTCCTTTCAGTGGTTTTCATTTGCATACCTCACCTTCGCAAGGCTCCCCAGAGATCAACAGGCATTAAGGGTTGGCATTCAAATAATTCCAGATTAGCAGCCCATGTGTTTCAATTAAGAGTCCCCTCTGTAGCATTATGGATCCAGGTGTCCAGTTCATACAGTAGACAGGACGGAACCATCTGCACAAATTAGGAGATACACCACCACCTGAAACTTCAAGCCAGAGCGGCAAAGGCTATGGAAACCCCAAGACATGACATGCACAAGAGATGCAGCCAGCCTAATGTAATACACACTGGTAGCAGCCATGGCAAGCCCTGCCTCTCCTCTCTGTTCAGAGAGCAAGCAATGCTCCTGCAACCATCAGCAGGAGCTACACACAAAAACCCTTAGAGCTTTAACAGAAAGCCCTTTGAGGACTTGAGTTTGAGCCTTGGTGTCCAGCTTTACCACTGGTAAATAGTACTACTGGACTAAGAACATACCAAGCTTGACCAAAGCTTCATGCAAACCAACACCACACGTCCAACAGGGCCAGCAATAAATGCCCAAATAAAGTGTATGCATTTATTCCCCATAATATATTTTTATTTCGAGGGATCTGACAAGTTGCTTTGAAGCCCATGTGGGCACCAGAAATTCAGAGCACCGACATGCAAGGAGTCCTACAGCTGCCATTTTACTGAAGAAACTTCACCCATACTAAGCCCAGCATCTTCTACTTTAGTTTCATTTCTTCTACTTATCTCACTGGAAGAGAGTGGGGAAAAAAATCTGATCTCTCTTCACCTCTGGGGCAATCATATTTTACTAAACTTCATCAGCTCCTCTTTTATTAGACCATCATCTCTTCCAGGAAAAAAAGGTGTGATTAAATGAATCACTGCTCATATTCCATGCCTTTAGCACCAACACTGATAAACTGATCTAAAACTAAACACAAAGGCACTGAGAGGACTGCACCTCACTGCAGACACTAGTACAAGCTCACAGATCCAGGCTGGCTAACACCTTTTTCCTTTGAGGTAGAGACATTTTTTCCATGCCACAGAAGCTCAGGGAACCTTGGCATCACCTTCAATACATTCCCAGCTACAGTACTTAGGCAATGACTATGTACCAGTGTAAAGAAAAGTGGGAGCAGAGTTTCCAGAGACACCTGCTTACTGCTCTGATCAGAGTTTTCATAAAGTAATTACTCTGAACCTTACCCAGAGCTCATTAGGTCCACAGCAAAATTTCCACTAGGTTATTTTAACTGTTGATTCAATTCTCCTTTCCTGGCAGGTTTCTATGGATTCTTTAACATGTCTGGTCTCAGGCTCCCCTTGGTGTTTGTTTCCCTACCCCTAACACTCCATGCATTGACAGGGAAATGAAAAAAGTAATCACATGTCAGAGCTTGCCCTTGATTTTTAAGTCTTTGTGGCAGATTAGTGTAGGGCACTCCCCCCTCCCCGTGCTGCCCTATCTATTGCACAACCGTACGTCAAGGAGTTAATCCCACCAGCTACAGCTGTCAGAGCTCCTGCACACCAGGAAACCCAAACACCCAACAGCCTGGGAGCACCAAGGGAATACAAAGTCCATCCATATCTTTTACCACCAAACAGCCATACGTTAAATGTAATCATATTAATTTCTCTGGCCTGACAGCCTGCCTAGCCAACAAACACAAGATAATTTTAGATTTAGACATGGAGAAGAGTTCAACAACTCAGCCTGTCTAATGCCAGCAGACTTTCATTATTTACATAATCTAAGAACTATTAGCTTGATCCTGGTCACATTTTGATTAGTCAGTTCCAACACCACTTCAATTATAAGTGGCTTTATAAACTACTGCACATACAGGACTGCAACACTAACATCACTATGAAGCAGGACAGAGAATACCCACGAAAGCTTCAAGTTGTTAGTGACAAGGATTTCCCACGAAAGCTTCAAGTTGTTAGTGACAGGGATTTCTTTGACCTTCAGCCCCCAACTTGCTACTCAGCTTTGCCTACGTGCAATTGGGCAACAACCTCCATGCAGAATCAACAAAGTGAAGCTTCGCTGCAGCCTCATTGCCCATTCTTTCCCCTCCCCTTTTTTTGGAGGTCATCTAGATTTCAAAACTGCAAAGCATTTGAAGAATGGAGCTAGACAAATAAGTGCCTGGAGAAAAACAAGGCAGGAAATTTATGCTACTCTGGTCTGTGACTGGGGTGGAGAATAACTCCATCCTGATCTCAGGCATCTATCTGCTACACCCAGGTACCAACAAAGGGCTGGCCAACAAAGGGCTGGCAAGTTATGTTCAAACCAGAAAACCCCTCACTTTTTTCTCCGAAGCACCATAAAACTGACTACAATTGCCAGGTAAACATTCCACCACAAGATCAAGGCTAGAGATGCCAAGCAGAAGCCCTGAAAGCAGAGATGATAATCCAGTATCTGCATGAGGACTGTATGATCATAACAGCCCTTTAACTTTGAAAAAGTCTTAATTCCAACATTCAAATGCAACAGTGATTTTTTTTGTGGTGGTGGTGTTGATTACATGGTCCAACAAGCCTAACCTGTAAAAACACTCATCCCAACAAGTGACTGAGCACCTCAAGTCTCCTTTTCTCTTCATGGGAGACTGTCCTGTAAGTGGAACTGGTCCAAACACTGCTTCACCCTCTCTTCCAGCCTCTGACATTCCTGGTGGCTGCAGCTTTAGTGCTGTCTCAACTGCTCTTCTGCTTCAGCAAACAATTTAAAGCTCCCAAAAGCCCCGAGGCACTAACAGGATCACCAGCTCTGCCATCTTACACAACACAGACACTCCCACAGCATCTTCACCCCTGGACTGCCCTGCATTTTTCTCCCAGCTCCTCTTCCGCCATGTGCCAGGGGACACACAGGCACCACACTGCAGCTTTGCCAAGCCCTTTGACAGATCCCTGTGACCATTACCTCACTACAGACCTCCTGTGGCATTCTTCACCTCTTGCCAAAGCTGAGCTTGGTCACTCTGCCAGGGACCCTTTGTCTTTCCCACAAAGATTCTCACACAACACAATTTCCTTATTTCAAAAAAGCAAGAAAGCAAGACACTGTACTCCAATACACCTACCTGGATGACTTCAACAAAGATTAAATCTTTAAAAAAAAAAAAATCTAGATCCTTTTAGAGAGATAGAAAGTTTTTTTCTATCACATCACCTCTTCCCCTTTTTCTTTATTTGAAACTTGCAGGACAGGATCAGCTGCCCATCCTGGAACAATGTTCTCCTTGTAGAATTCATTTTCAAGTGAGCAAAATTTAAACAAAAAAACCCCAAAACACAATTACAGGGCTCTTTGTCTTCCCTGGTCTCTCCACCCCAGCCAGCAGCACACACAGACCATAACAAGCTTCAGCAAACAGCATGCACTGCTGCACAACATTGATACCCTGCCTGCATTAGCACAGATGGGTGCTCTCACCATAGCCCCATCTACCCAGGCAGTGGTGAGACCAGCAGAGAGCTGTATCAAGAGCACCCATATCACTAAAAGAAATAACCAAATGAATGGTTATCAGAATGACCAAACTACAGGAGGCGCTTCCCTGACACTCCCTGCTGTCAGTTTTCAGAGCTGCCTTGATCTTGACAGGTCTGGGACTAGAGCACCAAAATAGAGCCCCGAGACCTACCTGTCCCATCCCTCTATTCATGCCTCAGTGTCCCCATGCTGACAGGGGAATGCTGTCTGGCACTGTACCTGCAAAGAAGGTGTTCCTCAAACAAAAAACTATACATGCCTTCCCAAGAAGTAGAGTTGCAATATTTAGGCTCTTCACGCCCAAAATACACCGACTGAGAACACTGGCACCCCCAGTGAAGTATCACATTAGTTCTCAGAGAAGAGAAACTTTCATTGCAAAAGAAGGGCCAGCAGATCTTTCCAGGTTTTACAGAAGATGCTGGCAAGAACCTTATTTCTCTGGCAGTGAGAAAGACTGCTGGCACGAGCACTGTGCCTGCTGCTTCCTAATATGGACCAAACAGCAAGTGGGTTTAGATCCACACGTCATGCACCTACAGACTCATCACTTAGTATAAATCTGAATTTCGTCTTTTTACCCTGTTGACAGGATATTAATTTTTACCTAACGGACAAAGAGCTGCCAAAAGCTAGGAGACATCTTTCTGGCTTTGTTCAGCTCTCCTGTCCTGACGAGGACTTTTCCACTAGTCCTACCTCCGCTGAGGTGTCACGATGAAATGCCAGCTTCCCAGTTGATCCTAAACCACGAGTGCAAAGCACAATCTGGACTTCTCCAGGAGGTGGGACTGTTCCAAGTTGCTGTGACAGAACAACATTTGCCAGTATCAAGGAGGTTGTTCCACTTCAGACATTTGTGGGTTTGGATATTGCCTCACTAAAAAAATAGTGTAGGACAGAATGCAGCAGCCAAGTACACTCTGCTGTGCTAGAAGCCTCCCTCATGTGAGGAACACACAGCACCTACTAAATCTGGAGGTACACACAACCTGTAACTGTGTCCCTTTGAGTGGACACGTGCCTGTTCTGGTAGGGAAAAGGAAGATGTGGAAATCTGTAAGACATGATGTTAAAACACCCAGCACATTCTGGGAGAGAGAAAAAGGTGTCGTGTCTCCCCTCACCAATCCTCACACGTGCTCCACCACCAGCTTCAGGAAGAGGAAAGATAGAAAATTTATTTGCACATCTTTATTTTCTTCTAGTTAATGAAGTTTTGCTTCCACTGAGGACCTTGCAAAATCGGTCATCTGTTGGAAACCAATGGCTGGTGCTGCTAAAACAGAAAAATCCATTTCTCCTGCTATTCCAGCTGTCTTAAACCAGCTCACGCCCCTCCCAGAGAAGCCAACAGTGTGCAAAATATTGTTAATAAGGTGTATGCTGAAGACATCCACTCCTAGCCAGGATTTCAACACAGGTCTTTCTGCAGCCAGAAATACAAAGAGCTGCAAAGCACTACAGAGTTCTATGAATGTTACATAATAAATAATGCATTTAAGTATCATGATTTTGGGCTCCAAATCCCAGCTTTACTTAGCCTTTAAAGACTGTGCCATAATTATTTACAGTATTTATATTACAGGGAGAGGTGGGAGGGGGGCGTACTATCAGATCCCATTTAAAGATTACTCTCAGATGAAGTAAGCCTGGTTATTTAACATTTTCCTCAAGCAGAAAAAGGTAGCAGTGGCAGCAACTGTGGTACAGCAAACAAATGAACACATGCATATGGACATATAAGTCAAAAAAGGATTAGGCTGAGGAAAAAACCACGTTAGCTGTGAAACATTCTTTTGGCTGCTTTTCCACATATAGTGCAAGCCAGTTGTGGTTTAATCTTAGAGCAGCTCCATCTCATTTGAGCCCACAATACTTATAAATAGCAGCAAGCTATTTATTTAACAGCTCTGTGTTTCTTTATACTGAGTAACATTTTCATATGAACATCGCTACTTTATATATGTATTGCAGTAGGAGAAAGTGGAAATTTTTTTTTCTCTGTCCTGCAGAGCAGAAAAATGCCATTCAAAACCAAAGAATTGACCTAGAAAAAGGAGAAGTTATTCTGCTGCCCTCTAATGAGCACATCTAACATTGTTCTGTTCAGCCACTGGCACATCCTCTCCTTGCTACAGAGCTGTCAGCAATGCAGTCACAGCTGAAGAAAGGCAGCACCTCCTACACAGCACAGATGTGCAGAAGAAACATCTGGATGGACCCAAGACCTATTCTGTACTTTCTTGATCTTAGACTGGAGTATATGGCTGTGTACTGTTCTGTTCCCATCCCCCCCCCAAACAGAGGAAGGAGGGAAAAAGTTCCTAATTCTGACCTTCAAGACACAAGCAAGTACATCTATCTGCTTGCACGAGGTCCATCCTCCCTCTGAAATTACCTCTCAAGTGGATTGACTGACTGTGTTGACTTCTGCATCCCCTCTTTGGTCTGTCTGGAGGCTATTCATATGTCAGATTTCTTCATTCAACCTACCAAATCCTGTGATCTCATGATATGGAGTGAGACCATACACTCCACTGCCACAGAGGGCCAGAATGTTGTTATAAGTACAAAAGAAACATGAAGGAATTACTTGCTTAAACATCTATGAGTGTTAACAAAAAACACAGGAATTCAGTTCTCATGCATGGTTGTCTCAATCGGCCCAGTGCTTAGAAGACCTTCAGTTGAAAAAGGCAGTAAAGAAGGCAGAGGAACAGCCACAGAGCAACAGTTCTACTTGGTGCTAAATTTCATCTTGACTTTTACCAAGCCCTGGTAATGTGGTGAGCTGACCTTGGCCATCTGTCACAGATGCCCACACAGCAGCTCCCCCACACAGCAGCTCCCCCACTCCCTCTCCTCAACGGGACATGAAGAAAATGAGATGGAAAGTTCATGGGCCAAGGTAAATGATAGGAAAATCACTCACCAGCTACCATCACAGGCAAAACAGACTCACCCTGGGGAAAATTAATTCAGTGTACTGCCAATTAAAATAGAACCAGATAATTAAACACCTTCCCCTTCCCAGTGCTCTTCTTTCCAGGCTCAGATTCACTCCTTCATTCCCAACTCCTCTGCCTCCTGCTCTGAGCAGCACAGGATGATAGAGAATGGGGATACTGTCACTCCATCACAGCTCCCAGCTCCTGCTCCTTCTTCCTCACACTTATCCACCATGGTCCTCTCCACAGGCTCCTCCAGTGACTGGAACACCTCCTCTCCTCCTTCTCTAACCTTGGCTGTTTCTCACCTTTTTTTGTTTTTCTTACTGTTCTGCCAGCCCAGCATTTTTACCCCTTCTTAATTATATACCCAGAGGTGCCACCACCAGGGTCCAGTGGGTGCACTGGAGCTGTCTGGACCCAGCTGTGTCCAGCACAGGTTAGCCCCAGCCTCTCCTCCTGTCACCAAAACCTTGCCACCTACACCCAGTACAGCTAAACAGGCCAACACCCTTTACTTTGGAAGACATGACATGAAGTTAAAAAAAACCCATATAAAGCAGTATCTACACATTTGTATGCTATTTTCATAAATAAAAATTGTTCAGTTACAGGCACTGAAGCAACAAGTTGCCCTGCAGCTTCAGGAGAGGACACAGAAGCCCAGTTCTGGAGTCACAAAAGCAATAGCCAGAGGCTTCAATGAATAAAGATGCAAGTGCCACTGAAGAAAGTAACTTCAAATGGAGAGTTCTGTCAGCAGAACTCCTGCAGTCTGCAACAGCCTTCCTCCACCTCCCTGTCCACAGGCACACTAGGTTATTTCAACTCAAAGCACATTGCAAAATAACTGCTGGATGTATAGAACAGCCTGTACTGGTCCCAGCTGGGAATGTCCTACCCATGCTAAAGCAGCTCATCCCCAGTTACATAAAAGGACTCCTTGACATGAATTTTTAAATAATCATTATGTTGAGAGAGAGGAGAGAGAAACAGATATAAATAAAAACAAAGTTTAAAATCCTTACAGCTAGGAAATACAGTAGAAGGAAATCGGCTCAGAACATGCACATACACAGCCACATCAAGCATGCCAAAATTCTCCAAGCAGATCTATTGATTTTCTGTGTGTACTCTACACACAGTCAAGCACACAGCAGCAGGTGGACCAGGAAACAAATCTGTCCCCCATTTTCCCTCAGATATCCTGCCAGGGACCCCCTGAAACACTATTTCATTGCAGTTGTTAAAATCTTCACCAAATACAATGTTTTCTAGAATATCTCCTACTGATAGTCTACTTAATGAGTCAGCAGTGTGCTCAGGTGGCCAAGAAGGCCAATGGCATCCTGGCTTGTATTAGGAACTCTGTGGCCAGCAGGAATAGGGAGGTGATCATCCCTCTGTACTCAGCTCTGGTGTGGCTGCACCTTGAGCACTGTGTTCAGTTCTGGGCACCTCACTATAAGAGGGACATGGAAGTGCAGGAGCCTGTCCAGAGAAGGGCAAGGAAGCTCATGAAGGGCCTGGAGCACAAATCCTGTGAGGAGCAGCTGAGGGAGATGGGAGTGTTTGGTCTGGAGAAGAGGAGGCTGAGAAGAGACCTTAGAGCTCTCTGCAACTGCCCCAAGGGAGGTTGGAGTGAGGAGGGGAACAGCCTCTGCTCCTTAGTGACTGTGACAGGAGCAGAGGGAATGGATGGAAGCTGCACCAGGGGAGGTTTAGGCAAGATGTTAGGAAATATTTTTTCACTGAGAGAGTTGTTAGGCATTGGAATGGCCCAGGACAGTGGTGGAGTCACCATCCCTGCGAGTATTTAAAAGTCCTGGTCCTTAAGGACATGGTTTAGTAGTTAAGATTATGGTGCTGGTCAAAGGCTGGACGGGGTGATTTTGGAGGTCTCTTCCAACCTAAAACATTGTAATTCTGTGGTAGTCACTCTTTGCTTGAACATCTGCTTGATAAGCCTATTATTCTCCTACAGGATCCATTTTCTGTGGTTAGCTTCATGGTGTACTTGTACCACTGCTAGTTCTATGCAAACCTGTTCAAACCACCATTTCAAACAACATAGAATATTTCAGTACTCATTAATTTAATCTAAGACTTCCACAGTCTCGTTTCCTGCATTTAGATCAGACAATATCCATTGATATTTACAGTGCTAAAACCTCCATTAAAAAAAGCAACAAAAGCCCCCCAAAATCCTGTATTTCCTCTCTCTATGCCACTTGACTAAAAAACTAAACTCAAAATATGTCATTTCCAGTTACGCCACATAGAAGCATTAAAAATGCCACTCTGAAAAACTGTAGTGGGCTTCTGAGATAACCAGGGAGATTTAGGTCAAGACATTCCAAAGAAATTCTTTGCTGTGCGGGTGGTGAGACACTGGCCCAGGATGCCCAGAGAAGCTGTGGCTGCCCCATCCCTGGAAGTGCTCAAGGCCAGGTTGGATGGGACTTGGAGCAACCTGGTCTGGTGGGAAGTGTCCCTGCCCATGGCAGGGGGGTTGGAACTGGATGACCTTTTAGGTCCCTTCCAATCCAAACCAGTTTGGGATTCTACAAAACAGCCCTTCAGCTGGTGCACACATTTTTACCTAAGCACAGAGAAAACCTTTGTCCATAAACCGCTCACCTCTTTTGTGTCTTTGAGTATGTCTGTATCCCAAGGGTCCCCTAAGGGCTCTCAGCACAGGAACCAGCACTATCTACCAAGCATACTCTGCAATCTGTGGTGGCCTGAGAGGAAGAGGCAGCTCTGGGTGAGTATCAAATTCTCCTATATTATAACCTATGGACCATTAGCACTGTAACTGAAGAATCACATATTATCTGGGAGTGACTACCCCTATAAACAGACTGCACAATTCAAAGAACAAATCCTCAGGCAAGTTAGACAGACCCACTACTATTCCAATAACTGAAAACTTGCATAGAATCCCAAGGAGTCTGAATTACAGACATCAACTCTTGAGAAATCTGCTATTAAATACACAGCATGTAATTCAGGTAAGACCCACATCAGCAGGGCAGAAAATTCTCTCTTGGTAAATCAAACATTTGATTTATGTAAATGACAATCCTAGCATAACAGTCCTTGGAAAAGCAAAATAACCTTCCTCTCATGGACATTAGGAAGAGGCAAGAGGAGGCTGACTTATTCCTGTACCCTAAATGCATGTCAAGACAAGTCAGAAAGGGTAACCCAAAGGAGACCTGTCCTCCCATATACCCTTTACCAGCTTCAATGTATTTTCTAAATAGAGCATCTATTAAATATTAAACTCCCAGGACACATTTCAGAAATACATTTGACAGCTTGACACAACTCTGTACTGATGCTGGTGACAAGGGAAGGGCTCTGACTTCCAGAGCTGTCAATCTGCCCTCACCACAAACACTTCTTCATCCCGCTTGGGATTCAGCTCCTCAACTCACACCGTGTTAAAACTGTTCCTCTCACACCACATGAGAGGGTTTCATCGGGAGGACTTGTGCTGGGTGGTATCTTTGCCAGCAATCCAGCACAGTACCTCCCATCTCTTTGTAGCATTTGTAATTTTATAACTTGATTATGCCAAAGCTGTAACATTAGAACTGCAAAGGCATGGATTTTGGATCATAACCCTCTTTTGATAACACCACAGATTCAGTACTCCTAAGCAGGGCTGAGCTATTTTTGTGTAAGTAAGGATGTCTGTCCATTTTAAACTGATTTAGGAGAATACCAGGCTAGATTAATATCCTTTTAAAGCCTTGCAAATCATAATCACACAGAGCAAGACTTAGCATGACATGCAAGCTGCCATGCCCCATCACACCTGACTCTGACAAGGAGCTACACCAGCCCCAAACTCAATGAGCCCTTCAGTGGCACAAGAGATTGAGACACTTGACTTAAAAAGCACGCCCTGAGAACTCAACTTTTACTAATGCTGGAGGGAAGCTTAACCAAAGCACACAGCAGCACCCCAGAAGCCTCACCAAGTCAGTCCCCAATCCCTCACTGAGCCCTGCCCTCCTCTTCAGCCACACAACTTCAACCCACCCCAGGTACAGGTGGCTGCAGGGCTGGTGTGGACCTCCCACCATCACCAGAGGTGAACACTGCACAGCAGGCACAGTCACAGGGACCAACCATAGGAAATTATAGGGATCTGATGCATCATTCCAACTCCTAAGATTCATTTCAGCCTCCTTCCACTTCAACAGCTCTCCCTTGAACAGGTTGCAAACATCTTGGCAGTTTCAGGCCCTCTGGAAAATGTTACTGTGTTTGTATAGTACTCAGTATCCATGACCACTAGCTCATTGAAGGATATTTTTGTTTTAAAAAGCCTTAATTTTTTAAAAAGGACCTAGCCACTGCTAGAGGGAGGGGAAGAAAAAAGTTCATTAATTCCATAAATGTTCACACAACTCATTCCCGGGATCCAGCAAAAGGCACAACATGGAAAGTCTGTCTCTAGAAGGGAAGTCAAAGCACTCAAAGCAGTTCAAATTAGACACTTGTTTATGTATTTTCACTTAATTGCTCCGACTCTAATTAAAGAGGAGTTTCACACAGGTATTCTCACAGCCAGCACCTCATTCCATAGATGATAAATTGTTAAACAAATTTTAACCAGTGTGAATTTTTCACTTTTAAATTTTTTTTTTATTTGAGGCATGAGAGTCTTTGGCTTTCACTCTCAGAAGGTACCTACAGCAGATCACTGACCTCCATATCAAGCAGTTCCCACAGCTTTTCACCTCTGCTGGAAAACTTGGATCATCTCCTCCCCCTCTATTCTGCATTGGTGAGGCCGCACCTGGAGTATTGTGTCCAGTTCTGGGCCCCTCAGTTCAAGAAAGACAGGGAAGTGCTTGAAAGAGTCCAGCACAGAGCTACTAAGATGATTAAGGGAGTGGAACATCTCCCTTATGAGGAAAAGCTGAGGGAGCTGGGTCTCTTTAGTTTGGAGAAAAGGAGACTGAGGGGTGACCTCATCAATGTTTTCAAATATGTAAGGGGTGAGTGTCAGGGAGATGGAGTTAGGCTCTTCTCAGTGGTGACCAGTGATAGGACAAGGGGTAATGGGTGTAAATTGGAGCATAGGAGGTTCAAGTTGAATATTCGAAAAAATTTTTTTACTGTAAGGGTGACAGAGCCCTGGAACAGGCTGCCCAGGGGGGTCGTGGAGTCTCCTTCACTGGAGACATTCAAAACCCGCCTGGACACGTTCCTATGTGATGTACTCTAGGTGGCCCTGCTCTGGCAGGGGGGGTTGGACTAGATGATCTTTCGAGGTCCCTTCCAACCCCAAGGATTCTATGATTCTATGATCTTTACACCTGAAGCAAGGGCCCACTTTTTTGCACTGAAGGAAGAGAGGAGCCCTCTGGCTTCCAGGCAACTTGTTGCAACCTACAATCTTCTGTTTGAGGCATTTTGCAGTGTGAGGCCATCTGACCTCACTGGAGTCTCCCCATACCACAGATTGCTACCAAACACCCTGCAGATTTATAACAGCACTTCACAAAACAAACACCAGAACTGCCCTTAAAAGGTGATCTGGCACTATCAAGGCAAAAGCATCTCCTAATGATGCAGACAAACCCAAAATAAGCTTCAACCAAAAAGCAAGGAAGAAAGGACACAGAAAACTGTCACTTAAGGCAATTTCCCCAGGTACAGTAAAATGCCATCTGTCACCTTATCAAACTACCAGGCTGGATGTGGCCTCACTCTGCCAGTCAGGCCAACAGGTACCCTTCCCAGCTCTTTACCTGCTCTCCTTCTTCAAGCCATGGCACAGCCTTAGAACAACTCACCTTGAATATTTGTGTGCAGTTTTGAGCACCACAGCACAGACAAGACATAGAGCTATTGGAGAGTGTCCAAAGGAGAGCCACAATGATGGTGAAGGGTCTGGAAGGAATCACTTGGGAACATGTGAGGTCACTTAGATTGTTCTGCTCAGAGAAAATGAGGCAGCCCCATTGCAGCCTACGGCTTCCTCACAAGGGGAAAAGATGGGACTGGTACAGATCTCTTCACTCCTGTGACCGAAGTCAGGACTTGGGTAAAGGGTAGGAACTGAATCAGAGAAGGTTTAGGTTAGATATCAGGAAAAGATTTTTCAGCTAGAGGACAGGTGAGCACTGGAATAGACTCCCCGGGGAAGTGGTCACAGCACCAAGACTGCTCGAGTTGAAGAAGCGTTTGGATGACACTCAGGCACATAGTGTGATCCTGAGGGTGCCCTACACAGGAACAGGAGTTGGATTTTGATCCTGATGGGTCCCTTCCATCTCAGCATATACTATTATTCTATTAACTCCCGGCCACAGTCAAAAGCAGCCTGAAACAACAGTAATTTCATCTACTTTCAAGTCTGTAAGCCTATTAGTAAGTGGCACACTTGGTTATTAAAAGTTAACAGTATTGCTCTCCAGGAGGTTCAAGTTGCTGCTATGCAAGAAAGGAGTCAGGTTCCCTCTTGCCCTGTGCCAGTCAGTGCTCAGCAGGGACTGAGGGTCACCATCTCCAGCTCAGTGGCACCAGTTGAGGCTCTCACTGTGGTGTCACATCAACCAGGGTACAGCAAGGGACAGGCTTAGCTACAGCTCAGGTCAAGGTATGGGAGTATGCAACGCTTTTTCAGACTGTGCTTCTGAAAACAGGCAAAGGATCTGCTACCTCAGTTGAAGTAATGAAGACACATACAGTGCCCTTCACAGACATTTCCCTACCTAGGGTGGGAGGGGAAATAAAAAAGTGTCAGCTTGCCTGTTTAATCCCTGCTCAACATTTCCCTTATCCTCAGAATGTTTCAATTCTTGTAAATTTTCAGAGATTTCAAGAAGTTTCAAACACAACATCAGAGAAAACATCAGCTTACGGAAGGAGGTGTGCAGATCCCTGAAGCCTGCTCAGGGAAGGGGAGCTGGTCTCTACCCAAGGCTGGATGACTGCTGGCACACATCATTCTTCATCTGCTGGGCAAAAGGCAAGGGTGCTGCAGAGCTACACTGTCCTGAGACCACAGAAAGCAGACAACTCTGCCATTTGCATTAGGGCAGCACTGAGCAGGAGCACAACTTAAAAGTAATCAAGGCTGATTTTTACCCAAGCTGCTGAAGACTCCCTTACAGAATCACTGAATCATTCTGGTTGGAAAAGACCTTTAAGATCACCAAGTCCAAGCATAACCTAACTCCACCAACCATTTACCCAACTCTACTGAGACCAGTGCTTAAACCATGTCCCTCAGCACCACATCTACACAGCTTTTAAACACCTCAAGGGATGGTGATTCAACCACTTCCCTTGGGCATCTTGTGCCAGTGTTTAATTACCCTTCCAGTGAAGAAGCTTCTAATATCCAACCTAAACCTCCCCTGGCACAACTTGAGTCTACTTTAATGAGCTCAGACGCCCCCGTTTTTAAACCACATTGATATCCAGTTTCCATCCACAAAAGTAAGAAATCCCAGCCCAAATGCCACTCACATAGCAGCTCCTCCTAGTAGAGAACTTCAAGATCTAAGTATAGATCTTCAAAGCTACTAAAATCATTTCAGTGCAACCCCACCAAACACCAATAGGCTACTTCTGGCACCAGCTTAAGGGAGAGCATTCCACTGCTCACAAAATTCACAAAACCCCAAGCCTGGAGAGCTAATAACAAAGACATATGGAGCAGGAACATCTTGTCATTTGGGCTAGTGTGGCACATTGCATTTTACACTCAACACTGGAGATGCTACAGCCTCTCCTCACAGGCCACCCGCTGTCATCCTCAAAACCATTTTCATCCCATTCCATCTGAAGAGTGTTATGGTGGGAACAGCTTGAGAAGGGCACTGCACAAAAACACAAGACGGGGGTGACAGCTGCCAGCACAGAATTAAATGCTGAAGAAAAGCGACAGCAGCAGAATCTTGAAGATCCAGCAGCTTTCCAAACCAGGGATGTAACAAATGACAAACACAAGCAGAAGATTTAAAAATACCCCCAAACTTGCATAAAGAAAAAACAAAAGACTTGAAACTGCAGCAACTCCTGTAATAAACAGCACAGCTCTAAGATTCACACAGAAGCATTTAAGGAAGAAAAATGACCAAGGGTAAGGACAGAAGAGGAAGAACTGGAATATTTAAATGCCACAAACAAGCACAAGTCCAACAAACAGGAATAAGTTATGAGACCAAGATCTGCATCCTGTCAGAGCTCTAGAAGATTGCCAGGGGACTGGCCACAGCTGCAATTCTGCCAAGTGGATCCACTGCAGTGGTAACCAGAGTCCAAACACTGCAGGAACAGTGATGTTGGAAGAGCAGAGGTCTTACATGGATTCTGGCACATCATCCATTTAGAAACAAAACCAAGCCCCAAAAAACAAACAGGAAAGCAAATCACATCAAGATACTCCATGGTCCCACAGCAGGACCATGATGCCAACCCACCACAGCTTTTTGCTTCTCATTTGAGGCAACAAAGGAGAACAGAATCGGGTAAGTGGCTGCAAAGCCCAAGAAGCAGAAGCAGATACACAAAAGACCAGGAAAACCAGAACACTGGAGCAGAAGTAGAGGTGCAAACCAAAAGGGCACAGTCAGTGAATTCTGCAGAGTCAGGCTTGGTAACAAAAAGGAACTCAATTTCCACAGAAGGGGAAAAACAAGAATGCACATAGCCTGCAGACTCCAGCAATTTCAAGCTTTCAGTCTCCTGATAGGCCTCATTTCATTGTCTCCTGTCTCCACATTCCTTCAGGGGGAACAGGTACTTCCTTGTCAGATGCTCAGTAATTTCACTCCTCTGCACCACTGACGGAGGAACCCATACTGCAAGACAGTTCTGGTCCTCAGAGGATGAAAACTCTCAGGATACAAAGGGAAAGACAGAAAACTTCTTTATGTCTAATCTAAATCTATCCTCTCATAGACCTTACAGTCTTTAATTGGCCCAAGACCAGAGGCAGCAAACTGTTTTAATCCATATTTCACATTTTCCTGGCTCACCAGTGGCACAGGACAAACTACAACAAGCTATTCCTGCTACAACCTCAGAAATCAAGGTGACAAGCTAAGGTTTTGTAAGGAATTCTGAGGGGGTTATGTTTTCTCAGCAACACACCTTTTAATAGTTCCCTTCTGGAGAAGCTGAAGCAGGACACTGTCAGTCCAAGTTGTTCAGATCATTCCACAACTATCACCTAATCCTAAGAAAGACATTCCCAGGTAACTGGTTTGCTAGAGCCACACTTGAAAAGGCCCTTGCTCCAAGGAACAAACACTGAAGAAAAGAGTGCTAAAGAAAATTAAAGAAGCAAGTCCCCCCATATGACAGGCCACTTCCAACTTGCATACTGTGTTCCTCCCTGTCCTACACTGCCCTGATGGCAGCCTGTGTCCCTTCCCTGCATATCCCACTGGCTGAAGTCACCACACAGTCCCCAGCTACCTCCTTTCTGTGCTGCACACAGGGACCCCATTGGGTTTTGGACCACTACTTTGGGAGAGGGTAAGCCTGTCTCCAGTCCTGCTGCAACACTACAAACCATTTCCAGGCTTCAATATCTACCTGTTTCCATCTAAAACCCAGCAAGGGCAGAACTGCCATGCTCCACCTGCATGACCTGGTAAGAAACCCTGACACCCCCCCCCCCCAGTCAATCTGTGCAGCCCCTTTCTGAACCCACAGAAGTGTCCAGCACTCACATCACACAAAGATGCAGAGCTTGGAGCAGAATTCACCATATGAGACACAGAATTCCACAGACTGAATTATGACAGGAAAATTTCAAAGCTGCCTTAGGAACTAGGAAGACAAAGAGAAGGCAAAGTCATCCTCTTTGACAGCAAAGCTGAAGACAAACCCTGAGCATTAAGCATAAGGGCCAGACTGGAAGAGATGATCCTTAACTGCAGATGTTAGCCCCAGCCACTAACAGCATCTGAGGCTTTCAAAGAAACACCTGCCTTTCTCTGCAGCTTGCTCCTTCAGCTCTCCATCACTTCCCAAATCTATGGAGTTCAGAAAAACTGGGATATGGCAGCACACAGTCAAGTCATGGTAGACACAAAAACATCACAGTGGCATACAATGCACCTCCTCCAGCTGCTGGCCTAAAATTCCTCACTTACCTCTAAACTTCTTCTGTTAAAATAAGACCACAGGAATGGGTTCAAGCACAAAGCCAGAATGTAATAGCCCAAGTGAGGTCAGTTATTAATTAAAATAACTAAAATTTGGGGGAAATCACATTCAAAAGGGGGGGGAAAAAATCACATAAAAGAACAAAAGAAACACACAGAATAAAAACACAGCTTACATAACAGTGAAACAGCAAGAATTAGGAAAATAATAGATTCTAATTAGAGAAAAGTATTTCCCAAGTAGTCAACAGCCCATCCTTGAGATAGGCCTGAAAGATGTGAAAGGGATAGAAAGGAGAGCTCCCCACAACCTATCCTGGTTACAGCCTTAAACACTAGGTAGAAAACATCTGACTAATTGGATTTGCATTTGCCATATTAACGTCCTATTAGCATAATAAAATACCCAGCCATAGGCTAGAGAGACCCCTGCTAACAAAACCCTCTCCTCTTTGAGCATGTGTAGTGAAATTTTTAAGCATTGCCACTTTAAATGGAAGTGAGGAACCAGTTAATCAATCATGTGTGCAAGTGATGGAATATAATTAGAAAGTTATTTTTCACATGTTTGGGCATAAAAGTAGCACTTGAGTTTTAGGAAACTGAACTTGCTTTGTGGAATACCACCCTGCCCCCTTTTCTGTGCAGGACTTGAAATTAAAACATCTTGAATCTGTGTGTGGGTCAGCTTAATGCACACCAGGTGACAGACCTCTCTTGGGAACAAGTGGGGAAAGGCACAGAGGCAGAATTGCAAAGAAAGGTCAGGTATTTTACCCAGAAACATCTTATGCAAATACCTCTGACCAAGCTGCAGTGCCACAGAAGCAAAGCCATGGAGTACAGACCCTGGCTTTCTGGGAATTAGACCTCCAAAAGCAGAGGGATACAGGGTCTAAAGAAAAGAGGTAACAGACAAAATCCACAGCTGCCAGCAGGGCTTTTAGACCCAGCAGAGCTCTTTCTGCCAGGTCCAAGCCCTGCAAGCACTCCTTTGTTTCACTTGTGCCCTGCAGCCCTCTTCAAACCCACACTGAAGTGTTTCTGTCTGTCCTTTACATGTCACATCACAAGTCCAGACTGAAACACCCAAGACAGAGGTACCAGTAATTTCAGATGATGTGAAGCAGTCTTACATAATGAGGCATTTGTGCACATGATGTGAACACACAGGGAGGACAAATATACCAGCTTTCTCACCTGCCACATAGCATCCTTGACAGAAAAAATGTTCAGCTCTGAAAAGCATAGGAGATAGAGTAAATCTACCTACAGACTGCCAACTCGACCTTTTCAGAGCTTGAAAAGCAAGTGGGAGAGAAACACTTTTTTTGTCTTGCTATTAAGTCTTAAAATAACGATGTGTAGGAGAATCCTTCCCTCCTAAGGCAGAGGAGGCCAGAGGTCAGATGGAGTCAAGTTGAATTTCCTGCTGAAAAGGCTCTCGGCTGACCAGAGATCCCAGGAGAAAAAGCATGTCTGCCTACAATCATTTCTAACTCCAGGGTGTCTGTCATTGTATACACAGTTCAGTGAATTAACACAAAAAAAAAAAAAAAGAAAAAAAAAAAGAATTTATTTCCATAATAAAAAAGCCTCCACACAGCTCCAGAGTGATACAAGAAAGAGCATAACAGCTTGGAAAGATCTTAAAAATCTTTAAATTGCACTTTTGAGCCCCCAGAAGAACAGCTATTTTTAGCTGATCATCTGGAAAGGAGGAGGGAGCATGAAGCATCAGGGTCACCACTGCTGCCTGCAGGAAGCCAGCACACAGCCTCAAGAGAGGGTTAAACACCACCAAGCACAGCACATCTGCATCATCAGCACTGCACAGGGACGTGCAGCACAGGTCTATTTATAAACCAGACATGTACAGCTGTAGCCTGCAATGCAAGACTAGGATTGCAGGCTGTCAACCTTCAACTACATGCTGTCTAATTTAATTAAAGAGATGACTGTGTTCACATGCACACACGTACACACACATCCTTTTCTCAGGGGAGTTACAAACAGTGAGCTCAGTGTTTTGAAAACAATGCATTTCTCAAAGGTTTCTGTGCAGGGGGGGAAGTATCTCCAGCAAACATGTCCTCACACAACCTCCCCTTTCCCACACCAAAGTGATAAATGATGGGCTATGGCTGCTACATCTTGCCACTGCTCAGTTAACCCCCACCCCTTACTGGGGTGCTTACTGGGTTTGTTTGCAGCCCTGCACATGTAAAAAGTCACCGTGGCAGGACTCATCTGCATGGAGAGAAAAAAATAATGTAGCTTGGAACCAAAGTATTTGGGAGTCACATACATCTTCCACACACAGAGTGCTATGCCATCCCTTTCCATTTAGAGAGGGGAAACCCAGTTTCAGAGACAGCTCTACCTGCCACAAAGCAACCAGAGGGAGCAATTCCATGGTGTGGGACTAGAAAACAAAAGCCTCTGCACCATATCCTCCCTGTTCTCACTCCAGGCACTCCCTGATGAGCTTGGACTCTCCTGCTCAGGAGTTCTTGAGCCAGGCACATAGCAACAGCAAATGACAGGACTGGCTTCACTCAGGCTGCTGTGGGTAAAGTCCAGTTGAGGCACAACAAGCATCTTGCTGTCAAAATACTGAGGTATGAATGGCAGCTGCTAGTGAGGCAAAAGCAGCCACAGAAGCCCAGAGATCAGGTCACAGCCTGGGCTCTGCTGTCCCCTCAGCCTCTGGGGGCCAGGAGCCCTTGGCTGCTTGAGGACATCCCACAGCTGGGGGCTGCACAACACAGCCCAGTAGCCATCAGGTAGCCTGAAGCTGGTTCCCCACCCAGGGAGTCCTCAGCACAGAGCTGCCTTTCTGCCCTCTCTAGCCCCAGACAGAAACTGCTTCTAACACTCCTGCAGGAACACAAGCAGCTGTGCTTGGGTTCCATTCTCCTGATCTCCTTCTGCAAATATAGCCCCCAGTGTCTTTGCTCACAACCTAACATAGCACTCATTCAAAATACAACAAACCTGTTCTGGAGGAAATGATGCTTCTTGAGTCCAAGTCAAGCTTCTTTACTAGAGTATCTGGATCAATCTTCAGCCCAGAAAAGACACCAGAAGATGAGAAGTCCCAGTCCTTATCCAAAAGAAACACTATATCAGTACAAACACCACCCGTCAACATCCATGACAAATAAAATAATCAAACCAAACACCATCCATCTGGGAACCAAGTGCAGGCTCCAGTAGGTGCTCCTCCTGAGCAGGGAGAGGTAGGTAAGCCACCACACTTGCCTGGCCCCCCTCAGGCTCTTGCACCCAGAAGAATGTTTCACAAAAATTGCATTTTGGACTCTTCTATTCCTGACAGATTTCTACCTGAACTGAACCTCACCTCATTCAAGTGAATTTTAGTAAAAAACTCCTAAAATAACTGTGAACAGCATCCATAGCAAAACCCAGATTTATTACAGGTACCTAAGTACTTAACAATACAGATAAGCAACAAATGAGCAGATTATGGGCCTTAATCCTAAATCGATGGATGCTAAGCAGATTCTCTGACTACTTGCAACTTACCAGATCTTCAGAGTCCAGTTCCTTTAAGTATGCAATACCTCCCTAAGTCCTAAGCTTTGCAATACCATCTCTGGTTGGTCTAGAATATTTCACCATCTCAGCATCTCCCAGCACGGACATGTAACTTTACAGTGGCATAAAAGGAGCTGTACGTGGCACATCCTATTCCTCCATCCCCACAAGAAGAGCTTGAGGTACATAAAAACTATTTACTGCTTTTCTGTGTCCTTACTGTGAGTGGGCTGGGAGAGGCACCCTGATAGGAACCTGAACTGCTTATTGATCACACAGCTGGTGAAACTTGTGGAAAGAAAAGGGCTAATATTCAAAGATCTCAGGTTTCAAAACCAAGCCCATCAGAGCTGGGCACAGCTGACCTTATTTCCAAAGGAAGATTGCAGGAGCCTCATGAAAAGAAAAATGCAAATTTCTGCTTTCATATGTGAAGTCAAGAGGGGTAAATGATTAACTGATCATTTACTCTGGTGTAGTTTTTTCACTGTTATTTTGTGTACCAGACACTGAGCACCCTTTTCTGTGCAGGCCTGTCATGAACCACACTGTGTATCAGTTATTTGCACACTGGGTGAAGCACCCATTTTTGGGACATCCAAACCAGTCACGATCTAAAATCTCCCAAACGACCGTGTGCTAAAGTGAGAGCTCATCTCCATCTGCCCAGACCTGAGCTCTGAAGAGAAGCACCAGTACAACCAGGGCCAGGCAGTGCCTCTGAGCCCTCTGCTCCCATCGCTGCCACCACCAGGCAGTTCCATCACCAAAGCCACCACCGGAGCAACCCGCTGGGCCCCCAGGG
The DNA here is from genome assembly GCF_003957555.1 of Calypte anna. NCBI lineage: Eukaryota > Metazoa > Chordata > Aves > Apodiformes > Trochilidae > Calypte > Calypte anna. The sequence goes on from NC_044253.1 coordinate 29,433,688, forward strand.
TGCCCGGGCAGGACCCTGCGCTGGAGTCCCCAACCTCCGTGCTCCTTTGTTTCTCCTTCCCCCCTGTCCGGAGCAGCCGTGCCCTCCTCGCCACGCTCCCCCTCGTGTCACCGCGGGTGAGGGACCCGCACCAGAGTGCCACCAGGACAGCATCACGGGCACTGCGGGACTTCTCCAAGCAGGAAGCACAGATCAGCCTCTGTGTACAGTTTCACCCCATTCCCTGTCCCTCTCAGACCCTGTCAGCCCCCACCACAGCTTCACCACCACGCCCAAGCGGGGGTGATGGCCTCAAGGTCCCTGCGGAGCCACACCGGGCGCTGCGGTGACAGCCCGCGAGGGCCACCGCGTGGGGCTGCACTGCATCCCCGCAGCTCCAGGGACCCAGCGCCGGCCCTTTCCGCCGCCAGCCCCGCCTCAGCCAGCCCCGCCGGGCCGCTACGCCCCGCCCTGCCCCGCCCGCCCCATGACGGTTCTCCCGTACCTTGCCGCCCGCCACGCTCCAGCCGCCCGCACCGGGCACCGGGCCGGGGCTGGACTCGGGGAGCGGCGGCGGATCCCGGGGGGGCCATGGCCGGGGGGCAGCACGGTGGAGCCGCGGGCGTTTGGCCTTCCCCACCATGGCAGACAACGCGGCGGAAGGGGACGGGCGAGCCCGAGACCGCCCCAGCCCGGGCGGGCCCTATCGGGTGGCACCGGTGGGGTTCGGACCTCCAGGGGAGGGGCAGAACCCAAGCAACTCCTCAGCAGCTCTGATCACCCGGCTTCGCCGCTGTTAAATCGGAAGCGTAATGCTGGCAGCTGAAACACCTGGGTTCTGCCGCCGCTTCTGGAAGTGGAAACAGGTGGAGGGCGTTCAGAGTCAAACCTCGAGGGTCTGCAGCACAGCTGGAGCCTGGTATGAGCTCCTGGAAGGGCTGAGTCCCCTTGGCAACACCAGCTAGAGAACAGAATGTCATGGGAGGACAGAAAACTCGAACTCTTTGCAAAAATTATTTCCTCGGCTGCAGCACCAGAAAAGGCCCAACAAGCCCCTGTGGAGCCTGAGCACATGTTTGACCATGTGGTCATGGACCCAGGTGGATGCCTCAACATGACCTCAGCTGCACTTGTCCACACACAAGAGGGGGTGAAATGCAAAGCTGCAAAGCTGCTTCACTGTTGAGGGAACAAAAAGCTCCAGCCTTGGGCATGACGTTGGGTTTTGATCTTAAAAAGCTCCAACTTTCAAGGTGGTTCATGTCTCTTCCTTTGCCAAATGGTCCTTGTCTGCCCCCTTGGACACATCAGAGGCCTGCGTCCCCAACATTGCTTCAGGGATACCCTGGGTAGTGTTTTTCTACTGTTCTTTTGCAACTTTAAAAAAATAAAATATCATGTTGCCAGTATTTCTCTATGCTTCCTTTTTTCTTTTTTTCTTTTTTTTTTTTACTCTCCTCATAGGTACCAAGACATGGGGAACTGTGGGGAGAGGTCTCTTGGAAAGTGACACTGATTGGAAAGATGCCACATCCAGCTTAGGCACCTGCTCACAACAAGTGTACCTCTACACAAATACTAAAAGGCTGAAAATAAATAGAGGTTCAATACTTCTGAGGATGGAGATCCCTCAGCCACCCCGAATCCCTGCAACCAATGTGCTGCTCATTCAGTTGGTGTGTGGCAGTGGTAAGGACACACCAGGGAAGATCTAAGGATCTTCAGGAAGGTAATGCTGGGAAAACCTGCTGTAGACTAGAAGCAAAGCACCAAGCTGACATTTCTGACAACAAGATCGACAAAATCAACAACTCTGAGGAGTAACTGTTCTGAGAGTACACTGCTGGATGCTCTGCTCCCCACCCCAGCTGCTTCAGAGCATCCTGCAAAAACCACAATCCCACTGTCAGTGGCAGGGGTAATACAATCCCATCAAGTAAAAGTATAATTAAAAAGAGGAACTAACAAAAATAAATATGCTTCAAAGAAAATAGCAAAAAAGGAATGTTTAACAGCTTAAAAAGCTTGTAGTGACGTTGGGGGAGCATACGTGCTGTGACCAAGCACATGTATGTCTCCAAAGGATGCCCACCCCCTTTGACTGCATCAGCCATAAATAGCATCAAGGAGAAATAAAACAAAGCAACTAAGACATCCTCTAAAAAGTAGAAGTTGTTCCCAAACTGTGAAGTATCAAAGATAAAAACCTCAAGCAGCTGAAACCCATTCCAAAGGAGCATGGTTCTTGATGGCTGCAGGGGGCAGTGAGCAGAAGTTGGACATCAACATCCAAATGCTGCCTGCTCCAGCCCTCGCTTCTGCTTGTCCCATGTGCAGCTGTGAGAGCACAGACACAGCATAAGAGTAACTACTCATTGGCTAATACATGTAGTAAAGAGCCAGGACTAACAAGCTACAAGTCAAAGCACTGATCCGCTGGAAGTGGGGGGGGGTGGAGTGGTGGGGACAGACAATGTGTTGAGGGTCCCCTGGGAATCCCTAGGGACAGTGCTTTGCTGTGGATATCCACTTAAGGCCAAAGCTGCAAGAAAGCATGAGGAAGAGGTTGGGAGGAACTGGGAAGATGTCAGCAAGCATCAGCTTTGGGCTACAAGGACCCATGGTGTACCCATTCTCCTCCTGCTGCTCCCAGCCCTCCCCCACCCCCCTTCTCCCTCAGCTTTCTGTCAGTGGGAGCAGAGTGGCTCGAAACAAACAATTAAATAACTAGAGAGAAAAGAACAATCCAATAAAGGCCTTACAAAGTACAAAAGGAAAAATTACGACAGCTCATCCCACTCAAGCACACTTCCTTCTTCTAGATCTGCAGCCAGCAAGGCTGCCAGGCAGCCCCACCAACTTCCCCAACTTCATCTCCCCCTAGCCCACCCACTCTTGGTCTGCGAGCTGCTCTGCAGCATCCATCTGCAGCTACTCAGGCTTCCTGAGCAAGCTGGAGTAAGCAACCCAGCTCCTAGTGGGCTCATCCTTGGGCTCCATCCCCACCACATCCTGCACCAGCCAGGAGATAGCTGCTCCTGTGCTCCTATCCCACAGGACACCTTTCTGCAATGCTGTCTAGCTACACCCAGCACCTGGCTGGAATGAAATCAGCCCAGAGCTCTATTGTCCACTTCAATAAAATTGCTGACCCATAGAGCATTCATCAGGGCTCAGAAATTTGCTGCTAACCCTGCATTTCTCTTTGCTTGCTGCAAAAATAAGCCCATTTCTGTAACTCTAAGACAGCAGCAAGTGAACTGAATCAGTGTCTTATAAAGTATCACACTCTCTCAACATTAGGGGAACCTACAGAGCAATAAACAAAAGTTCCACATTAGTTATCTTTATAAAATACCTATGATCCTGTAGGTTTTCTAAACACCTTTTGGTTTTCACTTCAGTGCACTAAAGAGGTTAAAATTTTAGCCAGAAATGTGTCTCTCTGCTTAGGGAAATACTGCTGTGAGTGTACTGGGAGGAGCTATCACAGCCTGCACAACAAGCTTTGAAGTCTGCTTTAAAAAAAAACATACAGACCTAAGTTGTGCTACAGTGAGAAGGGGACCAGCATCCTCTGCTGAGTGAGGAGGCCTCGCTACACCAGCAAAAATTTCAGACACCAACACAGAGTCCAAGAAAAGCAAGCTCCCTCTCTTCTCTGCATCCAGGGGCTACTGGCAGCTCCCAAAGGATCCGCTTTCCATAGAATCATAGAACAGAATCATTCAGATTGGAAAAGACCTCTAAGATGAAGTCCAACCATCAACCCAGCATCACCATCCCCACCATTCCCACCCTGTTCTAAAGCTCCAGGTCTACATGTTTTTTCTTTAACACCTCCAGGGATGGTGACTCCACCACTGCCCTGGACAGACTATTCCAAAACTTGACCACTCTTTCAGTAAAGACATTGTTCCTAGTATCTAATGTGAACCTGCCCTGATGCAACTTGAGGCCATTTCCTCTTGTCCTATCACTGCTTATGACCTAATACCAGACCTATTAACCCAATGGGGAATGGACTGAGCCTTGGTGGTGCTGTGAAGGGTTCAAAGTGGGGCAGAAAGGGCAGTGTTGGGTTTGGGTCCCTTCCCTGGGTGCTGTGGGAGGACTGAAGACTGCCCCTCCCCTGCCCCCTCTCAGGGTAGTCCATGGAGGAGATGTGCCCCAGCCTCACAGGGCTGGATGTTTTGTCAGTCCTTTGGCCAGTACGAGTGGGGTTAGTTGGGTTTGAGGGGGAACACACCCTCTCACAGCCACCACTCTGACTTCCTCCTTTTTCCCCCAGCCAACTACGACAGAAATAGGAAGGAAGGACTGAGGTGCGTTGCAAAGCTTCTGATGCCCGGCTGCATTTCCCAGCCAGGTTTGAGAAATTGAGATCATCCTCATTCCAGCCCCAGCACAGGACAGAAGAGAGGGCTTGATCTGAGGTGAGTACAGTATCTGCATTTTCTTTGCTTCTGGCTCCCCTTTTTAGAGGGGGAGGGGGATACAAGTTGAGCCACAAGGCGGTTTCATAGCTCTGGTGTTTCCAGTTTAATTTGAATTGGTTTAATAAATCCTGATCTGACCTCCCCTTGCTAGATTTCCTTAGATGGCCTTAGATGGCCTTCAGGTAGCTCAGCACAGAGTCCCTCTGGCACGTGGCATGGCGTGGTGGTCAGCCCACACAGCCTTTACAAAGGCAGCTTGCCTGGTCTGTAAAGTTTTGCTTTTGGAGGATTTAAGTGTGGAACTGCAGGTGATTACTGAGGGAGTGGGAGGAGTGTCAGACCCCACACAACCCCTTCCTCGCCACCCCATGGGCCTGGAAAGCAGAGCAGAGAGGGTGCAGTGTGCCCCTTTCCCCCCTTCCCTGCCCCCTCACACATGGCACTGGGCAGAGCAGCTCTGGCTGTGTGCTCGGGCAGCAGTACCTGGCAAGCACCAGGGGATGACACCTGCTCCCCTCTCAGGAACCCCCTCATCCTGGTGGGATCCTGTACAGGCATCTGCTGCCAGCTGCAGGATGTGGTGGCTGTGGCCAGCATGGTGTTAGACCAGCAGGGACTGCCACTCAGTACAGTGCCACCAAAGGCACACTGGCACAGGGGCAATCCTGGAGGGCCTGTGAGGAGAGGTGGGAGAGGGGGTAAGACCCTAGCTATTCATCTCTCCATATGCTGTGCACATCAGCTGCTCTGCTGATGACCACTGTAAACGCCTGGAAGCTGCAGGAAGGCAACAGAAGCTGTTGTCAAGCTAGCCATGGGGAGAGCTGGTCCTTTCCAAAATCTTCCTGGCTCCTGGATGCAGACCAAACACGGGGCACACCCCAGATGTCAGGGAAAGCAGCCTGGTTTTCCGTGCTCCAATCCTCATCCTGGAGAAAGAGACCGTGTGAACTCTCTCAGAGGCTTCGTGCCCTGCAGCCAGCACAGACATCAATACACAGCCTCTGCAAGGCGTGGGAAGGCTTTAAATGGTGCATTTTGCTGTCACATCCTGCTTCACACAGTGGTTTTGCACTTTTTCTGTCATCACCCTTGTGCTGTTTCAGTTGCAAGTGATCTAGGGTGTGCCCTGGGGCAGGTCCCTGGGGCTCTGCTAAGCCCAGGGACACTGTCCTGCAACTCTGCAAACCCAGCAGCCATACCACCCAAGGGGTGATGCCCACTGAAAATCAGGCATGGGAAATGTCTTCTCTGCTCTTCAAACTCCCAGACTACCCAGGGCATGACAGGCAGTGGGACAGCCTTTTCCCACGTGAGCAGGGCTCTGACCCACAGAGACCAAACAGTACCAAGCCCCAGATTCCCAGGGCAGGGCAAGGGTCCAATGTGTTACCCAGGGGACCTTGGCACTCAAAGGCAAGGTACAGCATGGGCAGAAATATTTCTTCTTCCTTTGTGATTTCGTATTACTTTTTTCTCTTTTAACAAATTCCTCTTTTCTCACTTCCTCATACACATCTATGTTGTAAGGCCATGACTCTGTTGGAGTTTTTTTCAGGGCCATGCTGGGGCATTACAAGAAATGAGAGTGTTAAAGGAGATGATCTCATTGACACCACGGGAAGAACTTAAAAATCACTCTGAGAGTGATTTAGCAAACTTTATGGGTAGCATAGATTTCTGGGATCAGGAGATGTTCTTTGGAGAAAGAAACAAGTAGTGTGAGCATCTAGAATAAGCACTGTGAGAACCTGGTGTAACTGAGCAAGTACTTGTGGGTTTTCGATCATGTGCTTGGTGTCCTTCTCTGGTAAGAAATGTGCAGCCACCTCCCTAGACTCAAGGTCAGAGCTGCCACCCACAGCATCATGTTCAGACCTCCCTTCCCATGTGGGTCTGACTCTAATACCACGTCTCCCTTCCTCACCCTGCACATTGTGCAACAGGGAGCCTGATGGTGGCCACACTGACAGGCTGGACCTCACCATGCAGTGCAAGCCAGCCTCTGGCACTGAGTTGCTGGAGTGAGTCCAGAGGAGGACAGTGGAGCTGGGAAAAGGTCTGGAGCACATGACTTACAAGGAGCAGCTGAGGGAACTGGGGGTGTTTAGCCTAGAGAAAAGGAGGCTGAGGGGAGACCTCACACTCTACAAGGAGGTTGGAGTGAGGTGGGTCCTCTCTTCTCCCACATAACCAGTGATAGGAAGAGAGGAAATGGCCTCAAAGTTGCATGACCGGGTTCAGATTGGATATTAGAAGAAATTTTTTCACTGAAAGGGTAATTAAATACTGGCACAGGGTGCTTAGGGAGGAGGTGGAGTCACCATTCCTGGAGGTGTTCAAAAAACATGTGGATGTGGCACTTCAGAACTTGGTTTAGTTGGCATGGTGGTGTTGGGCTGACTGTTGGACTTGATGATCTTCAAGGTCTTTTCTGACCTTAATGATTCTATGATTCTAAGTAGCCCTAGAATTTCTTCTCCACGTATCCAGAATACCTTGCTAGTTATAGAAATAGTCTTTTTGTTAATTTTGGTTCTAATTTTCATATAAATACCACTCAACACAGAAGCTATAAAAATCCCACACCTAGTACAAACTAAATGCAGTGCTTAAAGTCTTCCAATGTTCCACAGATGTAATTAGACAGGTCTAAGAGCCTGGATAAAAACCATACCAAGCTCTGCACCAGGTCTGCTGAGTGCATAGCTACACAGTGCAAGTTCCCTGTTATCTGACTTCCACATTTAGTCCAAAAGCCACGTCTTTTGGAAACCAACTTATTTTTCTAACCGTGCCTGCCAGGACAATAGGACAGCTGTGGGAAGGGAATGTTGCCCTGGGGCCACCATACCCTGAAGCTGCTTTCTAGAGAGCTTGAGGGCTCCCTTCCCTGCAGCTGCCATGCACCAGGTGGTCACAGGGATGGGTTTTTTCTTGCAGAAAATGCTGCGTGACTGTTGCCTCCAACTGCTGGTGGTGACCTGGGTGCTGCTGCTGGTGATGGCAGGTGAGCCTCCACCTCCCTTTCCTCACTGCCTTCCCCTCTTCCACCCCAATTTCTGCTCCATGGTGGTGGGGATGTGGGAATGAGAGGTGTGCAAGGGGCAGATCTTGCATCTCCTGGGATCTGGAGTTAACTCAAGCTAGCCCTGAGGGGACAGAGGGATAGAGAGGTAGGTGGGGACCCTGCCAGGGTCCTCAGCATGGGTTTTATGGGAAGGGTGGGCTCAGGACAGCATGGGTTCCCAGTGCTTGTTGTTGGAACACCAACGTTGCCTTCTACTCTGTGGTGCAGTCAACACACTAGAGGGAAGGGATGCCATCCAGAGGGACCTTGACAGGCTCAAGAATTGGGCTTGTGCAAACTGCATGAAGTCCAACATGGCCAAGTGTAAGGTTCTGCACCTGAGTTGAGGCAATCCCATGCAGAAATACAGGTTGGGAAGAGAAAGTTGGGTTGAGGACAGCCCTGAGGAGAGGACTTGGAAGTGGTGGTGGACCAGAAGTTTAACATGAGCCATCAATGTGTGCTTGTATCCCAGAAAGCCAACTGTGTCCTGGGCTGCATCAAAAGAAGCACAGACAGTCAGTCAAGGGAGGAGATTCTCCCCCTCTGCTCTGCTCTTGTGAGACCCCACCTGGAGTACTGTGTCCAGTTCTGGAGTCCCCAGCATAAGAAGGACACAGAGCTCCTACAATATGTCTGGAGGAGAGACACTAAAATGATCAGAGGGCTGAGCACCTCCCCTATGAAGACAGGCTGAGAAAGTTGAGGTTGTTCAGCCTGGAGAAGAGGAGGCTCCAAGGTGACCTAATAGGGACTTTCCAATATCTGAAGGGGACCTACAAGAAAGCTGGGGTAGGGATTTTTACACAGATGTGTAGTGAGATGACAAGGGGAAATGGTTTAAAACTTGAAGATGGGAGGTTTAGATTAGACATTAGGGAAAAAATCTTTGATTTGAGGGTGGTGAGACACTGGAACAGGTTGCCCAAGGATGTTGTGGCTGCCCCCTCCCTAGAAGTGATCAAGGCCAGGTTGCAAGGGGCCTTGAGCAACCTGGTCTGGTGGGAGGTGTCCCTGCTCATGCAGGGGGGTTGGAACTGGATGATCTTTAAGGACCCCATTCCAGCCCTAGCTAGTCTATGATTCTATGATTCTCTCTGTTTCAGCTTTTGCCATGGAGTGCCCCAAGATTAAGGTGGGGACATGCAAGGACTGCATCCAGTCCGGTCCTGGCTGTGCCTGGTGCAAGAAACCGGTAGGTCCATGTGGCCTTTTGCAATGTCACCCCCAGCTGCCAGCTGGGGAGTTATCACCCTGCCCTTCAAACCAGTGTTTCATATCCTACATGGGGGATGGGTCCACACAACCCTTCAATCTTCCTTTTTCCAACAATAGCCTGGAGATCAGGTTTGGAAGTTGGGTCACCTTGTAACAAGCCTGTTCACCTCCTGTTCCTCTGATTTTTTCCTGCTGATGTTGCAACACACAGAATTTCACTAAAGCTGGTGAGCCAGACTCCGTCCGCTGTGACACCATTGAGCAGTTGCAGCAGAGGGGATGCCCACTTGACAAGATTGAGTTCCCAGTCAACAAAATTACAAGGACACGAGACCATGCCTTAAGCAGTGACATACAGCTGACTCCCCAGGAGGCACACCTGAAACTGAGGATAGGTATGGTCTGCCTGGCATTTCCAACACCCTTCTGCTGGCCCAGGGCTCAGCCAGGATGCAGTGGCATGTCACACCTCACATTTCCTCTCCTTTTCTTCCAAATGAGAGGAAGATCCCAACGGGGTTGAGGTGGGCAACGGGGCAAGATATGAGCCATAACACAGCACCTGTCCCTGCCCCACAGGCCAGCCTGCTGTATTTGAGGTGAAGTTTCGCCGTGCCGTAGGGTATCCCATTGATCTCTACTACCTCATGGACCTCTCCTACTCAATGCTGGATGACCTGCAGAAGGTGAAGAAACTGGGAGGGGAGCTGCTCAGGGCCCTGGAGAGTACGACCCCTTCTCGACGCATAGGTGAGACTCTGTCTTTGGCATGGAACCCTGGCACAGCAGTTTGCTGCCAGGAAGAGCCGTGGGGCTGGAGCAGGATACAGGCAGTGGGGCAGCATGACCCATCCTCTGCTCTGCTGGGTTGGAGAGCGTGATGGGGCAAGGGATGAGGACATGTCTCTGCCTGCCTTCCCCTGACACCAAGGTCCTGGATGTCCTTAGGGTTTGGCTCCTTTGTGGACAAAACAGTGCTGCCCTTTGTGAACACCCACCCCAAGAAGCTGCAGAACCCCTGCCCCAATAAGGATGAGCAGTGCCAGCCTCCCTTTGCCTTCAAGCACATCCTCTCACTGACTGATGACGCCAAGAAGTTCGAGAGCGAAGTGGGGAAGCAGTTTATCTCCGGGAACCTGGATGCCCCAGAGGGGGGACTTGATGCCATGATGCAGGCAGCAGTGTGTGGGGTGAGTCCCCACGTCTGCCCTACTGCCAGCAGCTGTGGGCAAGCATCAGGGCCACAACCTGTGGTCACACACCATCCCTCAGGAGGTGGCTCTGCCCCTCTCCAGGAGGAAGCCCATCATATGTCAGTCCTGATTCAAAACAGGGCAGGTTACTCAGGCGGGAAAGAGAGCATCTCACCTCAGCCTCCTAATAACACACCTCCTCTGTGCCCTCAGCCCCACAGTGTGGCAAACATGAGACTTGGCAATACATACTTTGGCAAGGGCAGTACCGTGCCCACTGACACCATCCCCCTGGTCTTGTTCAGAGACACCAGGGTCTTCTTGTCACTTGCAGGACTTGATTGGCTGGCGCAATGTCACCCGTTTGCTCGTGTTTGCTACCGATGACGGCTTCCACTTTGCTGGTGATGGCAAGCTGGCAGGCATCCTGATCCCCAACGATGGCAAGTGCCATTTGGAGGACAATATGTACAAAAAGAGCAACGAGTTTGTAAGTATTTGCGGGCCGCTCAGTGGCTCTGCACCCTCAGCCTTGCTCCCCCAGGCAGAAAAAACGTCACATAAAAAGCCTGTTATTGAGGCCACAAGGTCAACATAATCTCCATAGCTTGGCCTGTGAAACCCAAGCTGTCCACCCATCTGCTGTTGGGGGATATCACACTGATTGTGGCATCCTCCTCCCCACCTAGGACTACCCATCTGTCGGCCAGCTGGTCCAGAAACTTGCCGAAAACAATATTCAGCCCATTTTTGCTGTCACCAGAAGGGTGGTGGATGTTTACAAGGTAAGGAGACTTCAGGTGGCCCAGATGCCTCCCACCCCTCCCCAGGATGACAGAAATGGCTGTGCATGTCCTCCTGCCCCCTGCTCTACTGTCACACAGAGGAGACTGCTCACCTCTTTGTCTCTGTTGACAGAAACTCAGTGAGATGATCCCAAAGTCAGCAGTGGGGGAACTGAATGAGGACTCCAGCAACATCATTGAACTCATCCAGGTGGCCTATAATGTAAGTGTTGGAGGAGGCTGTGTTTTGCCTGTCTCACTGGGCTTAGAGCAGGGAAAGGTTCCCTGATATGCCTTCACCATCAGCAGTCAGGACTAGATTTTTGTGAATAGGACATGCTGAGTTCCTCTGTCCACCACAAGCAAGAGGTTTCCACCTCTCCAATGCTATCACCTGCCTTTCAGAACCACCCCAGGCACCTGAGACCTTAGCCTGGGGTGCTACCATCCCTTATTCCCTGGGCTGAGGGGGGGCCCTGATGTGCAACTCCACACCGCCTTGTTTTGTTCTCTTCTTGGACTGATTTCTCCATCATTTCCCCACAGAACCTCTCCTCGCAGATCATCCTGGACCACTCCCCCCTGCCAGATGTCCTGGATGTCAAATATGATTCCATTTGCAGTAATGGCAAGTCTCTCTCAGATGAAGAAAGAGGGCAGTGTGACAATGTCAAGATCAATGAGGAGGTAAGTTCCTCCATACCAGGAAAGCCCCACGGTTCTCAAGGTTCCTGATGCCCATCCTGTTTAACAGTAGGAACCCATCTTGTTGTTCCAGACTTTCTGGTTACAGTCATAAATTAACAAGAGCATGAAAAAAGCTACATGATGAGGGAATCCTTCATTGCACTGGATGTGCTTGTGCTCAGCCTGGGGTCAACACCACCCATTGATTGCTGAAGCTACCAGACTGCCCTTCTCTTTCTTACTCTGCACTTTCTAGGTGATCTTCAAAGTGAAGGTCATGGCCAAGGAGTGCATCAAAAGTCAATCCTTCACCATCCGGCCCCTGGGCTTCACAGACACCCTCACTGTCCACCTGGAGAGCTACTGCAACTGCAGCTGCAATGATCAGCCCAACCCAGATGACTGCAGTGGAAACGGCAACGTCGTCTGTGGGATCTGCAGGTACATCTTGTCCCCTTCCAAATACTGTTTCAAATGCTGCCAGAGCTGGGGAGCTGCAAGGCCAATCAGAGAGCCAAGTTGAGAGCATCTGCATGGTGCACTTGGTGCCTCCAAGGACGTTTGTACCTGCAGAATGTAGGGCTGGGTGAGGATTCAGAAGAGGTGTGTATGTACACATGGCCATCTGCAGCTTTGCACTGTTTTCTTATTTATTGAGGTGGTTTACATTTGTGGAAGCAAGAGAAGGCTATTGGGGAAGTCTCTGCTGCTGTCCTAAGAGCACCCACCCACCCATCCATGTAACTACCCACACATCCATCCAACTGTCCCCCAACCCACTCATCAAGCAGATGGAAAATCTCACTCTGGGACTGTAGTTCCCACAGGCATTTAAGTGCAATTATTGCTTTATGGTCCCCTCAGTGACAAGGAGAGGATAAGACTGGGTTTCCTCAGGAAACACTCAGATCTCTTTGGCAAGAGTTTTGAAATTATAACAACAGTAATTTCTAGGCAACTGCTTGGTGTTGTAAATATGACTAGCAGGGAAAGCAGCATTTCTGAGGTTTCCTCCTGATCAGCCAACCTGCTCCAGCAAAGAGTTAGTGTCAACACACCATAGCTGGTTTTCAGCAACTATGATTTGTTGCTGATGTCCCAGATTTGTTCCATTTTGCCTGAGGTCTGGGCCCTAGATGTGCCCCACAGAATTTCTTGTGGCCACTGACCTAAGCTTGCTCCTCTCCTTTGGTGGTAGCTGCAATTCAGGCTACACAGGGAAGAACTGTGAGTGTGAAACCAAAGGAAAGACCAGTAAGGAACTGGAGGGCAGCTGCCGGAAGGACAACAGCTCAGTCATCTGCTCAGGGCTGGGGGACTGCTTGTGTGGGCAGTGCTATTGCCATGACAGTGACGTGCCCAACAAGGAGATCTACGGCCCCTACTGCGAATGTGACAACATGAACTGCGAGTTTCACAATGGTTTCCTCTGTGGTGGCAAAGGTGATGCATCTCTTTGTGTGGCGGGCTCTCCTCTGGGGCACCACTTAGAAAGATTGAATCCCCAGGCACATGCTGCCTTTTCCAGTCAAATCCCAAGTAGGTGGGTTTGGGGGTCCTGGGTCCCACTGCAGCAGCCTGTGGGACCATCCCGTGGAGGGTGGTATGGAGAGGGCAGGGTGGATGATGTTCTTCATGCACAGGCAGAGGGAAGGCAACATGGCTACGGGAAAGATCCTGGTCTGGAAGGTTTTCCTTCTTGCAGAACGTGGGAGCTGTGACTGTGGGAAGTGCAAGTGCTCGGAGGAGTACGAAGGCAGTGCCTGCCAGTGCAAGAAGTCGACAGAAGGCTGCTTGAACGCCCGCCGCAATGTGTGCAGCCTCCGTGGGACCTGCCACTGCAACCAGTGCCAGTGCTGGGAGGGCTACCAGCCCCCCCTCTGCGAGGAGTGCCCTGGCTGCCCCTCACCCTGCAGCAAATACGTGTGAGTGACATGGGTGGAGATGAGGGGGTGGTGAGGATCCCCCCAACCCCAGAGCAGGTGCAGCCCTGCCTATTCTTGGGCAGACGAGGGGGCCTCTGCTCCCACAGGAGTGAGCTGTGGCCGCCTGTTTTTCAGCTCCTGTGTAGAGTGCAAGGCCTTCCAGAGTGGCCCCTTCGAGAAGAACTGCTCCCAGGCCTGCCCCAACATCCAGGTGGCTGAGGGTTTGACAAAGGAGAAGAAAAGCAAGCACTGCAGGGAGAAGGACTCACAGAACTGCTGGATCACCTTCCGCATGATCCAGGAGGACGGCGACATGTACAGCGCTACCTATGATCCTAAAAAAGGTATCCCAGTCTTGCTCCTCCCTCCCCTCCACAGGCAGGCTGACAGCTCTGCCATGGTGGTGGCCTCACCACCTCGACAAGGGCTGCAGCTGGATGCCATATGTCTGTCCCACAGAGTGCCCAGAGCCTCCCAATGTTGCGCTGATCGTGGGTGGCACCGTTGCTGGCGTGGCCCTCATCGGTCTGGTGCTCCTGCTCATCTGGAGGCTCCTGATGGAGCTGTTTGACCGCCGGGAATACCGCCGGTTCGAGAAGGAGAAGGCCAGGGCCAAGTGGAATGATGTAAGAGAGCCCATCCGCAGTGTTGGGGTGTGCTGGGACGTTCACATACATGTGGTGGGGACACCCTCTCCAGAGGTGGCCACTCCTCGGTGGCCAGTTTTGCAGCCTGGCTGGATTTTGGAGGGGGGGCTGATGTTCTGAAGCCTGTAGGCTCTTCTGCCTGTGCAGTCTGTGCCCTTGACATTGAGTTGGGTGGGGTGGGTAATGCCCCACTGAAAATCTGTTACAGCACAACCATGTGGGCCTTTTATCTTTCTCCCTCCAGGCTGATAACCCCCTCTTCAAGAGTGCCACCACCACGATCGTGAACCCCAGGTTCAATGGGCAATGAAGCAAAGCAATGCCCGCAGCTGTAGGAGCCACTCTTAAATAAGGAAATGCCAAGCTAAGGAAATCTCAGACTAAGGTTTCCACCTCTTCCTATTCCTCCTGTTGGTTTGTTCCCTTCTTCCAAGAGGCCACCAGCATGTCAGGCAGTGGCTGAGGGGCTGCACTGCACCTGGCAAGCACCCCATGGTTGGGTTAGTGGAGCTGGGAGAAGGGAACAGATACAGCTTTGCTGTGGATGGGACTGGAGAGCAGGTCTGACCAGTGGACACATGCAACAGCTTCTGTATCATTTACCAACTGCCTCAGCTCTTGATTTTAACTCTGCCTTCTGGCAGGAGTCTTGTACATCAAGCCCCAAGACCAGCTGAGTATGCAGAGCACTTCTAGCTTTGACTTGGAGCTGGGATTTCAAAACTGCCATTTCCTTTCTGCTCTAGCAGGATTTGCTTCCAGGCTGTGCCAAGCCTTCTACTGTGCACTGGTCTCCACCACTATGTCTGCACTACCTTCTAAAGCACGCACTGCTGAGTTGGATGTGGAGTGTCTGGAGGTCTGCTCTGGAGGGTGCAGTGAGGTGATAGGCCTCAAGGGCTAGTGAGCACTTTTGTTTGGGGATGAAGAACAACTAGAGAACATGCACTGAATCTTCTTTCCAAATCATCAGATGCTTACTGGTGTCAATTCCTCCCAGAGCTACCTTGGGCAATGTTCTCCTTGGGTTCCTGCAAGCTGGGCTTACCTCTGTCAGGCCTTGAGCCCTGTGCCTGGCAAGGAGGCAAGGTAGCAACCCTTTCAACTATTAAACATTGTCACATGAAGCATTGTCTGCACCTCAGAGCTCAGCCACAGCTTCATCCACCACGCTCAGGGCCAGGTCTGCTCCCCGCTCCATGAGCACAGCAGGAGTGCCAAGGGCCAGGCCTGCAAAAGACCTGGCAGTACCCAGGGCATCCGCAACTCAGCTCTTTTCCAAACCATTACTCTTACATTGTGGGGTTATTCCTATGAAATAGTGCTACAATGCCATGTTTTGTTTAAGTCTGGGAAGAATTTTCATATAGCTGTATTGTGTCACATCTTCATTTGCTCTCCAAAGAGGTTTAATGTTAATAAAAATTAATATATAAATACATCTGTCCTGCTAAGAATCACATAGAATCACAAAATCAGTGTTAAGGGTCGAGAGGGACCTCTGGAAATTGTCTAATTCCAGCTCCCCTGCCAGAGCAGGTTCACTTTTATTACAACCAGGAACTCCCCTTCCTTTTAAGCCACTTGTGTGCCAAAGGGAAGACTTCCAATATTCTTCAGATAATGGGACCAACCCCAGAAGTTTTCCACCCAGAAGTCCAAGTCCCGTGCCAGCCTCTTTATGAGCAGGAAGGTGCCACCCAGTCCTGCTGCCCCCATGACCAAAAGCCCTTGATTAATTATCTGTAAGTGTAAAGAGAAACCCACCATCATTAGAGGTTTGCTCCTGTCCTTCAGCACCCTGCCAAGTCTTCACACCTTCACCCACCTCCCAGTGTCCCACCACCAAACCCCACACCTTCCATCTGAGAAGTGGCTGAGGTTCATGGCACGGGGCACCACCACTAACCAACCTTTTTCTGCCATTTCCAGCGCTGAAGTGCCTCATGGTAGCGAATCCTGGTGAAAGTCACCTGGGAGGGTTGCAGGAAGATGTCACCACCTCAAAGCCAGCCAGGAAGAGCTCCCAGTGGCTCAGGCAGTGGGAACCAAGGTGCTGGCCCTACCATAGTGTACAGCGGGACAATGGTGGAAGGCATGAGGGTATGGAGGAAGTTGTCTACGTGCTTCCGGAAGATGAACCACGTTGAATTCACGTGCTCACGCATCTGTGACAAAGCAACCACCACCCTTTTGCAAAGCACCTTGGCAGAGCTCTCCTGCTTTTGCTAGCTCTCCCACTGCCTGTCCCAGGGATCACCACGGGGAGCAAAGCCTCCTCAACCCCAGTGACATTCCCAAGGACCACTTAGTCTAACTTCTGGCAGCGTCAGAGCTCTTGCTAGAGCCCCTGCCCACTGTGTGCATCCTAACAGAGTGCCACTGTGTGCACAGCCCAAGGACCCAGGAGTCTCACCTACCTCTACATAGTTGTACATGGCTAAATCTGAGATGGCATGGTCATCTGGCACCCTCAGCCTGGAGAACTCAGGAAGGCAGGCACCTAGGAGGAGAAAGCAGCCACTCCCAACTGGGTCCCCAGCAGGGTATCCAGCTGCCTTCAGCTGCAGCGGGATCTTCATCTGCTCTTGCTCCTCCCTGGCCACCTCACTCACCAAGGTCATTGTGGAACTGGTCCATTAATTCATCAAAAACCAGACAATCCTCAAAGCCCTGTGAGGAAAATTAGAGAGTGAATAGGCAAAAGGAGCCATGCATTCATGAGAAGTGCATTCACAGATGCTTAGCTAGTAGAGCTGTTTGCAGCAAGCAAGGTCCCACTGACCACAGCTTCAGGGCTGGAATTGCACTCCAGGACATTGTGCCAGGGTGCTCACAGAGAAATGTAGGGCATTGCCTTCCCTGGCAGCCTGGGGTTGCACTGCTGGATCCCCCCTCCCATGTGATCTTCTGCACTATGGGAAAGTGGCACCCCCACCCCATCCTTTCTCCTCCTTGGGGGACAGCCAGGTCCTAAGAGCAGCCAGGTGCCTGAGGGGAGCTCAACACCTGCTGGTGCAGAGGACACTGGACTGTGACACAGGCCAGCCCATAAACTCTGTGGACCTGTACTCTAAAACCAAGTATTTCTGGGTGAAAATAGTGGGGACTGACTGCTGTGGCCCAGGGCCAGCCGTGGACTTACTGCGTTCATGCCCTGTCCATAGAAGGGCACAATGGCATGGGCAGCATCTCCCATCAGCACGCAGCTGGAGGCAAGGTGGTAGGGGGAGCACTTCACAGAGATCATGGCCTGGGCTGGCAGCAAAAAGTAATCGTGCTTCAGCTCTCGCCTTCAGGCAAAACAACAGATACTTCACTTGTGGGACCACAAGAGACCAGAAGAGCAAGTCATGCCATACCCAGACTCAGGAAGTCAGGACCATGGGCACTGTCAGCATTGGGAGGTAAAAACTAAGCCTATTCACTAGGATAGGTAGGAAAAACGTGGAGGCCACAAAACTTGTTTCATAAACTTTTCCCTATGCACCAAATGGGGGTTTTTTTCCGCAGTTTTTAAGCTCTGCACACAAGCTGACCTGTAAGCCTGTCATTGACATCTGAGTCTTCTTACCATGAGCTGTGGAGGCCGGCAGTCACTGCAGGAAGAAGGATATCTATACTAGAGGATATCTAAGTTAAGTTTGTATGAAGTCCTGTCATACTTAAGAGGAAAGGAAACTGCCTGAACACAGCTGAGACCCTTCCTATCAGTCCCAAACAGATAACAAAAGCACCAAGACAGCACAAGTCCACCAGAAACTGGCTACATCCAGCTGCTGGACCAGGTCTTCAGAGGGGACACAGTGTGGCCCCTGATCTGTTTGCTCCCCCTACTTCAGACCTGTGGGCCATGGTGATCCACCCCAACAGTATGCACAACCCCATGGCCCAGCAGCTTCAGCAGAGGCTCCATCACCTGGACCCCCAAGGCTGGCTGGGGATGTATCATCCACTTCTGGCACTGCCTTGACGAAGGAGAGGGGGAGATGGGAACACTTACTCTCCAATGAGGGGGATGGCATCTGGGAAGTGGGTCTGGAAAAAATCTAGCACTTGTTCTTCTGTCTTGAGCTTCTCAAATTCCTCAAAGGGCATGAACAGGGTGCAGGTGAAGGACTTGTCCTGCCAGGTGGGGAGGGAGGTTAGAAAGAAGCCAAAGGGCCACAGAGAGCACCTGGCAGCAGGAGCAGCATCTCAGTGCCCACACTGTCACCCAGCAGTCACAGTGACCTCCCTGTGCAGGTTTCCCATGGTGGGCTTGCACACAGCAGGGGAAGGAAGGCAGAAATGGGCAGCGTGTGACCTGCCATAGGCCCAGCACACTGCCTTGGTGCTCTTGTGTCTGGTTTACAACATCCAGCTGCAGAGAGCTGGGTCTGGGGGGGTTGAGTGGGCTTGAATGTGCACGCAGACAGAAGTGGCACAGGTCCCTGCTCAGTTCTGTGAGACAGCAATGGTTCTGGGGGTCCCAACCTGTACCACCCCAGGCTGTGGGACACCTGGCACTGGTCCTTTCTGGCACCCCTTTGGCCCTCCCAACCCCTGCCGTGTGCCTGCAACCCAAGGAAGTTCACCCTCAGTATCTCCATCCCATACCCCAAGGGAGCATGGCCATGAATTATCACCATGTTGGGCAGTGCAATCATCATGAAGGTGTTCCTTGGCCAGATATGGAGGTAGTTTGGTTCCATGGCAAACTGAAAGAGAAGGAAAATAATTTTATGTCACTGTCTTGCACTGCTCAGCTTCCCCAGCCCAGCCTCTGTTTCCCCTCCACAGCAGCACACCAATTCCCATCATCTGTGAGGACACGCTGGGCACAGGGCCACTCTCTGGAACCTGGTGCTTCAAAAAAACACAGAGCAAGGGCAAGAGGAAAGGGTAGGAAAGGTGGGCAAAAATCTGTCAGTTTGCAAGTCCTGGTGTCCTCGCAGACACGTTCTGGTGTCCCAAGGACCTCTCAGAGCTAGGCTTAACTCCACCACTTCAGTGCAGGCCATTTCTTAGGATTTTTGCAGCCAGGTATCAAGACAATGACCCCACCACTGGAAGCGGAAGAGAATCCTGCTTACTTCTAGGAAAGTTTTAAATCCTTGTCTGGGGCCCAAGTGAGAAATTAATTTCTCTAAAACTGCTGTAGCAGAGCCACCATGAGAGGGGAATAGTGTATCCTATCTGCAAAGGTGGTAGCAGCCACCAGGATGGGCATACTTACATCTCCATCCTTGGGAGGGATGGTCAGCTCCATATATCCATGAGGAATGTACTCATGACTGTAGTTAAAGCGTGTTTGCCTCATGAACTGCTTCCTGACTGTGGAGAAGGCTCCATCGCATCCCACTATGAGATCGTAGGTGACTTCCAGTGGCTGCTGCTCATATCTGAAACAAGAAAGTTCCTGAGATCACTCCTGCTGTAATGCTAGGCTGGCTCAGCACCACTGGGCACAGTGGATCTGCCTTTTACAAAATACCACATCCAGTGTCACCAAACTTCTAGCGTGAGGGAAGTCTGAGTTTCAGTGACTGAGCAGCTCAGCATGAGGATAAGTGATGGTCCTGTAGGTTATCAAAAGCATGGCTCTACCTGAGCTGTTGAGATAATGCTGCTGTTTCACAGAGCCCACATCCCCAGGTGGTTGGGTACATGACCAGAACTTAACTGTAGGACAAGGTCCTCAGCCACCCTCCCTGATGTGCAATCTGTCCCTGGAAACCAGTGCTGTGGAGGCTGGGACATTTATTCCCTGCCCAGGTCAGCAAGTCTGGGTCTAAGCCTGCTTACTGCCAGGCTGCTGGGGAGTTAGAGAGCTGCTTAAATTTTTTTCAGCCTCCCCACAAACCTTGCTTTGATGTGCTACCTTTCAAGAGCTGACACCAAGTTTTGCCCAAGTTGTTTGGGAATAACACACCATTTACAGCCTGAGATTGCTCAATTGTTTGAAGTTTTATGAATGATTAAGCAGAAACTGACCAAACACAGCACTTGATCCCAGGCTGGCTGAGGGATTACCTGTTTATGGTTAATGTCCCCAACTCTGCGTTGCACCCCACGAGCTTGTGTCCAAAGTACAGTTTAGCATTGGAGTACTTCTCAGCAGCTGTGAAAGGACAACTAAATGGAGAGGCTTGTACAGTGACCCCCAAAATATTTTCCAATTGATATCTAAATTATAGGGACTTTTGCCATTACAGCAAATAATATTGCTGTGCGGGGTGATGGCTGGTGGACAGGGCACACTGGGACTGTGTTTGGCCAACTGTGGTGAAAACTATATTTAAAAAGAGCATAGAATTCTGCATTTCTTCCTTCCCTACAATGTCACGAATCATTGGCTGGTTTCCACCATCACTACGTTGTATTTCAGGATGGGATGCAGTGTCTGTAATCAGTGGGGAATTTGGGGAAATCTGGGGAAATTCGGCTTGAGTCCAATTGATAGTTGTGTCTGTACAAGCAAGATCACAGAAAATGCTAAAAACCATGTTAAGACTCAGGAGTTATCTCCTGCTTTGGACTGTGAAGTTCTGCCCGCACCTGGAGCTGAAGCAGCTCCCACTTGAGGGCAAATGCTGAAGAGCTGCTCCTCAGGGGTTTCTGCACATGCAGAAAGGTCTCGGGGGACCTTATTTGAATATCCTTTTGTGGCAGACAAGCAGCAGGGAAACAACACAGATTTTATTCTTTAAAACGCAGCTAGCACTAAATTGTCACTTTCTGAGAGCCAAATTATGCTGAACTCATCAGCAAAGAGAGCCTGGGGCCCACAGTCTCCTGGTCATGGGTCAAGCCCTAGATCCTTGGTAAACAGAGTGTAAAAGGGCTTGCAAACTGGGCTGGTGACCTACCTGTTAGCAGTTCTCTGTTTAAGTTTGCTCTGTCCACGGAGAGAATGTACTGCAAGGCAAGCAAACATGAAGTTCAGGAGGCACTGCTGCAGGATGCTCTGCACGGCTGGATGAGAAACCCTGCCCTCTCCAAACAGCCCCAGGAGGTCACACAATCCCCTTCCCACTCCCAGCACCCTTTCTAAGAGCTTGGGCCCCAGGCTGTCCATCACACAGAGCTGCAAATGCCACCAAAGACCCCTCATGCTCTGCGAGGCATCTCTGAGTGCCACCAGACCAGTACCTGGTGCTTTTTCCCATAGGGGATGGAGTACTTCTTCCCTGAAGGTGTATGTATCCTCCTTGCGCACATGGGAATGCCTTTGGACACAATCTAGAAATGGAAAGGAAGATAAGCCAGCCTTCTGGCCAAAACTGAGTTGCTAAGGGGCAAGGAGTGTGTGACCAAGCACCTTTTCCCTGTGCTCTGGGCAGGATAGCACAGTCTCTGCTCATCCAGGTTTGTGTTGCTACCTAAGTTACTGGGGGAAATTTTACAGGGCTGTCAATACCAAGGCATTATATTTTACTGAGATTACTTACAAGCTCATTCTCATAAAAATCAGAGCAAATGTATTTTTGATAGAAGGGACATTAAAAGGCTCACAGTGCTGGACAGGGCAGGAGGGGACAGCCAGATGACATGTTGGTGCTGGGATACAACCTATCAAAGCCTGGGCTCCTTCTCTGCAAGGAGCCAGGGCCAGGAGATCCCAACCCTGCTGGATGTTAACCAGTGGCAAGCACACTGCAGAGGAATTTGGGGCTCTGAGCAAGGTGGGGTGTGCAGAAATCAGCATACACAGATTTCAGAGATCAGCCCAAAGCTCAAGATTTTGTGGGAAAATACCAATCTGGCCATGCCAGTGGCGAAACCAACGCCCTTTATTGCATCCTGCTGGTAGTCCAGCTCTTTTGGGAGTCCAACTGCTCCTGCCCTGTTTGCCTTTACCCTCCAGGATTGAGGAGAGCCTGGTGGAGAGATGAGCTGTTGTCTGAGTGTTGGTCTTCTGGGTAAACACCCTCTGTCACGAGCAGAGCCCAGGTGCCTAAGGTTGGGCCAGATCTCCATTTGCAGCTGTGCCAGGAAGCAACAGAGAGCCAGGCTGCAGGCATGCAGGGGGAGATGTCTGCCTCCACCCTCATGAAAGCAGAGCTGCTGCTGCTGCAGTGGCCCCTCTGTGCCTTGGGATTACAGAAGACCCTGCCCATCACCAGCTGAAGTTAACAACATTTTAACCACAGTGACCCCCTCACCACCAGAAGC
Source organism: Calypte anna (assembly GCF_003957555.1). Lineage (NCBI taxonomy): Eukaryota > Metazoa > Chordata > Aves > Apodiformes > Trochilidae > Calypte > Calypte anna. The sequence goes on from NC_044253.1 coordinate 29,455,788, forward strand.
TGCCAAGTACCTGCTCTTCCATCCCAACAGCTTGGAGGGCTTGGCGTCCTCTGTGGGACAGGGCCAAGTTAATGCTTCTGCCACGGGTAAAGCTGGCCACCCGGATATCTGCATGGAAAGAGAAGCTGGAAAAGAGCTGCATGGAAAGAGAAGAGATACCAATCCCACAGCGTGGTGCAGGCAGCATCTCCCACATCCCTGCAGTGACCACAGGTGGGGCAGTGGTGAGTCCCCATCCCCCTGCTCTGCCTGCAGAGAGAGCAGGTCTCAGAGGGCATGTTCTGCTGGCAGGAAGGCAGCTCCTCAGCTCCCAGGGTTGCTTCCTCCATGCCACCTCTAGCCTGGAAGAATCTGCAGCCAAACACTGCAAAGGGAACTGCAGGATCCCGACACCTCCCCACAGTGCTGGAGGAGACATTATCACCAGGAGGCATTTCCCTTATAAACAGAGAGACCTGAGCAATCAATGCTTGGCAGTTTCTGCTGAAACCCACAGACTGATGCTTTTTGGGACACTGGCAGGCCACCTTCTCCACCACTGTTCAGATGGAAATGCCTTGGTGCTAGCCTGTTCCTCCACCAAATGGCCTCACACAGGCTTCCCAGGCTGTCAGTCCAATGTGTGTGGCACAGCCTCATGATGATAGTTTTCAAGGTTGCATCTCAGCACAAGAAATGGGCCAAAAACTGGAGCAAAGTGGTAAAATCCATCCAACTCAGAGGGTAGGTAAGAGCAACCAGAGGCTTTGGGAACCTGTGAAACTTCTGTCATACAGAACATCCAGCAAAGAGTTTAACAGTTTTAACTGTTAAACTGGTGAAACCAGTGGTGAAACCACTGGTTTAACCATGATGAAAAGTTGTTTGCTCTTGCTCTGAGCCTGGAAGAGTTACCAGAGGGACCACAAGTCACACAAGGCTTCTCTTCCCTTTGCCGCACCTTTGAGTTGAGTTTCACCTTCCATGGAGCCATTTTTATCTGCAGCTTGGCTTGACATCTCTGCCCAGGTTTTATTTGTCTCTCAGCTGATGCACACTGAAGGCAAAACATTTCTCTCCCTATCAACCAGTACCTGGGCTCTGAATCACCATTTCTCTGTTGTGCTGCCCTGTGGATCTGGAGGCTTCTGGAAAGCACTCTGTACCTCCTGTGCCCTTCTCACCACCAGCCTTCTTCACCAAGTGGTTACAAGTCAAGTCACTGCTTTTAGTCCTAGCAGAGATGCTGCAGCATTAACACCAGCCATTGCTTCCCACTGTCTGATCCAGGTAAGGATTGGTGTCAATGTTTAAGTCAAGAACATAAGAAAAGGCATCATTTTAGTAGCTGAAGGGCAGGTTGCTTCCACACAAGACAACATATTGCAACTAAATGGTCTGTCCCACCACAGGAGCAAAAGGGAAGAACGAAAAGAATAGCCCCAAACTGCCACACTTTCAGATTTCATTTTCTTTTTGCACTTTCCATAAGCTCACACACAGTTCTTCTTTTGCTTCTTCAAGCCCTGTGATGAGTAAAGCGACAGAAATGTAATACTAAATCTTACCTTCTCTGGCTTCATAAACATCAACATGGAAACCTCTTCTAGCAAAGAAGCAGGCATTTAATGCCCCCACCTGCAAGAGATGGATTTGGAATGGTGAATGATTGGTTTCACAGATCACTACTGAGATACATCAAGGGGATTCAGTGATCAGGGGATGCAGCTCAGCATATACAGGAAGACCCTTTGATGAAGAAACATAGAGAATTTCTTCCTGGAGAGAAGCCCCCTGCCCCCCCTAATGTGCTGGCAGAGCCTCCAAGGTAAAACTCATGGTATAAAGTCACACCACGTTCAGGGCTCATTTACACCCAATGATTAATTGCAGCAGGGCTAACCCACTCAGCTAGAGACAACAGGAGCCAATACAGGCAAACTCCCTGCTCCTCTCCAGACTATATTTATCTTCCTCAATAGAGTTTTAGAGTGCTGCAGCATTCCCTTGGGAACACGGCAGGGGAAGCTAGACCTGTGCAAAAGCAAGATGTTACCTTAAAAAGGACAGCACACCTATGTCTTGCTTGTTATTTAAATGGATGGCTGTCTTTTTCTTGTTTAATTTCCACCATGAATCACTGTCAGAACTACAGACTCTTGTCTCATGACTCTTTTCCAGCAGCACAGGGACCAAGCAGCTAACAGCAAAAAAAAGTTATTTCGGTGCTGCAATATTCCACACTGGAATATTCCTGAGCTGCTGAAATGAGCCTTGGGAACTCAACCCCGCCATCCAGAGAAGGAATGATTTTAAGAAAAATATTCACCCTACAGCCAAGCAATGCTCTTACAGCCCTGGCTCCCCAGCAAGTGAAACCACACAGCAGCCAAATTTGTGTTTCCTACCAGGCCCCCGCCGACAATCGCGACTCTTTTTCCCCGTGGGTCATTGTGCTCCATCGCTGGGGCAGCCCCCGGGGTTGCAGGTTCTTGCTGCTGCCTCCCTGCTCCCTGTCCTGCTGTGCTGCCCTGGCCAGAGGGGAGGAGAATGAGAAGGACGTGGGTGGCTGAGTCACACCAGGGCTCTTCTTCCCTGGTTCATATTAAAGTTTAACTCCCAGACTGGAGACCGAATCAGCCCGGCCACACAGCCAGCCAGACTGAGCCTTAGGTGAAGAGACCTGAATGTGGCATCATTCAGCTGGACCTTAATAAAAGGTCTCTTTTGAAAGCTGTAAAGCAATTCTGCAGCCATCAGGGACCTCCTAACAAAACATGCACAGAGCAAGAGAATTTGCATCTGCTGGGCTTGTGCTGGTGCTTCGGGGGGCTGCAACCCCAGAGGCATTGGTGGGATGATGTGGAGTAACTCCTGGAGTCACACTGGATGTGAGCCACGGTGCCTGCCCAGGGGGCTGATCCCATCTGCAAGGACATCTTGAGCCCAAGGAAAAAGTGTGTTTCTTGAGCACTTTGGGGGTTGATGCTGAGCAGAGCAGAAGCTTTCTGGGAATGGGATGAGGCTATGAGAAGACTTCTCTGGGTGCCTCATTTCACATGTCTGTCCTCTGGAGGAAGATCTCTGCAGAGCCAATGCTGCACACAGTGAGCTTTTAAAAGGGAGGAGCCAATTACAGCCTACATACAATAATTAAACAGCAGACAATGAAGACGCATACATTAACATACATTAACTGCCATTTATTGCTAAATCTGTAACACCGAGCCCAAACCAGCAGTTTTTCCTCAAAAAAATACTGAACCACCGCACAAGCACAACATCATTTTCTATGGTGTGTCCTGATTCCCAGAGAAGGAAGGGTTGGATGCTCCCATGGCAACACCATGTCGCAACCTGCATTTTCATGCAAGGAGAGGACATGGAGGAGAGGCTCAACAGGAATGACAAACAGCCCCATGTAGAGAGACATTGTCAACCAGGTGCCTCGAATTGCCAGTGAGTGGGTGTGAGTCCACCTGTGCCTGATTAGGACAGGCCCCTATTGGGCATGAGCAAGGCCAGGGGGCCAATAAAGGTGGAACACACACCCAGAGAGAAAACCTCAGCTCACTCTGGTGCGAGGCATGGAGAGGCCAGCAGCTCGTCGAGCCTCTGGAGCAAGAAAGGCTCTTCCCGCTACACTTCTACCCTGGAAGCGCTGTGTGGTGGCTGGAGTCCTTGAAGAGACCAGCAGCTCGTCGAGCCTCAGGAGCAAGAATGGCTCCTCCCGCTACATTTGGTGGAGAATGCGGGCAACATAAAGAAGCGGCAGTGTGAGAAGCTGGCAACAGGAACATTATCCCCGATTTGAAAAAATGCCTGGGCTAACACTCTCCCTGAAAGGTATGACCAGCAAGCTCTTTGGTTTGGAAACCCCTGAACAGAGGGAAGCCAAGATAAGGATTCTCTCTTTGGAAGCCCCTGAGCAGAAGGAAGCCAGGAGGATGGAATCCCATGGTATGGAATCCCATGGAGGAACCAGAAGGAAAAAAAAAAAAAAATTAAAGTAAAGTATAAAGTATGGAATCCCACGGAGGAACCAGAAACCCATGAGGAACCAGAAATCTCTTTGGAAACCCCTGAGCAAAGGGAAGCCAAGATAAGGATTCTCTCTTTGGAAGCCCCTGAGCAGAGGGAAGCCAAGAGAAGAGCAGATACAGGAGGGAGAAAGAACAGAGACTTTGTGAAAAAGTGCCTGGGCTGACATTAAATGTTAGTATGTCTAAATCCTGTATAAGTGTGTTCTGTACTGCCCCTCAGTGCCCCCTCGATGCTCTTAGCTGAGTGTCCCGCGGGGCCCGAAGAAGTGTAAATGTTAGTAAAAATCGTGTTAAATTGTGTTAAAATGTTTGTAAAATGTTTGTATCCTGTAATCAGTGTTAAAAAAAAAAAAAAGGGGGGAAATGTAGAGAGACATTGTCAACCAGGTGCCTTGAATTGCCAGTGAGTGGGTGTGAGTCCACCTGTGCCTGATTAGGACAGGCCCCTATTGGGCATGAGCAAGGCCAGGGGGCCAATAAAGGTGGGACACACACCCACAGAGAAAACCTCAGCTCACTCTGGTGCGAGGCATGGAGAGGCCAGCAGCTCGTCGAGCCTCTGGAGCAAGAAAGGCTCTTCCTGCTACACTTCTACCCTGGAAGCGCTGTGTGGTGGCTGGAGTCCTTGAAGAGACCAGCAGCTCATCGAGCCTCAGGAGCAAGAATGGCTCCTCCCGCTACAGCCCCAGGCCCCAGGGAGTTGGGCTCAGGGTCCCCAGGGTGGGACTCCCCAACAGGAGACACTATAGAAAAGAGCTCTTAGATCATCAAGCCCAGGGTGGCAGGTTGGGGTGGTTAAAGCCCAGTAGTGCCCAGGCACTGCACCTGAAGAGGTGGGCACTGAAGGCCCTCCCTTGGGTTTCTCTGCTCTGCTCAGTGGTGAATTGATCCACACCGTCTGATTGACTCACACACACATAGTAAAAAAATAAACAGAGCAGGGAGGGCAAAGAGCAAGGTAAGTTTCACATAGTAAATAAATTATTAATTGTTTTCAGAGCACAGACAGCACAGTCACAGTTACCGTTTGGAAATGTCACTTGCAGAACCCATTACATGCTTATCTCAGAGGCTTTATGGATCATTCCACCACCAATTTGATAGCAGCACTTTAAAGTACACCAATTAAATCATGGACTCCTGTGTTCAGCCCTGTAGTTAAAGCTTATCACACTGCTTTCTGCACAAGCAGCCACAGTACTCATCCCTGCTCCAGAGGCAGGAGGCACAGACACACAGGGAAGCACCCACCCCATCAGTGAGCAGCTCTCTGTGGTATGGTCAATGGGCTGCACTTTGAAATCTTCCAAGATGATACACACCAGGTTCTTCACTGAAAGAGTGGTCAAGAAGTAAAAAAGGCAGCCCAGGACAGTGATGAAATCACCATGCCTAGAGGTGTTCAAGAAAGATGTAGACGTGGCACTTCAGGACATGGTTTAGTGGTCACGATGGTGTTGGGCAAATGGTTGGACTTGATGATCTTAGAGATCTTTTCCAACCTGAATGATTCTCTGACTCTTCCTGCCAAACCTATGTAGAGAAATAAGACAAATCAGGTGCCTCGAATTGCCAGTGAGTGGGTGTGAGTCCACCTGTGCCTGATTAGGACAGGCCCCTATTGGGCATGAGCAAGGCCAGGGGGCCAATAAAGGTGGGACACACACCCACAGAGGAAGCTCACTCTGGTGCGAGGCATGGAGAGGCCAGCAGCTCGTCGAGCCTCTGGAGCAAGAAAGGCTCTTCCCGCTACACTTCTACCCTGGAAGCGCTGTGTGGTGGCTGGAGTCCTGGAAGAGACCAGCAGCTCATCGAGCTTCAGGAGCAAGAATGGCTCCTCCCGCTACAAACCTACTCTTTAGCTATTGACAATAGTTCTTGGCAAACCAGACAAAATTTTGCCTGTCAGGAACTATCTGTAGTCAGTGAAATTTCTTTTTGAAATAACCATTCCAAACAAAATTTAGGTCCCTGGTTTACCTTAATCAGATTTACTTGTGAACAACACCAGGCAAAAACAATGTAAAAATGTTCACTTTAAATACAGGAGAAGGTGGGAAAACATTGAGAAATGCTATTAGTTCATTGTTTATCTTTTTGTATTAAACACATCTTCTCTGCCAAGAACATTAAAATGTATTGCTTGATTAAAAGTCTGAATGGAACCCTAAATTAAACAAAAATTACAGGACAGCATGGGCCCAGATTAAAGTCTGCTCTCTGAAAACTGATGGGAAAAATAAAAAAGGGAAAAGTGTTTGATTTATGATGCTGAAGAAAAAGACATGCCAATATCCAACAAATAAACTCAGGATTTTATTATTATTTTAAAATCCAATATAAACCCTGATTATAAGGTAAGGTTGAGGAGTAATGAAACAAACATGCACAACTAAAGGTTGCTTAAATCAGTCTCCAGTAGCTCTTTGAGAATAAAATTGTAGGTAACTTTTAAATGTGAGAGTTTGGGAGAAACTGAGTCAGCCCTCCCAGGGCAGAAGATGTGGGCTGTGGCTCAAATCCAATGACCACAGGAGAAGATTTTTTTCTCTTCTTCTCCACTGAGAATTATTTATCCAAATAATACACAAAGCCCACTCATACAGGCAGGGCAGAGCGCTGGTCTTCAGGAAAATCCAGATCCAGGACTTTGCTCTGCTCTGAATACAGCTTGCATTTGGATCTTCTTGATAGGTAGTAATTGTAGGAAAAGTCTATCTGTGAGGGAGTAAAACCAAAAACAGTGAGGGAGGAACACTTTGAGATGGTGAGATTTGGTGTCTAAACCCTAATTCAGGCTTGGCAAGGGGCATTTCCTCAATTTTCACATCAAGAAGACTCTCAGCCCTGGAGCTGGGTCATACTCATTTGCAAGGGCTCAGATGACACTGGTGTCCAGGTTATTTCATGCCCAGAGACTGCCGTGGGCTGTCAAGACTGGAAGATACTGTGGGGTGGGTTTCCTTCATTCTGTGAAGAGGGCAAGAAATTGTGGTGCTTGCTTGTGGCTAGTCTGGGCTTGGAGGATGAGAGGGAACAACTGAAGTGGCAGAAATGGGTGAACAGACTGCAGGTGCATGGTCTGTTTGTTCTGAACATCTGCACTCCCACTCACTTCTACCAACAATGTGAAGTCACACAGACATCAAGCTGTTAATCAGACAGGTTATTTAGGAACTGTGCAGTTATAGGTTGACCTCAACAATGTTATGGTCCACTTGCAGAGGAACACCTACTGTCAGTATGCTGGCCACCTGCAACAAGAAAAATGCCTTTACTGTGTTTGTCAATAAGCAACAGTGGGTGCTTGCTGCAGCTGCAAAAGGAGAGTATAGATGTGTCAGATCTCATGGTGGAAGGTGGCTCAAGAAGAGGAAGGAAGGAAATTAAAAGCCATAAGAAGTTCTTCCCTGACTGATTTCTGCAGCAGCTAATTGCGCTGGTTCTGAAAAGAACCAAGAGATATTTATCAGTATAGATTACAAACCCATGTAAAAACAAAAGGGGTCAAAATGTTTATCTGTTATAATCCCATTATGAAAAAAAGAAATCTCTTCAGGAATTGTGTTAAAGAGGACCATAGAGACCCCTGCCAGCAGGTCACCCATGCCTGAGGATGCAGCTGCCTCCATCCTCTCCTTCTGCTCCATAAGGTTTTGAAAGAGCCATGGCACACAAGAAAAGCTGTATTCTGCCTGGTGCAATAGTGAGCCCATCCCAAAGTCCTCAGACACCCCACCCCCCCCCCTAGCAATGTGCAGCTCTTTATCAGCCTCAGCATGCAAGAACTTTCTAGCACTGCTGCTTCCATGTCTGCTTTCTTGCTGTCCCCTCCTCATGTACTTTGCAAGACCATTGCTCTCTTCTGGCTCAGACCCTTGCCTGAAGCCCCTCCTGCCACTGGCATTCACACAATCAGAGTAGTTTGAACACTAATCCTGGGTGTGATCTGCTGAAACCAACCATCAGAAGCTTAGGGATGCCAGGGAAGGCTGACAGCCCCTGGAGGAGCCAGCTACTGACCTCTGCTGAGGGCTCAAGTACTCTGCAGACCAGGGAGCAGCAAGGGCACAAGTCTATACATTTATGCACTTGAAAAAAACTCCCCAGCTGCAAGCACAAATTTACCACAAAGGCTCAGGTTTTTTCCTGAGTACCCCCCTCTAATTGTACCATCCTACTTAGCCAGAAGTGTTTTTTTTCCCCAGGAATTTCTGATTCACAAATGTCTCAGCAGTGTTTTAAGAATATATGGGAACCTTAGCCTGAATGCAAAACACATGCAGCCCTTATTTAGCAGGTGTCTGCTGGGTTCACAGGGAGACTCAAAACCCACAGTAAGAGCCACTGCTGGGGGGTGAGCCATGCAGTATTGCATACCTGCATGGCTCTGCATGGCAGGGACACAAGTTGGTATCATCTGTAAACTTTGTCTGAGAAAAGGGTCAGTTACTAAAGTTATAATATTGAGTGCATTAAACCATCACTTAACCTGCCTCAATCCCATTGTTATGTTAAAGAAAACTTTCAGGTCTGGCCCTAGTGAAGAACCATCAAGGTTGGGATCAGGCTTGGGACTGCTTGTTCCAACCTTGCTATTTTACCTGTGCAGGAGGAAGGGCTACAAGTTTATGCCATGGCTGCCGGTTTACTTACGTAGGCAGGACAGGGAGCGTGCTGCTTGTCCAGTTCTGTGCTGTGGATGTGGATGGGAAGCCCCCTTGGGGCACTGGGAGCATCCCTGTGGGAGGGTAGTGGTGGTGGTGGTGCACTGCAGATGGCCTGGGCCTGTCTGTTTTCACAGCCAGGGGAGCAGCAAACTGCAGGTCCTTGTTGGAGAGAGAGACAAAGGGCAACCTGTGACACCTCTGGCCACAAAGGAAGAATCCCTGGCTGGGGAGCTGGGTTCCCACTTGGCTGCCCCTCGGTAAAGGAAATCCCTCACTGTGTGTCTGGAGATGGGTTTCGCAGGCTCCAGCATGGAAGGTCCAGTGTAGTAAGACAAACCTCTTTTAGGATACAACAGCCCAAGGTCCAACCAGGTGTTCCAGCCGAGACTCACGAGTAGTGCTCTAAGCCTATAGCCCTCAGGGTTGACTAACCTGGATCAGTGCTATTGCTCCAAGAGCAACCAGTCTCTCTGCTGGCTTGCTGAGGAGTGAGCCAAGCCTGTGCTTCAGCCTCACCTTTTATTGGCCCCCTAATCCTGCTCATGCGCAGTTGGGCCCTGCCCTAATCAGGCACAGGTGGGCTTAACACAAGCTCATGCCCACTGCCTGGCAATTAGTGGCACCTGGTTGCCTCATTTCACTACAGTCCAGCAAACACTCAAAGATTTCAGATTTCACCTTGTATTCAGAGAGCCTCAGACTCCATTCCCTCCATTTTTTCCTACCAGTCTGCATAAGGGAAATGCACAGTGACAGGACAGCCTGAGGAGGAAGGTGGGAACTGGGAGGATGCAAACTCTTCTATGCCATCTTCCTTTAAACACAGGGTCTTCTACAGAAGCTGGAGGTGAGTCTGATGGCTCTTCCAGCACATCTGTCTGCCCCAGACAATTCCCTCATGGCAAGGGGAAAAAGAGTATTCAATGCCAGAAACTGCAAAATCTAAGGAAATTAAGGACTTCTGTCCAAGCCAATACTTGGTGCTGCTGCCTGCTGTTTCCACAGCAAGTCCACTCCAGGGATCATGGCTGACAAAACTTATGTGCTCCTGGTGGCCTCCTGAGTTGTCAGTGCCATGAAATATGAGAGCCAGCAGCTGCTGTTCAAGGCTTTCTGTCCACATTTGGTCCCAACAGGTGCAAAAACTCAGCAGCTCCCTGAAGGCCAAGGGTTGGGCTCTGGAGGAGGGTTCCTTTTCCTACCTTCCCACTAAACTCAGGGCTCAGAGGCTCTTAAGCCAATGGTTGCTTTTGCACATTGGAAAGGTATAAGTGGGCTAGGCAAGGGCTGAAGAAGTGGGAGGGTTACTTTCTCAGCACCTGACAGCTTTAACATCTGAGAAAAAGATGTTAGAAAGAAAACATTTCTTACAGCCCAGAGAAAAGACATGGCCTGAAAAAGGAGGGGTAGGAAAAGTACAGGGGAAAATTTTTGCAACACTGGGATGTCCTCTCCTCCCCAATGATCAGATGCCCTTGCTCCTTAAGTAGTAAGTGCTATGGAGTAGACATAAGAAATACATTTTACCAGAGCATTTAAGAATACTGAGGAGCTACATCACCTTGTTAAAAATAGATTAGGAATGGGCATCTTAGGGTATATTCAAAATTACCTACCTCTTATCAGGCACCAGACCCCAGTAGGCATCCACATACCAAAAGATTTTTAAAATCTGTCCTTTCAGAGCTCAGTAGCCATTGATTTGCAGTGAGACAGGAACTGGAACAGTGGGCTCCAAGTATGATCACAAAATCTGTGATCAGCTCAGGCCATTTGACCACTCAGATTTTACCTGTTACAGGCTATGGCCCTGCCACACAAATATGGCCCAGCTCCCCCAAGGAGATCAACCATTGCCTCATGTGACCAAAGATGCCCTTCAGCCTCTGGTGTCATTACCTGCTGTGCTTGCTGAAGCAAGGGAGAGCTGGCTCCTGCAGGCTGGGTGAAGGCCATTGGTGGCAGAACCTTCAGCATCATGTTCTGCATGATGATCTGGTGCATCTGAGCATTCTGCATCAGCATCATCTCTACCATATCTGGGAAGAGGTGACCCCAGGGAAGAAAGTAAGAGTTGTTTCAGCAACTGACAAGCAACAGAGGCATCTCAAGTAAGAAGTGCCCTCCAGCATATAGGCTGCAACCAAGACAAAGCAGCTGAAAGGGACACGTGAAGAATATTAGCATCATTTGGCCAGGTAGTGCAAAAGTAATGTCTGTAAGGACATTACAGACAAAAGTGCAAAAGGACTGTTCAGACCACCTGTTCTGTTTCTCCTCACTCCTACAGGAAAGCTGTTGATCATCTTCTGTCTGTTAGTTACCCTACAAGCCCACCCCTCTGACCATGCTGACCAACAGCACTTAGAGCTGCTCTATCTTGTTTCCAAACACAAGGCATAATAAAAGCCTGTCTTGTTCTGAGGAGATTGAATTGCAGGTTAAGAAGGAACAATAGAAGACTTTAGAAGCCTATTTGTTAATTGTGGAATCATCCATGTTGCGTGAGTTTGACCTTGTTAATATTACTGAGTGCCTTGTGTTGAGCTGTTTTGCTTTCCCAGGTTTCCCTTGGCTTTGCTGAGTGTGTAGTTCCTTTTCCATTATTTTCAGCAGCAAGAGTTGGAAAGAGTTTGCCTGAAAGCCTCCCAGGAATGGTATCTAGTCCATACATGGAGTGCAGTTCCCACAGCTCTAGAAGCAGCCCTCTCATTAAACAGCATGTCAGTACCTAGCTTGGATGCTGTTCTGTCCTCTCTGAGCTGGCAGCTTGGCAGAGAGAACGTTACCTTCTTTGATGCTCCCAGAGCGGGGGGCTGCAAAGGGCTGGGCAGGGGGGATCTGTGTGATCAGGGGAGGTGGCTGAGGTAACTGCTGGATAATGGTGGCAGGCTGAGGTGGCATCTGAAGAAGAAAGGAAAATGGAGAAGTCAGGGTTGGTTTTTCCAGTATCTTCATCTCTGGGAGGAGAGAGCAGTGGATATCATCTGCCCAGACTTCAGTAAGCCTTGGGACCTTGTTTCCCATGAGACCCTCGTGGAGAAGCTGTTGAGGCTGTGGGCTGTGGAGGCAGTGATGTGTATTGAAAATTGGCTGAATGGCCAATTCCTAGAGCATGGGCAATCCTCCCACTCCTCCTGCCATCTTTTTCCTATGGTAAACCATTCACACTGTTAATTTTGTGACTCATTTCTAAGACGATTTCCCTTAGATTTTGCCAAGGGCAATAGGGACCCCATGTGACAGCAAGAGCTGTATCTTCCTTTTTGGTGGGATGTGCGTTTCCAAATGTTTCCCAAGTCCCTCCATCTGTGGTTATTGTCTCAGAACAGCACAACACCAGCAGTGTTCCCTAGGAGAGAAGACCCTTACCGTCTGCTGGATAATCCTTGGTGGCTCTGCTTGGGGACCTGGAAAAGGGATCTGGTAGACGCTTGGGGGGGCAGCTCTGTCGTTATGGTAGTGTCCTCTAGCTGGTGCAGGGGGCTGTGAAAGCTCTTCCAGAAGGTGCTGCTCCTGCAAAATCAAGAATCTTCTTAAAGAAATCCTGCCAAAAGTTTGGAAAACGTCAAAATGTTTCATTAATGGTTGGGACCACATTGGTAGTGGATGTGCAGATAACTTGGCCCTTTCTGTTGTTTCTGTCCACAGAAATGTGAAGGGCTCTTACCCTGAGCTCCTGCAGAAGATCTTTCCTTCGCCTTAGGGCACTTCGGAGCAAATCCTCTCCTCTGTTCCCTGAAAGAGGAAAAGTCCATCATTTTCTCAAAGAGCTATAACTGCACCTGCATTGTGAGATTAATTTTTGGAAAACATGTTCCACGATAGCTTGACTTCTTCCACAAAAGGCTTTTGGCTACTTTCCTTGCTGAATCCATGAATGTGTAATGACTTTATGCAGACACACCTGTTCAGCAGCTCTGCAAAGGCAATGCCCTTTCTCTGAAAATTGACTTTTCAAATTGGTTCTTAAAGTATCCTCTAAACCTCCTGTCCTGGAAACTCGTTTCAGCCTGAAATTTTTTTAGAGACACTCTGAACATCCAGAGGATGATTGTGCAAAGAGTAAAAAAAGTTTGTTGTGATATATTAAAACAAATTCAGAATGGAGTGTTGACTTTTCTGTTTCCTTTTTGTTCTGAATGAACTTTCTTTTCAGTTCTTCACGTATACAGCTCCTTTGGAACTCTTGAAATAAAAATGACATGGAGTGTTTTCAGATACTTTGGAGGCATACTTAGCCTTGGCTCTGAAAAGCATCATGTTATACTTTGAAACTGCAAGTTGCTAAAGAGATTGTTAATTTTTGGCCACACCACTGAAAGTTTCCAAGTATTTGTGCATCAGCTCAATGAACATGAGCTCTGACTACAATTTAGAAATATTAATGATCCTCTACTGGTAGCCTTTATAATAATAGTAATAAATAACAATTAAATAATAATATTTATAATAATACACAGCATGTGCCATGCAAATAAATGAATGCACTGCACATAGAATAAATAGTTTCCATGGGAGGGAAGGGAATGCAATCTTTGTACATGAGCTGTCACAGCAGTCTTAAAAGGGTTTGATAAGGACAGGTTATTTTAAATTCCTTTATCTACCAACCTTAAGCTGCTTTGCTAGCTTGTATAGAAAATTGTCTAAACTTTGGAAGTTTCATAAGCATGCTGGATTTCCTGACCTCTTTGCACAAACCAAAGTCATAATGTAATTGCACATGCACGGTTTCCTGGTAAAGTGGTTTCCCTGCTCTTATCAACACAGTCCTCAAGACCAACCCTTTCAGTATCATTATTTGTTTAATAACAAGTCATGTAAACTGAGTCACATTTTATTTTAGATTGGAAACCATATCCTAGTCTGCATTGGTCAGCTTCAGAGGTGTAAAGCAGCAATAGTAGTGAAGTGTTCTGACTACCCAAAGGCCCAACCCCTGAGCAAGCAGCTTTTAAGGAGGAGATGTGACCAGCTTTGTGACTTGCCAAGGAACTGATGCCTGAGAACATCACTGAGCCCTTTCTGTTTTATATCTGTAATTAATATCTAATGGTTTTGTTGGTTTTTTTTTACTTGCAGCTGGGAGAGTTGACTCCATCTTCTCCAGGTTCTCCTGTTCATTTTCTAGTCTCTGTAGAAAAACAAGAGCTGGTTACAAGTCAGACAGCAAACCACACAACAATTTGCAACCCTACCTTACAGGCATAAGTTATGGATGGAGGAAACAAAGCAGAAATGGAGACAAACAGTGCTCCCTAAATGCTAAATTGCACTTAGTGACTGCTACAAGAGGTATTTACAGAACTATGAAATGCTTAACTACAAATCTAGCTATGGTAAAAGAACAGTCATGCTTTGTCCTGGTTTGGGCCAGGATAGAGCTAATTTTCTGTCTTTCTTTTGCTTTCAGCTAAGGCTCTTGTAAGTAGCTGCACTTGCTGAAATTAACAGCAAGTTTCTCACTCAGTGTCTGCTTCTAGGACTGATAACATTCCATGTTTATAGTTACAGCTGGAGAATGGTGTGTAGAGCCAAGGACACTGCTCAGTTCTGAGGAACATCTTGTGCTCTGGAAAGAGAAAAGGAGTAAAGAGGTCACACCTGCAATTCTCCTTTAGACAAGACAGGTGACCAAAATTGACAAATCAGAGTATTCCATCCCATACTCATCATACTCCGTATAAATTTGAAGGACCGGGAGGGTCAAACCTCTTCTGCCCTCTTCCTTCTTCCTTTGCCTGTCCCTGTTTGCTTCAACATCCTAGGAGGATTCCATACCACCTGTGGTCCTGACCCCTGCCAGCCTGAATCTGTGTGTTCCTGCCTCCAGCTCCCGACTGCTGCTGACCCCAGGAGTCCAGCCTGGACTTTCCCTGGGCTGCCCTGCAGCCTCGGTGGTGACGTGAGAGTTATTGGGGGAAAGGGGGGAAGGAACATGGTATCAATTTTCTGTATATTTGTATATATTTAGTAATTTTTCCTTTTTATTATTATTGTTTCAGTAAAGCTGTGTAGTTTAGTTTCCAACCCATAAGTCTCTCTCCTTTCTTTATCAGGGAGGGGAGGGGGATTAACAGACAGCATCTGTCATTCAGTTAATTGCTGGCCCAGCTTTAAGCCATTACATGCTTCCAACTGGCCAGGCTATCCCAGACTTGGAAATTGATAACATTGTGGATCAGGAGACTTAAACATCATTTACTTTGTAGGGTAGAGAGCTGGATCATACAAAGAACTTGATGCTGGACAGTTTTGGGAATTTGGTGGGCTAGTAGGCCTAAATGGACCTAACCAATTTCACCTGGAGCTTCCATTCCCACTTTCTGCTCATGTGTCCAAGAGCCTCTTTAATCTCAGATCCTCAGTTCCCACCTGAGTTGTAGTAGATAGGTAGTGGTCTGCAGTTCCTCCACAGCCATGCCCATGACTATGGAGTTACCCTGATCTCAACTTGCAGGCAGTTCCCCAGGTTGTCCTTGGACCTGCCTCATCACCCTGAGCTTGTCTGATAGATTTGGACTTTCTGGTTGAAACTGGCTACCAACTCTGGTTTTGTCCTGCTTTTCTTGCCTGGGGGCTGAGTGGCCAGGCCCCTGCTCTGCTTGCTGTGTTACTGTGTTAAACTCCTTGCTCTTTAGGGAGCAGCTGACCCTCAAATAGCTGCTGCATCTAAGACAAAAGGCTCCACCATGGAGACAGATTAAATGCCACTTCCAGCATTTGTGTCTCCAGGCAAATTGTTTTTCCTTCCTGGCCATTCTGAGTAGCTTCTGGAGGAGCAGATATCCACAGTAGTTGAGTCAGAAGAAAGAGCTGCTGGGATTCTGTGCAGCACCACATGTGCTTCCAGTGAAGGTCTGCCCATGTTTCATCTGGCAACATATCTCAGGTGATATTAGACAGAAAACACAAAACTGTCTTCAAGCAAGCCAAGGTCCTCTTTACCAAAAACTTACTCCTAAATTTTGCCTGTAACAGCTGAAACTGGTTTTGAGCTAACCAGTGGCATCTTCTGTAAGATCAAAGTAATTTTAACCCTAATTTTAATTTACTGTAGGGCCATGTAGGCTTCTACAACATTATTTAAGAAACTGATAGGCATCAGTCTTCCTCTGCATGAAGAAAGAGGTTCTCAGTTGCTTATTGATCCTCTTTGTTCCTCAATAGAAATATAATTATTTAAAATACAGTTTAAAATACAGTTTAATGCTTAGACATGCAAGAGCAAAAAACAGAGCAAAGGTGACAGCTGCAGAGTTGCTCCTTTACCTTTTCCAGGAGTCTGAGTTGCAGTCGTGTCAGCTGATCCACTACTGAAGGATCTGCCATTGTAGTGATCTTCTGGAAGAGCAGCCAGGCAAAAACAATTTATGAAGCTAAGCAAAGGCAGATAAGGTTCCAGTGGTCATTTTTCCCTTCTATCTTCTTTGTATAAGAATAATTCCATTAGAAAACAAAAACAAAAAACAGGATTGTGAGCAATTGAGGGAAGCAGACAGAAGCTTAGGTTTCATCCACAGCTAAAAATGAGTACAAGTGTTCACCACAAAGACACAGACAAAACTTTTTCTGCCATTTCTCTTCTCGTGTTCTTGTGCTGCAGGCTGCAATGGGCACAGCAGAGTAACTCTGGGTGAATATTTGTCTGTTCTTACTGGCTGCTAGCCTTTCCCTGGAAGTGGCACTAGGCCTGGCCCTCTCTGTTGTCCTCTGAAGTAGCTCAGGAGTTTTGTGTCTGTAGCCTGGTTGCTAAGTTTGTAGCGTCAACCCACAATATAAACAATTTAATCTCCAGGTGTAGAAAGGTATGTACCTTTTGTAAAGCAAATGCCCAGTGGGCAAGAACAAAAGAAATAAAGGCAAACAATTCTTTAACAAGCCCAGTGGTAGGGGTCAGATCTTGCTGATTGCAACATTTATCCCGTTGTAAGGGACTCTTACACTTCTGATGCTGCCCTTCATGAGTTTTCATTACTTCATAGTGCCTAAAAGCTAAAAAAAATTAAGAAGCATCACTGGAACTCAACCCCCAATGCATAAAAGAGTAGGGATACCACTGTATAAAATAATTTTATTTACCAACTCCCAAGGAACCTGTGGGGTGTCTACCCCTCCCAGCAATATCCCCCCAGCATAAAAACCAGGGTAACCTTTATCAGTGACATCCATAAAATCAACAGCAAGGCAAGAGAAAGAAGCCAGGTGTTAGATACTCATTCCCAGTACCATATTTTAAGCCCAGCTCTACTCCTCGGAGAGCAAAGTTACAAATAAGCTCCTTCCTTACTTGAAGGCCATGGCAAAGCCCCAGTGGAGCCATCACTGGCAGATGGAGCAGCCAAGGGATGCTTGTGGGAAGCTGTGTTGGGAACAGCACCCAGCAGCTCCTCCAGCTGTGACCCCCACAGCATGTCTGCATCATCCACCCTTGAAAATACACGGGCTGCAAGTCACTGGAGAGGTCACAGGAACTGACACGTGGGGATCCCAAAAATAGCAGTGGCTTGTCAGAGCTGGGGCTCAGCTTTCTGCAGCAAGGCTCATTTGTGAACACTGCAAGTGACAGGGCAAAGCAGAAAGGCCTCTCACCTCCCAGCAGTGTTCCTGAGGAACAGCTCTGTGGACAGTTTTGCACCTTAAAATCCTGCTAGACCTTTTCTCCTGTTATCTCTAACTTCTTTCATCCCTTTGTCCTTCACTGAGCTGAAAGAACTTTTGACAAGTTGTCTTAAACTGAAGCATAAACCCAGCTATTCAAGTAAACTGCATAAGTATAGTTTACATAAGGCAAGCCCCCCCCCCAAAACTATACATTTAGACTGTTCTTAACCCAAATTCCTGGAAAGTTTATTGAAAACCTTTGTTATTGAAAACTTATGCGTCTGTTCTCCATGCACTTTTCTCCTAATGTCCACAACTTATATTCCTGTGTCATATTCCCATTTAGGTGACTCTTTTCCTAGCAAGAGAATCTATTTAAATTCATCCTCAAACAGCAAATCTTCCTTACTTACTGACTGACTTGGCTGGAAAGGTGTAATTCATGCAGAAGGTATAAGTACCCCCTAGAAGTTAAATTTCTATTGCAATGGTAACGACTGACAAAATAACCAAGTATAAATATTCCATTAAAAATACAGTGCAGGTGTTAAGCAGCTGTGTTGACAGTAGAAAGCAGAAACTTTTGCTTGATGTGACAGGTGTCTCAGACAAATCCCAATATTAGGTTAAAAAATGTTTTCCAGCAAATCTGCTAAGGGATCTTTCTTTTCCCAGGCTTATGGGTGCCCTGGTCACAGGGGAATTCCTCTTTTAGGGACATCTTACAGCCTTCTAATTAATGACTTGCCAGAAATATTCCATCTGGACACAAGAGGATATTGCTGGAAGGGCTCGTTGAATCACAAAGGACACTGAATCAGAAACTGGGGGTCATACACAAACCTGGTGCTGCAAAAGCAAAACCAGACAAATTTAATTCTGCAGAGGACTAAGAGGAGTGTCATTTGGACCTCACAGGAAATAATTATTCTGCTCTATTTAGCAGGGCTGAAGTCAGAGTTTGAATGCTGTGTCTAATTTTAGATATGGTGATTTAAGAGGGAAAGAAAATCCAGGATAAAAAAAAAGGTAAAAATTGTACATTTACAAAATGTAAGTTCTAAGGAATACTTGCAAGAACTGGATTTCTTTATCTAGTAACTAGATGGTGAGCAGAGGATAGGTTAGCAATCTTCAAATAAAGGAAAGGCTACAGTGAAGAACAGACTGGGTTTTTTCCATCTGAAAAGACTGGGCAAGAAGCATTTGATCTAGAGAGGGAGAGGAAAAAAACAAGAAAAAATTCTTAATTATACAGTAAATGATCGAGCAGCCATCTAGGGAAAAACTGTATAGAAAAACAAATGTGACTAACATTGTAGGACTACTCCTCAGATACCAGAATGGACTGAATAACCAGGTGAGATCCATACCAGTACTGCATTTCTACTATGTCTTTCTATTATTTTGGTACTTTATACCCTTAATTTCATAGAATCATAGAATCATAGAATTGGCTGGGTTAGAGGGGACCTCAGAGATCATCGAGTCCAACCCTTGAACCACCGTTGCGGTTACCAGCCCATGGCACTGAGTGCCACATCCAGTCTCTTTTTAAATATCTCCAGGGATGGAGAATCCACTACTTCCCTGGGCAGCCCATTCCAATGTCTGATCACCCTCTCCGTAAAGAAATTCTTTCTAATATCCAACCTAAACCTCCCCTGGCACAACTTGAGACCGTGCCCTCTTGTCTTGTTGAAAGTTGTCTGGGAAAAGAGACCAACCCCCCCCCTGGCTACACCCTCCTTTCAGGGAGTTGTAATAATTTAAATTATTATGATTTCTAAAGCACAATTGGAAAAGAACAAAACTGAAACACCTGGAAATATGTGGAGACAATGAACTTGTAGTTCAAACCAAATTATACTTGTTATTAAATCTTCTTATGATTAGATACACTACTAATCACACACTGTCCTTATGACTATTGTCTTTTTCTACAACCATGGCAAACCCACAGTCTCTGCAAATGCTGCTCATTTCTTTGCAGATACTTTGCAGCAGCCAGAGTTCTCAAGTGAGGTTCTGTTACCAGATGGATCTTACTGTGGCATCATCAGTGCTGCTGCTAATTGAGTCATGGTACAAATTACCTCTGCTGTTTTTCTGTCAGGTAGGCTTGGCCCCACCAACCCTGCCTGGCTTCAGCTTCTGTGCTGCTAGAGACAAATCCCTTTTGAATACTTCCACTCAAGTCAATTTAATTAGATTAGTACTAGAAATTCTGGCGTTCTAATGGATGGACAGGTATGTATAAAAATGTAATGTATGAGTTGGATTTAAAAAAAAAAGAATTATCAACAAGCCAAAATCCATTAATCCCATGCAATCACAATTTATTCATTTTGCACTTTTAGCTGGTGCTAGAAGTCAAAGCAGTAATTTATTTTAAGCCAATTTTTTTGAAAGTGACATTTGACTTAACAAAATTGCATTCTAAATGCAATGATACATTGTATTTTTTATTTTAGGAAACCTTTGTTCTGACCTTACAGGCTTCCTCTTGCTTCTCAAATTACACAAGCTTTTGTGCTAAGAAATTTCATAATTCAGGCTTTATCTCTCAGAGGACAAACTCAGAATCCTGCCTATGTGGTCACAGGACCTGGCAGTACTACCAGAAAAAATAATAAAAAATTTCTCTTAAAGTAGCCAAGGTCTGACAAAGCAAGAGGTTAGCAGACAGCATCAGGAGTCTGTCCGTGTTGTCAGATCTAATGTCCCAGCATGGTTTGCTCACTGAAACTTCTGTTCTTCCTCAGAAATGCCAAAATAGTCACGGAGAAAAGGAAAGCCACCTTGTACTGTCCCCACCCAACTTCTGCAGCTCTTTAAAACTTAAACCTCTACCTCAGCTCTGGGCACAGATGAGCAGAGAGAACCTTGCTACCCCTGCCTTGTCCCCAGTGTCCTCAGGTTTCTCTTGGGAGCACTGAGCACACCCTGCTCCAGCCTTTCTGCTGTTTATGCTGGAACGTTTACACATGGAGATAACGTGGGACACCATGACATTTCTACAAAATGGTTTATTGTGAGAATGCAACCACCTCCAGATGCCTTCTCACGTGTTTGATGTAGGAACGGGAATCACTGATAGCACAGACCCAGGGGCACAGGAGCAGCTCGGGACGGGTCACAGCCTGGTCTGAACTCAGGGCAGAAGTCTGTGCAGAGCAGAGCCTAACTCACGGACCAAATGCAGAGAAATATCCAGGGATATAAAAGGAGTTATTAGGTCATTAAGGAGTTACATTTCTGTGTTTCTGAGAAAGAAAAAGCCAGCGTATTGCACCAAGTTGCCTCTCAACAGAGCTGACTAACAACTTTTATCAAAGCACGTGTTTCAGGGAGCAAAGCAGCTGCCGATTTTGTAGATGAGTGTAAGGCTGATCATTCCCCACGTTAAGGAAGGATCACCCTGTTTCTCCCTGGCTGTGTGACAATTATTTCCAGGTGTCAGCTCCCGTGGTGCCGGGGCTCTCTGCATGCGGGGGTTCTGCATGTGAACGCCTCACAGCCCACTCGCTGCAATGAAAACAAAGCGGGGAGACGCTGTGGAGCTGTGAGTCCACACAGAAGGTGGGCTAAGCCTGCCGTCACGGGTAATGTTTCCACACAGCAGCTTATCACCAGGACGGGGAGCCAAGCCCACTGCGCCAACTCATCCCTCCGCCTCCAGCGGAACCAGGGACCGGTGACGGAGGGGTGGAAGCCGCCGGGGTCCCTTCCCTCAGGGCCGCCTCGCCCCACGGGGCTGCTCTGAGGGGGCCGGGGAGCTGCCGTGGGCTCAGCTTTCCCGCCGCAGCCACTCCCTCCCCCTATTGGCTGGCTGGCTGCCACTCGCTTCTCCCATTGGCTGCCTACAGCCGCTGGGCGGGGCCACGGCCGGCGGCCCGTTTGAAACTGCGCATCCGCCCTTCCCATTGGTGGCTGCTGCGGGGGGGCGGGGCGGGCACAGGCGGCGGCGGGGGCGGAGGCAGCGGCAGTCAGTTAGGGCGTGTGGGCGGGGCCAGGCTAACGGCTGCTCTCGGCATTGGCTGAGCGCGCTTCCTCCGCTCTCCCGGTTCTGGCCAATCCCCAGAGAGCTCTCACTCCTTTGGCCAGCCCCCGCGTTTTCATTGGCCAGCGCTGGCGCTCGCCGCGCCGCCATTGGCGGTGGGGCCGGGGCGGGTGTGGGAAGGCGCCAGGGCGGCCATGACCCAAAGTTGTGTGGTCCCCGCGGGGTGACAGGCGGGGCTCGGGGCCTGGCCGGGCTGCGGGCCTGGGGGCCTGGCCGGCTGCCGCCTCACGGCTTGCTCGCCCCATGGAGGCGACGGCGGAGGAGGAGCGGAGGCGGAAACTGGAGGCCGGCAGGGCCAAGGTAAGGGGTTGTCCTGGCTTGCGGGGCGCCCGCGGGGCTTTTTCCGCAGTGGGGGTGGGAGCCGTGCTGGAAGCGGCGTTCGTGTGCGGGGGTCCGGGCCGTGCTGGAGCGTTGTGGTTTAATGAACAGCTCCGTGGATAATAAGTGGTGATCAACAGCTCTTTGAGTTTACGTCCAGGTGGGGCTCGCTTTTTCCTCCCAAGTAAGAAGCAACAGGAGAAGGGGAAATGGCCTCGGGCTGCAGATTGGATTTTAGAAGAAAGTTATTTTCCGAAAGGGTAATTAAGCACTGCAACAGGCTCCGTAGGGAGGTGCTTGACTTACCATCCCTGGAGTTGTTTAAAAGCCGTATAGTGCTGAGGGACATGGTTTCAACCTTGGTGTTGGTAGAGCTGGGTTAATGGTTGGTAGAGTTGGGTTGTGGTTGGACTCTGTGGTTTTAAAAGTTGTTTCTACCCAGAACGGTTCTGTGAGCTGAGTGGTGTTTACCTGAGCATCGTGGCTTGGGCAGAATTAACCATGCCTCCAGATTTTCCCTGGGCACAGGTTGCCCCGAAGGTTTTCCAGATGGCTGCAGAGATGTATAGGCATTGCCTCAAGTGAGCAAGAAGTGGTTTAAAGTAAGCACATATATCCTTCCCTAGAAGACTGGTTTTAGAATTGTTTGGTTGCTTTTTTTTTTTTTTTTTTTCCTTACTTCTCCCATTTTTACCTATGTTTCCACTCAGTTATTTGTGGAAATGCTATATTTCTAGGTGAGAATCCCCAACAATAGGTGTTGGCAGGTTTTACTACTTCAGTGACTGGTCTGCTTGTCCTTGCATCTGCTGGTTGGTAACTTACTGGAGACCTGGGGTCAGCAAGTGCAGCTACTTAAAAGATACTTAACTGAAAAGTAAAATTACTAGGAAGAAAACTGCTCCTATTCTGGCTTAAACCAGGACATTTGATTTGCTTCCAGTCATGCTGCTAGTGAACACTTCACACCCTTAGGTGCCTTCAGTTTGTTGTAGCTTGGTGGGACTGTGTAGAGAGCTTGATGAGACTTGTGTTAAAGTGACATTTTCTTAGTAATTGTTGTCTGCAACTATTTGATGAACACTCAGTATGTGTTAACCCTCTTAGATAAAAACTTGTGCTTTGTTTTGATAATGATGTTCAAGAAGCTAGTTACAAATGCCTGATTAGTTTTCTTTTAGTTATTAATTTCTACTGGAGTTTTTTTTTTTGTCACTTATTGTCATATTTCCTTTCTGGGAACCTGTTGCTGAATTAGGCTTCCCAGTCTACCTACAGCTTCTTCATGTTCTCACCATCCCAGTATGACTGAAATGGGGGACTTGTAGCTATAGGGGTATGGCTGAGACTGCACAGGATGTTGGGAATTCTGGACAGATCAGATCTTTCCATGATGTGCAAAGCCTTTTCAGCCCTGATATCCTTCCCAGTGACTGCCACAGGCATAGGGATCTTTCTGCAGGGCACTTGTCAGGAGATCTAGCTAGTGGAGTCAGAGGTGGCTGGGAGATGTGATGTCCACCTCAGATCTTTTCAGCTCTCCTCTGTGTTTGTTCCAGCTCTCCTTCCAGTGAGGTGCAGAAGACAAAGAGAGCAGTGGGGCAGTGGCTGAAGCTGCTCTCAAGCAGCTTGATGCTGGGCAGTTCAGTTCCTCTGTCCCTGCCCTGTCCCACCCAGATGCTTTCATGCTCCCTGCTCCTGCCCAGCAATTCCTCAGCACTTGCTCTCACAGCCTTGATGTGTTGGGTGGACACAATCTCTTGCTGGAGAAAATGTGTGTGATTAGTTTTTTGGGTTAATTCCGAGAGAGGAAACTTTAAGAGCTGGAGTTCTTCAGGTTGAAAAGTTAGCATTAGCTGTGACAAGACTTAGGTTAACATTTCTTCTGTAATCCTTTCCTAAGTGCAGTGGCTTTTTATGGTTAGAAAAATGTGATAGACTTGCCTTGAATAAGTTATTAGTTCCCACCTGTTGTACAGCTGTTGTTTGCCTTTGGGAAAAAAAAAAGTAAGCACTTGCATTACAAGTTATGTCTGCAGAGTAGGGGTTGCATTTAGTACTTTTTGAAAAAAAAAATCTCTAAATATCTCTCATCTTAATGCTTTAAAAAAAGAAATGTTAGCTGCCCATCAGTCATGCTGTTTCATGGTGGTGTATACCTAGTATTCTGGAACCTAGAGGAAAGGGTTTAGAAAAGCAGAGATTAATACAGTGCTTCCTTCCTCTGCTTATTCAAATGTCACAGGGATCCATTACTCAGCTAAAGGATCATGGGCAATTTTCAAAAAAACACCCAGAAAATGAATGAAAGCAATACCTCATTGAAGCCTATATATCTAATGGAAGCATATTAGATACTAATAATAGTATTTTGGGCTTTGTAAGGCAAAAATATGAGTTGTAGATTCCTTAGTATACTTACAACAAATTTCTCTCTTGTAAGGCTGTATGCTAGCCCTGTTTTTGTATGTTTACATATACACCTGCAGCTGTTGAGCTGATTTCTGGAAAAGCTGAATGTTGGGATAATTACTGGGATCAACACACCTTTGTGTGCAACTCATTGCAGACCTTTGGGTGTTTTTAAGCCCATGGTAGGATACAGTCATGCTGCTAAGTAGGTGGGCTACAGACTGACTTGCTTTAGAAAATTCCTCTGGGTAGCTTGTGGTTTTGAAGGCCCTTGTGCATTACCCTGGTAGGGAAATGTCCCTCCTTTTTGTTCTTTTCTTTTTTTTCTTATTTTCTTTATGCTGCCCTCCTGTGTGTTCCAGGCCTCTCTTATGGCAGCCATGGCTTCCATGCTGTTATGTTCACTGCAGTCTGATACTGCCTGAACCTGGAGGTGTGAACTGCTGTAGGGTTTGTTGTCTTATCCCTTTCATCCCCTCTGCAAAAAATTGAAATTGTCTTGGACATCCTTCAACTTTAACCTGCTAAATAATGGCTTGGGGAAGGAATATAATACAAATGTTTTCCTCTTTAAACCAGTACTTGCGTTACTCTTCTTGTGATACAGGAATAAAATAATTCCAAGTGTTGTATTAGTTGGAAATTGCCAGGATTTGGCAGCCAAGTACAGACTGTGTGTACTTTTTGCCTTTTTTTTTTGTTTTGTTTTCCCACCCACCTCACCTCAAGTTAGTTTCTGCATTGTACATGCTCAGAGCTCAACAGGAGTGTGTGTTATCCAGGAAGTTTTCCTGCTTCATCAGTTTGAGGAAGCTCTAGAAAATGTTTCTGGGTTTTGTGTTAGAGTGCTGGTGTTTATGTTTACTGTATCTAAGAGGACTAAGGTTTATTTGAACAACCTGTTTCTGTTGGGTGCTGGTGTGGTTTCTGCTCTGATCCATTTTCTGTGGGCATTCTTTGGCCTTATGAGGAGCAGTGGAGTGGAAGGAATTGGGATGGTTTAGCCTGGAGTAGAGGAGTCTGAGGAGAGACCTTATCACTCTCTACAACTACCTGCAAGGAGGTTTTAGTGAGGTGGGTTTTGGTTTCTTCTCCCAAGTTAAAAGTGATAGGACAAGAGGAAATGTGGCACTTCAGGACATGGTTTATTTGGTATGGTGGTGTTGGGTTGATAGTTGAACTTGTTGATCTTAGAGGTCTTTTCCAAACTAAATGATCCCATGATTGGTCCTAATTTCTGAAGCATGTAAAGCAGTAAGTCAGGGAGTAAATTATGTGAGAGGAAGGCTGGGAAAAGCTGAACAGTGCTGCATGTGCTGTAGTTTTCCTGCCTGCTGGCTCCTAACACTGGTGCCAGTCAGCTTGCAGTGATGTGGTGCAAGGGTGTCAGCACCTGATCAGGGTCAGGAATGATATGGGGACCACATGACACACAATGTGGCAGGCTGCTTGTTCTGGGATGCTTGTGTGGTGCTGGCTGTGCCAGTCCAGAGGGGCCTTGTCATTGTCAATTTTAACTGCCTGGTGAAATGGAGATGCAGTGTAGTGGTACACACAGTAAGGCTTGGGTGTTCCTCTGTATGGAGAGCAGCTTTGGATGTTTTGGAGGGCAGTGCTGTTGGTGTTGCTTTGGGATGCTACATCTTAGCTAAAAGCAAAGCTTTCTCTTTTGCCTGTACTGCTGGACAGCAAACAGAATTGGGCCCTCAAATGGGGCGTGATGGGTTGTCAGTGAAATGGAGGAAAATGGGTGTTAAATGCTTTCTTCATATTTACACACACTATTCCATATTGCATGACTGCCTGTGTATCTTATGGTACTCTTGTAATGACACTTAAATTAATGTAGCTAACTAGAGGCTTTGGAAACTTGATGCTGCCCTAACTAGCACTTTTTGCCATACAATGATTCCATAAATCTGGAGTGTGTTTAATTCCAGTCACATTCATTGACCAATAAGTCCAGCAGTTTTGTGAAATCTTGGAGCAGCTGGATATTTTAGCCCGATACATATTATGGTTTCATAAGTTTAGTGCATATTAATGCAAAATAAGTGGTGTTTTCTTTGAGCTGTGCCTTTAAAAATTCATACTTACTTAGAAGTTCAGTCATGCCAAGTCTTGGTATTTTAATGCTAAATACTTGAGTTCCCTTGATGAAATTGTTAGCTGCTCTCTATGATGGCCACTTTCTCTGCCTTTCCCTTTGCAAATTGTCTGTTTTTCTCCTGTTTTCCTTTTTTCCCCCTGCTTCATCAGCTTAATCTACTCTCCATTTTTCTGTAGGTATCCTCCTGCTCTTTTTCTCCACATTATCAGGTTAATTAGTACAACAGCTATTTTTGACATCTATTGCCGTCAGTAAGTGCTACTGTTAATACCTGATTGCAGAGAACAGCATTTGGGTCTCACTGCAGCTTTATTTACTGGTCTCTTAATTTTGCTTATTATCAAAGACAACAGGCACCTGGCAATCTTCGTTTAGTCTACATTTGATATTAATAATGTGGGGACTACAGAATGTGATCTTAAAAATGAGCTGTTTGCACAGAAACGTCTTCCCTGATGATGAGAAACTGATGTGTTTCTGCAAATGCACCCTTGGAACAGGCTGCTCAGGATAGCAGATGTGTAACTGCCAGGTACAGGTTGCTATAATGGCATGGCTGTAAGGAGAAAGGACTGAACCACATCTATTTCACAAGTTGAATGAAGAAAAATGAACAAGATTTTTCTGTAAAGTGGCTCTTTTATGGGAAAACCAAGCTGACAAGCAGTGGATTTTCATAGGTATTGCAGGTTGAACTTGGCAATCATTTGACTGTTATCTCCTCACAAGGGTATGTGAAGAGTACATTTGATGGAGAAGGCTTTTTTCTTATGAGAAGGTTATCTTGATTTATGCTGTGAGGGAAATGTTACTTGGAAATGCTGCCTAAATGCAATACGGGAGTTGAAAAGATGATAACCCTTTTTAAGCTGTTTAAAGTGCTCAGGAAACTTGGGTAATAAATTCTGTCCGTGACATTCTTTACAAGTCCCTGGTGCTTCACAGAGCTGTGATAGCCTGATAAAGTAGAGCATCTGATTCTTCAACAGAAGAAATTAAAATGACCTGGCTTAATTGATTTTCTATTTATGTACGGTCGGCTGCTTTCTGGCTAGGAAGTTTTGCTATATTTTCTTAAGGGGGTGGGAGGGAAGGAGCGTGAGGATTCACTTCTGTCAATTTTTATCTTAAAAGCTTATTCTGACAAAGATCTGTTTAGCTACATTTGTTTGGGGTTATTTGTTTTGGTGTTCTTGCAGAAAGACTGCTCAATTATTATTTTTTACTAATGATTCTAGCAGATTAATAACCCGTTCCTCTACTAACCTGTCTGTAATTCCGGATTGTCGTTGACACATGAAGTTTCACTGAGTAAAATCTGATTCTTGCATTGAAATGAGTCTTTAGTACTGGTGTAAGATTTCCTGCTTAATTGCACAGTTATCCAGTATGTTCTGAATGTGCAGAAATTAGGACGATAAAGCAGTTTTTCTGCAAATGTATATATTTTATCAAGACAGGCTCTTCGTCACCCATGAGTGCGTTAATATTGCTGTCCTGCTACCTTTTTCTCACTTACCTGTCCCTCTGTCTCTTCCAATCTTTCCTGCACAGCTTGCTCACTTCAGACAACGAAAAACAAAAAGTGACATCGCGCAGTCGCAGAAAAAGGCGGCGAAGAGGAAGGGCACGGCTGTCCACACGCATGACCTTCCGAAGGAAGAGCACGCACCAACGGCCCAGGATACTGGTAAAGGTGTAGAGAGTCAGGCTGAAGATGCCAGCCTACTTGAGACAACATCAGAGAGAGAGGTAAATCTTAGTATTTCTTTTGTTTGGCTTCACTCTGTCTGCAGGTAACAAGCATTCCATGTGGTTGTTGTGTTTAGTTGGGTGTGAGCTCTTGGATGCTGTCAACAAGTTGCAATCTAGGAGTGTGCTGATGTGTTTTCATTTGTAATAGTTAACTCTTTTAGGAAGTGATGTAACTAAACAAAACTGAAGGTTTTGTCCTAATTAAACTTAATCTCAACAGCTCCATTATGTGGACTGGACAGCTGGTATTGTCAAAGAGATGTCTGCTCTTAGTCTGCTAAATTGAGGTCACTGCCATGAACATCTCTTCTTCAGAAGCAGACTTCTGGTTATGTGCCTGTGACTCCATGAAATGGCACATCCAGACTGAGAGGCATAGCAGATAAGCAAAACTGTCATGACCTTATAATGCACAGCATTAGTTTGGTTTCGTATCACTTTGATGGCTCAAACGTCCTTGATGTTTTCAGAAACTCTTAATTCCTTCCAGCATGCTCTTAGTAGCCATTGTGTAAAGCCAGCATAGATGTTGCTTTCTCTGACAAATTTGTTTCAAATGTGACTCAGCTTGTGCCCTGTGTATTTTGGTATCTTTATACTGATGACCTCCTAGACATAGCCCTGTGGTCATGTGAATAAACATAGAAACAGAGCTTCTGATATAGCTCAAAATTACCAGACGTCTGCTAATAGATGTACTGATCTGTCTGAATTAAGCACTTGCTTTCTTGTTTCAGCTCATGAGCAAGACACTTATTTTTATCAGCTGTGGATTAGACAGTAATTCTTTCTCTCTTTTTGTCTTGTAATAAAAATTAGCAAAATGCAGTTTTTCAACAAGTTTTTTTTTTCTAGGATCCAACTTGCTTCAGGTGTGGTTGGCTAATACTTTCACAAGCCTCAGAATTTACAAGAGAAGCCCTGTGGCTATCTTGATCTGGGAGTTTGCTTTTTTGGTTGTTCTGGGGGTTTGCTTGTTTAGTTGTTTTTAAGAAAGCAGTTTCCCAGTGCATTTTAGCTCACAAAGATTCATGAGTTTTGGGGAGGTGGTGCCTTCTGCATAAGAAGCATCTTTCCAGCTGTTTTGTTTTCACAGCACACAACAATAGCATCAAGCTGGTGTATTTGCCAGCCTGTAATGATGGAGGGTATAATTTGCCTGTATTATCCTGCTTTCTGATGTGAGGGTATCCCTAGTGCTTTCAGGATATCCTGATCATAATGTTAGCATTGCCAAGACTTTTATGAAGCATTGTGCCCTTGTTCTGGCTGCATGAAATAAAAAAAGACATGCAATATTTTGTTACTCTGCCATAGCAGCGGCCTCATTACATTCATGTGTGCTTAAAACAAAACAAAACTCAAACAAAAATCTCTTGCTGCTTCTGAACAGCTTCTGTCATAACTGGTTTGTACAGCAAATGGAATTGCTTTCTAGGTTAAATGGAGAAGGCACCAGTAGTTGTTGGAAACTACTTTGTGCAGATTCAGTATGCAGGGAGGCTTATGGGCTGCCTTTTCTAAATGGTGCTACAGTCATCTTTGGCTTTTGAATTTAGTGAGAGGTAAATGTCTTTAAAGGTATCAAGCATATATTAAGTATATGCATCAGAAAATAGTACTGCTTTTGTAACTGAATGGTTTTAGCATGGTTAAGTAAGTGCCTGCCAATTAGTTACTAATGTTTAGTCATGGATTAAAGAGTACTCAACTCTTTTTGCAAGCCACAAAACATTGCAACTCGATGGTGACAGCACTAAATTTTTGAGTAGACATAGTAAGTTTTTTTGGTTTTTGGTGCTTTGGGTTTTTTTGCGTTTATTTCATTCTTTTGATCACAGATGGTCAAGTTTAGCTGAGTTTTGTTTAGCAATAAAGTCAGTGTGTCTCACTGGTATATTGACTCACAACATGAACTTAAGCCCATGCACTTTCCAAAATAATCAATTTTTCCTTTCATATTTTTAACAATGGTCATGATTTCATGTTTGTTTCATTTGTTTACTTCCCAGGGGAGTTCTTACTTTTCCAGCTGGGATGTACTGAATGAACATGCATCTGAAGTAGGAGAGAATGTATCATTAGTGAAAGATGATACATATGTGAAATAAGAGTATGATAATTGGTTACTAAACTAATAGCTGTTGAGCACTGTTAAAAATGTGATAAAAGTGCTGCAGTTCCACTATTTTACAGTCTAAAGCAGAAACTTACTGTATGTACGTGTACTGACAATGGAATTGGTTGCTCAGAAAATTGATTTTAGTAAGAAAGTGGATCTTGCCCAGAGAAATTTGGATGATTTTTTTAATTGAAAAGTAGATTCATTCTTTAATAGTTTCGTACATTAAAGCCAAAGTATTTAAAATAAAATTATGATACCAAAAACCACAGGATTGATTGGAGCAGCTTCTCTGTAATTGTTTTGCATGGCTGTTACTAGCCACAGAAACTCTGAGTATATGTTGAATATTTATTTGCATTAGGTGCTTAAACTTGAATTTAATAATATGAAATTCTTGATTTAACATTATTTTTCCTGTGGGTGGCCTATTCCCCAGTTGTCACAGATGTATGGAAAATCTTTGTTTAATTTTGGTAGTATTCCTCCCCATCCCACTTGTAAGCTGGAATGTGTTTTAAATCCCAACAGGTGTCAAACTGGCACTTTGCCACAATTTGGTGCCATAGAATCACAAGGCTCTTCTCCCTAGTTTACTTTTGTGCATTGAAATATTATATGAAAATTCTCTACAATTTTTTTTTATTGGAAGTATTAAGAATTAAGGACTTCATACAAAGTTGCAGAGTTAAATTACTTATAAGCTAGAATTTGTCCAGATTTTAAGCTCCAATTTATATTCAGAATAATCACAAAACAGAAATGATGTATTGTTTTGGTGAATAATTTTGTTTATTTTTTGCTTTTATGAAGGAAGTTAAGATAAATTCTGCTGCAGAATGCTGTGAACTTGATGCTAAGATGTGTCAGGCCAGAGTAGCTGAGTTAGAGGATAAACTTCTGGAGAAAGAAGAAGCAGTCAAAAGACTCAGTGCAGAGATGGGCAAGCTACAGGAACAACTTACACAACACAGTGACTCTGTGCAGCTTCAGGTACTTTGTTTAAAAGAACTGGATAATGGGCATGATACTGCTTTATTTTAATACTAACATACTTGGGAGGCAAGACTTTGAGTATTTTTTTTATTGCAAAGCATTTCTACCATGCTGGTTTCTGCTGTGGAAAGCAGGACTGGGGGTTCCTGTTTACCATTGTCAAGGAGTTCATATTGCTTGAATCAAGTGAGAGTAAAATGAAACTTGAAGTGCTTCTATTTTTAGAGGGGTTTTATGGAATGTATAGTTAGAATAGTCTGCTGAGAAACAGTTGGACACTTGCTACTTGTTTTTATTGATGGTTTCTTATCATGTTGAGGGGAGGGCCTTTATAAAAAAAGGCTGCAAGAATCAACACTAATGGGACTTAAAAAAAAAAAATTTGCAAAAATGTTGTATGTCAAGGTCATGCCAAAAATGCATGACCCACCTAAAAGATTGTTCAAACTATTGAAAAGGAGGTACTTACTGGAATGTCAATGTTTATGTGGACATACCTGATAAACATGCAGCTAAGTTCCTTTTCAAGTGATCTCATAGCACCACTACCACAACCTCCACCCCTGTGACTTCTTCCCCCAGAGATCATTACTTTTTGTATATTTGTAAATGCTTGTGGCTTTTTGCTTTTGGGGAGAAATATTTTTGTATGAGCTAAGTATGATAAATTAAACTTCATTAAACCGATATGCACCTTCCTCTCTCCCCAAATATTGAAAGGAATATATTTTGAATTGCCTTTCTCTAGCATTGCTATGTAAAGGAAGACTATGAGGTTCTTCTTCTGAACAGTAACTTCCTCCTTTTCACATTGTTTTTGTCCTTCTAGGACTGGGGAAACAACATCATTTCCTGCTGGTGAAAAATAAATTGAAAAGGTTGATGTGATTAATGTAAAATAGGATTATGTATCCCATCATCTTTCTTTCATATCACTGAAAAGAAAAGCTGACAGATAAGAGTGTTTAGGGAGTACTAAATATTCATTATATCATACAGGAAAACTTGATTTCTTTTACATCAATAAGAGACAAAAAATTTTGAAGTAAAAACATGTATTTCATTACTGGTATCCTACAACTTGTTTAAAAAGTCTGTTAGATGAGTCTTTTTGCAATCAGTGTAAGATTTCTTTCATTATGCCTGCCATCATGTTTGAACACAAACACTTCTGGGCCTTTGGTGCAAGTTTGTTGAAACTTAAGTATAAAACTTAAGTGTGTACTATAGACAAGATTTTAACACTTTGCTTTAAGAAAACTTACTGAGTTCCTCATATGTTAAGGCTATTTTAACCTTAAAACTCTACTTGTGATCTATGTAGGAAACCACTGTTCAAGAGCAGAATGAAGTCATCAGGAAACTAACAAGCTGCCTTCAACAGGCAAAGAAGGATCAGGATGACCTACAGGAAGAGGCTTCATGTGCAGCTGGTCAGATCCATGATTTACAGTTTCAGTTACATCAGGTGTGCCTCTCCTCCAATGTTTGCTCTTTTACAAAGGAAATAAGAACAGGTTTGGAATAGGAACTTAAAAACATATCAAGCTTATCACACAGCTCTTCATAGTTCAGTTAGCAATGCACAGTAAAAATTATTTCAGGGAGAGGCAGAGTTTTTCCAGTTGTTAGGGAGAAATCTCAGAGACATCCTTATATTTTGTATTTATTTGTGTGATGTCTGGAGGGGTCGTTACACTTCTTAGCCCTTATTAGGGAATTCTGCCCAATATTAGTTCTTTGATGTCTGTATACAGCAATCATTGCAATCTGGGTGTAGGTGTAATGTGTTTTCCTTGCCTTTGCAAAAGAAAGCTCTGAGTATGCATACACATGGACAAATGTAACTCAGATGTTCTCCAGAAACCTGCTAGGTTGAAATAATGTGACTTGGCTTGAAGTAAGAAGTTTAAAATACCCTGAAGGTGGTTGATACAGCCACTATGACACACAGGATCCTGCTTCAATGCAACAAGCTGATCACAGATCTAATTCCTGGATACTACAGTCTTTCCTTTACTGAAAGTTAAAAATATAATTAATTTATTCTTCTTTGTTGATGTTCAGTGTTCTAGTGGGTATTCTTTATGAATGCCTGTATGTTTAATGTCAGAGGACCCTTGTAGTATGTACCAAACAGTAATATTTATGTTTACTTACCATTCCAGGTTTGCAAGACTAGCATTGCATTAAAAGGGATTACGTGTCTTAACTGTCTTGACAGAAAGCAAGTTTTAAAAAAAATTTAAAACCTCAAACAAACAAAAAACCAAACCAAAGTAAAAAAAACACCACACACAAAACCCCATAATACTCAAATAAAAAAAACAACCTCCCCAAAAATCCCACACTAGAGCAAAAGCAAACCAACACCAACAAAAAACCAAACAAATAAAGAAAAAGGACTGAAGTCCAAGGGTTATCTAGAAGGAGTTGCTCATTCCATGGAAAATAAATCTGCTGCTAAACGAAATTCTAGCTTAGGAAAAGAGCAAAAAATACTGCTTTCTATGTACAGTTCTGACTGGAATTGTAAAAATATGGGGTAGTAGTGGAAAACTGCAGAGGTTTGTTGGTATTTGTTCAGTAAGCCATTGAAAGAAACAATAAAGCACTTCAGGCAAGTTCTAAAAAAGATTAGTAATAGGATGTAAGTTGTTTATAGAAGCATGACAACTTTGATAATAGATACAAATAGTAATACTGTCTTAATAAGTATCAGTCTTTGTGAAGTCTTAGAAAAAGGTTACAAAAAAGAATATGTTACTTTTTTACTCTCACAGGTGTAAATGTTTTCATTTGGAGGGAAGTGGAGAGAAAAAAAAATTCAGTGTAGTATTGAGCTGTAAATACTTTTCAGAGCAGACTGGCTTAGTTCATTGTCTGCTTACCAGTATCACAGAGTTGTTTTGGTTGGGGAAATCCTTTAAGATCATCAAGTCCATCCATTAACACAGCACTGCTAAAGCTACCACCAGTATGCCTAACTCACTGGAAGTTCTGTGTTTTAATGGCTTCATAGAGATGAATTGTCTAACCCTTATTCTTTAGAGTAAGTGACAGTATCTAAAAGAATTGTTTAACTTCTTAGGGAGATTCTTAATCACTGAGAATGAAAGACATAGAGTGTATCTGTAGTGAAAGAATAGAGTATATTTTAAGCATACAGTGAGACTTCTATCTGATGTTTTTCTGATACAAACTTCTGACTGTGAGTACCTTTATGTATTCAGGTTAATAAGATGCTGAAGAGTAACAGTTGTGGGAAAAATGAAGTATTAGAAGCTCAGAAACAGATGTCCTTGTTTCAGAACCGCCTCAAAGAGCAAGATAAACATTTGGAGATGCTGCGTCAGAAAGCACATGACCTGGAGCTACAACTTGAGTCTTCTCAAAGGGTAAAAAAAAAATCTTTAAAGTAACCTCATAATTAGAGAGTTCCAGGTAATTAGGTTTTTGTTGTGATCGTGCAAACCAAAGTCTTGGAGGAAGTTTTTAGAGGAAGAGTCTGCAATGAACATTTAACTTGTGCATGGGGTAACATTGATGCTTCAGGAGTGAAGCTTCACTTCAGTACTGAACAAAAAAAATCCTCTGAAGGTGGTGATATTTGGCTAAGGCAAAAGAGCTGCTCTCAGTTTAAGATGCTTTGGGGGGCTGAAATAAGGATTCAGTTCTGTTGCAAGCAAGTCCAGAGGAGGCCACAAAGATGCTCAGAGGGCTGGAGCACCTCTGCTATAAAGACAGACTGAGTGAGTTGGGGTTCAGCCTGGAGAAGAGAAGGCTCCAGGGAGACCTTAGAGCACCTTCCAGTATCTGTAGGGGCTACAGGAAAGCTGGGGAGGGACTTTTGACAAGAGCAGGGAGTGATGGGACAAGGGGGAATGACTTTAAACTGCAAGAGGGGAGATTTAGGTGAGACATTAGGAAGAAAATCTTTAGCAAGGGTGGTGAGGCCCAGGTTGCCCAGAGAAGCTGTGACTGCCCTGTCCCTGGCAGTGTTGAAGGCCAGGCTGGATGGGGCTTGGAGCAACCTGGTCTAGTGCAAGGTGTTGCTGCTCGTGGCAGGGGGTTTGGATTGGGGTGGTTTTTAAGGTGCTTTCCAACCCAAACCAGTCTGGGTTTCTCCATCTTAAAAATTCACTTATTTGGAATTACTCCACTGGTTTCTGTTGCAGAAGGATTGGTCTTTGTTACTGCTATGCTGTTGTATAATACTAAGAAGTTTCCATCTGAAGCAGATGCCTCTGGTGTTTGTTGAACTGAGACAAGTGGGAACGTAACTGACAGAGGCTTCCAGTGGGGGGAAGGTTGCTGGATATGCTGTGTGGACATAGAATCATAATGTTGTGTATGAACTTCAAACATATTTTTGAACTTCTTTTCTTCAGAATCATATTTATAGGGATTTTTATTACTAACGTATATTAAAAGAACAGCTTAAAAGGTCTGGTCTTATCACATAATCAGCAATACCACAGCTGAAAGTCTTAAACTTTTCAGTCAGCTTGACATGGTTGTTCTGTTGGCCCAGTCCTGCCTGTGGGAGGTGTTTTCTCTGTGCAAGTGCATGCGAGATGGAGTGGTGTCTGATTTTTATTTTTTAATTAAAATTCTATGTTCTTTCGCTTTGAAGCCAGTGGTGTTCTGCTTCCTGTTGCTTGGACAGTCTCATATTTGCTACTGCATTTGTAGAGTCTTTTGTTTGTACTTTTCACTCTTAAGGATGTGTTTAAAAATTCTGTTGCCTAGGCCAGTGATACACCCTGCTCTTGACACTGAGTATTATTTGTTAAGGTATATAAAAAATAGGAGGCCTAAGGAATTTACAGTGTTATATTTCAATGACATATTTTATATAATACTTTATTTTTAAGAATGCCAAAGATAAAGAAAGTCTCCTTTCCCAAATGGAAGAGGATATGAAAGATACAATGCAAAAGCTCCACAAAAGCATAGGAGAAAAAGAGCAGTGTATTAAAAGTCTTCAGGATCTACTGACATCAGAAAGATTGAGCTTGTCTGTACTACAACATACCCTTTCTCTCCGGGACTCAGAAATAACAGAATTAAAAAATGAAGTAGCTGCATCCAAAATTAAAGAACAGCAACATATTGAAGAACTGAAAATCCGTCATGAAAAGGACATTTGCAGACAGATGGAGAACCTGAGGGCTGAGCTGGAGAAGTGCCACAGAAGAGAGATTGCAGAAGCCAAACAAATATATGAAAAAGAAATTCTTTTAAAACATAAGAATGAACTTGAACAGTTAAAAAAAGAGCTCTCTGCTCTGAATTCTGAAGAGTACATTCAGAATTTGAATGGCATAATAATTGACTTAAATAATGGTCTTAGTGAATCTGAAATTAAAAAAGAAAGTTTGAGAAGGGAACTTGAAAACCAACAGGAAGACTTCCAGAGAGAAAAATCTGAACTTGAGTCTAAATACAAGGCTTTAATTGATGGGCTTAAGTCTCAACTCTCCGATGCAGAAGAGCAGGTCAAGGAAGCCCAGCGGTATAAACAAGAGAAGCAGTCCTTGAGTGAAGAGTTTTGGAAACTGAATTCTTATATTCAGAAATTAAAAGAGAAGCAACTTAATGAGAGTGAAAGAAGTACAGATGTGAGGCAAAAGCATGATGAAGAGATTGTTCCCAATAAGAAGCTAATGAAATTGAAGGAAAACCAGGTTTCACCAGAGGTGTCACAGTTGCAGAGAGCAGAGCTTGATGATGCATTGAATAAACCACACCAGCTGAAAGGTGAAGATGAGCTAATTCAAGAACTGGATTTACAGCATGGCTTGGGAGTAGATTCCTCAAGGGATCAATTAGAAGAAACGAAGAATTTGAAGACCAGAGAGAATAATGAAGTTAGTGAAGGAGAGAACTTTTCTGAGGAACACTTGTCGGAACAAGAGCTTTTCAGTGGTGAAGAAGGCCTATTGGCTAAATACCTCATCTCCACAGAGAAACCAGAAGAGTCGTATGTGTCCAGTGCTTCTGAAGGTTATGCCATTGAAGAAGGCAGATGCAGTAGGTATGGGTTAGACAGCTGTGTGCTCCTAGAACCCAGCAGAGATTTTAGAACTCCTCCATTACACTTTGGCCTTGATGAGGAAACCTGTTGTAGCAGTTTGGCTCAAGAGACTTTTGAAGAGACTGAGGTGGGAGCAGAGGCCTTTGTTTCGTTTTTGTCAGATAGCTCCCTGCAGCAAAAGAAAATAAGTGACCACGATGACATAAAGGACAATGAGACAACTTGTTTGCTAGAGAGATGTGTGAAGCTCACTGAGCAGCTCCATGAGAAGGAATCAGCCCTGAAGAAATCTTATCAGGCGACCCAAGAAGCTGTTGGAAAATGGGAAAAAGTAATGGCTGAGCTGTCTGTTTTACGTGTGGAATTGGATGAGCAATGCGAAGCACGGGTCCGTTGTGAAAAAGAACTTCTTCAAAAAATAGAGAAGGAGAAAGAACTTGAAAACAAAATAACCTTTTTAGTAAAGCAGCAAAGTGAGGGTAGGGGTGAGCCTTTAACACAAGTGTCCAATTCCTCTGCCTGGCAAGGAATGGTAAAAGACCTCCAGGAGGAAAAAGAAATGTTGATGGTACAGCTGCGAACTCAGGAGCAATTAGTGAAAGAAGTTCAAGAACAGAAAACAGCTTCTGATTCTGTAACAAGTGAAGTGCAGTCTCTTTTTGGACGTCAGTTGGCTGCTTTGCAAACTCAAAGGGATCAAATGCAAAACCAACTTGAAGCTCAGAAGGCTAAAAACCAGACAGTAGCAGAGCTGCTTGGTCAGAAAACTGTATCTGAAGAAACATTGCTAAAAGAACAGGAGTTGCTGAAAGCTGAAATCAATAATAAAGAGCAAAATTTAGCACTGTTATTGAAGGAAAAAACAGCCTTAGGAGAAAGATTATCTGATGTGGAGGGGGATCTAGTAAAAGCAAAAAAAGCACTATCAGAGAATGCTACCATCATTGAGGATCTTGAGAAGAACATACATGAACTTAATGCTGAAGTCAAAAACCTGAAAGAAATACAGGAGTGTGAAAGACTGGGATATGAAGACAGATTAAACTTCAGCAACCTAGAAATTTGTAAACTTAATGCTGAAATCAAGGCAAAAACTACTGAATATAGTGAGGAAAAAAGCCAGTTGACTGAAGAAATTGCCCAGTTGAAGAAAGTCTGTTTGGAGCTTGAGACTCGCTTGCAGTCTGCACAAGCTGAGATGATGAAACATTACCAAGAGGAAATTGATAAACTGGAGGCTCAACACCTTGCTGAATTAACTAAAGTGAGTTTGATACACACAGAAGAGGTACGAAATCCTGATAATGGCAGGAGTCTTGGGTTTTCTGAATGCTTAAGGTAGTAATTGCAATTTTGAATGTCTGTTTTCAGGTAGAAGAATTAAATGCTGAAATAAGGGAGAAAGTTGAAAAAGAGCAGAAGTTGGAAGAAGAAAGAAAGGAACAGATTGCTTTTATAAAAAAGGTAAATGCTGTAATTTGGTCTATTTCAGAAAAATCAAATTTTGTATTGTTTGTCATTTAAGCACTACAAACCTTTTAGAGAAGCAAAAATTTATTAGTGTGGCTTTTTTTGTTTTGTTTTTATTTTTTCCCGTGGTGTCATTGATTTGGGATCAGGAGGGGGGTTGAATTCTGGCTTGATGATTTATGAGGGGGCTTGCCAGTCATATTTTGAAGCTCTTTTTTTTTTTTTCTTTTTTTTTTTTCAGGTACATGAACGAGAGCATGATCGTGAGATCTCAGAACTGATTACTAAACATGAGGAGGAAATGGAGAAGGTCTGTGCTGAACTAAAAAAAGAACAGGAGCACCTGTTGGATGAACTTCGGAAGCAAATGGCAGCCACACACAGAGCAGAGATTGAGCAAGCTCAGCTCCAGTCACAGGTAAAAGAAGCTGTAATTGCTGTTTTGGTTACCTGGCTGTTCAAAAAAAAAAAAAAAAAAATTTCCTGATTGTTCTGCCTACTCTGTGTGTCTTCTTTATGTAGTGTGGCAACTGAAAAATTAGGAGTGTTCCTTTGGTGGGTGTTAGTAGGTATTTTTTACAGTAATTCTTCAGGATCCTCACTGTCATTACATGTTAACATGTAGTTCTGAAGACAGCTGAATGCCTAAATTGATGGGCTTTAGAAGAAAATCCACTTCTTCATTTTTCATGTCTTGTTTACAGAAATTAAAATTTATTTTTTTTTACTATATTTAGCCCCTCCCACTCAGGTTTTCCACTAATGTCATCATGAATTTTAAGCCTGACATTTTCCTCTAAATATTTACTAGGCTTTTGGACACTTCCACTAAATGCAAAGTGGAAATGAAGTGTCGTGTCTAACTACAAGATGTTGCTGAACTTCTCAGTTTATTAAAGAGTTGAAAAGTTTCTTTGGTCTCTTTTAGCAGCCAGTTTTAACAGTTGGATATCCTTGTTTTGTGTTTTTAATGAAGCATGTTGAATTTCATTTACACTTTTCCAATACCACTTGAGACTTTCCCTTTTTAACAAAATATGACCAATAGCAAATATAAGGAATTTAAGGGACAGTGCAAAGTTGAGCTTGTGAGCTTGTGTTTTGTTTTGACATTGTGAGCAAGTGGACAGATTGAAGTTACTTGGTAGGAGATGAAATTAACAGGTAAGGGACACCTTTGTCTCTGCGCTTAGTGTTATGCACTTAATTTCAGCTTAATTTCAGGTTTCTGCCACTGCCATGAAGGAACACTTTTCAAGGATAGAGAGGCAAAACTTAGGTCTGATTAACAGCTAAGACCAATTGAAACTGAAACTGGTCATGAAAAAAGTGAACACATTTCATTAGAGGAGAAGGGAAAAATCCTTTTTCTTCTTTACAGACTCTGCACAGCCTTGAACTTGAAACTTTACGCCTAAGCCTAAACAATATGCACACCTCCCAGCTTGAGCTAACACAATCAAACCTGAGAAAAGAAAAGGAAACTGCCCTTGTGGAGCTACGGGAGATGCTCAATGACAAACGTGCTCAAGAGGTGGCAATTCTGCAAAGTCGCCATCAGCTGGAGTCAGAGAAGATTAAAGAGCAGTGTCTGAAGGAAAAAGAAGACCTGAAGTCAAAGTATCAGCAAGAACTAGGTATTTGCCAGACTTCCTCCAGAAGTTCCTGTCTTGGTGTAGAATTAGTCTTTTGAGTGACAGCTGGTGTTGCAGTGTCTGGGATGTGCGTGTCCTGTAGGACAAAATGAAGTCATACAGACACAAGTTCAATTTTTCTTCAGCTATTGGGGTGTTTTCCTGCTGCTTCTGCAAAATAACACTACTCAGCTGATTGCTTTCAGGAGGCATGAGGAAACATTTGAGAGCTCTCAAAGAATTTCAAGTACAAAGAGTTGAGCCCTGATGTTTCCTAAAGGGTTTTATTGCCCTATTTTAGCATTGACTTCTTTTGTGTTTCTGACTAGATGTGGAAATGCTTCCTGGCTTGCCCTCTCAGTGCTTTCAAAAGGAGGATAGAGGAATTGGAAGGGAACCAAAAGGTCACTGAGAACCTGCAACTGGGTGTCCTTTGTGATGTGCTTGATATATGATTGTATTTTAACATCAACAAGAGGAAAGCTTTGCATGATAGTACTGCAGACTGGCTGATGGTGCTCTTGGCATTGTTTGGTATATTTGCCTCTTCCTCAATCAGGAGACCATTTCTGACCTGTATGGCAGAGTTTGGGGAATTTCTGTAGAAATGTGAGGTCTGTACCAATTCACTGAAAAAGTTCAGGAACCATTCCTTCAGTTTTTCTGCACTGAGAGGAAAAGACTGTTTTGGGGCTATGTCTTTTTGACCTGAAAATAGGAAGCAATTTGTTACCAGCAGTAATAAACTGATGGCATAGTGGGATTTGAGAGCAGGAGGAGGTCTGGCTGCAGTTCTTAAGATCGCTGCTGTTTACATGGGTTTTGGCAAGGTAACTTACTATGAACATAACAACCTTGTCAGTGCCTGAACATAGGGGCTGAGAAAGAGAATCTGGAGATTCTCTGCAGGAGACCTGTTAGGGAGTTGTAAATAGTGTTACCTGGGGGATTAAAGGAAAGATTTTTCAGGGGAGGCAATGATTGGGCATGACCCAAGTAACTTGAGTGCTAGGGACACTGCTTTGTGACTTAGATGATATTTCTTCCTCTCCTGGACCATTAGCTGGGTAGCTGGCACCATCATAGTCTCCAAGTTCTCATTTCCTATGGAAAGACTTGAAATAAGATTGTGAGCTCAGGCAATGTCCTTTGAAGCTGTGAGAAGGGAACTGATGGGCCTTTACCAGGACTCTTGCAGGTAAAGAAAGGTGAGGAATAAGAATTTGGAATGCATCTGGGGAGGAAGAAGCCATTGGTATCAGTTGTAATTAAGCAAATAGTAGCATCTGTCTTGCAAGCTGTTTCCTAATCATTTCTAGAAGTAGTTTTTGGAGAATTTCCTACTTGCTGCTGCCTGCTGTTTTTTTACTGTGTCTCAGAGAGAGAGATGATTCAAACAATTGATAGTGAAGTACAGTGAAATACTGGCATCTGATATTACATTGATAAGCAAAGAAAATTGAATGACAGGGGTGTAGCATAACAGGAGATTTGGATAGAAGCCAGTACCTTGCTCTGCTGTGTGCTCACCTATTCAAGCCATAATTTCATATTGAAAATGGTAGCCTTGTCCATGTTTCTACTTACAATGTAATAACATTTTATGTAATTTTATTAATAAGTGGTATTTTCTTTCACAGTTGATCAGAAAAACAGAATAGAATTGGAAATGGAAGAGAGACATATCCAGGCATTAGAGGTACAAATTCTGTTCTTCTTATAAGAAAAAGTAAAACTTCCTTCAGTAAACTATAGCTGCTGGAAGTCATTTGTCTACTATACATTTATTTTAGAGGACAAATAAATGGAGGGGCAAAGAAAAAAAAGTACTAAATTTACTAATGTTTGTTTAAAGAGTGTGTTCTGCTCTCTTAGAATCTTAAAAGAGACTGGGAATTGGAGTCTGAGATGCGTTTAGAAAGCACACGTGAAGAGCTGTGTGAAAAACATCGGTCTGAGATGGTAGAACTGCAGAAAACTCTGGAGATGGAATTAGAAAAACTCAGAACAGAACTGGAGCTTCTTTCTTCTGAGAATGAACAGTCTAAAAGTAAGTGCCATGGTCTGGAAGCAGGTGTCAGTGTTGAACAATGGCAAAGCTCACTAAGT
This sequence comes from Calypte anna, assembly GCF_003957555.1. Taxonomy (NCBI): domain Eukaryota; kingdom Metazoa; phylum Chordata; class Aves; order Apodiformes; family Trochilidae; genus Calypte; species Calypte anna. The sequence goes on from NC_044253.1 coordinate 29,498,116, forward strand.
GTTTTTAGAACGTGTTTAAAAAGCAAATGCAAGACATATCCATGTGCTCTCATGTAAATACTGGGCCCATGGCACAAGACTGTCTAGAAAACAGGCTGTAAATGAAAAAAAAATATTTACAGCCTAGATAGCTGTGTTGCATTTTGACTTCTATGGAATATGAGCTGGACTCTTCTTTGAGATATTAAAAGGAGGTATTGTTTTGCTGCCAAATGAGAAGTGGCCTGGGCAGTCACTGGATGAATCAATATTCCAATTATTATCAATAGAATGAAGAGAAACTTGTAACACAAAAATGGAGTTTGGATTGTGAATATTTAAAGCTCGATGAAGCAGTAACTTTTTGGAATACTGCAGAGCACACTTGGCACCAGCTTTCCTAGTCCTTCCCATTCACTTCTTCTGTCTACTGAATGCTGCTGAGTGTGGTCATCCAGTTTGGTGTTTGTAGCCCATGAAGCAATGCCCACAGATTTCCATTTTCAAGGATTGTGTGTTTCTACTTCATGTATGCAGAGGGCAGATCTCATCCCCCCAGCACTGTAGCTGATTACCCCTTAGCAGTGTGTGTGGGATGCAGAGAACCAGAGAGCACTGTGTGGAGATAGTGGACCTTGAAGTACTTAATAGTAAAAGTAATTTTTTTTTTTTTTGTATGATTTCCTGTAAGCTAGTGTTCTAGTCTGGAGACATGCATTGCTATTTTGATTGCACAAAATTGTGCAGATTATTCAGAAACGAGGATGATGGTATAATGGAAATAATTTTAAATTTCAGTAAAAAGCATAGAATTGGAGAAGCAACACCACTTAGCCACTACAAAATTACAAGAACAGCTGCAGACTGAACATAACCAACTCCTGGAGGATATGAAGAAGAAAAGCCAAGAAAAAGAACAAAATCTTCAGAAGGAGGTAAAAAAGATTAGTGTTTTGAATGAGGTATTAACCTGTATATAATGTAACAAAACCTATACAGTATGTGTATCATTTGCATGACTTTTTTATTATTTAGAGGTTTTGTTTAAGAACTAAAGTATGTAAACACTCTGGTATTTTAGGCAGAAGTTTAATATCTACTGAATGCAATTGCCTTTGTAACATTTAGTGCTGTTTCTTCCTCTGTATTTATATGCTTAATTTTCAGTCTTTTACTTTTATCCAGTTATTTAATTTTTTCCAGTAATGAATTCTCCTGTGGAGGAGTGGGTCTAACAGTTAAATGCTACTCAGTATCCCTGTAGCCTGGGTCAGAAGCTGAAGTGTTTCCACCTATTTCCGACAGAACTGTTACATTGAAAATAAGCATTTAGAACAATTTTTTTTTTTAATGTTGTGGGTTTGTTTTTTGTTTTTTATTGTGTGTTCTGCAGCTGGAGAAGCTTCAGGTTATGCATGAAGAACTCAAGACTCAGTCACAAGAGGAAATCAGGCAGCTTTGGTCTCAGCTTGATAGTACCCGAGCAAATCGGCAGGAGCTAAGTGGTATGTTCAGAGCTGATACATGTTACTTTTTTTCCTCTTTGTGTAGAAATACAGGTTATTGACACAAAATACTTGTAACCATGTCCTGGAAACACACAGATCACAGAGGCATCTGGGTGGGTGGTACCCTAGTGATCTGCTGCTGAAGTGAGAGGTGGTGCAGTGTCAGATGAGTAGCTGGTTCTACATTGTCAAAAACTATGGTATGATTGTGAGGAAAAGCTCATTCATTTTGCCCTTCCCCTTCCTACTCTGTTCCTGTGTGCTAGAAAAATCCTCTGGAAAAAAAAATTTCATTGCTATGTTAAATTATGTATAATGCAGTTAAATGGAGAAAATGCTGATCAATGCAGTACTTTGCTTCTGTTTGTACTCACTTTGGAAGTGGGTATGAATTCAGTAGAGAATTATTTACTGAAGGTGGGTCACCACTTATTTTATGACTTCAAATAGTTTATTGTGACTGTGATATATTTTCTTTGATCTCCACATTACCTCCAAATAAGTCGTCATTAACAGAAAAATGCAGAGAACTGTGTAATTAGCTTGTACCTGGAGTTACAAATACCTTTTTTTTTTTCCCCTGCCACTGCTCAAGTGAGATAAATAAAATGCTTTTTCATTCACTCTCAAAATGAAAATTCAACATCTTCTAAATGACTTTTCATTTTAAAATATGGAGAAAGCCTGAGCTAAAAATATCTCTAAAAAATAAAATAATTCAGGGGATACTTCTGAAATCAGAATGGATGAATGGTTTTGTAGAAGCCTAAAAATAATCTCATTGTCCATAGTGATGCTTCTGTTTAATAAACAAATCCCCTAAATCTAAAAGCAAAAAATGAAAGGAAAACATTGTGCATAGCAATTAAATGTGAGCAGCTTTGGGGTTTTTCTTGTTGGGTTTGAGTATTTCTTTTTGGGGTATTTTGGGTATTTTTTTTGTTTTTAAATTTCTCTTAGGTGTATTTGCATTACAAAAAAGCTTTAAAGCTTGTTATAAATTAAGGACTGGCTGAAATCTGACACTGTATGCTTTATATGGCTTAATACACCTAAATCTTGAATCAGGTATCTTAAACAAAACAGTCATTGTTATGGTGTAGTGACAGGAGAGGACACTTCTTCAGTTGAAATGAAGAACTTGTCTCAGATATGTGCACTAATAGATGTGTAATGCATGAAAAGAAAATTTTGAAAAAAGAAAAAGCTGGAGGTCATGCTGCTAACCTTGACTGTATGTGTAAGGCTTGTGTTGAGACAGTGACAGTAATTGGCATTCTTTTCTTCTGCTGGGGTTATTGAAGTCTATCAGATTTGCCTTTTGTTTTAATAATAATATCAATGTAAATAGCTTTTCAAGTATAATGGGGTTTTGTGAAGGTGCTTTTTAGTGGTGTTTTTCTGTCAGAAATTGAATAAATAAAGTCAGAGTTTACTCTGACTTTTTCAGATCTCTATTTTGATATTAGAGAATTATAGCAGGTAGCATTGTACAGTATTGACTAGAATTCTTTTATTTCCTGTCTGTCAACCTAACCTTTCAAATGTCTTTCCATGTTTCTAATAACTCCTGTTCCTATTCTTTGGAACCTTTTTGTTTCTTCTTGCTTGAGATGGTGAGACCAGAATGCAAGGCCATGATCCAGGTGAGGACATCTCCTTTGGTGTGCAAGATCTTAAAGGTGTTTAGTTTTACTCTGCTTTTCTTCTCTTGAGTGACCACTTGACAATGCATTTTGGTTGATTTGAGCACTCATGATGGTGGAATCAAACAGTAGCAGCTGGACATTGGCATCACTGCTCTGATGTTAGGAGTGAAATGCCAGTTCAAAGCTGTTGAACACTTTTCTGGGTTAATTTGTCCCCACAGACTGTTGGTGAGGCAAAAACCTGCCTGTGCCAGATTGGAGTTCCCTTCCATATCCCATTGGTGTTTTTTACTATTCCCTGCTTGTCATTTGATTCCACTGCTCCTTCTGCTTGGCAGCTGCTCCCATTGGGAGCAGGCTGGAGCCATCTACTTATTTCTCTTACTCTTTCTGTTTGTGTGTTTGTTGTGAGACTCTCCAGGGTGTGTTTTCTGGTTTGCTACATAAAAACTCTGTGGCAACCAGCTGTATTGCTTCCTGGGTGGCATCCTCTGTTTTCATAAATGTTTCTGAAGTTTTTTTCTTGCGTGACATAAGGAGATGCTTTTCTCCAAGATCTTTCTTCTTGAAATGCAGTTATATTTTCAGTTGATTGTTTGGGATTCAGCTAACTTAAGTCTTTTAATTTCCTATATGTTACTGCTTCTTTAAAACAGAATGTGGAGAAGAAAACTCTCAGTCTATTAATATTCTGCAAAGTTGGCCATTACCCTCTTCTCTGGAAGGAGGGTAGCTTGTTAAACCAGCCTTGATTGCTGTTTTCTACTGCATTCTTTTTTTTTTTTTTTTTTTTTTTTTTTTGTAATTTGTTGGATGTTTGTTTTGTTTTTTAATTCCATTAATTTAGCCTCTGCTTGAGCTAGTCATGGGATAGACAAACCATCACTCAAGTAATTCAGAATTGATTTTGTGGCTTGTTTTCTGTATGGTTTGTGCTCAAGTTGGTTTTGTTTATGGGGTAGTTTTACCTAGAGCAAATTAGGTGTTCTTGACTAAATTTATTGCTTCTAAATTTATTAGATAAATATATAAGTTTAAATATATTTTAATTAGATAAATTGTTTCTAAAGCAAACATCTGAAAATTAAGCAATATAGCAGGACTCTGCATGTCACTAGGCCATACCTGAGGCACATGGAAGTGCAGAGGGCTAACAATCTGTTGGTGGTTTTGATTCTTTCAATGAGGATGTTTTTTCTGAATGCAGTATAAATGGAGAACATGGTTTTATTTCTGCTGAGGAAGAAATGTTTCATCTTAATATCTTTATAGATGATTTAGATGAGGGGATTGAGTCCATCATCAGCAAGTTTGCAGGTGACACTAAGCTGGGGGGAGTGTGGATCAGCTGGAAGGCAGGAGGGCTCTGCAGAGGGACCTGGACAGACTGGAGAGTTGGGCTGATTCCAGCGGGATGAGGTTCAACACGGCCAAGTGCCGGGTCCTGCACTTTGGCCACAACAACCCCATGGGGAGCTCCAGGCTGGGCACAGAGTGGCAGAAAGGGACCTGGGAGTCTGGATTGACAGGAAGCTGAACATGAGCCAGCAGTGTGGCCAGGTGGCCAAGAAAGCCAATGGCATCCTGGCCTGTATCAGGAACAGCGTGGCCAGCAGGTCCAGGGAAGGGATTCTGCCCCTGTACTCAGCCCTGGTGAGGCCACACCTCGAGTACTGTGTCCAGTTCTGGGCCCCTCAGTTCTGGAAGGATATCGAGGTCCTGGAGCAGGTCCAAAGGAGGGCAACCAGGCTGATGAAGGGACTCGAGCACAAGTCCTATGAGGTGAGGCTGAAGGAACTGGGGCTGTTCAGCCTGGAGAAGAGGAGGCTCAGAGGAGACCTCATCACTCTCTACAACTCCTTGAAAGGAGGTTGGAGCCAAGGGGGGGTTGGTCTCTTTTCCCAGACAACTCTCAGCAAGACAAGAGGGCACGGTCTCAAGTTGTGCCAGGGAAGGTTTAGGTTGGATATTAGAAAGAATTTCTTTACAGAGAGGGTGATCAGGGATTGGAATGGGCTGCCCAGGGAAGTAGTGGATTCTCCATCTCTGGAGATATTTAAAAAGAGCCTGGATGTGGCACTCAGTGCCATGGTCTGGTAACTGCAGTGGTAGTGGATCAAGGGTTGGACTTGATGATCTCTGAGGTCCCTTCCAACCTAGCCAAATCTATGATTCTATGATCTTTTGGAAGTTAGTTTTCTTATGTAGTTTGCAGGATAACATTTTACTGCTTTATTAACAGCTAAAATATGGCTGATCTTCACAGAAAGGCTTAGCCTAAAGATACACACTTCTGAGTGCTTTGCTGGTTTTGCTTCCATTCCAGAGCTGAAAGAGCAGCTCCTGGCCCGTGCCTCACAGGTGGAGGAAATAGAACGTTTAAAGCAGGAGTTTGAACAGCAGCGACAGCAAAGAAATAGTGAGCATGAAACTGAATTGGAGCAACTGAGACTTTATTTTGAAAAGAAGCTAAAAGTTGCTGAAGAAAACTACAGAGAAGAATTGACTTTACTGCATCAAAGACTACAAGACCTGAAGGAATATTCAGTGTCAGAGTTGGAAGTGAGCCAGGATCAGGCTGGCAACATTAGGTGATCTATTCTTTTTTCTTTCATCTCATGCTGGGAAGAATGCTTCCATTGTTTTTTTTTTAAATACATTTTTATTTTAAATAAAATTTTACATAATACTTTTTAATAAAGTATGCTAACATCTTAATATATTGGGTTTGGGCTATCAGTAGTTAGAAACTCACAGATGGAATTCATGAGTGCACAGGCCTGAGCAGTTGTTACAGTTGTTCTGTGCCTACTTTTAGTACTACATTGTGAGAAAGAAAGTTCACTTAACTTTATGATTGTAACGTTTGTCACAAATCAACTTTGAAATGCCTTTTTCTGTCCCAGTTCTGTCCCAGCTGTGGAAGACACTTCTGAGAAAGAGAGAAGGGATGCACTTGTTCAACTAAATCAACAGTTGGAACAACATCAGGTGATTTATTTAATTATTTTATATATATATATATAAAATGAAGTTCTACTGTTCATTACATGACCTATATAAAAATTGATGTCTGATTCCTAGCTCTTAACAAAGAGTTAGTTAATTTGAGACAGTTATGGCTTATTTATTTTTGACAACTGTATTGTGAATTAGCAACTTGAGTTCTCAGCCTAGCAGAACAGATGAAACATATGGTGTTCTGTAATTTTTGTCTTCTGCATTGTCTTGTGCATAGTAAAGAGCTTATCAGAGCTCTTCTACATGAGTACAGAATTCATGGTGTTTCTCTTCTCTATAGCTTCTGTTGTAATTATACCCTTTATTGCTGTTATCTTCGGGTGGAGATGCTAATTTGGTTCCTCTTCTATTTATACACCTACTTTCATGTACCTTGTTGTAATTTAAGGTCTTCTTATTTCAACTTGAAGTTGACTGAATTTCAGAAAGGAAATTTCCTTTTCCTTCAGATTTTTATTTTTGGAATTAATTACAAAAAGTGTTTTTTTACTGAGGGACAGGCAGACAAGGCATTCAAGATGGCATGAACTCAATTTTATTAGTAAATCACATAAAAACTCATGAGTTATACATGCATAATGTATACATTATGCCTTTCTCCTTGCAGTTATTTGTCACCCTAGCTGAGTATGAAACTGCATTCATAGAGTGTGTGGAGGAGAGTCTCCTCTGTGCTGAGAGTCAACATTATCTCTATCCAGATATCCAGAGGCCTGTGGGACATCCCCCTCTGTTATGCTTTCAGACATCTTCTGAAAGTCAGATCTGCCTTGCAGCATGGTCCCAGAGTGTATATAAATTTTTTTACTTGAAAGGTTCTAACATACAGAGTTTTTGGAGGTGATTTTGTTCTTACTCACCCTTTTTCCCTATTCAAAGTACACTAAGACAGCACTTAGGGCTGTGGTTTAGTGGTGTGTTAGTTTTACAATGGTATTTGATCTTAAAGGTTTTTTTCCAACCTAAATGAATCTGTGGTTCTACTTTGAGGGGCTCTACTGCTGTAGCAGCAGATGGAGTGTCAGGAGCTGGGTGAAACCAGAGGTGCATGTGTCAAACAGTTGCCTTACAGAGTAATTCATGTAGTGCTCTCATTGAAAGATTCTCTGCACAGTTTCTTCAAAGCTGAAGATCTCTTTCTAACCCATTTTTTACGTAGGAGGAACTTGCCTGTTTGCAGGTAGAACTTAAAGAGCAACACAGGCATGAATTAGATTCCTTAAGATCTTCCCTTGCACTGCAATATAAGGAAGACCTATTGAAAATGAAGATGGAGCTGTCAGACAAATATATGGCAGAAATTGAGGAAATGAAAAGAAAGCATTGTTTAGAACTTGAGCAGCTCCGTGCCCAGCTTTCAGAGGAACATATCAAAGGTAAGATGAGCTGACAGACTTGGAAGCAAAATGGTAAGCTGCTTGCATGGTTTATAGTTTCTTTAAATATTTAAAGGCTTGTCCAAACATATTATCAATTTGTTGGTTTATTTTAGACTATATCAAACACTCAAATGTTAATCCCTGACTTTGAGCACTTGGCTTTTTGACTTTTATGGGCATGTTGAGTTGGACTTGCAAAGATGTGGTAACATGAAGTTGATTATTCTGTAGTAAAACTCACTACAACAGTGGAGCAGTTGCTAAAAGGAGTTGATCAGATTTCCATTCTTGTTACCTAGAAAGACACCCTCAATTCCTGCATTAGTATTTACCTGAAACCATTTCATGCAAATACAGGAGACATTCAACATATCTGACAGAAAACTCTTAAGACATTTTTATGTTCCATGCCTTTTTTGTCTGTTTGTACTTGATATTGTTCTGTTTATATAATGTTAATACCACTTTCTTCCTGTGTTTGCCAACTAGTTGGCATACATATTGGGATGAAATTTTACACAAAAAGGAAAGTAATTTTAGGGAGCAGATTTGTATTTGCTGTAGGGTTCAGTTAAAATTTCTCTTATGGCTAAATTTAATGAGCCTTCCAATGAGGTAACAGGTTTATGTAATTTCTTAAGACTTGTTGTTTTTCTTGGAAGTGTAATTATAAAAATAAACTGCCTTGTTTAGGTTCCATATGAAATACATATATTGTTGAGGTGCAGGTAAGGGACTGTGGCAGTTCTGGTTTCTGCACCCCCTTTCTAGAAGCCCAGTGTGATACACAAACATTTGAGCTCTAAAAATGTTGATTAAAATGATCAGTGCAACTTAATTTGCAGTTATATTTCTTCATTTATTTAATTTTAATACTAGACAGTAGTCAGAATTGCTTAAATTAAAATATTTAAAGATTTGTCCCATGTGCTTTGTTTGTGAAATGCCTTATGTCAATAGGATGTGCAACAGAGGAGATAAAATTTGCATAAATCTGCCACTAACTTGTCCAGAAAGAAAGTCTGCCCCTGTGACTGCTGCTGATGGGTGGGAGGTTCTGCCACAGGTTTCATGCTCCTTTCCCATTATTCTGTGTTGGTTGATAGTGATGGATTTCAAAGGTGGTGATAAATGGGAAAATAATACAAAATCATCATGTTAATTCTTGTTGGTTGTGGTTAGAATAGCTACTGATAAATTGCACAGCTGACAACATTCAGCTTTATTTATGTGCTTTCATACGCCCTGTTAAAGGAAAGTAAAAATTGGGAATATTTTTTTATAATATAAACATAAAAGAAGATGATAAAATTTGGAAAGAATAGGAAAATAAATTCCAAAATGTTGTTTTTGTTTTGCTTTATTTTCAGAAATCACCAGACTGCGTCTGCAGAGCGCTCAAGATGCAGCACGTCAGGTTGAAACAGAGGTGGCTGCACGAGTGTCAGTGCTGGAGGAAGAGCACAGAGCTAAGCTTGCTCTTCTCCACACTGAGAATCAGCGTATCCCAGAGCTTTCAGCAGAAATAGAACATTTAAAGGAAGAGATTACTAAACAAAAAGATATTTCTGTGCAGAATGAAAAGCATCTGAAAGAGGAAATGGAAAAGGTAATTCATCTTGCAGTACTGATTTTTAGAGATTTGGGCAAACTCAGATATGTTGGGAATGCCCAAGGAGATAGAAGCATTTATCTTATTATGCTTAGTTTAGGGATAGTAACTCAGCATTAAGTGGACTTGCATGGACATTCACAAGTATTGCAGTGTGAGTCAGAAGTTCAGAGCACTTTAGAGTTAAATGCTGAGTTTCTCTGCAGATGAACTGTAAGAGCAGCTCATATTCATCACTGCATATGCTTCAGATGGAAGGTGTCCATCCTGAACATCTCCCTGCAGCACATGGTAGTGTCCTAGTGCAAAAGCAGCATGACACTTCTGTACTGTCACAAGCTGATGGAGAGTTCTGCAGCAGATGGAAAAAAGCCCCTCTGTTTGATGGGTCCCCTCTAAGAAATTTCTGGGTTTGATAGTACTGTTTTTTGAAGCAAATAGCCAGAAATACTTTCTTGGACCACTTCTGAGGGAATAGGAAGGACTGAACAGCAGATTTCTGCTTTTAATTTTCTTTACTATAGCTCTTCCACCTTCACTGCCAAAGTCTTAGACTTGTAAGAAACAAATCTAGCAACTTCCCTCTTACCTGTTAAATCAGCTGACCCATCTGAGGGTAAACTGGGATTGGATGTTAATTCATTGTTTAAATTTCTTCTGATATTTGAATGCTTATGAGACTTAACTGGATGAAGCTCATTTCTTTTTTAAGAGACTGTAGATATATGTAGCATTTTTCAGGAACCAATACCATCTGACTAGTGTTTTATTTTCTTTTAAGAGTTGCCCCTCCTGATTCCTTAGCTGACTATTTATTTGTTTATTTGTTGACTCTAAAAATACACTACAGGTTTTTTGATTTTTGTCATTGAGAAATCACTTGGTGCCTTGGCTTCTGTTTTTGGTTTTTTATGTTGCTTTTATGTTATGTTTGAGGTCATGGTCTTGGACATTGAATATAAATTCCACTGGGATATATAAGGAGAGGAGAGGTTTCAAAGAGATTGCTGATCATGCCCAACAAAAATACCTATTAATTTTATAAATTATGAAATGAAGAAAAGTGGCCCCAAGAGAAAGCAACATAATCTGCCATATTAATTCTAAAATTTCACCTTAATTTTTCCTTCTCTTTCTTACCCCAATTAATTCTTAATGGTGAGTTTGACTGAAGTACCTATAAACTGATATTTTGGTCTTATTTTTATTTGAAGTGACTACAGTGCAAGAGTTGAATCTCTTCTAAGACCTTAAATGTGTAAGAGTGTTCACACATTTCATTTTGCTTTTGGCATTTTATGGATTATTTTTAATAACTGCATTCACAGGTAAAATACAAGGTAGCTGAGGATCACAAAAATAAATTAAGGGAAGCCAGAGAAGAAGTTGAGAAAATAGAGACAACGTACAAAGAAAAAGAAAAGAAATGGAAACGTGAAAGTGAGGAGCAGAGAATCCAAGCAGAAGAGAAGTTGTCATTGCTGCGTATTGAACTGCAAAATAGAGCTGACTCTGAGAAGCAGAATTTGCAAAAGGAGTTCGAGCTTCGTGAAGCTGAAATGAATCAGCTTCAAGATCATCAAGCTGCCAAAATTCTAGAATTGGAGAAGTTGGTAAAGGAGCAGCAAAACAACTTGCAGCAACTAGAGGACAGCCTTGCAAGTGCACAGGCTGTGCAGAAATCTCAGGAGCAATATGACAGTGACCTGCAGGCAGCCAGAGCACTCATGGCAGAAGAAATGGAAAAGGTCACACTTGGTCTGCAGGAGGAATGTGCCCTGAAACTTATGGAAGCACAAAACAAGTAAGTCCTGAATATTTGAGCTTTTTCTCTTAGCAGTCCAGTTATTGTTGTTCGTACCTTTTCCTGTTTTAAACTTAAGCTGTAGTGATACAGGTTTGTCACTTGATGGCACCAGCTAACTTGCATATATAAAACTTGCTATTCCACAAGAACAGTAATCCTGTCCATGATGGTTTGCTGTAGAATTTTGCTTTGTGGAAATGTGCTTAATCTAATCTAGCAAATCAAACAAAGTCAAGTTCTGCCTGTTAGAGTTAAGAATACAACACACAGCTGAAAATTGCATGAGACTTGGAGGAGGGGAAGTGTTACCTGACTTATTAGTGGAAAAATTCTTTGAATTTTTGAAAGTGTTTTCAAACAATTCAAATAAATTTATTGATTTTCCTGTTGGATGAAGCTCGTGTTGTCCCCTGAATGCTGAGGCTGATGGGCTACTGAAGGTATTCTTCAGTTCTCCTACTCCTATTGAGTTCCTACTTTGTTCCTGCCCTTTCCTACCCCCATTGTTTTTAGTATATGAAAGGAAATATTCAGACAGCTACATGTTTGTATTGGCATGCCTTGCTTCAAGTATCCTTTCTTTCCTCCCCAAACATATGCTTATAGAACAACATTGGGGAAATAATTACAGTAAGAAAACACTGAAAGTAGGAACTTAACCTTTAAATAACCAATCACTTTTTAACTATTGGTGTCTGTATCCAAAAATACTATAGTTAATAACAGTAAATTGCAGCATGTCAGATACTAAATCTTTTGCATCAAACTTTAAGCAGACCTCAGAGATGTGAGATGAGTTTCAAGGAGCTCCCAGATATCCCACATACGCTTCCACAGTAGTTTTGTCTCAGTCTTAACCATATGTTTTCAGAGATCTTTCTTTTGACAATCAGTTTCCTTGCAGACAACACACATATACTGTGTTCTAGGTGCTCTCACATGGAAGTGCTTTCTCAGAGAACCAGTGTTTGTATGTTACTTTATATTAGTAAGTAATTTAATAAGGGTTCTAGTCTACCTTGTAATAACCAGTTATTACCAAGTAGCATTGCCTAAACCTTCAATTATGTGGCTATGAAGCTGAGAAGTAAAGTTTGTGGAGGCTAAGCAAGGCCTACTTGTTTGTTTTTTTCTTTTTTTTTGATGATTTAAACTTTTAATAAAACTCGGTGTCTTTTTGACAAAATTCTCTCACCTTTCCTGGAAATAACAGGTTTATGGAGGAACACAAAGCTATGACTCAGAAATTCACAGCTGAGCAAGAGGTTCTTCTTCAAGACCTGAAAAAGAAGCATGTTGATGAACTGGAACTCCAAAGTCAGCAGTTACAAGAGAAGCATAAGCAGCAAATTTTGTCTCTTACAGCTGAGTTGCAGACAAAGCACCAAGCTGAAATTGAGACTCTTAAAACTACACTAGAAAGCAAACAGCAGATTCAGCTTGAAGCCTGTGTTGCTGAACTACAGACAAAGCATCAGACAAAAATTGATGAGCTGGAGGCTAAACACTTATCAAATCTGGATTCCCTGGAGTCATCCTACCTATCTGAAATACAGAATATAAGGGATGAACACAGACAGGCTCTTGAGAAGCTACAACTGCAGCATGCAGAAGAGCTCCATGAAAAGGATAAAATAGATCAAGCCTGCTTGGTTCAGGAGATAGAATTGTTAAAATCAAAGCATGCTGAAGAACTTCAGCTTTGCCAAAATAATCTGAAAATTGAGCTAGCTACTGCTCATATGGAAAAACTTAAAGCCATGGCTGTTGAAGCAGAGGAAGCTCATAAGGTGCGTCAGAAAGAAAACTTGACACAGAAGGTGAAATTTCATGGTTCATTATGTGGGATCACCTTTTCCCTTGTTCTTGGGGTGTATTTCTACCACCTTTTTGGTCCCAGTGTAAACACTTGTTTGTGGACATATTGTGAGCTGAAATAGGAAACTGAAGCTGAGAATTAAGTCCAGCTGTTGCCTCCCTCCCAAATGCTGAGGCTGATGAGCTTTCTCAGTCTGCAGAAAAGGTACAAATGAAGCAAATATTTTTAACATTGAGGTTGGAGGGTTTCCATTTTGTGGTTCAGAGCTTCTCTGCCTGATAGTTACCCTGTAATTCTACAGAAGTTACTAGAACCAAGTAAATGTAATTGTATAGGTTAAACTACGTATTTAGAAATCCAAAAATCCTCCCTAATGGCACAGTCTTGAGTGGAAGAATAGAAGAAAGTAATCTCTAAAGGTCCCAGGTAGGATTTGGGGAGTAGGTGAGTAGACCTTGTCTTAGGGCCTTCAGCAGAAATCCATAGCTTTCCTTCTTAATAGGGCAGAGGTGAGCTTTTTCAGAGTTCAGATGGGTAAAAAAGTATCCCAAGACTTTTCCAAGTCCATGTGGTAAGACCTAGCTCATTTCTAGAACTTCAGAGCCTTCCAGAGGGAGGTGTACTGGTTTTCAGACTTATCTGTTACCAAGCCCATGTCCCAAATTCAAGTCATTGCTGTGCCTGCAAAGGCTAAAGATGAAGGTGTTCTGTGGGAGAAGGGTGGGTATTTTTCTCTTGTCTTATATTTGCTAACTTTAATTGTTCTTGAGCGTAAAGAACTGTAGAAAGAAAAGTTAAAGGTTGTGCTGATGGAAAGTCCTGTCGTTCACAAAACCCAGGGGAAAAAAACCTCAGTTATATGGAGAATGTTTATGTCCACGTGTGCTTATCATTCGTGGGACAATATTGTTCATGTTTACTTAAAAAAATTGATACAGCAGGACCTGTGCTTTACAGATGGATTACAGAAATATTTGTACTTTTTTTCCCTTCCCTTTTTAAAATAATGCTTACGCAGGATGATTTGAACACAGCTCTCCAGAATCAAAGGAGATTGCTGGAGGAAGAAAAACGTCTGGCCCTGGATACATTACGTGAGGAAGTATTGCACATGGAGGAAAAGCATAGGAAAGCACTCCAAGAACTTCAGGATCTTCATGAGGCAGAAATTAAGAAACATAAGGAAGAATACTCCAAGGAGCTGGAAGAAGAGCTGGGGAAGCTAAAAGCTCAGCATGAACATGAGCAGGAGGTCAGAATATTGCTAATAACTAAACCCGAAATAATCTATATTTTAACATACAGTAAATTCAGTTTTATTAACCTTAGAAGTAAGACTGTATAGATACACAGCTTTTTGGATTATTTTCAATAGTGCCAGTAAATAAGCAGAGACAAAGCTAACATTTTTAAGCCTTGCTTTATGTCAAAGAACTTGAGAATTCATGTATGTGTACAAGCCTAAATTTTGTACATTTAAATACATGTTTGCAGTGGTTTTTTCACTGGGGGATGGAGGGGTGAGGAATAAGTAGGCTTGCATTCTTTCAAGTTCCTGCTGTATTTAATTTAAAATTTCAAAGCTGGCATTTTGATAAAAGACTAATAGGTAATAAATTAGGTCATTAACATCTTGTGGAAAGGAACTGTTCAAGCTTTTATGAGTAAATACCCTTTAATAAAATTGGTTTCTTTTAGAAAAATTATAGCAGGTAATCCTCTTAATTCTTTCTCAGTGAGGTTTGGAAGTCTTCCCTCATTGCCCTCAAAGCTTTACGAATTCTTCTTTTTGGGAATGTTTATGTGTAACCTTGATGATGTTTACTTTCATAGTGAAGGCTGAAACTTGTATCATCTATAGTGAGGTCTCCTTAAACATTGAAATGGAAAAGGATATTTTATTTTCTCAGTCTTTTGTACAATCTGACTACTGTTGCTGCAAGCAGCCACAACTGATAGACTGTCTACTTTTCTATGTTATATATTACATTCATATATTAGGAGAAGTCACAAACTAAATGAGATTTCCTCAACTAGAACCAAACAGCATATGTTACGTTAAACTCAATCTTTTCTCTGTTATTTTTGATGGACTTCTGTTTTATCTCATTGCATTAGATATGGGAACGTATTTCATCTCATTTGAACAAGAGAAATTGCATCTTGAAGTAGGCTCTCCCTGTGTTTCTCTCCCTCTATTTCTTCCTTATTTCTCTGAATTTCTCCCAGATAAATGTATGGAAACAAGAAGGGCATATTAATTAGTCTGACCTGATGGCTGTATGAATACAGGAGATGCCTTGTTGCTTCTTGCCTGTTTTTATGGACTTGCATTTTTCTGTAGTCAGCATGGTGATAGATAGCAGTGCTACATGACCTTCAGGGCTGGAGAGAGCTATTATGAAAAGTCAGAATTTGACTGAGA
Organism: Calypte anna; assembly: GCF_003957555.1. NCBI lineage: Eukaryota > Metazoa > Chordata > Aves > Apodiformes > Trochilidae > Calypte > Calypte anna. The sequence goes on from NC_044253.1 coordinate 29,513,315, forward strand.
TAGAATGTTTTGTTCTGGTTTTATATTTTCCTTAATTATAACACTATGGCTAAAATATTTCATATTACTTGTCTGCAGCTGTATGTTTCTGCATCAGCCTCTGAAGTAGAAAATGTACGGAAAGCTCTTCTGGCTCAATTTGAGGATGTAAAACTGAAGCAGCAGCTTCAGTTCCAGGAGGAGATTGAGCTGCTGAAGTGTCAGTCAGAGGTACTGCTTGAACAGCAGATTGCACAACTGAAGGTAGAGTCTGATTAAAATGAACTTCAGAGCACTCACTGGTAGTGTGAAAAGTGCTTTCTCTAAACAACAGTCCTTGTGTATATTTATATTTGGTTTGTGATGTGAAAGTTGTTTTTCTTGGTGTCTGCAGAGACTGTGACCTTGGCATGTCATCATCCCTTGTCTACTGCACTTGTATGTATATAGCAAAAGGCATTCAGTGAAGCTTTTGCTGCAGGTGTGGTGACAGTGAGCACTTTGTGCATAAGGGTTTTTGTAGTTGTTGATAATTTCTGCTTTCTTGGGCTCATCATTTGGATTCCAACCTTCCATCTGAGTGAGCATCTTCAAGATGAAAATCATCTTTGGCATTGTATGATGCATGATAGTTGCCTGTTGTCTTCTGAGCCTTGTGCAAAATGTGTTTGGTTAGATGACAAGCACATGGCAAGCTAATAAATTAATGGAGAAGAGAAAGTCTTTGTTAGACGAGTAAGGGAAGCTCACAAACACCCTGAGAGCAACACTTACATTCATCTCAGTGCTGTCGCTATAATGAGCATGGCTTGAGCTCAGTTTAAGTAGAAATATTTCAGACTGGATGAAGTATTACCTTTTTACTTGCTTCTCTTGGGACAGTTCAATAGATTCTTACTGTTCTTTTCAGTGGGACTTCTCTGAACAGTTGCAAAAACTTTGAGAACATGTTGAAAATGTCCCCGTTTTTTTTCCTTCTGTGGGGTCCTCATCATTCCTTGACTTCTCTCTCCGTGGTGATACAGAGAATCATTTGAAACAAGAGATATCAGTGTACCCTGAAAAGCCACTGGAGGTATATTTGGCATTGCTGTCCTTAGCTGAAGAGTCCACTGAAACTGGCCTGGCTGTGCAGATACCTCAGAACTGCTTCCTGCTTTTCTCTCTCTTGTGCTGCCTAGGCACTTGAGTTACTGAGAGGCATTTGAGACACCAGAAACCTCTTTTCTTTGAAATTTTGCCTGGGGTAATTTACTGCTAGTACAGCTTTGTTTTGTTTGATGGTTTATTTTTTTTGTTTTTTATTTATTTTTTAGCTCATTAACTTAATGGCTGGTGTTTTGTCCCAGAAGAGACTGACTGGATCTCTTAGCAACATTAGGCTGGGATGTGTCATGGTCTGATGCAGGTTTTTACACTGAGCCTTCCCTGCCTGCTTTCCTCAGTCAGTCCAAATCCTGGGACTGTCTTTATGCCAGCCAGCTTCTTTCTTCTCCCCTATCAGATTTTAGGTATTCAGAATTCCTTCCTATAGTCTAATGCACTCTCTTTAGTGGGTGCACTGAGATCTTTAGAGACAGTTCACAAGTTTAATGTACTGGTGAAGGAAATTCCTCATCCTCCTTTCTGTCTGTTAATATCTTGCTGACTGCCAATCGTTCTGCTGATTCAGTCTACTCAGTGCAAGGACTGGCTGAGTCTTCAACAAAGGATCCAGGCTACTACCTGTGTTCTTTTCTGTAATCTTATTTCATGCCCTGGGGCAAAACTATTTTCTTGACTTTTCTTGACCAATAATAATAAAAAAAGGCAGTTATCACTTTGGAGTGTACTGGTGTTCATAAATCAGATTGCACAGGATTTTTTCCTAATGTGATCAAGAAGACTTATTTCCCAGTTTGGTGTTAGCAAGACAAGAGGGCACGGTCGCAAGTTGTGCCAGGGGAGGTTTAGGTTGGATATTAGAAAGAATTTCTTTACAGAGAGGGTGATCAGACATTGGAATGGGCTGCCCAGGGAAGTAGTGGATTCTCCATCCCTGGAGATATTTAAAAAGAGACTGGATGTGGCACTCAGTGCCATGGTCTGGCAACTGCAGTGGTAGTGGATCAAGGGTTGGACTTGATGATCTCTGAGGTCCCTTCCAACCCAGCTGATTCTATGATTCTGTGATTATGATCAGGATTCCTTTTAGCATCTTTTTGGGAGGGATGCCAACATCTTGTTTTATTTCCCTCATTTGCTGATGCAGGAGTGGGGGCTATCTAATAATCCCTTCCTTTAGAATGCTTTAGAGCACTTGGATGTGAGATCCAGTTTAATAGCTTCTAGATCATGTAGCTATGTAAATCTACCTTGTAGCTTCTCAGTATGTTCTAGTAAATCACTTCTCCTCTGTGGAACTCAGTAGTACAGTGCATGTTTCACTACTTGCAGTCAAGTGAAAGTGGCTCCTGCCCATTTGCCTCAACTTCTCTGTCTGACTCCTGTTCCTTATCACTGTCTCAGCAGTCTGAAATGACCCAGCTCTCAGTGAGCACATTCAGATAGTTTGTTTGCCTACTTAACCATATTTAAATCATAGTTTTGGCATAATTTTTTTGATTTGGGATATTAAATGGGGAAGTTGCTACTGGTTAATCTGAGAGGTCAGGTGTGCACATTTAAAGAAAAAAAAAGAAAAAAGAGGGAAGAATTGTTGTGGGATTTTTGAGGGTTGGTTGCTTTTTTTTTTCTCTGTAAATCAAAGTATATCTGACTTCTGCAGGATGAATTTGAAGCTGAAAAAAAGGCATCACTACATGACAAGGAGCAGATGTTGATTCAGGAGAGGGAGAAGGCACAGGCTGCTCATCAAAAGGAGCAGGAGATGTTATCAGCCCAGCTACAGGAAAAAGCAGCAATAATTATCCAGGTGTGTGGAAAATATTTTAAAGCTACACTTTAAATGTGTTTTTGTGGTTTTATTTTAGCACAGTGCTCAAGGTGCATATAAAGGGACTGTGTGTGTACTTATTTGGTATATTGGGCTGTTCTGTTGGGCCTTGATATTTAGTGGGAAAACCAAGAGGAACACTAAGGATTTCCTCTACTGGAAGAAATATGTTACTGTTTCCTGCTCTTCATGCAAGATTTGAGTGGTGAGAAAACTGGCAGGGGAGTAGAATACTTTTCTCCCCAATAAATGTCTTGACTAATTTTTTTCTCTTACTTTTGAGCCAAACTTTCTAACAAAACAGTAGTAGTTTGGTAGCAAAATGTGGGGATCAAAGTAGGTATATACCTATACATATATGTATGTATATATATCATAGTGGGATGGATGTGTCATCTAAATATATAAATATGAAGACAGGGGACATTTTTTTAGAATATTGTTTTCAGGCAGAGTCTGTAAAGCAAAGAAGACAGCTGACCAGCACTGATGATACCAGATCAGTTTGCTGATCAGGTTTGTGCACTATGGTGTTAAAATTTGTTTTAGGATATTGCTTTGTCTTTGAGGCATAACAAGGAAAGCAAACTAAATTATGACCCCCTAAATGACCTAAGTTATGATCTGAATTCAGTTATTTACAAATGTTTTGTACTGCTTGTATGCACAGGGTCTGAATGCAAGTGAGACAACTTCCTGAAGCAGAAACATCAGAAAAGGAGAAATAAAAAAACAACCATTAATTTTTAGTTTTACTGCTGCCCTTCATTTCTAGTACTTGTGGAAGCAGGCTCACATAACAGCAGACCACGAGTGTGTGAATATGTATGAAGTTATGAAGAGTTAAGATCATTGGGTCCAGTTCATAGTTTAGGCAAAATGATGGATTTTGTTGCATTGTTACTGTGTTTCCCAGCTGGAAAAGAAATTGGAGTCTTTGAAGCGTGAAACAGAGGAGACCAACTCTGAACTGGAGACACTTCTTCAGCGGCGGGACAGAGAAAACCAAGAAGGAGGAAATTTGGTGGCCATGTTGAGATCTGATATTGAGCAGTCCAAGGATGAAAGGTTTGTGTATCATGGGAAATATGGAGAAGAGTAAGGTTGGCTTTTTTTTTTTTTTTTTTTTTTAATTTTGGAACTTCGGTTTTCCATATTCTTTAATCTTGGAAAAAGCCAGGATATTAAGGAAACTTCTCCTTCATAGGAAACTTTCAGTCCAATGTGGATTGATATGTTATGTCATTGAGATGTGTGGATAGGAGAGAATCTGACAGTAGGTTCAGTGTCTTAAATAAAGTGCATGCAATTTTTGAAGTTCTTTATATACTTTTTTTTTCTAGGAAGAATCTGCAGGAGTCTTATCAGCATGTTTTGAAATTGCTGATTGAGATGGTGAAGTCCACAACTGCTGTTGAGGATCTTATCTGTAGCAAGATTGGTCTTTGCCTTGATGACAGTCTGGCTTCTGGGGATTCTAGGGAAGCTCACAGTATTATGGAAGAAATGGGATTCATGCAATATTTCAAATCCAAAGAAAAGCATCACCTTGAAAAAGGTGAGAGAAATCTGTGTGACTAGAGACAGTCAATTTACATTCTTGAAAAATGCCTCTTCATTTCCTTTTATATGCATGAGGTTCAGAAAGAGGGTATCTCTTGTTAGTGTTTTCTGTGTCTCTTCCAAAGCTGCCTCACACTTAAGATGGTGTCTCTCAGTGTTCTTTTTATTTCCAAGCTTTGTGAAAGACTGTCTTGATTTGTCAGCATTCAGTTATTGATGTGGACAGGTTTATGCCATGTAATACATTTTCAAGATCAAGCAATGTCACTGCCTGATGCCAGTTGTTACCTGAGTGGCTGGCTAGTTCTGTGTCACTTTCCTGTGTGTTCAAATTGCTTCTTTTCAGCATATGAGCTGCTGGATGAAACTCTCCCAGAACACAACCAGCTGTCTCCAGTGGCTGACGAGGAGTCTGAACTGAGCCAATACTTTTGTGAAAGTGTTTTTGCAAAGCCAGAACTGGCATGTGAAAATGAAGAAATGATAGAGAAAATTGGTCATCGTTTGCGCACTGCGGTGGAGAGACTTCTGGAACTGGTTACAGAATCAACTAAACAAGTAAATTTTAAAAATCTGTTTAGATGTATAGTTATACATAGTTATAGATATGTAGTTATACTGCAAATGAAAACATGGGAAACATGGTTTAAGGCATATGTATTTAGCACTTTGTAGGATTTGACATGTGAAGGAAAGCATTTTGTTCTGAATATATGACAATCTTATCAGCATAGGGAGGCATCTGCATCCTCTGCTCATTGCAATAGGAGTTTTGCCCTTATTGTATAATATTTTTATAAACAAGACTTTCTTCTAGCAGATTGTATAGGAAGTCTGTAAGGTAGTTGCCCTAAGCAGATTTAAACTGGGATTTTTTAGATACAGTTGGTATCTTCAGAAGACCAAGTTAAGGTGTTCTGAGGGGTTTTCATTTTACTTCACATCAATACTTCTTCAACATTAAAAAGTAGGTTAAAGAAAACTCAGTCCCATGTTAAAATGGGGATATATAGGCAGCACAAAGCAAACATCCTTGTAATTACATACTGTTTCATTGTGATAAAAGGAGCTGAACTCGTTATCATCAGAGAACGAGAGTTATTTCCATAGTGAGTTTTGCAGTGTCTAGATGTTCAGCTTTGGGAAAAGAAGTTGGAGGTAGATTCCAGAGTACTGTATATAGTTACAGGATTGAATTTAGTGCTCAGTAATTAGCTTGCTGAGTAAGGAAGTCCTAATTTAAGAGTAAACATGGAGGGAGAATGTATCTGAAATTTATCATCTTGTGAGTTATTTTGTGCAACCAAGAGGTAAGTGTGATACATATATTCACCATCTTCAAGAATCCCTTGTAGAATGAGGTACTTGAATTTGTGCTTTTGGGTAGTGATGCTGGTTCTACTCCCATGTGGCTAGCTTGTGGTTAATACACTTGCCCAAGCCATGGCAGATCTAGGTTCTGGGTCATAAGGAAAATATGCTTGAATGCAACTCATCCCTGTGAAATGGCCTTTCCACCAGAATAAGCTTAAATGTCAAGTAAATGGGCATGGGACTGCTCTGTGTTCCTTTCCTTTCAGCTTGATATAATGCACATAGGGATAAATAGTCTCAGAGAACTGGTGACATACCTTGGAAACCTGATGATACAGTGACTTCAGTGTCTATTAGATGTGCCTGAAGTTTTTGTAGACTTTAAGTGCAAGGAGGCTTTGGATTTCAAGTGTCTCAGCAGTTGTCAAGCTGAGCAGTTTAGCCTACAAGGGGGTGTGTCTCTATTCAAGCAAAGAAACTTCTGTGCCTAAGGAAGATCTGTGGCAAAAATACAGATATGAGAGTACAGGGAGTGCCCAGAGTGTCCAGGGGTTTTGGGCAAAGTCAATCCTGTACTAAAATGAAACTTCAAAACCTGAACCTTGATGCATAAACATTATAAAAATAAATATTAAATATAAGTATTAAGAGGGGTTTTGTTTAAATGGCTGTAGTAGTGTTACGCTGCACATGCATCCAGGAACTGATGTTGGAGGAAATGGTTTACTTTTAGCTGGAGAAAATGCATGAAAACCACGCACAATTTGAAGAAGAATTCAGCCGACGGAATCGGGAAACTGCCCAAGTGGTCAGTCAGCACCAGGAGCTGATGGAGTGCCTCAGTGAGCAAAGTGAGGCCAAGAATCAGCTGGCACTTGAGCTTCATAAAGCAGAGGGTAAGAAAACTAAGCCAGTATGAAGAGATTTCACTGTCATTTGTTCCTTGCTCATTCTTGCAAATATTTGTAATATGGTTTCTGTGTCTCTTGTTGTAGATTTGGCTGTATACAATGCATTTTCTGCATTTCAGATTACTAGTTTACTTGAAGCATGGGTCTTATCTTGGAAATTACTACTTAATTCTCTTCATGCATTTCCCTGGGGCAAGTGTGATAGTTCTTAGTCCTGTATTTGTGCCACTGACTGTGTGTGAAAAATACTGTTTTAAAAAAACAATGGCTTGCATTCCTGTGTGTCTAAAACATGGAGCTTGGATTATTGAAAAGAAGATTTACTCCCACTGTCTACCTGTCTGACTTTGTTATGGTTCCTGCTCAACCTTTCCAGTGTTTGGTGGTAGTTTGGTCATAAAGAGATTCTCTAAGAAGAGGCAAAAAGGCTGTGGCCATTGATCTTGCTGCTGTTGTAGACTCTCTCTATCATCAGTCTAATTTACCCTTCTGAAGATTACAACTTGAGGACTTTGCCTTTAGGCAGGAGAAACTTTGAGGGTTTCTGTGTCCTTTTAGTTGAAGTTCTCTCCCTAATCATGTCTTTCTGCTTTCCATTCCTCCTCTTAGTCATAGTCCTTTAGGCATACTTGGTATTTTCAAAACCCTTTTTCCCTCCTTTGCATGAATCATTGCTGAATTTCTTTGGCTCTGAATATGAAACTTGATCCTCCTTTCTGGTGATTGTTTCCTTGAACCTCAGCACCCAGCAGAGGATGCCAGGCTATGAAATGTGAGGTGGTCCCAGGCCATCAAGGCTTAAAAAAATCATCTCCTATTATCTGCATTCTTAGAGGCATTTTGTGACAGGGTAGCCTCATAAAATCTGTTAGAATACATTAACTGGTACTTGTAATGTTAGAATACATTAACTTACTCTTGAAGATACTTCAAAAACTATCTACAGTGTAAATTTTTCATCTTGCACTTCTTCCTTTGTCCATTTTTTGCAAAATGGTGTATACTGTGTTTTAAAGCTGCTTTTTTCTCAGAGATGAGTTTCTCTCTTGCCTTATTTGTGTTCTGACTTGGGATTTTAGGCATCATTGAAGGCTATGTTGCAGAAAAAGCTGCCTTGGAAGAGGCCTTGAACCTGAAAGAGGAATCTGAACGTCGCCTTGTTGTGGAGCTGGAGAGTATGCGTGAACGCTTCCAGGAGCTAACCCAGGAGCAAGCAATTCTGGGTGAGGAGTGGGTGAGGACACTTAGTGGAAAACAAAATAGTTTTCAGTCAGGATACATGGCCATGTGTTTTTATCATTGTGTCATTCTTTGGCCTCAAGGCTTAGTGAGCAGCTCAGTCTGGTACAGAGGCTAGCAGGGTCTTCTGTAAAAGCAGAAATTAAAATCAAGCAATTCTGCTTATCAGACAATATTACTCTTAGTTCAGGTTGCTGCTGTAGTCTTATGCTTAATTAGAAATTGGAAGTGTCTGAGAAAATGAAATGTGTATTAATTACAGGCAGTTCTTTGCCACAGATAATTAGCACTCAGTAACTGAGATGCTAATTTGACACTGCAGTCAAAGACAGGAGTTGGAGCTTCAGAATTTTTAACTAAGGACTAAGGAGAGAGCTTAATAATGACAGGAGAAATAAAATATTCCTGGAAGGCTGACTGGAAAGATGTTGATAATCAAACTATCTCTTTGGGTTGAACAAACTGAATGAGTATGCAGGAACTCAGAACTAGGTTGTGCTGGTTCTTAATGATGAATCTGAGAGTCATTTAAATAGTATTATATAGTTTTGATTTCTTGAATTTACAGCCTTAATATTGTTCTAGTACTTCTTGAGATTCTCACCTTCCAGTAGAAATTTTATTATTTGAGATCACTGCCTTTCCATTTCTGATAATTCCAATGTTACACAACACTCAACAATGCTCCTGCAATATCACCTTCAGCTACAGTTTGCCCAGACCTTTACTGGCTGAGCAGGCCATGTAACAGGTAGTTGTACACAGTGCATGCTTAGGTCAGAAATAAAGAGATCAAGAAACAGTTTTCCAATTAACTTCTCTGTTGTCATTAGTAGAGGGATGTAAAGCTCTAGGTTTCAAGATGTAAATCCAGAGTTCTGTAGTATGGATGTGTTTGATTAGACACAGTCTGTATGTTGCCATTATCTTTCTGCTTCCAAGGAGCCTCTGATGTAGACTCCTGCCTGGCTTTCAGCCCTCCTGTAGCTCTTCTCTGCCTCTTGTATCTCCCCCTCCTCATCTTTTCTTCACCTTTGCTTTTCTTCCCCTCTTTTCTGACTCTTGACTTCACCATTGTCCTGCTCTGGTGGGCTGCTATCTTTCTGTGCTCAACCTGTCAAATACAGTGCTATTGAAATACTCAGGCTGCACAAAGTCATGGAATGGTTTGAGTTGGAAGGAACCTTTAAAGGTCATCTAGTGCAACCCTCCCGGAGTGAGCAGAGGCAGCTTCAGCTACAGCAGAAGAGAACATATCAGTTGGAATCATGTCATCCAAATGTCTCTTAAACACTGACAGCAGGGGGGTATTGGCCACCTCTCTAGGGTTTGATTGCCTTCTCAGTAAAGAGACTTCATGGTAAGTCCAAGCCTCTCCTGGCACAGCTTTGAACCATTGCACATGTTCTGTCACTGGATCCTGAGGAGAAGAACTCAGGACCTCTCTCTCTCCATCCCCTCTTCAGGAAGCTGCAGAGAGAATTGAGGTCACCCTGTAACCTCATTTTCTCCAAACTAAGCAAATGCAAATTCTTAGCTGCTCCTTGTAGGACATTCCTTCCAGCTGGATGAGGTTGCTCCAAGCCCTGTCCAACCTGCCATTGAATGTTTCCAGGGATTGGGCAACTACAACCTCTCTGGGCAACCTGAACCAGTGTTTCACCACTGTTATAAAAAAAATTCTTCCTTGCATTGTCTGAATCCACCCTTTTTTAGTTGAAAACCATCACCCCTTGTCCTGTTGATGTATTAAGATGTGTAGTACTTGTGTTAGTGTTAAACATTTTATCTGTCTCTGAACCTCTCCTATGATGACATCTTAATATCATTCTGTTACATCACAGGAAACTTGAATTATGATCTTGTGCAGGTTGTCCTAGCTTAGAGCCTATGCTCATTTGCCCCAGTAAGCAGAGGAAGAGGTGGGGGCAGAGCTCTCTTCCTCAGGGGAAAGGCACTAAATGCCTGTTGTGCCTGCTTTACAACAGTGATTAGGACCTTGTGTAGTGTATCCTGCAGGAAATGCAAAATAATTCCATCAGATTGTTGAATGGAAGTATGTGTGTCATGGGTGTGCAAGACAGGTTACAGTCTGAGTCTTTGTCAGTGAGTTCTGCTGGACTGCATCCTGCTTTGAATCTCAATCAGGAACTAAGATGTTTGAGGCACTAATTACTCCATCTCCATCTGGGGAAATTTGCCAGAAGAGAATATTGTTTGTTTTGGAAAATGCATAAGACAGTAGCCAAGAATGTTATGACAAACTTGTATAGTTATGGTGTGAAACTGTTTCTCTAGAAGCTCCTGTCTAATTACAGACATGCATCAATGTATGTCATTAGGAGAACTGTGTCTTAGTAAAGATGAAATGCATTTTTGCCAAATCTGCACTATCTGTATTAATACAAGTTTTTAGTGCTTGAGAAGATGGAATGGATTGTAATATCCTACTCTTGTCTTGTATGTGTCTGTGTATTTCAATTTCTAGGAACACCTGCTGCAAATGTAGCACAAAAAGATGGTTCAGGTTTGTTACAATGAAGGGTTCCTTTCTGGTTTGTGTTGCTGTAACACTGAGTGACTGAATTGAATTGATTTTATTTTTGACAAAGAGGAATAGTACTTCATAAATAGGCCCAATAAATTACTTGGGTTATAAATTTCTTGGTAAAAATAATTAACTTTTGTGATGCATCAGAAAGCAAGTAAGACTATTCAATTAATTGTTCAGTATTTAAAAGAAAAATATTCTTCTGCTGTTAGGCTTAAAATGTATTGTGCCAATCTTTGTGTTCACTGGCTTTGGGTTTTTTTGAGAGGCTGGAGTCCATTGTAAGCTTGCTATAAGCATCTAATGCTACACAGTGGGCTCTTAAAAAGTTTAAATTTGTCCCTTTTTCCTCTTTAAAGGGAAAAAATGGATTTGTGGTGATGTAAAATGGAGTGCTAAAAAAATACAGCCAAAGCTGAAGGAAATTTAAGGGAGACTAGAGAAATGCTATTGAATGGCTGGGTAGAACAGAAATGGAGAGCAAAATGATGAGAGGCTGGTTATGGGAGGAAAGATGAAACCAAAAACCAGCAAGAATGTTCTGTAGAATTTTACGATGTCTTTGGAAGTCTGATGCTGGGGTAACATTTGTAGATGCCAAATTGAAAGAGGCTTTTTTTCCCCTTCCCAACCGAAAGTGAGCCTAGTTACCTCCTGAGGAGCAAACATCTAGATCTGATGAATTAGTAGTTCCCATGATTGTTGGGTAAACCAGGTCTCTCAAGTGAATGAAAGAATTGTTTAGATAAATTCCAGTTATGAGTTAAAAAACTGCAGTGAGCCCATTACTGTAGTTATTTCTTCTCACCATTCACATATCCCTGAAATACTATTTTTATTTAATATATATTTGGTAGCCACCTCACTCCTGAAATTTGCTACTGCCTGCTCAATGAGAGGGAATGTTGAACTGAGCTGTTTGGGAGTGGTTTTGGGGACTGGTGTCCACCTGGCAGCTGCAGTCCAGCTCTTGCCAGCAGCTCATTAGAACTTGAACAGTTGCTGAGCCCCCTCCCAAATCATCCTCTTTCCCCCACTCCAGCCATCTGCAGTACTGTTCCTCTGGTTTGGAATTGTTTGTAGTGTGTGGAAAATACAGTAAATAAAAGCATTGTTTGGAGTTGATTGACATAGCTTGTTCCTTGCAAAGCTGATGTCTCTTTTTTGATGTGGAGTACTAATGTGAGTAGAATGGTTTCACTAATTCGCTTAGAATGAAGCTTGGCATTTGCTAATGATGATCTTGGCAGCAGGGAGGAGTGTGCCAGGGCATTACTAAAGTGGTATTGCATGATCTGAGCTAGCATTAATAAAATAGCAGTTTTGTCCCTGTGATCCAGTGTGTGATCTGGTGATCTATTTGTGTTGCTTGAAAATGTACTTATGCACTTGGGGAATGTGTGCTTAAAAAAAAAATTTCAAATCAACAGATTGCTGAAAGAGATTGCATTTACTCAGATTGTCAAAATTTGATACCTGCTTTCTATGAAATATTCTCAAGTCCATGTAGAATCTGCTACTGTAATTGCTTTTTTCCTCATTAAGTTGCATTTCTGTCTGAGGAGATTACCATGATTGTTTATCTGTTTTATCTAATTAATATCTTGTTGTTTAGAAAACAATAGTGTTCCTTATAAAGATAAGGAGTCAGCTCATTAATGACCATGTTTCTTAGGATATAGAAGGAAAAATTCACATATACATTATACCCTGCCCTCCTCTGGACACGGTGTGTAAGCAAGTACAGTAGAGTCCTATTTTATTCCCATCTCCTGCAACACACAGTACCTGGTAAAAGATTTCCTCTGTGGTGCAGCTGTGGCTGGGATCCACTCTCCTAAAGGATTGCAGGTTTTTCTGTGCTGTGTTTCAGCTTTGGATAGCTTATCTCTGATGCATCTCATGGCTGTTACAGCTCCACATGGGTTGTGAGAGAAATTACATTGGAGAAGAGTCTTCATTTACCTGCTTGTGTTCTGTCAGGACCTGGGTCTCATCTACAACTCCCCAAGCTTTGATTAGGAAACTTGAAGCTCAGTTTGAGTGATTATTTAGCACTGTGCTGGAAAAAGTCAGGAGTGTGGCACAGCAATGGTGCTGTTTTTTTTACTGGGTAGGTGTATGAGGTGCCCACCAGGTAATTGCGAGTCTGCAAAACTGCTGCTCAGAGGGAAATGCCACTGGAATGTACTGGTGGATTATCACTCAAAGGCAGAAAGGACTTACCAGGATCAGAGCTTTCTTAGATACATAGGCTGTGAGTATATATCTAACAATTCTTGTGTCCTTTTATCATAAAATCCCCGACTGATTTGGATTGGAAGGGACATTAAAGAATCATCCAGTTCTTTTTGCTTTTGTCAGTCAGTTTTTTTCTTCAGCTGATGTGTGTCACACTCTCACATGGGCAATGTACACTTAAGGTGTGCATCTCAAAGAATTCAAGTGACTGCTAAGCATCTTTTTGCCCATTTCAGTTGCTTTCAAAAGCTACCATGGGTGCTTTGCAAAACTGACAGACTGTTAAGTAATCCAGTACAATTCCACATCTGCTTAGTTTTCTTTTGCTCTGTTAACCTATATGCTTTATCTTGCATATTTTAATATTTTCTTTAAGGAGAGAAAGTATAATTGCTAGAGTAAGAGACCAGGGAATCAACGGGGTTGCTGTGGACCTTGAACTCATGTTGTCCATATTTCTGTCCCAAACCAGAATATACTTTACTTGTTTCTCTTTGTCCAGCCTTTGTTTTTGTGTTCAAGTTATTTTTAGCTAAATTCACATTAAAATAGCTTTTCTCTAGGTGCATTCACAGTAAAGTCTTGGCTTGGGTCTTCTAAAAGGTGCATTCAATGTATCCAGCTGATGGGAAATGCAGTTTGTGGGTATAAATCAGCTCTTTAACTTACAAAAACTTCAGCTATCTGCATTTTCAGAGTTGTGGGGTTTTTTTTGGTGTTTTTTTCTTTTTTGCAGTCTGTATAGAGCAAATGTGTGCTGTCCTTCCCTTGAGTGTTTTTTTCCTTTGTCACCTCAGAACTGGACTCTTTTTTTTATAAGCATGACTGGATGTTGGAGTAAGAGGGATCTTGGCATGGCAGTTTGGGGGAATTGAGAAATCTATGAATGATTGGCTTTAGTGGGAAGAGATTTGAAGTAGGATGGAAATTTGGGATGGAAAGGGTGGCAAGGTTTTAGGACAGAGCACTGAAAGATGGGGTAGTTGGAAGGATGCATATGAGAAGCCCCACAGTGGAGTGTAGGGCTTAAATTTAGGGGTGGAGCACATCCAGAATGGAGTGATTAGCACACTTAGAGCGGAGTGAATTTGGAGGATTGAGGATCTGGCATGGTTTGGAAAGAGCCTCTGGGACAAGAGGAATGTGAAACAGGCTGAGAGGGCAAGGACCAAGGGAGGTAATTTGAAGGACTCCTGGTTAGATGGGGTGGAGTGCTCTGTAATTGAGGTCTCCAGGAGTAAAGATGAAAACTTTGTGTGCCCAGAATGGGTGCCAAGATTCACTTTGGGATTGAGAGCCCATGTCCTCTGTTAGTTCATTGCACAGTAGTCTCACCAGCGATGGCTTTCAGAGATGTGATGGGCAGCCAAATATCAGGCTTCCTTTTGTGACTCTTGCCATCTCAGGCAATGTTTCTTTGCTTTTGGTGTTGTCCAAAGTGCCTCAATTTAACCCTGTTTTAAAATCAAATTGATTTTTGTACCTTGTACTAACTTTTGTCAGTGTTATAATTGTTCCAATTTTTGTGTTCTTGTTCAGGTCTACTCAAGGAAGTAGAATTTTTAGCAAAGGAGAAACTAGAGCTTCAGTGTCAGGCAGAAAAGGACCATTCCAACTTACGCTCTCAAATGAAAGTTTTGGAGGTGGAACTGGAAGAACAGCTGCATAGTAATCAAGACCTGGCTACACAGCTATTGGAGGTTGCTGAATTAAAACAGCAAATTCAAGTTCTTGAGAAACAGCTTAAAAACCAGCGGCAATTCATGGATGTAAGCAAGCTTGCTACCACAGATCCATGGTTTTGGAGGTTCCTAAAATGAGATTTTCTGGTTTGTTTGAAATCAAGCCCTTGATATTCTAGTTGTGTAAAAGACTGGCCTTTTTTCCCGTTCTTTCTGATAAAATAAAATAGTTATAAAATTCCCTTTCTGTAGTATTACAGGATTATTTTTTCTTAGTTGATAATTGTTCTTTGTATGTACATTGGAGTAAAAAGTTTTTTTGTCTTTTCTTGTACTTTTAGCTGTGCCTTCAGGACTCCTAAAACGTGTTAATTATTTTTAAGTCAGTTTAGCTTCTTCACCATAAAAGTAAACACCATTTCTTTCATGCACTCAGTATTTTAATAAAATTAAGATTTTCCTAAAAAAGACTTTAATTGTCTCTGACTGGGTTTACAGGAACAAGCTATAGAAAGAGAACATGAACGTGATGATTTTCAGCAGGAAATTCAGAAACTGGAAGATCAGCTAAAACTTTCAGCAAAATCACAGACTTCTGGAGAGACCAGAGAATACAGGGTGAGTAAAAGCACACTTAGTGGCCAGAGGAGTTTGTTTACTACAATTAAATACCAAAACCTATATCATCTTAGGGGACTGGCTCTTGAGAGGCTTTTTTTTTTTTAATAGAAATAAATGTTGTGTGTATTACAGTAAAGTTTCACAGCCTGTGACTCTGTTTTAAATTACTGAGAAGGACAAGAATCCACACTGTGCTCTGCAGGGGGGTGTACTTTTGGTCCTAATGTGTTTATTTCTTCCAGCTATTTTAGCTGTAATAAGATATGTTCTTTGCCTGCATGTTTTGTCCCATTTAAGTTTGTAAATCAGTCTTTTTTACAAATTTTCATTTGTTTGATGCTTATTTTCAAAGATTAACTTTTGCTTTTTTGTTTTTGTTTGTTTCCCCATATATAAATGAATATTATACAGAACTATGAATTGATTCTACAGGTATGGAAAACAGCATGAACATCTCTTTAAGCTCTTTCCTTGTCCTTTCAATCCCTTCTATTCTTTAGATCTTCTTTGGATTTTTTCCTGTTCTTGATATGTCAAGTCTCTTTCAGCTTGACTTGGAGATGGAAGGACACATGTTTTAGGGTGGCAGAATTCTTGCAGGGTGTGAGGAACTGCTTTCAATTTAATTTCCTGTACATGAGTGTATCAGTCTCCTGGCTTCTTGCTCAGATGCATTACAGGCAATTATTGTATAAGAGCTTTTTGGTTTGATAGGAGAAGTGAAAGAAGAGTTTGGAGTGTGAAACAAGGGTCATAGGATTACAGTGATAAGCTGTGCCTTACCTAGCCTTCAGGTTTTGCCTCTGGCACTGCTCTTAAAATGCGTATACTTAATTTCATTTCCATCTGATCATTTAGGTACAGGTTATGAAATGCTGTACCTCAGTACTAGAGAAGCAAGCTTTGTAGGAACAAGTGAAGCTTTGTTAAAATGAATTTTCCATGCTGGAAGGCACCTGATTGCCAGTTGCCTTCTGTAACCTCTGACAGGACTTCATCAGGCTTCTTAAGAAGTAAAGCAGTATCATTCTACTTAATCTCTGCTTCTTAATTGCATGAATGGGATTCCCTGGCACTAAAGTTTTCTCCATACATCACACACACAGCCTGTGTGCTATTTACACTGTGGTGAAGAGCAGGAAAAGAAGGGCAATGTTTTTGTTTTGAGGGCCATACAACTTGGTGAAGAGCTGTTTGTATCTCTGTGGCAGCCTTTCCATTATTCTTGGGCATACAGAATCATAAAGAAATACATCAAGTTACTCAAGATATGTGAAAGGCCACAGCTTGGTTTCTATCCAGGTTGTTAGGTGAATGACAGTTAATTACTGGTGTGCCTTGTTGCTTAATAGAAATGAAGAGTCAAAAAACATTAAGACCATCTGTTGTAATATTGCAACCTCTCTTGGAAAGGATTAGAATTTAACTGGAGAAAAGCACAGAAGCAAGGACACTCAGCACGTGAGATTTGTGGATATAGTGAGGTATGCACACAACTTGTGCCCAAATAAAATGTCAGGATTTACAGTTGTTTAATGCAGCTGTAATTGCTTAACTCACTCTGTAACAAATCCAATCAAGTCAACTTCTAATCCCTGCATGTAGGAGTTGCAGCAAATTCGTGGTTGTTCTCTCTGGTCCCCTCTGGGCTCAAAGTATATATGAGTAGGATTATTTTGCAAAAAGAGTTCTGGATGGTACTGGAAGCTACAGGAGAGTGCCATGAGGGTGAAAGTTGTGCAGGTGTGCAGCACTAAGCTTCCTATAAAATGCAGTATTAAAAACCACGCTTTTTGTGTGGAATGTGTCTCAACTTCTGGGATTCTGCTGCCAAAATTTCGTAGGATTGGAAAGTACTAGCTTCCTGAAAGATTTTTTTTATCTTTTATCTTTACTCTAAAAGCCTGTGTTGTGCTTAATACTTGATTAATTGCTGATGAGGTGGGAAGGGAATAGGATGTATACAGAGATAAGTGAATGTATTTATTCCTGTAAGCAGTTGAAAATGTAATGTTGAACACTCCTGGTATCCTTAACTAGTCTGATACTCTCCATACTTACTAATTTGTCTAAATTAACTATTCTTCTGCATTTTGCTAGAGGGTCTTTTTCTGCTTTAGTAATATCTGTACATACCTGTTCTATATCAGTACCAAGAATGTTTCTAATACTGAATTGGAATCAGCATCAATTCAGACACTTATTACTGAATAATGTTTATTTTTTAAAAATGTTGCCTTCCTTGCTACTTGATACCAAATTATTTCTCCTTTAGAAGGCTTCCTGTTGCTTTTCTATCTGAGCTTGCTTTCAGTGTGCTCAATGACTTTATCCCTTCCAATGTACTCTGTTACACTGGGTTCTCTCCTGCCTTTGCTACCCAACAAAGCTCCTAGCCTTGCCTTCACCTTATTTACTGGGATGAATGAGTGACAGTTTTCCTGCAGTTCTGTGCATGATTGGATCTCAGTGAGCTCAAATGCCAAATTGTTATGCTCTTCATATCTAAGAAGTTTTTGGGAAAAGGACCTGTTCTGTGTTGGCTACTGTAAATCTGCTTTGCAGGCGTTGAGTACATTATGATGCATATTTATCTTTCCGTGCTTGGCATCTTCCTTTAAACTGGATCCTCTTTAATTAATGGAAGAGGATTCTGTGGTTACAGAAATACATCCAATGCTATTAGTAATAATTGATATAAAGCTTTTTTTTTTTTTTTTAAGTCTTAAAAACAATCAAAATAACTTCACACCACAAGGCCACTTTTTTATTACCTCTGGCTTGTGAGAATATGCCTTCATCCAGCACTTTGCTAGAATGCTGCAAATATTGAGAGTAATCAAATTAAGAGCTGATGCATTTGGAAAACAAGATTGCAGAAAGTTACTTTTTCATCCTTTCTGTCCACTTCTGGTTTTACTTTCATTTGGGATTTTAGCATAGTTTAGTCTGTAGTACCACCTTCTGTGCCATGAAATTATTCTTGCTTCTAACTGGAAGTTGGTTGTGTTGCCTGAATATGATGTGATTTCTGTATAGGTGGAAACGTTGCAAGCAGAAATAAAAGAGAAGATGGACGGTTACAATAAGCTGTTGTTAGAAAAGGAGCAAAAACAGCAAGAAATTACAGCTCGTGATAAAGAGATAGAAAAGCTGGAGGCACAGGTCCGAGAACTGGAGCAGAACAGTGCTGAAGTCTCCAAAACTGTACACTGCTTGGAACAACAAGTACAAAAAATGAAGAAAGTGGAAACAGAACTAAAACAAGTAATTTTTATATACTTACTTAAATATAGGTCACATTATGCAGACAGCGTCCTTATGGGGGACATAAGTAAGTGACTGTGCTGTGGTGTTGGTTGGGACTATCCCTGGTGCACCTAGTGGTGAGTTAAACTGTTGCATTAATAGCAGCATAATATTGCTGACAGTTTTTAACACACTCTATGAATCATAAGCCTTATTATTGCAGCTTCTTGGATCATGTTTGCATGAATCAGATGCTCTTTTGCTCCTCTGGAAGGTTCTGAGAAGATAGTGTCACTGATTGTTAAACACTGTGGGTCCTTAATAAGCAAGTTTCAAGTCCTGTTGTCCAAATAGGTACTTTGCTCCTGCTGCTGAGTGTCTTCAGAGCCAGATCTCTGTGCCATAATACAAAATTTTTATTGCTTTGTTACTGCTACAGATCAAATCGCAGCTTAGAGCCAATGGAGCTCTAAGAATGATCACATACTGTGATCATTACTTCAGTAAAAATATACTTGATGCTAATGGCAATTAGGTATTTTTATTGTTCCCCAAATGCCAACATATGAAAAAGGTAGGCATTGCAGCTGAAGGAGACCTGTGCTAATAAGAGAGAGCTTAGGGAAGAGTAATTTTGAGAAGAAAATGGCATCCTTTTGTGAAGAATACTGACTAAACTCACAGCTAGCAGGTACAGTTGTCCTGCTGTGGTGCATGGGGCAGAACTTTGTGTTCTTCTGTCCAAGTCCTTTCAGCTGTTCAGGTTGTTGGTATTTAATGTTGACACTTTGGCTTGAGGCTGTGGAAATGGGCCTTATTTAGGGAGTCTGCTATTCTACATATTTTGTTACTTGTGAAAGAAGATAACACAAAATCATTTCAGTTGGAAAAGACCTTTAAGATCATTGAGTCCAACTATAAACCTAATGCTGCCCAGTCCACAAGTACAGCATGTCCATAAGTGCTGTTTTAGCATACTTGGAATATAAAAAAAGGATGAGTAAGAACAAATGGTCTCAAAATAGTTGTATATTGGAACCTTTTGAGTAGAAAAGAAAATAGAGATGCCCTTGAACCATGCTACAAGGCAGGTCTGAGTTTCAGGCCATTAGACTGTATCTGGTTGGACATCCAGAAAAAGGTTTTACAATGAAGTTGCGTTACATAAAGCTCTGGTTTTTGTCTGGGCTGCTGCTTGTTTTTGCTGGGTCACTGTAGCAACCTCAGGACTTAGCAACTGGAGACTGCAAGGGAAAACTTAACTCTTGTGTGTTGAGCCCTGCTGACACCGAGAGCCATGGCAGAGCTGCAGCTCTGCTGTCCAGTAGACGCTGAAACGTCTGAGGTAAGGCAGAGCAGTTCTTCAAGAATCTGGATTTGTGATTGGAGGTTTTTTGCCAGTGATCAAGATGAGCTTTAAGATGGTGTGGATTATGTCTTGTTTTGGTTTATATCATCTAAAAATCAGATAGGCTCTGTTGTTGCTTGGGTTTCATTGTTATGTGAGGCTTTTCACATACAGCTACAAGATACCTGAAGGGCTGGTTGGTATCATAGGTCCCCCATAATGATAGGAAGAGTTTTCATTTTTCTCTTTAGAACAAAAATATTTCTGTGATAGCCTTTTTTTATTAAAAAAAGTGCAGGTGACTCCCTCAGAATGGGCCAGAAAGCCAACTTCCTGGAGCTAGTGGTTGGCATTCAGATGGTCTATTTAGTATGGACCTGAAGGTTTGGACAGCTTCTTTAAATGCTGTTTTGCATGCTTAAATGCATGCTGTTTTGATGCTGTGATACAGTGTTAACTTTGTCATTGATTTTTTTTAAATTTCATTTTATTAATTGATGTCCCTTTCACTTTAAGTTCAGAAGATGCTATTCATGTACTCTGTAGGGTAAAGATAGTAAATTTTGACAGTATTTGGCAAACCATATGATGAGTCTAAAATAACCCTTCAGCTATAGCTATGTGTATTGAGCTATGTGCAGAATAATTGTTGAACAGCAGTTTTCTTGGCCAGTTTTCCTTTATTCTAATAGATAGATATCTATATTCCTGCTGTCTGGACAACTTCCCAAGTGAAGCTTTCTTCCTTGGACTGACCCAGCTCCTGAGAAGGACTGTGGGAGAAAAAAGGACCAAAAGAGAAGCCTTTAAAAGAAAGAAATAAAAGTAGGGTAGCTTGACAGACCACAGATCTGACAAACTTGTTAGTGCTTTACATTCTGACATGGTGTGATGGTTTTGTAGTAGGTTTTTGATCTACCCCAAATTCTCCATCTTTCACTTTCCTTCTCTTAGATTTAGTTTGGCAAATATATGGTGTCATAATAAATGTGGAAATGGCTGCAAGAATGAGGTGTTTGGTTTTACATTGTGTAATTGAGAAAGTATAATATATCACTGAATGCTAAATTGTCAGAAGTTGTTAAAACTTGGGTTAGAAAAAATTAAGGGGTTAAAACTTAAGTGAGCTAAAAACATTAGGTTGTTTTGCATTCCTAGTTCTATATAGGCCATTGGGATCAGGTACTTGCACTGGAGTTTGTCAGACATGGTAAAGTATTCTGTCAGGACTGTTCTGTTGGGTGGGTAGGTATATTGACAATTAATTCTATCATGAAAAAAATGTTTTACAGGATAAGGATGCATTACAACAGCAGCAGTACAATAACCTGCTTCAGATCTCTGCCCTGCAGTCTAAATTGGATGAAGCCAGGCACAGGGTAGCACCTGATGTCAGTTCTACCCCAGGGCTGAAGGAGCAGCTACAAGCAGAGCAGGAAGCACTTCAGACCAGAGAGAGAGAGGTAAGAATTTGGGGAGAGTCCTGAAAACTGAAGAACTGCAGAAACATTTTGTGCTAACCTGTAGCTGGGAATTTAAGATGTTGAGAAAACCAGTGACTAATGTTACAGTAAATGTGTCTTCTTTTTCAGTGTTCTCTATGCTTTGTTAACTAACCTTCCTTTCCTTTGCTTGGTTCTGTTTTGTCACCCCTTGTTCATCCATTTCCCCTCTCACTGGAAACTGTCTCGTGGTGATTCACATTAACTTTGAGACTGATGAGCATCTGTTGTAAACTGATTTTGCTTTCCTTCCAAAGTTGGAGTGGAAGGTAGATGTATTGTTCAACCTTGAGCAATAATTCCTTAAGAACAAGAGCAACAATTTAGTGTTGTCTGACCACCTCTGTTTTGTGAGCTGGAGAACGTTACCAATGAGTACTTGTGCCTTGTGAAGTTGAAATGCAGTGTAATGGGTCACATTATTGAATCTTTTGTTAGATTTACATGCACAGATGCTTACACACACAACCCTGTATGTTTATGTAATATTACCTAATTATTATACTATCTGTAATACATATACAGTCCAGTTTTGGAGGTGCAAAGAAAAAGGTGGGTGATCCAATTGTGCACCATTGTTTCAAGAGCAGTAAGAGATTAAAGATTTTTTTTTCCAAATGGAGGTTCCAGTTCTCATGAAACCTGCCTCCAGGAGGCACTGAGACTGTCTCGTTCTCAGTGCCCTTATACTTTGCTATCCATTAAGGCAAACAGTTAAAGATGCAAGTGACAAGATCACCATGTTTCCAAATAGCTCTTTGCTCTCCAGCTTTCAAACAGCTGCAAGCAGAGAACTGTGTAGTTACTGACACTTCTAGGCTGAAGGTCCAATGCTCAGAGCTTTTTTGCTTGTTGTGTTAATGGACTAATCACTGCTCAGTTCTGTTTTCTAGGAGAATGAGGAATTGTGATAACTGCTCATAATTACATTTGACATCAAATGCAAACGTGTAACGTGTCTCCTTTTGTTACATGAAACTACATCAGTGGTCAAGCTTTGATTGTTCAGAACATAAATTAACCTTTGTGAGTGGTTAGGTTATTATTTTTTTAAAAGAAAATGGAAAAAACCTTTGCAGTACTTTGGTTTCACAGCTGAGGAAGTTGAACACCTTTTTTGTATGTCAAGTATTTCACCAATGCAAATTGATTAGAGAGAGTTTAAATCATGGAATTTGCTGAAGTTACTTGCTCTCAGTAAAAAAGATGAATGAATTTTTCTCTTTTCTGCTTAAATAGGAGGACTTAATTGAAACAAGTATGTGTTTTCTTCTTTTTAGATTGCAAGCTTATTAGACCAACTAGAACAATATAAAGATAATTTGATCAGTAAAAGTGAGGAGATACTGCAGCTGAACTTGCAGTTAGAGATGCAAAAAAACCTTAGTACTTCCACCATCAGCCAGCTTCAGTTAGAGAATACACACTTGAAGGTAGGTTTCTCTGGCTTTAGTGTGCACCTTTGGAGACCTCCTTTCTTTAGTATTGTTGTCTTCATCTTGGGGTGTTATAAAGAGACACTTACTGTGTTTATTTTGCCAAGCTGAATATTGCACAGCTGTTACAAGGCTAATGCTATAAGGCAAAGAACAAAACCTCCCTGATACTCCAGATTTATGCTTCTGGCATTATCTTGTACACTGCTGTGATTGAAATAAAAAGCTTAGATTTTTCTAGCCCATATAGATTATAAATTACAGTGTTGCCATTTAGTGAACACTGTAGGTAGTTTGGTGTGCATTCCTGACTTCTACCGTGCTACAAATGTTGCGAAGGAACAAGCTGTAGGACGAGAGGAAATGACCTCAAGTTGTGCCAGGGGAGGTTTAGTTTGGGTATTAGGAACAATTTCTTCCCTGAAAGGGTTGTCAGGCCCTGGCACAGGCCTGAGATGTGGTGGAGTCACTGTCACTGAAGGGATTAAAAAGCCAAGTAGATGTGGTGCTGAGGGATGTGGTTTGGTGGTGGATTTGGTAGTGTTGGGTTGATGGTTGGACTTGATGATCTTAAAGGTCTTTTCCAACCAAAACAATCCTGTGATTCTAAGTTAGAACATGGACTGGTTGTCAGTCTGGCAACTAGAGTATTTCTCTTACCTTGAAAGCTGTGAAATGTGGCAACCTAATCCAGTGCTACAAATCTAAACAAAATAGTTGTGTTTTGGATTTTTTTAACATTACAATAAGGAGAGAAATGTGTTTCAATAAAGGCCTTGTTTGTTTTCTGCTGGGAGAGAAAGTCAGTTCTTTCTAATGAGATAGCTGTTTTTTCTGATCAGGAGGATCTAACAAAACTTCATGAGAAGCAAAATCAGGACCTGGATACTTGTGATTCCCCAGCTTTGTCATTCCCACAAGCACTGCTTAAAGAAAAAAATCAAGAAATTGATCACTTGAATGAGCAGCTGAAGAGGCTTGAGCTTGAGCTAGAGAATACTCTGGAGAACAAAGTAAGAGTACTTACTATATGTACAAAGCTCGATTTTTGAGGAAAGCAAAGTATACAGAATTTTATTGTAAATGAATTGTATTTGATAATTCTCTTAGGAAAGTCAGGAGTATTCTGAGTAGCTACCAGCTTAAGCATTGAGCTCCTGTTAAATATGTGACTTAATGTCTGCATGATTCAGAAGAAAAATGTAGTATATATTCTGTGTACAATAGTAATTCTGCCTACATACATTAATATTCAGACCTTATGCTTTTGCTTAGGTTGTGGAAGATCAAAAATCTGAAATTGAAGAACTCAGATCACTTGTTGAGCACCTTCGTGGCGACCAGGAAAGGCTGCGTAAGGACAAAGATGAAGAGGTAGAGCAACTCCATGGAGTAATTGAGAAGCTTCAAAAAGAGCTAGCACAATTTGTACCAGTGTGTCATGAAGTTAGTGACAACCAAGATGATCTCTATCAACTTGCGTTGGAAAAGCCAGTGGAAAACCTTCAGAGTGAGTTGAGGAAGGGGCTAGGAGATTGTCAGAGTGATAGTGATCCAAACAGAAGACATGCACTTCTACTCTCAAAGGTTAGAGAATTTCAAGGGGAACTGGAGCTCGTCTCAGCTGCTAGGGCAACTCTGCAGCAGCAACTGGAAGAGAAGGAAACACACTTCAGGCTGGAAGTGGAAACTTTGGAGAAAAAATACCAAAAATTGCAAGATTCATCAGAGCAGCACATTGCAGAGCTAAGTGCTCTGAGAATACAGTACAAGGCACTTCAGGAAGAGCACAACCTTTTCCAAAAACGTTTTGCTCAGAGAGATGCTGAAGCAAGGATGATGACTTCTCGCATTCAGGAACTTCAAGATACTGTGAGGGAAAGGGAAGCAAATATTCTAGAGAAAGATATGCAAATAACAACAATGGCAGGTCAAAGGGAAGCTGACACAACTGAGCTGCAATACTTAACAGAAAAGGCATCAGAGCTTCAAAGAGAGTTGGAAAACAGAGATGCAAGTCAGTCTCAAGATGTCTACAGTCTTCAGTTAGAAGTTTCTCAACTCCATTTCCAGGTGCAAGCACTGAATCAGAAAGAGGTGGCTTATCAGAGAGAAAAAAGTGAACTGCAAAGTAGCACTGCACACCTGAAGGATCAGCTCAGTGCATACATGAAAGAGCTTGAAACCTTACGACTGGAAAAAGGTGAACTTATTTCACAGTTGGAGTTGTGCAAACCAAAGGAGCAAAGTGATCATGAAGAGATTCACCTCAAGCTGCTCTGCCAGAGAGAAAGAAAAGGAGAAGCCCTGAAGAAGGGGATGGAGGAACTGGAAGAACTGGAAGCAAATGTTGATCAGTCACTTGCAGTACCTGTTTCCCCTACTGATAAACTGGTATGTGATTTGTCTAAAATGAGAGAGAGAACAATTATTCACTCTCATACAATGAAAGAGGTATGGAAGATAAAATGAAATTTGCATGGTGGCAGGTTTAAAATAACCTGAAATATTTTTTTTAAGCAGTGCATCATTTAGACCCTTAGCCATGGAATCTAAGAGGTCAGAAGAGCAATTTCGTCTTAAATTTACTTAGATAAAGCAATGGAAGGGAAAATGAACCAAGAACTGTCAAACAAAGGTGTTGAGTGTGTATGTGGCTGGTGGTGTGTAGACCTTGGGTTGCAAGGAGCTGGGCAAACATGTCTGGGGGGAGGTATGGATCTGCAAGGACAGGACAAAGCTCTGCTGTCCAGCAGGGTTCATGTCCAGAAAGGTTGTCCTAGTCCTGTTAAAACTTCCTTGGGATGATGATGGTGGAAAAGAGAAGGGAGCCTCACAACCAAGGATCCAAAAACTTTTAAGTTGAGAAGGCAAAAAAAAAAGATAGCAAGGTGGGAAAAGAGACCCCTCTTACAGCTCTAATTCCCCTCTTGGTTGGGGAATTAGAGTGAATTGGGCACTAGCCTTAGGGTTCCTTAGTCACCTGATGGTGGCAAGTGCTGTCACTGGATCCCTGAGGCTCTGAGGATGAGGATTGAATGTATTTTCATTAAGTGGTTCTGAGATGTTCCACTTGGATGTTAGCCTCCAGATGGAGTAACAGGTTTAGAGCATGAAAGGCAGGAAGAATGTTTGACTTCTGGAGTAAGCAGTGGGACTTGTTGGAGCAGTGGCCCTGCAGCAGCAGCCTTAGAGGTTCTGTGCTTGTTAAAAAGATGAGTAAGGTCAGGAAAAGAACAGTAACATCAAGAGGCCTTGGGAAGTGAAGAAAGCTCCTTCTCTAGAAATGCTGACTAAAAGAGGACCATTGTAGCAAGGTAGACAGGGATGGACCTGCATGCTCCATGGCACAGTACTGATGTTATACAGAGGTCTCTGAAGTTTGCAGGTGGAAGTTCCTCGCCTGGTCAGTTGACCATGCCCTCACACTATGGGAAAGATGCTGGAAAGGCTCTGTGGCTCTTAAGATACTGCAAACCCTCTGGCTGGAAAACAGCTTGTTGTGTGCAAGGATCAGAAGACACCTGTGTGTCCCTGCAAGCTGGGTTTCCCTGTTGGCCCTGTGTAAGAGATGGTAGTTGGGTTGAAAGGCCTGGTCTGATCCAGCATGTCTGGTTTTACAGAGTTAAGTTTCAGAATGGTCTGCAGTGTTGCTGATCAGCAGAGAGAAGTTTGTTGCTTGGTGCTTGAAAAAAATAGATCAGGCATGTAACCCTGTGGGAACAGGATGCTAAAAGGTACAAGTGTGGCCTTACCAAAATTTAGTGTACAGCATGTTGGTATTTATGTGTGTCATGTGATGGGGACACCTGAATCCATGCATCCTCAAGGGACCAGAAGCAGATGGTGGACAATTTCTCCTGCATTAAAATGGCAGGCAGAGGAACTATCTAGATTTCTTAATTTTTGCCTGATGCCCTGGGTCCACTATTAAGGCTTAAGATAGCTCAGGGAATTTGTCCAGTGTAGGAAAGCAATGGGTTTTGATTTGCATTTACTTAAAGTAAGAATATTAACATAGCTACAAGGACTCCTCTTTTTTTCCTGGTTGGTAAAAGAGCCAGCTCATGAGAAATAAATTTAATTATTTTACAGTTGTTTTTTCTTCTATTGATGATATGCTTGTTAAAAAGCCTGGTTAACTGGCATATAAAATATATTAAACTGCCAGATATTTTTTTCATAAAATTGAGATATGACTGTTACGTTTGAGATGATCTTTTTCAATGCATGTCTTTCAGTTTCTAAAATCATATTTAAATTTCATTAAACAATGAATATGTGTTATTTCGTTGTAGGAAAAAGATGACATTCATAATACAAACCAAAAAACTCTGACTAAGCAATCACAAGAAAGTGTCTTAATTCAGGAATTGCATGTAATCAACAGTTCTGCAGAGGAGCAAGATTTGCAAAAGCATTGCCAGCAAATGTTGGAAAATGATCAAACTCCCAGTTTTCCAAAAGACAGTTTTGATGCAGGCAAGGACACTTCAAAAGACTTCCAGAATTTCATTGCAAGTATGGCTTCGTGGGGCTCACCTGAGATCATGAGAAAGCAAGATACAAGCACAGAACTTCAACCAGTGATCCATCCAGTGCCCTTTTCAGAAGCTGAAAGCTCAGATTTTGAACTTATGCACACCAGGTCATCCATGCAAGAAGATAATTCTGTATTGCTGGGATATTCTAACCTGTATGAGAATGGCAGTGAGGAAGCATCAGTGGGAGCAGATAGAGAATGTCCAGCTTTCTCTGAGAGTACCTATTCTGATGACCAAGATACAGAGAAGATTTTGGTAAGTGTTATTACTTGTCTGATTTACTTCAAACTAAACAAGGTTGCTTAGCTCTGTCACCCTCTGATCACTCCACTCCACTTTGGCTCCAAGTAGTAGAAACTTCCTGAGAGGGGTAAGTCCAGTAGCATTCTGGCTGTATGATTGTTTAGTTCCTCTGTTGCTGTCAGAGCAAATTCTGGTATTAAAACATTGTGTTCCAGTTGCTTCTAATAATTGAAAGCAGTCTTCCAAAACCTAAAATTGATCAGTAAGCTTGCAGCAGGCTTTGCACCCTGCACATCTACCCAGTGCAATTGTGGAGACATTAAAAATCATGAGTGCTCTCAGAAGATGTTGAGAGAACTCTCCAAATCCTGGAAGTTTTACAGTGATGCTACATGGAAGTAACTGATAAATATGTGATGATAGTTTGTGTGCAAGGAAATGATCTAAAACCCATAAAACTTTTTTTGCTTCTATGGTACTCAATTTAGTGTAGCAGTTCTCCACTTAAGAATATCTGTCTGAGTGTTAGAAGAGACTGCTTCAAAACTGGATAAGAGGTTTTTGATGGAAATACTTTTGCTGTATTTGTCCATATCATTTCACAGGAAGATAAAGTCTGTATTTCAGAAGATTAATGTTTGGTTGTATTTTTTGTGCCTTGCTTTGGAAGGGCAAATTAATTATAAAAATGTGACTATTTCTTAAGGCCATTGAAAGGGAATAAAAATGAGATGGAATGGCTTCCAAAGAGCAGCAATGTTGCATTCACAGTGGTATTTGCCATCTATAACACTGGGATTAAATAGGCATTTGCTAAAACCTGCACCAGTAACAAAGTTGTTATAATTGCAAAAAACTCTACAGATGGATTGAGACAACTAAATTAATGAAAAAACAATTATTTCCATGCAGATGAGAGAAGCTGATAATCTAACCTTAACCCCTTCTGATTCACAACGTGATCTAAGATCAAGAGCATCTGCCATAGGTGCGATGGGCGATGGATATGGCAGCAGTAAGTTTAACTGTTTGTAGATCCCTTTCACCTTTTGTGAACTTCAGTATGGAAATATGGAAATGTTTCTCCTTTTTCCTATTTTGCTTTACTGTAGTTCTTTTATTTGAAAGCTATGTCTTTCTCACATGGTTCTTTCTAAACAAAGACTTTTGTATTTGTGCTAGTGGAAGTGTGCTTTTACCTTTTCACCTCCATATACTGAAAAGGTGAGGTGGAATTTTAGTGAGTCCTAACAACTACAATGCCTTCTCTGGTGCTAAAGGCAACTTACAACCTTTTCACTTGTTTGAGTTAGTTGATCTCTGCCAGGTATCTTCACCTGACATGCATTCATACTAGCAGAAGAAATCATGGTTATTTTTCGAGCAGTTAAGCTTGTTCCAAGTTCTCTGCATCTTTGTAACATTTGGTGGGGGGTGGGGGGGCTGTCTCTTTCTTCAGATACAAGCTCAAATTTGGCAGCTAAACTAAAGCAGGAGCTGCAAGCATCAGAGCACCTGGATGCTGGTTTCATGGCTTATCTGAGGTACCGTGGGATGTTTCCAGATACCATGGAGTCAATGAGAGAGATGGAAATACTTTCACCACAACTGAAGGTAATATGTGATCAATAAAAGTATACTAGAAAATTAAAACTGAAACAGCAGCAATGAAATGCTAATATAAAATGGTTAGCTGCTACCTTTATGCTATTCTGTAAGGGTTTAAACTTCAAGTTGATTATGGGTTCTTGAGTTATTTTTGGATGTCTCATGTTACAGATTTACTGACATTTGTCTGCTTGTACTTGCTGGAATTGAAATAAGTTTTGCACTGGTGATGTTCCAGAATGTGGCTATATGAGGGCTGATGGATCAGATTTCTGGGTTTGTCCTGGAGGCTTTGCAGAATGCTGCTTCATAAATAAGCACAGCTAATTGCAATCATGCTCCCCTGCCTATTCTTGGCATTCTGATCTGATGAAGAGCTGTGGAAGCATGACTATAAAATGTGGAGGGATCTTTTCAGAGTCAATTGAAGAATATACAGAGGACTGAGCAGTGCTTGCTTATTCTGGCTAGGAAGGCAAGTTTATGCAGCTTGGTGCTGTGGCTGAACAAGCTCTTAGCCATTCCAGGAACTGTAGCTGCTGAGAAGGACATGGGTAAGTGCAGTAGGCTACAGGGAGTCTTTAAGAGTTGAAGAAACTTGAGTAATAGGAAAATGGAAAAAGCACCCTTCCTAGGAGGCAGCATTCACTTTCACTAAAACATTTAGCAGATTCTTTTCAGCTTGCTCAACAAAATGAAAGAACAATGCAATGAAAGAATGCTGTGCCAGGTGAAGGTAGACCTTCATTCAAACTCCCACTGACACAAGAAGCTCACAAGGTGACGGAGACTGGACTTTTATCTCTGCTTGGGGCAGAAGGAGGAACCTTCCCCCATCCACTGAAGTGCCCCTTCATAATAACCATGATGTTCTGGTGTTGGAGAATGAAGAGCACTTTGAGTAACTGACATGATCCAAGAAAAGCCAGCCATGCAAAGCTGATGCAACCACTCACTTGCATTAGAGCCAGTGCCACCAGAAAAGCACAACAACTACTACTAAATGGAGATGCCTGGCTGAGAGTCACACCAAGCACCCATTTGCTGTCCAGACAATTTTTCTTACTGCTTCTTACCAGGAGGTTGTATTCATGCTGTCTCTGAGAGGCTGCCAAGCCCAGGTAAGCTGACAGATTACTGTCTGCTCCTCCTGTTTTGTGTAGAGTCTAATCCTATAACAAACCAACCTAGAACCATCAAAAACACTCTTGTGTCCCTCAGATCAATGTCAAAAGGATTTGGAACACAAGTGGTGGTTGCTTCTATCCTCCCAATCAGAGAAAGGGGCCCAGGATGGAGGTGAATATCTGGCTGTGTAGCTGGTGCAGTACTCATTTTTATGATTGTGGCTCTACCTTTGAGAAGCCAGTTTTGAGCATCTGAGAAGAACCAGGGGCTGCTGATGAACTGAGGAACCAGCTGGGGGGGGGTAATAAATCTCTGAAATGTCTCAAAGAAACTGGGACTTGTTTCTGCAAACAGGTGACAGAGTTGAAGTGAAGTGCCCCCATACACAGCACAGGGAACAAAGAGAAGGAGCTGGAAGTTGCTGTGCTGCTGGAAAGCTGCAGTCTCATTGCTGTCACTGAAACTTGGTGGGACAAATCACATGGCCTGGAGCAAAGCAATCAGTGGCTGTAAACTGTTCAGAAGAGACAGGCAAGGAAGTACAGGCAGTTGGGTTTCTCTCTAGTAGAAAAAAAAAAAGGGAAAAGGGGAAATGTGGGTTTAATGTTAGAGAGATATCTTTGAGAAACAAGATGGAGTTATGACCTTGAATTTTAGGAGAGGAAGCTTTTAGGGGTTTAAGGAATTAGTGGATGGAACACCCTGGAAAACTGTCATAAGGGATAAAGGAGGAAAATAGAGCTGAAAGCTGCTTAAGAAACATTTCTTAGAGCACCAGAACTTTTGATTCTCATGTGTAAGAAAGCAGACTTACTGCTGAGTAGTAAAAGGCTGAGAAAGGCCTCCCTGTTCAAGCTGGAGTATAAGAAGGAGATGTCCAGGCAGTGAAACCCAAGCTGTCTAACTGGGAAAAATTTAGAGATATGCTGTATGGATGTTAGGCATAGGATCAGGAAAACTAAGGCACACTTGCTAGGGAATTTGGCAAGGAATGTGAGGAAGAACTATGAGACAGGCTTCTTACAAGTACATTGGACAGAAAAGGAAGAATTAAGGAAACGTGTGTGTACACACACATATGGTAAATAATATAGGAGAACTAGTGACAAAGCTGAGGTACACAACAGCTTCTTTTGCCAAGTTTTCACTGGCAGTCATCCCTGAGAAAATCAGATTCAAGACCACCTAAGGAACCTGGACATACACAAGTCCATGGGACCCAAACAGATGAATCCCAGAGCCCTGAGAGAATTGGCAGATGCAGTTGCTAAGCTATTCTTCATAATTTTTGAAAATTCATGGCAGTCAGATGAAGTCCCCAGTGGCTGAAGAAAAGAGAAACATCACACCCATTTTTAAAAAGAGCAGTAATGAAGTCCCTGGGAATTACTGACCTTTCAGCCTCTCCTCAGTGCCCAGTAAGATCATGAAGCAGATCCTCCTGGAACTTCTATTGAAGCATATGGAACACCAGAAGGTGATGAGATACAGGCAACATAGCTTACCAAGTGTAAGTCATGTTTAACTAACCTGGTGCCCTTCTACAATGGAGTGATTCTATCAGTGGACAAGAAAAGAGCAAGTGATGTCATCTACTTGATCTTCTGTGTAAGACTTTTATATGGTCCTCCATAACATTGTTGCTTCAAAATTGGAGAAATGTGGATTTGATGGATGAACTGTTAGATGGATAAGGAGTTGGCTGGGTGGCTGCATTTGAAGAGTTATCGTCAATAGCTCAGTGTTTATGTGGAAACCAGTAATGAGTAGTGTCCCTCAAGGGTCTGGGACCAATACTGTTTAATATCAAATGGAGGTCAGTAAAAAGTGGTGTTTGCTTTTCTGGTTCTAAGACTGTTTTTCTGGTTCTAAGAGTGCATATTCCAGTACTGGATGCTTAGTTTGAATATGTCAGTGTGTTTCTGTTGTTAATGTTTACTAAAGTTTCTCATTGATCAGCGTTAGCTCTTGAAATAATCAGTATTTTGATTGCAGCAATGGAAGTCAACTCAAATTGGTCTTCACACTCAAAGTGTGAAGAAAGGATATCAAGAGTTAAACAAAAAGTACTCTTGTTCTTGTTAAAGTGAGAGCAAATAGAGTTCTGAATTGAGGCTGGGACATGTATGTAGAAAAGGAGTTATGACCTTCAATTTTAGGAGAGGAAGCTTTTAGGGGTTTGAGGTGACCTTCCTTGAAAGAGACCAGGAAACATCTGTGCATGATGTAATAGTTTGTCAACAGGGAATTTATTTAAAAGAGGTTATTTTTCCTGAGATATCAGAGGAAAGAATTTCCACTGTGTACGTTATTAAAACTGATTACTTTGGGGGAAGTTATTTGTACATAATCTGCTAAATTAAGCCAAGGTTGTCCTATACTTAAATGTTCTAGTATCACTGGGGTTCTATATAGCTTGGCTTCAGACTAGATAGAATTTTATTTATTCCCAGGAAAGTCAGTTACATAGTTCAGACACAGCATATTAGCATATTGATGGACTCAGCAATAAAACACACTGGCCATGAATGCCATTTGTAGTTTAACACTGTGAATAACAGTATCTAAAGATACAGAGGCCTCTATTAAATAACTGACCTGAGTTGTTAGGAGATAGAATTCTCTGATTGCTTTTGGCTCACTCTATATATGGGTGTGTAGTGTACATTCTTAGTTTAAACATGCCAAGTAGCAGGGCAGATGTGTGTTTTTATCTGTGTCACAGCCTCAGCCTTGTATATTGCTAACTCTCAATTATCAGGATGCTGATTTGTTTGGTTTTTGGTTTTGTTTTTTTTTCTTTCTTTCTCAGACTGTTCTGAAGATGGTCTATGAGGAGAGCCGCAAGATACTGGCCTTGTCAGAACATCCCTATGATTTTAGGGACCTGAAAAATGTTCATCAGACCAGAGCAGCCATGGAGGGATGGCAGAAGGAGGGCTTAGCCTTGCTGGATGCTATACAGTCACTGAAAGATTACCTTAGCAAGGTTGCAGATAAAGGACACAAGGTATGACAGTAGAAATATCCTTAAAATCAAGGCAATCAATTTTTAAAATATATAGATCATATATGTGATATATATCTTATATATGCCAGGCAGAAAAGTACGAGGGGGTGCAGGTCAACAGCTGGCTGAATATGAGCCAGCCGTGTGCCCAGGTGGCCAGGATGGCCAGCAGCATCCTGGCTTGTATCAGGAATAGTGTGGCCAGCAGGAGAGGGGAAGTGATTGTGCCCCTGTACTTGGCATCGGTGAGGCCACACCAAGGACTGTGTTCAGTTCTGGGCCCCTCATTGCAAGATGGACATTGAGCTGCTGGAGTGAGTTCAGAGGAGCAACCTCTGAAGGGTCAGGAGAACAAGTCCTGTGAGGAGAGGTTGAGGTAACTGGGAATGTTTAGTTTGGAGAAGAGGAGGCTGGGAGGAGACCTTATTGCTCTCTGCAACTACCTGAAAGGAGGTTGTAGGAAAGTGGGTGCTGACCTCTTTGATGAAATGAACGATGACAGCACTAGGCAAAATGACCTGAATTTTCATCAGAGGAGGTTTAGACTAGATCTGAGGAAGCATTTCTTTACTGAGAGAGTAGTAAGACATTGGAATGGTATGCCCTGTGGTGGTGGAGTCACTGTCACTGGAAGTATGTGAAAAAAATGTGTAGAAGAGGCACTTCAGGACATGCTCTAGTGGGTGATATATGTATATGCATGTATATGTATGTGTGTGTGTACATGTGTGTGTATGTATATGTATTTTTTTTTTATTGGGGAGGGGGATGCTGGCAGTTGGACAGGGTGATCTTGGAGATCTTTTCCAACTGTGACAGTTCTGTGAGTCTGTATCATTTTGTGATAGAGAAGTGTATATTGTTATGCAGTTAAATGTTTGTGTGTATATTTAGTGCAAGGGTAGTGAGACAGTGGGCCAGGTTTCCCAGAACAGCTGTGACTGCCCTGTTCCTGGGAGTGCTGAAGGCCACATTGGATAGGGTTTGGAACAACCTGGTCTAGTGGGAGGTGTCCCTGCCCACAGTAGGGGTTTGGAACTGCGTGATCTTTAAGGTCCCTTCCAACTCAAACCAGTCTGGGATTCTCCCTCTTAAAAATTTCTTATTTATTTAAATTGCTCCAATTTCTGTTGCAGAAGGGTTGGTCTTTATCTTTCCTCCTCCTACTGTACTGTTGTATATATGTATTTATGAGGAGCAAGGGGCTCTATCCTTTCTGAGATTTGGACAGGTCTCTTTAAACACCTTTGGTCTGCTTAAATTAACTTTTACACAGTAATGAGATGAAAGGCAGTGGGTTAGAGATTGAGGAAGATGCCATTTAAAAAAGAAAACAAACAAGAAAACAAACCAACAACAAAAAACCCCAACAACCTATTTTTTTCAACAGGAACATTCTGGTATTGCTGCAGACTGGAGAGGAGAACTTCTACAAGCAGTACAGAGTGTGTTTGAGAAGGAGAGAAACATGCTGCAAATCGACTTTAAGTCTCACTTCTCCAATCCTGGGTCTAGTGAGGAAAGTTCATTAGTGGAAAAAATGGAGTATCTCATGAAACAACAGGTAAGAAAACTTCTTAAAGTGTTATGGTCATAAATAACCTTCTATTACCCCATATTTTTTTAAGGATTTTAGTTTTATCCTGTTAAATCTTCCCTTGTGCATTAGCTTGTGTGGGTTCAGTTGCCTTTTATAGTCTGTGTTGGTACCATTTTTCTCAGACTTTGTACATTGTGTTGGTTATTTTTTCTTGATACCAGCTAAAATAGATTGTGATAGTGACAAGGAAATATCAAAGATAATTATCAAATAGAAAAATGGAAGGAGGGGAAAATATCCATCTAGAGCTTCTGACTTCTCTTGCAAAGGGTATATATTGAGCTAACTCTAAATCTGTTTTGTTGATAATACTTAATTTTAGGTTCAAATGGGAGAGTTTGTTGTAACTATAATGTATAAACTATTAATACTGCTGCCCTGTTTGGAATCTAGTGAGGCAAAGGTTTTCTTTTTTACTTTATGTTAACATGAAGCATGAACATGCTAATTTGAAACAGCAAGAATCTCTCTAGGATTTACCTTTGTAGAAACTATGGGAAGAGCCTTTTAGATTTAAATAGGACTTGGTTCATTTTCAGGAGGAACAAAGGAAGATGGTTGTAGAACACCTCTTCTCCTCAGACAGGAATAGCTTGCTCTCTGAAATCCAGGACCTGCGGGCTCAGCTCCGCATGACACATCTCCAGAACCAGGAGAAGCTGCAGCAGCTGCAGGAAACCCTCACCAATGCAGAAGATCATGGGAGCAAACAGGAACACCAGCTTCGCAGGAGAGGTAGTAGTTGCCAAGTTCTTATCTTGTCTTCTGTGTCATTTCTTTCAATTTTTCTTAGGGAGGAAAAAAAGCAAAATAAGATGTCTTTGCAAAGAAGCAAATGCTCTACAGTTCTTCAGTTTTACTAAGGCACTCGAGTTTCCTATGATTTTTGTCAGAGGAAGGAATTGTTCTTCTTCCTGTATTAGTAGTTAAGAAAAATCTGTGAACAGTACAGAGAGCTTCAAAATAACCCAAAACAAAAAAACTGAAGAGTGACTTTGTTAAATAGTATATACAAGTAGAAAATCCTTCAAGAATAGTAAATTACCCTAGTTGGTTTTCAGGAAATCTTTGTTATGTTTATTTTTCCTAGTAAATGGATGGGTTTACTTAATGAGGTTTAGAATCCATTAGTAACAGGGTACTTGCAGTATTCTCATTATCAATCAATCAGTATTGCAGCAGCTCTCAAACTCATCCAGCTTTCCTGTTCTTCTCACTTTGCCTGGTCTACCAGCAGCAAAGCTGGAGCATGTATGTGCATCTTTCTGCTGATTCAGATCACTTTTGAAAAGAAATTAATTTTCCAGACAAGAGCACCTTAATACACCTGATTCTGTCACCAGTTTGACCTAGTGTAACTTATAATATTACCAAGTTATCTGTAATAAAAATATCTTTGAACATTTCCTTATCCTAGTTGAATTACTGGAATATAAACTTCAGCAGGAAAAATCTATTGTAAGTGACTTGCAGAGCACCCTGTCTGAGAAGCAGAAGAGAGCCTCTGAAACACATGATCTATTGAACCAAGAAAAAGCAGCCCTGAAATCAGAGCTTTATGAAAGTAAGCAAGAGAATGACAGGCTGCAGATATCCCTAGAAGAGCTTCAGAGGGAAATAAACCAGTTACGGTGAGAAGTAGATTTAATCATTTATTTTAGATATATACATCTCTTTTAGACCTGTTGATAAATATTTATGTAGATCACTGGATTCACAGGTGGCTTAGCACTTGGAATCACAAGGAGGGAAGACTCACCTCCCCCATTTTCACAGTTATGTTAATTTTTCTTTACTAACAGCTTTAAATGTGTTTATTTTTCATTTCATAATTACCTTTTCTGTAGCCTTGCCTGTAAAGGTTGTGGTAACAAGTTCATGTATTAAAAGTGAAGAGACTGGAGCCTATCTCAGATGTACCCACTCCTGCAGCCTTTATGTTAGTCTTTTCATTGATACTTCTATCTGACTGTCATCTTATGTATCCTGTTTATTTTCCTCTTCCCTCCCTTCCTCCACCCTTATTCCCGGTGTATGCCAATATTTTTCCTCTTACAGGACAGTAGTTTGGCTCTGCCAGAATAGATAAGTTTTCCCTCTATCATAGTTATTACTAAATAGACCAATTCTAGCTTTGCATGCAGAAAGGTAAATGTTTTCATATGCTAAACAGCTGTGACTTGAAGGCTGACCCTCTGTAGAAATACCAGAGGCCATCTTAAACAATTCATTAAACCAACTAACAAAAAGTAACCCAAAATGTCTTGCTGGTGAAGGATGTTCAGTTCTGAAGATAGACAGAAGTGTTGTTTTGAAATTTGCAGTTCTGAATTGGAAAAAAAAGAAAAGAATTTGACAGCTGCACTTGAAGACTTAAAGACTGAACGTATGAAGGAAGCTGAGCTACGAGGTTTGTTTGAGGAACAACACCTTCAGCAT
Organism: Calypte anna; assembly: GCF_003957555.1. NCBI lineage: Eukaryota > Metazoa > Chordata > Aves > Apodiformes > Trochilidae > Calypte > Calypte anna. The sequence continues at coordinate 29,550,458 of NC_044253.1, forward strand.
AAGAAAGCAGAGGAAGAAAAGACAAAGGCCTTGGAGGTAATGATTTGCAGTTCACCTCCCTAGGTGGATGAAGTTAACTAACAGATTATTTTTGCCATCATTTTTATGTCCAATGTTTTCTGGTAATAACAATAGAAAGAAACCCAAACAAACATTCTAGTGAATGTGCATAGTGTTTATTTTGTTTTCACATAATTAAAGCTTTCAGTTACTCTTGTGCACATGCAGAAATAGGCAAAAGTTATAAGGCTTTTTATTTTGCCCTCCATATCTTAGTGTTTTCAGAGTGGTGCTGGCAGGGGGAGGTAGGGCAGACTCCCCTGGTGGGAGGACAGCAATGCCAGCTCTAACTGTCTGCAAGTGCCCTGGGACTGGCCCTTCAAGATGCTCCTGGAGAAAGGCTGGGTCCCAAAATGGACCTGGGGATAGAATATTTTTATCTGCTTCAAACAGATGGGCTTTAAAATCCAGAGGTTTAAAATCTACTCTTGCCGCTTAGACTTTTGGTTCTTTTAAATCAACTTGGGTTATTATAGTGACTCCCTAATGAGGGTCTTACTAACTGAAGAAAAAATACTGTACCTGAACATATTTTAACATGAAGATCTTTTGGCTTTGCTACTTGGTATCATATTGTAACAAACATGCTTCTGGCACTTGCAACTAGAAAATTAAACTTGTAAATTAAAGTTTGTCATAGTTGAACTACTCTAGTTCAGTCTTGAATATCTTCCTGGATAAAACAGGAGTCTGAAAATTGCTGAATGCCAGCCTGCTCCACACAAGTGTTTGTGCTGGGCTATTAATACGTGCTGCCCTCTTTGGAACAGGAGCTGGGTGCTGCCTTGGAGCTGCAGTCTGTGCAGAGCAGTCAGCTGGCTGTGTCCCTGAAGCACGAGCAGGCAGTGAGTGACAACCTCCGCAAGGAGCTGCAGATCGAGCAGTCCCGCTGCGAGGCGTTGCTGTCCCAGGAACAAACCAAACTGTCAGAGCTCCAGAGGAGTTTGGATGCAGAGAAAAATCGTTCCTTGGAGCTCCTGAATTCACTGAATCACGAACGTGTTTTGACGGAACAGCTGAGTGTGAGAGTGAAAGAAGGTGCTTCTTGTCAGCACAGGGATTCGCTGCTGGAACAAGCCTTTGTTAGAGAGCTCCAGGCCCAGCTGGAAGAAGAGAGGTCCCGAACTATGGAGCTGGCTGCTGTTATTGAGAAAATGCACCAGGAGGCCATCCGATCCAAAAGGCAGCTGGAGGCTGAGGTGCAGATGTGCTGCAAAGAAACCCAGAGAGAGAGGGAGGTCAGTGACAAACTAAGAACTACACTGGAATTGCTCCAGGGTCAAAAGCAAGAGGTTATCCATTCCTTAGAGGCCCAGAAGGAAAGAGAGGTGAAGCTGAAAGCTGATGGGGAACAACTGAAGTTACTCTTAAAGATGATGAAGGAGCAAGAGAAAAACAAAGAGGAGAGAGAGAGTGACCAAAGACAGCAGCAACAAACAGAGCTGGAGAAACAGAAGAACTGGCAGAAGGATCAAGAGAGACTGGTGAGAATGTCTTTACAAGCCTTGCTTTAACTTGAAATAGCCACAAACTGGGATTTAAAATTCCCTCTGGATGGTATTCTTGAATTGAAATGTCTCAGTATGCTTTAAGAGGAGAAAAAAGGCTTTAGATGAGCTCTTTTCCTGGATTTCTCAAATGTAGATGTTTTCAGGGGCTTGTGTCTGGATTTACTGTTGCCAGTTGTTCTTTACATCTTTTCCTGTGCTGGGAGTTGTTTGTTGTTAACAAATGCACAGAGTATGGCTTCTTCATCTGTTACAAAACATAGAACAAAGCCAAACAGTTTCATGTCACTGCCTTTATTTCATAGAATCATCAAGGTTGGCAAAGACCTCTGAGATAGTTAAGTCTAGCTGACAGCACAGCACCACCATGCCAACTAAACCATGTCCTCAAGTGTCACATCCACATGTGTTTTGAAAACTTTCATGGGTAGCAACTCCACCTCCCCCCCGAGCAACCTGTTCCAGTGCCTAACCACTCTTTCAGTAGATAAATTGTTTCTAATATCTAATATTTTGAACTAGGTTCTTCATTCTGGTTTACGACAGTATCCATTTCACCCTTCTTGTTTCTCAGCTCCTTTCTTTTTATTAGAGGAGTGAGGAGGCTTGGCAGGCTCTCTGGAGACTTATCAGTTGCCACATCTGAAAATGGGTGAAGAAAATGCCCACTCCAGAATGTTTAAATTGCTTCCTGGTGGCTCTAGAAGCCTGCCCCAGGTCTGGGGGTTAAGAAACACTGAGGTGTAAATATACTAGTGAGGTGTGAGGCTTTTATTTGCAGGCTGTATGTATATTAAAAAAACATCAGCCAGCCAAAAAAAATCCAACTAGAAAACACTTGTGTGTGTGTGTGTGTGTATATCTGTATATGTGTAAGATGCAATCAACTACTACTTCTGTTCAAACAGCAAAACTTGGAACAGCAGCACCAGAGGGATGAACAAAGAATCAAAGAGCTGCAGGAAGTACTGGCACTATTTGAAGAAAAAGAAAGAAATCGCCCCTCTCCAAACCATCCTCAGGAAGGGCTGAGTACCTTAAGCAAAGATCGAAATGCCAAACACCCCACAACAAGAGCTGAAAAATCCCATTTGCAACAGCAGCAACAGCAGCTAGAGAAGATAAGACAGCAGTTACTTTTTGTAGCTGTGCACCTGAACGAGTTCATATATAAAACTGTAGATAAGTGAGTATTTATTCTTTTCTTTCCATCCTGCTTCTGAACTTGTGTGGGTGATGGCTGAGAGCCCTGTGCTGAAGCTTGAAGGAAGTGAGTAGTGTATCTGAGTCAACCTTGTGTAAAACCATGGCTTTGTGGAGACAGCAGACTTCTTCAGTTACTGTCATGCCACTGTAGCCATTCTCAATGTAGCCATTAAGTGCGTGCCTGCACTTAAACCAAGTATTTTTAAGACCCTGTTCAAAAAGAACAGCCGCAAAAAACAAACAAACCAAACCCAGAAAACACCACAAAAAGACAAAAACCACAAGCAAACCCTACTGCAAAGAGTCATTTGGTTGTTTGGAAACTGCAGCAGTCTAATTAAAAAAACAAGTTAAGAGATAGCTGCAGGTTTAGAATGGGAAACTCCAGCATGGTAGGGAAGAGCCTAGGTGGATGGAGTGGCCAAGGAACAGTAATCTCTTATTTCTTTGGCAGCAGAGTAAAATACTACTGATGATTTGATGCAGCCTGAATTTGCATTTTATACCATGACTGACACTTGAATAAGTTCTATGCAGCACTATTTAGAAAGTCTACTCTTAAACCTAACAAAATTTGCTGATCTTGATGTGTCTTCATAGTATCTTATGTGATGAATAGTGCATAAGTGCAGCCTCAAAACTTATGTCATCTGGTGGGGAAAAGGAATCAAATTTAATTTTATATTACTGTAAATCAACCTGATACTGAAAAAGTATTTCTGTTTAACAGAACAGTTAACGATTGGTCTGCATCAAATGATGAAGCTGTAGCCTCTTTACTGCGGACATTAAAGGAAATAAAATCAGATTTGTTTTCTTCTGCATCTCAGGTAAGGAAAGCAGCACATTGTTGTTGCTGTAATCAGTAATTCGTTCTGTATTCTTTGACTTGTAGTACAAGTGTAAATTGATTATTTTTCCCCCCTACTCCTTTTTGTGTTTTGGTAAAACGTTCTGTGGAAAATTGTGTTTTGCTTTGAGAATGGAAAAAAAAAATGTATTCATGTATTCACACTGTCATTATATTAACACAATTTAGTATCAGACTCTTGCTTTTTTCTTGTATTGCAGAGTCTGCTTCTTACACCATTTTTTTTTCCCCTGGATATGTAGTATGTCCAAAGATATCAAACCCTGGGATGTGTTGCTGCTGCTTCTGGGTGCATCCTGAGACAGCTGCTTTTCAGCAAATTGTCATGTAATTTTCAAGAAGTACAATAGTGATTTTTCATCTCAGGAGGAGTGTTTTGACTGATGTTTGCAGTATTGCAAATATTTTAAACAAACTTGGAGATTGTAAAAGACTGAGCTCAGTTCTGTTGGTACAAAATAGATCACAAGACCACAGATTTCAGATTCCATCTTGTTCACCAAATAACTTTGTGGTATGATTTACATCTTGAAGGATCTTCAACCATATGTCAGGCAAAATGTTGGAATTTAAGGCTAACTTATAACAGCCTTGGCTCTTGTTTGATTCAGCTTTTCTCTGTTACCTCACCTATCTGATTGCATGCCCAGAAAACATAACTGAGAAAGAATTCTGACTGCTACATGAAGAGGCTTTTGTAATTTCTGTTCTCCTGTGCTCTGTATTACAAGTCCAATGTATGACAAGCAGCGTGGTCCAAGCTCTTTATCTGTGTCTCACTGGTTACAAAATATAATAAATATTTTCGTTCTATTGCCTCTGCAGCCACTTAGGTGGTTGCCAAATAGACATCTCCAGTCTTTGGGAGGGAGATGTCCTTCCCAAGTAGGTGTTCACGGAGTTATTTGGGTGAAGCCTTCCAATCACAAAACTTGAGAGCCATTTGCTGTGGACAAAATGGTCAGAGAGCCTGTGGAGGGAAGCAGATAACCTTATGGCTTTACTTAAATCTGACACAGCAGAAGTCTCTCTAGAGCTGAGCTGGTTTTCTGGCTCGGTTCCCTCCAAGTTTTTACTCTACTGGGAAAGACAAGGTAGTTGGGTTGTTTTTTGCTTTGATGCTGTTAGGTCTTCTGTGGTAGAAACTCTTTTGCAAATGCTTTTTGCAACTTGTAGGTCTTCCAGGCTCTGCTCATCATCAGGAAGCAGGCCTCTTGACATGAAGCCAGTGAATGCCATGCAGAATAGCAATCCCTTCTCGAGTTGGATCAGATTTTGCAATTATCTATTCCAGGGACTAAGACTACACTAAAATAAAGGCACTCAGGTTTTCTGACTCAAGGCTTATTTAACAAAGACAGACATGATGGACCACTCTGACATCTGCTTTTCTATAGTTTAGAGAACAAAAGCTGGACCTTGATATCCTTTCTGATGTGAGCACAAACAGTTCTTCCTCTCTGCCCTCTTTACTCTTATCTTTGATATTTTTTTTCCACAATCATCTTTTTTTTAGTCTCTTCCATAATTTTCTTTTCCCTTTGAGATGCTGAACCATGCACTCTGGAAATCAAAGGAATTTGCTGCTGTTACCTCTTTGAGTTACAGTATATTCAGGACTACTAGACAGGGGAAACTGGAAAAATGCCTAAGTGAATATGGAGTTAACTGGACAATGAATGGCAGCTGGTGCAGTAGAGATCCTGAAAATGTTCAGACTCCTAATAGTGTTGTACTAGAAGTTGCTTGGAGAAACTGGGTTCAGTTGTGTATAGTGGCTCCTTGAATGTATAAATTCTATTTCAAGGGATAAAACATTAACTGCTGCAAAATATCTTTTTTTTTTTTTTTTTCTCTTCATCACACACTGATGTAACTATTGTTACACTATTGCAATTATTGGTAGTGGATAGGAAGAGGGTTATGAAGGCAAAACAGAACTTCCAGGAAGAACTGACCTGGAGTTGAGTTTCATTCTTACAAGAGATTATTTGCCAAAAACCTTACTTTGTCAGAGTTGCATGTGATTTTGCAGAATTTACTTCTGTAGATTCTTCACAACGTGTTTTTGTGCCTGTGTGTGTACAAGCAGCTTTCTTCACGATTCATGTTGTGTGTGGTTGAGGAAGAAAGCCAGATAATCTCTTTCCATTTCCAAGTGTTTGGGAGGCTCTGTTATTAATGGGGATAGGACTTGTGTAAAATGATCATGCAGCTTTGTACAGAGGGAATAGTTTGATTAACTGTTAATTTGGTGCTTCTTAAGAAGGGCTGCTGCTGTGTTGCAGTTTCCTGTCTTGACATCTGAATGACATTGCTGATTTGCAGGCTCATTATGGACAAACTGAAAAATAAAATGTAAAGTTGGGTTATTACTCAGTTTGAGGTGTTTGGCTATGAAAGTAATGTGCACAAACTATCAAAGCTCCTTTCCTTTGGATTTCTTTTTTAGGTAAGATCTGCAGATGATACTGACTCTGTTCAAGAACTGGAAAGAGATGCTTGGCAGCGAGAGAGAAACATTTTGCAGAATGCTTTGAAACAGGCTGAATCTGAACTGGCTAAAGCAACTGTTGAAATTGAGAACAAACCAGTGGTAGAAACTTCCAGTCCCAAGGTAAAATGATGGTGATGGGCAGCAAATGGGCTGTCTGGAGGTTGGGGAAAGAGCAATGCCATAGCCATCCGCATGTCATTTAAATCCTGGGCACTTGGTTTGCTTCTGCCATCTTGCCTGTTGTACAGATGCTGTGTGGAGTTGTTACTAAATCAAGATGATAAAAAACCTCCAAAACTTCTGTCCTTTGTAGTATTGTTCTTGAGTGTTGTGTAAGGGATTAATGTTGCATGTAGAACAGGTAATTTACTAATTTTATTTTTTTAATATCGATATAATAAAACTTGCTGTTGTCCTCCCTGCAGAGGAGTCAGGAAGTGTACAGCTCAGATTTCTGTGGATATAATTATCTGTCAGGTTATGGCATTTAATTTCCGCTTCTTGCTGTAATCTTTCTCAGCTGCTATTTTAAAACATAATTTTATAGACCAGCAGGTTTATAAAGCACAAATTAAATTAGGAACAGTTTCCCTATATGTCCCACATCAGAAAAGTTCCTTTTTAACTTTCTTGGTGTTAGACAGAAACTTGCACCAAAAGTAACCTTGCTCTTTGGAATCTCTTCTTACTTTTATATGAGAGGGAAACTTAAATTTCTTGTCTAAGCATGAAAATACCAAACATCCCTTATTTTTATATTTCCCCTAAATCCCAAATTCTTTTTTTCTTTTAAGGGAGGGGTTGGGGTGGGCAAAGAGTAAGACAGAGTAAAACTCTTAAATTTTCTAATTTTAGTCTTTGTAATTTAAAAGTTTTAAAAATTTAAATCTTTGTAATTTTACTTTGAAACATTCAGAAGACTGAAATGCAGTCAGACTCCAAATCTGGGTGCTTTCTAGTTACGTGAAGAATTCTTCAAGCTGCCTTTGTGCCTGCAGTATTCTTCTGACATGAAGACAGATAGTTTGGGGCTGTGTTTTTGCAGTACACCAAGCAGTAGCCATGCCTAAATTTTCTAGCCTAGTCAAGATTTCATAGATATACAGCAATTAGGTAGCCTTGGTACAAGTTTGGTATCTGAGCTGCCAGAGTGTAATACCACTGCTTTGTATGAAAACTGGCAAGATCACAGAATCTGTTATATAAATACTCATTTGAAATTTTTTGTTAGAGATAAATGTAAGCTGCTTCCATACATTATTAAATAACTTTCTACAATTCTGTAAAGCAAAATAGGTTTTAGATACTTGGACAAAACCAAGTTGTTGGAGATATTGCTGGGAAAAACAACCAATTTTTTTGGGTTCTCTGTTGCTAAATGTTAACAGTTCGGAATTTTTTTTTTCCTGTCCTTTTTTTTTTTTTAATTTCTCCAGTTGCAGAGATTATATAGGAAGTACCTTAGAGCAGAGAGCTTTAGAAAGGCTCTAGTTTATCAGAAGAAATACCTCCTGCTGCTGCTTGGTGGATTTCAGGACTGTGAGCAGGCAACCCTCTCCCTAATAGCCCGGATGGGAATCTACCCCTCCCCTGCAGACCTGCGGCTTTCGGGATCACGTTCCCGTCCTTTTACCAAGTTCAGATGTGCAGTCAGGGCAATCATTGCAGTATCAAGGTAAAGCCCAAACACTTCCTTTCTCTCATATATAGTGTTTTCTTAGAAATTTAAAAATGCATTCTTCCTATGGTTTATCTCACATTAATATAAAGCAAAAGCTATCTCCAAAAACTTGTTCAAACGTGACGACTTGTTTGCTATAACTTTGGCCAAGCTGCTTTTTCAGATTTGGCACTGAGTTGGATGTATACTGAACTAAAGATTTATAAAGTACTGCTTCTCTTGTGAAAGACCCAGCTGCAAAGTATTTGAGAATTGGTACACAACAGGGGCAGACTGACATCCTTACCCTTATCTATGTAGATTCACTGGATGCTCTCTTGTGTCAGAATGTAATCAGATTGTAATCAGAATCAGAATCTCAGTCATGGTTTTTCTTTGCTTGAATTCATACACAGTTTCACTGGGTATGATTCTATCATACTCTGTCACTTAGTACCAAATGGGGTTTGTTAGCAGTCCTAGGGACAACATGCCATCTCATAAAGGCTTTTGAGGCTATTTAATGGGGAAAAAATGTTTTAAGTGTAATAGGGGGTTACTTCTGAGCAATTTTCTTGTCTGGGAAGACTAACAAGTTTAAGACTTCCAGGAGATATCACAGGATGTCTTCAGAGTGTTGTTGCCTTTGATGTGAATGCTATAGTAACAACAGTATCAAAGGATGTAGGAACAGTGATCTCCAAATTAATCCTCTGAGGAAGAAGAGATGCCACAGAAGTCTGGAGATGAGGGACAGGGTGGAGCCAAACTTTTCCAGCAGTTCAAAGATTACTGCAGATGGGATAAGCTTCATTCTGAAGAGCAAAGTTGAAGAATTCTTCATCCATTCCTGCAAGGATTGTTACTTAAGTTGTTTAATACATTCTTTGCCAACAAAGAGTTTAATGTTAAAATTTGGTTTATTTTTACTTGTTTTTAATGATTGTACAAATTAATTTTTTTGTTTAGGTTAAAGTTTTTGGTGAAGAAGTGGAACAAAGTTAGCAGGAAGAGCATTCAGGCTGAAACCATTACTCACAGTATAGGAGGTAATACAGGTAAGCATTTTGGACAAGTTCATTTGGTTTAATAATTTCTGTTTAGTGATTTGTTTTGTTTGAAAATAAGCAAAAAATTATAAAGATTTTATTTCTTTGTTTTATTTGAAGGACTAATTGGAAGGTTTTTTCTTTTTTTAATGAAAATGAAACAAGCCTTCACCAACCCAAACAAGACATTCCTTTTTTTCTGTGCAGTCTCTGAAGTCAGAGAGTATAAGTCAACACTAATGTGTAGCTACAGCAAACAACAAGAATTTCTTGAGAAAATGTTCTGCTCGTATCAGAATGTTCCCTGAGTGGATATAGCAACAGCTACTGAAAAAGCAAGTCTGGGGAAAGAATAATGCAAGTTCTCAATTTGCAGGAAGCAGTTGTTTAACATCAAAATGTCAAAGTTCCTTTAAATCTGGTGAAAACATAAAAACAAAACCCAAAAAAGCAGTTAGCTATGGACACTGTATTCAGGTGCATTTAAAAGCAAACATTTGCACTCTGCTGTAACTCTTGTGGGTTATATTGGTTATGTTTATGCTAGTCTGGTTTGAACAGTACCCAGTGCATGTTTGTTTTAACTGTTTCATGTTTAACACAGTCTGTAGTGCTAGAACAGAAATTCTGAAGGAGCAGCAGCCCACAGCTTTTCACCTCAGCTCTCCCCCAACCCGGGACATGGGGCTGTGCCACAGAACCAGCTCTGCAAGATTTGGGAGCCACTGCCTCAGATCCTCTCACTGCTTTCACAACAGGTCAGTCCACGGTCTTTGCCTATGTTTGTCAACCTTAATGATCCATTTTTTCATAAAAATGTAACCATTTACTGGAGGAGGCACTTGGACAAGAAGAGGATTTTTTTTGTCTTACATCTAGTAAATTTTTCATACCTTTCAACATGCTACAAGAGAAGAAAACTTATCATTTGCTTTAAGCATGTCTTAGCATTCTTGGCTTGAGAGCATTTCTAGTGTTTTTTCCCAATTTAATTTACACAGGCAACAGGATTTACCATGGCTTATATCTGTTAACTTTCTTTGAGGAATAATTCTTGTTGCTTTTGCCATCCAAGTGGCAAAAGAGACAATTTCTGAGCATCCTGTGGACAATTTCTGAGCATCCATGGAAGTGTTGCATTAGTATTGGCTGCCATTAGGCTCTGTGCACAGATCCAGAAGAATGGGAGGTGGAGAACTTTGGGGGGTGGGGGTGAGTGTGCTGTTATTGCAGTTTTTCATTAATTATGGTCAACTCTGCACAGAAATGCAACCCCAGCTCCTTGCTGCTGGGTTGGATGTCACAGGTGATGTTCTGCACAGTGCTGCAGTTGATTTTGGAGGTAGGTGGCCTTCAGTCTTACTGACCATGACACACACAGGCTCTGCTGGGGCCCAGAGGAAGCTCAGGCATTGCATACTCCATTCCTGGGAGCAGCATCTCCACTCTCAAACCACTCCTCATATGTGGCTTCCTCCTTGGAAGGGAGTTGTTCTCAGTCCCATCACCTTGGGACATATTGTTTGCTTATCACCTCCTTGCTAAATCAGAAACCTCAACCAGCAGGCAAGAATTTTCTTCATTAAAAAAAAAGTAGTAAGGAAGTAAGTGATACAGAGGTATGAAGTGGTGATACAGAGGTATGAAAAGAGAGCAGATGTTCAAATTGGTTTAGGTTTTTAACGTTGCTGACTGGTTTTGGGGACAGGACAGTGCAAAACATTTTTGAGATTGAGACCTGCAAGTATTTCCCAAAAGACTTAATTCTACTCCACCCTGTTCCTCTGTCGTGGAGCATACCTGGGTCTGACAGCCAGGAGCAGTACCTGGCAGCTTACCTCTCAAGAAAAGCCATCTGTATTGTATGGAACAAGCATATTAATACATATGAAGGGATGGATAGGAACCACCTTCTGCTAATTGAAGGATGCAAAAGGAAGGAATGAACCCTAACTCCAAATACGAGTGTGACTGCTGTGTCTTCATAGGAGTGTCCTCCAATGTATATTTGTCCTAATATTTGAAATATGCTCTTAATATCCAGAAATGAAATGCAGAATACCATGTCAAGGATCCCCTTTTTCAACCTTGTTCATCAAGATAGGATTTTATCTGCTCAGATGCAGCATGCTTCTCCTCAGTCCTTCTCCACACAAGGGGGTCTTTTCTCACTTGGACTTGTCTTTGGCTGCAGCTTTCTTACCTGAGGGACTTTGTGTTGTGTACCAGTAGAGAAAGATTCATAGATTCTCCACCTTTTATCACAACATATTTTCTTTTGACTCCCTCATATACAAAGCTGCCTGTTTATATATGTTTAAATGTAATTTTTGGGTAATGGTGTTTTTTACTGTTGCTTAGTTTGCTTTGCACTGAATTGTGGCCTCTGTGAATATAACTGTTCTGCTTATTTGAGAGTATAGCATGAGAAGAAATAAATAATTTCTTTTCCTCTCAAAGATTGCATGCATCCACAAGTTCAGCTTCAGAGAAGTCCCTTGTGCCTACTCAGGATCCTGAGCGGTCGCTAACAGAATACATCCATCGCTTAGAGGTCATCCAGCAGAGACTCGGGGGGGTGCAGCCAGGTAAGAACCCCCTTCTTACCTCTCACAGCTGCCAGAAGCCTGCAGTGTTTTTTGCAAGGTTCTCCTGGCTTTTTCCTATGTATTGCCTGTAACACTTGAAGTACAAAAAGAGTCTAATTTTTATGAATAATTAAAACTGGGGGGTGGGAATGAAGTAAGTCTCAGAAATGAAATCTTTCTGTGAATATCATGTCTAAAATTAGTCCAAATGAGGCATTTCTCAAAATAAATTCTTAGTGAAATTCCTCAGAGATCAGGCTGAATATTTTTGTGTGATTTCTTCATACCCCCATTATCAAGTCTAAATAAGCAAGTGATGCAGTTTGAATGAAGTTGTGTAAGGAGTTAGTTGGCTTTAAAGTCAGAGAACCATTGTAACAGCTGAACAGGGCTTTATCTGCAGCATGAACTAGAATAATTCTATGATAATTTCCTCATTTAGTGCTTGCTTATATTCTATAGCAAATTAAAACAACAGTTGGAGGCCAACTAGTTCTAAGATGGATTGAAGAGTGTACAGAGGATTGTAGTGGCACATATCTTTACTATTTAAAACACTTCCATCTAATTCCTAGACTAAATGTGCTTAGTTTAATCTCCTAGTTACTTGCTCTTTTTACATCTTGGTTATATCATAGAACTTACTTGTCCTAAGGAAGAACTTAAACTGTCATCATACCACATAACACTTAAAATATACACATACACGGACAGGGAAGTTGTGTTCCTGCATCCTGATTCCAGTGGGAGACTGGGGAGGGTACCCATGTTAGTTCAGTTTACTGATAGGGATGGAATTGTGATAACCATGGTCCACACCATGAGCTTCAGAGCTTCATCCCAGGCCCAGGAAGCACAGAGCTCTGGCACTGCCTGTGAGGGAGCCCACTGACAGCTATTCCTCCAGGGTCTCTGGGGCATCTTCCCTCAAGCTTCCTTCAGCCATACAGGTTTATGTTGGTAGTTTCCTGGTCTGAGCAAAATGAGCCCTCAGGTCAGATAATGTCATGAATGTTTTCATCCAACTTTATCCCCTTTATCTGCTATTGCTGGTTGCTTCTCCATGTTCCTTCTGGCTGCTCTCTAGAATCACAGACTGGTTTGGGTTGGGAGGGACAAGAAAGGAAAGGTCATCTAGGCCAACCCCTGCAACAAGCAGGGGCATTTTCACAACCCACAACAGATGGGTTGCTCAGAGCCCCATCCAACATGACCTTGAATGGTTCCAGGGATGAAGCATCTTGGCAACTTTTCCAACACCACCTCTCCTGGCAACTTTTCCAACACCACCTCTCTTGGCAACTTGGGCCAGTGTTTGACCACAGTCAGTGTAACAAATTTCTTCCTTATATCGAGTCTGAATCCACCTTTGTTTAGTTAAAAACTATCACCCCTATTCCTATCACCACAGGCCCTATTGGTCACTGCCTTAGAGGAACACTCCCTGATTGCTTTGATGTATTTCACCAGTGTTTCTGGGTTGGCTTCTATTATCTCAGAAGCCCCTGACTCATCTCTGTAAGACTTACAAGTGAACTACAGTCTACCCAACCCATCTCAGAGCAACAGGCTCATCCCCACAGTTTGCTTTCTCATGCTGCTTATGGTTCACTGTAGGCCTTGGTCTTTAGGCAAGTACTGATTACTTCATCCCATGAACTGCCACCCTTGGCTCCTCATGATTTCAGCCAAATCTGGGGGTATGACCAGGTAGATATTTGGTTGTGGCACTATGGGGGGAGTGGAGGGGTGTGAGGCATGTAGATTCCTTCACACATTGCACACAGGCATAGTAGATATGTCTTTCACTAAGCTTAACCACTGTCAGCAAATGCATCCTGTGATTGTCCTTCAGCCCTTGCCCAAAGCTCTGTGCCTTTCTGTTGGTTGTCCTAAGATGGGAAAAACATTTGACCATACGTGCAAATCTCTGCCAGTCCCCAGCACTCTTTCTGCTGGCTGCTCCTCTGGTCTTTATCATCATCAGGTCATCTCTGAGGTGATTTTTGTGGGAAAAGGGGTGGGGCTTCAATCACTAATTGCAGCATTAAACAGTGACTCTTGGTCATGCAAATCATATCTACTGTGCTGGCTCCTTAGCAGTCTTCTCTCTATCAACAAGAAACAGAACAAAAGGAAATGGTCTCAAGTTGCACCAGGGGAGGCTTAGATTGGATGTTAGAAGGAAATTCTTCACTGAAAGGGTAATTAAACACTGGCACAGGCTGCCCAGGGAGCTGGTGGAATCACCACCCCATGGAATCACCATTTAAAAGCCATTCATGCAGTGCTGAGGGACATGGTTTAAGCACTGGACTTGGTAGAGTTGGGTTAATGGTTTGTAGATTTAGGTTATGGTTGGACTTGAAGGTCTTTTTGAACTAAAATGATTCTAGAGGTGTAGTATTGTTACTCAGTTTCCCCACAAGGCATTATTATTACTTGTGACTAACTTTACTGCGTTTGGAAAAATAATGATTCTTAAGTTAAACTCTGAGGCATTTTTTTTTATAATTATGTGTCACTTTCCTGAGACATTTGTAGTAACTTTGAAAAACGAAACATAAAATGATGTGTTTCTCTAGAAAGAGAGGAAAGAGTTGGCTTTGTCAGCATTCCCAGGAGACTGGTATAGCTGGACCAGAAGCTTTGAGAGAAGTCTAAACCATTGGCTTTTTTTTTTTTTTGTGTGTGTGCTCTGAGTTGATCTAATTAAAAAGCTTAAAAAACAAACGAGAAAGGCTGGCTTTGCTTACAAATCCTAGTCTTTCTAAAGCCAACAGCTACACTTAACACTTCCATATGGGAACTTTGACATTGTTATCTGCAAGAAGTTTCCCAGAAACCTTAACATTATGACTTTGTGGTATTTTTGTTTTTTCCCCAAATACTGCAATTGTTTATGGCAGCTATAGATACACAAAATACATCTTAGAATTGAAAACTGATGGCATTTATAGAAATAGGGTATTTTGCTTTATGTTAAGTGTAGAGTAAGTATTCCACAACTGGGACACCATTAGTAACAATTTTGTGGAACGTGTGTGTTGTGTTTATAATTTTCACAGTACCAGAATGATGATGTCAGGCATCACAGAATGATGTTGCACCCTTTAGAACAGTACTGTGAGCACAATTATTTCCCAGTTTCCAATAAATTTTAAAATACCCACTCAATGGCAAGACCTTGTCCAGCTATAGAATGGGCATCAAATTATCACAAGAGTGATAGAGCTAAACTGAGCAGCCCTGGTGCTGTGTCTTGGTGTGTGAGTGTTTGCTTTGGCAGATGTGTGAGCTTTCCAATCTTGTTTTGTATTGTTCCTAAGTGGCTTATGAAAATGGTGATTGCTCTCACTGCAGCTCACATGAAGCACATTGAGGAAATTACATGCTGCTAACTGCACCCTCTTTCTTCATAACACAAGCAGTTTTCTAATATTTGTTTTATTTAAATTTAGGCCAAGTTCCAGGTCCACCTCACCAGAGAAATGGGAAGAAGTGATGAGAACGCTTCTGATATCTGTACTGCAAACCCCTCTCCCGGTTCTGCTTCCTTCTGAGCTGGTCCATACTGGATGGAGACACTGTCAGTCTCTTGTGCAACTGAATTAAGGGCAGTGCTTTTGCATCAGGTTTTTATATGACTTTTTATTATATTTTAGTACATTAAGAGGAAAGTGCTTTTCACTAAAAACAACATTTTACATCTCATGTGGAATTACTGCTAATTTAACAGCTAAGTGTGCCTGCATCACTGTATTGTAAGTTACAAAGAATCTCTTGGGTGTTTATTTTTCTATAGTGTATAGCTGGATTCCTTGTAAAAAAAGTTATTAAAATGGCATTTTATTAGTGAATTCTTACATGGTATGCCTGTTTGTTTCCACCTTACCTATTGACGTTTTTCACTGTTCCTAAAATTGTTTGGGTTTTGGTATTTCTGTAGGATCTTTCTGACTAACATAACAGTTACTGAAGGTGCCTTCTGTGAATTCAGGGTTTGCTGTTCTGGTTTTACAATAAGCAAGTGATCCCTCCCTCAGTCTTTCTCATCACATTCCAATTCAGTGCCAAGCCACCACTCCTTGAGCTCTTCTGTGCCTGAGCTATGTGTGCATGATATATTTGGTATGACTGAATTCATGCAATGGAATTAATCTGTTGCCTGTTCAGGAAGCCAAATGTATGTTAGATTTTCCTCCAGTGTGACCTTTGCCTATCAGATTGATCTTTCCACACATGAAATCAACTCAGGAGCTGTCACTGTCCTTCCATTCCTTTAGTGTTCCCCCTAGGGAAAGGGAAAGACTGAGATCTGGGGGGAAGTAACCTCCGTGTTCAATGTTTCTGGACAGTACAGGATTGTGCTGTGGGTGTGTCCTGCTTGGTGTGTCCCCTCCACCCTGCTCCCAGTGACAGCATGGGCAGGTATGTCACAAGCAGGAGTGTGTTGGGTTGTATTTGCTGATGATTTCAATAAAGGTGGTGTCCACATATGAGCAAAACCTGGAACGTGTGAGATAGGAGGGAATTAGTTTGGGAGATATCAAATAGTTTGGGAACAGCTGAATTCAGGTGGCTCTACCCTTGACTCTCCCTCAACTTACCAGTCTCTGAGAGAGAAGTTGAAAAAAGAGCTGCTTCTGACACTTGGCAAGCTGGAGCATCTGTGTAAAAAAAATGCTTGTGTGTTTAGGATTGAAAAAAAATACATCAAATTGTTTCCAAAAATTACTTGGATTACTACTGTTACATTTCTAAACATTACTAGATGTTTATAAATGGGAGAATAAACAGAGTCAATGCAGGAAATCAGGAATTAAGTTCAGTCTAAAGTGCAAATAGATGAGAGAGAGTAAAGCCTGCAAGCACAGAATTAGAAGGTTTTAACACAACTCTTGAACTGCTAGTAGTTGGTTTTCCTATTTAGTCTGAATCCTTTTGGCTTTTTTAGCATTTTCTGAATTCTAAGGACTCAATTTTTGTTTAAATGTTCACATTTTTTTTGCAAAAACAAACAAAACCACTACACTATATCTACCTCTAATGTAAGTGAAACGCCTGATTGCAAAACCTACCTCTGACCTATGTACCTTTCAGGTGAGCAGTTCCAAATGTGTGTTAAGTTGCTGGTCAGAGAGAGAAAAAAAAGTGTCCTAGTGGCACAGCCATTTCCAGTCATAATGTCTCAAGTGCCAAAATGAGAGATTCCAAATATGCTGAACAAGACTTCTTTCTGTGGTATTTTCCTGTGGTATTGTATCGTGGTATTTCACAGAAGCCAAGTTCTGCTGGGGATAACCTAAGATTCATCTCTTCCTTTTTCTTTAAAACAAGTATAGACAGACTTGTAATACCAGGAGTGCTTTAAGATTCTGGAAATGTGACATCTCTGCCTTTGAAAAATAATCTTTTATTTTGGGGTATCAGAAAAATCTCTTCTGGAAGCAAGGTTGGTTTTTTTTTGGTTGGTTGTTTTGTTTTGTTTTTTGGGTTTTTTTGGCAATTTTGGGGGGGTTTTTTTGGTTTTGTTTTTTCTTTAATATTACTACAGCTTTTTAAAAGACTTTTCTCTATAGAATATTTTATATTGGTGATCATCTGAGGCTGATATGCTTAGTTAACTGCTTTTGTCCAATATTTGTCTGGGCAAGCTCTTTTTTACCTGTTGTGTAGATCACCATTGAGTTCTCTGAAAAATAATGCGGTATTCTATGATTTTCTGAAAAATAATGTGGTATTCTATGATTTTCTGAAAAATAATGTGGTATTCTATGCATCTCCTGCCAGCCCAGGAATGGGGTCAACAGGCTTGCTGGGTGGGGTGCCAGAGCCATGTTATTATCCTGCAGCACTGCACTCAGGAGGGGAAGGTGCAGAGAAAAGACTTTGAAGGCCTGGGAGGGCTCCCTTGCCCCTGCCCCACACGATACCCACACAAACCTGGTCCCCTCAAAAGGGAGAGCTGGTTCTGACACAAGTTGCTGTCAGTGGAACACTTGTCCTTAGTTTTCTTCTGTACTTTATGACTCCCAGTAATGTCACTGCTACTGGGGGAGCAGTCCTTGTGGTCAGGACCCCTGGCAGGGTGGGTTGGGTTGGAAGGGACCATGGGCTGTGTCCCAGCAGACCAGGTTGTTCTGGTCTTCAACACTTCCCAGGATGGGGCAGCCACAACTTCTCTGGGCAACCTGGGTCAGTGTCTCAGCACCCTCACAGTGAAGAATTTCTTCCTAATGTCTAACCTAATCATCCCATCTTCTAGTTTAAAGCCATCACCCCTTCTGCTATCACAAAAAGTCCCTCCCTGCTTTCCTGTAGCCCCTCCTGTACAGGTGGTGTTATAAGGTCTCCTTGGAGGCTTCTCCTCTCCTGGCTGAACAACCCCAACTCTCTGCCTGGCTGTATTCTCCTTTGCAGCAATTTCCCAGGGGTTGCCAGAGGAAGATGATGCATCCTGCCACACATTCACCCAGGAACTTCCAGTGGAACTTCATCCCAATTTAACCACATTAATATAAACTCCAGAACAAGCACATTCTGCTGGTACCTATGGTACCCTTTGAGGGTAGCTTTTTAGAAAAGACAGCTTTTTTTTTTTTTTTGGTTGGTTGGTTGGGTTTTTTTACTTTATACTGACCCAAGAGCACCTCATGCCTAGGCTCTGCCCTTTCCAGGTGCTCACAGTCTAATCCCCCCGTCCTGGGAAGCAATGTGAGAAAAAGAATCCCTGGAGCCTCGGGGCGGGGAAAGCAGGAGACATGGAGGGGCAGGAAGCGCTGCGTGGGTATTTTCAGGAGCCCCACAGCAGCGGGGTGGGGGTGCTCAGACCCTTCCTAAACGCTGCCACTAGGTGGGTGGGGGGGTGGGCTTTCCCTAGGCCCGGGGACACCTGCTCTGGGGACACCTCCTCAGGGGACACCCGCTCCCAACACCTGAGGGCGCATGCTACTTGGGGGGGTCTCTCCCTCTTCTCCTCCCTCTCCCTCTCCTCCTCTCTTCCTCCTCCTCTCCCTCTCCTTTTCCCTCTCCCTCTCCTTTTCCCTCTTCTCTTCTCTTCTCTTCTCTTCTCTTCTCTTCTCTTCTCTTCTCTTCTCTTCTCTTCTCTTCTCTTCTCTTCTCTTCTCTTCTCTTCTCTTCTCCTCTTCTCTCTCCCCTCTTTTCCTTCTCCCTCTACTCCTGTCCCTCTCCCTCCCCTCTTTTCCTTCTCCCTCTCCCTCTACTCCTCTCCCTCTCCCTTTCTCTTCTCCTCTTCCTCTCTTCTCCTCTTCCCTCTCCCTCCCCTCTTTTCCTTCTCCCTCTCCCTCTACTCCTCTCCCTCTCCCTTTCTCTTCTCCTCTTCCTCTCTTCTCCTCTTCCCTCTCCCTCCTCTCTTTTCCTTCTCCCTCTCTCTCTACTCCTCTCCCTCTCCCTTTCTCTTCTCCTCTTCCTCTCTTCTCCTCTTCCCTCTCCCTCCCCTCTTTTCCTTCTCCCTCTCCCTCTACTCCTCTCCCTCTCCCTTTCTCTTCTCCTCTTCCTCTCTTCTCCTCTTCCCTCTCCCTCCCCTCTTTTCCTTCTCCCTCTCTCTCTACTCCTCTCCCTCTCCCTTTCTCTTCTCCTCTTCCTCTCTTCTCCTCTTCCCTCTCCCTCCCCTCTTTTCCTTCTCCCTCTCCCTCTACTCCTCTCCCTCTCCCTTTCTCTTCCCTCTCTCTCTCCTCTCCATTCGCCGTTTCCCACCGCCAGGGGGCGCTCGCGCTCCCTCCCCGCCGCCGGCAGCTGGCGCGAGGCGGGCTGGGAAGGCCCCGCCCACCCGCGGCTCCCGCCCCGCCCCCCGCGCGGGCACGCGGCGCTGGCTGCGGCAGCGGCTGCGCGTGGCGGCGCCTCCTGCTCCCTCCCTCCGCTCCATCCCCTCCCTCCTTCCATCCCCTCCTCTCCCTCCCTCTCTCCGCTCCTTCCCCTCCCTCCCGCCGCCTCGCCCCTCGCACTCCCCGCCCCGGCCCCACCTGCGGCAGCGCTGGGCGGCGGCTCTGGCGGGGCCCGCTCGCTCCTCGCCCGCACCATGGCGGCGGAGCGCGGGGGTTACTCCCTGGAGGCGGTGCCGCTGCCGCCGGAGGTCCGGGAAAGCCTGGCGGAGCTGGAGCTGGAGCTGTCGGAAGGTGAGGGCTGCCGGGGAGGGCTCGGCCCGGCCTGGCCGGTGCTGCGGCAGGAAGCCCCGCGGGTCGCTTCCGCTGTCCGAACGGGGCAGGGCGGGGTCCCGGTTCCTCTGAGGGGCCTGTGGGGCGGCGGGAGCCTCGCCCTCCGGTTCACCCCGGGGCTCCGGGGGGCCCGCGCCTCCTCTCCCGCCGCCAGCCCTCGGAGGGAAACCGGCTGGAGCGGGGCGCGTTGTACAGGGAGCTGGGACCGGGGCCGCGGTGCGGGTTCCACGGGGGCGGCTGAACGGCGAGAGACAAGCGGCCTCAGGCTCCTCGCGTCCCCCGCTGCAGGCGGTGGCTGAGGCCCCTTCGGAGCCGGCCACGAGATGCGTTTCCGTTCAGTCTGGACTGGCACCGCAGTCGGCAACTGGTTACTGTGAAAATACCCGTTTATTTATTTATTTATTTTACATATGCATTCCTAGTGACAGCTAAAATCTAAGCCTCACGCTTCAGGTCTCTGTACAGTTCACAGCGTTCTTACGCTTTCAAGTTTCCTGGCAGAAACGTGGTGACATTCCCTCCGCCTCGCAGGATAACCTTGGTTAGAGGCGGCAGAGATGCAGTAGCTGAAGTTCACTCTGAGCGTATACTTAAGCCCATCTCTTGGTTTGCTGCCCCCAAAAGGTAACTTGTTCCTCTGCTTCCACCTTCAGCCTTGTGTTCAGCCCTTTTGTGACCCCCGCTGGAATTATACTTGTTTTCTTGGTAGGATTGGTGTGGGTTTTTTGCATATAGGTTCCCTGCCATGGCCCACCCTGCAGGAGAGGCAAGTGTAGGCACTGGGTGCAGGAGAGCACACAAGGAGCAGAGGAAGTAGAGGCAGCGTTTTCTAGGAGCAGCTGCTCATTGTGTTTGCCCCATCCATGGTGTGGTTTTCATGTGGGCAAAATCGGGGTTATTTCAGCTTCAAGTGCTGGCTGACATGTATGGGGGTTTGGGAAACGTTTCACAGTGTGGCTGTCCTTGCCTCCAGCGTGGCACCTTTGGTGCAGATGCAAAGCACAGGGTTAGTAACTTTGTTGTCCAAGTTTAACCTGTCACCGCATGTCTGCCAGAGTTGAAGGAAGCAGTGCCTGACACGTAGTGCTGCTTGTGCAAGAGACGTGCCCGTGTCTTGGGAGTACCCGTGTGCACTCACACTGTGCCATGCCTGGGACACCGGCTTTTCACAGAATCTTGAAATCATTCTGGTTGGAAAAGACATTTAAGATCATCAAGCCCAATGCCTGCTGGCACTCGCGGATTGGCCAGGGTATCCTGGAGTTGGCTTCTCTTTTGTGGAGGTCCCGACTGTGTTTGTTTAAACACTGGACTGTTTTTTTATATATGGATCTGTGGTATGCTAAATCTGTGAAATGCTTGAAGTGATTGTGGGGTGTCTCAGTGCAGTATGTCTAATACTGAAATTTGTATTGATGTAGAACTCCTGGATTACTTAAGTTGGTTGGCTAAAGTGACAATGTTAGCTCAAACTTTTTGACCACTCTGAAGGCTTAGTTTATGATTTTAGGTACTATCTTTGACCTAAGGTGTGATTGCTTCTCTGCCACCTTGAAATAACCTGGAGGTGTTTGCAGGCAGGTGTTCTTCAGCATCTGGTAATATGTTACATGCTCATGTTCTGCAGTCAGGTGAAGTTTGCTGGACCTGTCTCGTTAATGTTCAGAACTTCCACACTTGGAGAGGAAGGAATGGTGATCATGGATCAGATACTTACTTTTTAACCTATGTGAAGTGGATGCAAATTTTGTGTAGTTCTAGCAGAAGTAAATGGGTACCTGCAGTGATGGTCAGTTGTTTCCCTCTTGTTATTTGAGCAGAATCCAGCCTGTAGTAGAAGGCTGCTGCTGGCTGTGACTTCCTCAAGTTTTCATCATCCTTTTTACTGGATGTACAGTGCTATTATGCATTTTGTGTATGGATGCTGTAGATAAAGCCTTAAAAAAAGGCTTTCATGTATGTATATGAAAACAGGCAGATTGAGGTGACTTCTTATGCTGAATTTGCTATGACATGGAGAAACTCATACTTGGGAAGGTGTTACCATAGAGAGGAAGTGTGAAGGAAGGAAAAGAAACAAGAAAATTGAGAGCAAGTTCTTTCTGCTTTGTATGTGTAATTTGTTAATTGAAATGTCGTGTATGCTATGCTGGGGCAGAAATAGCCTGTGTTCTCTTTGATTACATTATTTTATCTTATAAATTGGGAAGAAGATTAAAAACTTCCTTGGTTTTGCCCAGGTTGTCATGGTGAAAGTTGTGGAGGGCATTTGCATTTAGATGTATAGAAAGACACCCACAGTACATTGCTACTTTCTAAAGACAACTCAAAATCTCAAATAACATGCTCAGCTTTGAAGAGTTTTGGATGGGGAAGGAGCTCCGACCTTGCTACAATTCTGGTCACATGTGGTGTGATGTATCCTTCCACTTTTACAAGATCCTATTCTCTTGATTGACAATTGTTTGTATTGTTTGTGTGCTAGAAAAAGAATGGTTGGACCTATGAAAGAAACCATAGGACAGTGCTGCTGAGTTGCTTTGTTATATCAACACTGTAATTTCTTCCTTGCTGGAAGAAAAAGAGTGAATCTCTTAAGTAAAAACTGAGATCTGCCACACCCTTTTTGAGACACAAGGACAATTTTGAAAAGTGATTGGCAGCTAAGCTGAATTGTAGCTCTTTGACCCTGTAGGCTAAGCTTTCTTACCATGGGACTATAAGATGCTGCAGCTTTCTGATGTAATGGAAAGATGTGGTGGTCCCTAATCAGCCTGGTAGGGTCTTCTCTAAAAGCTTTAAAGTGATGCTGTGAAAGCCCAGTCATATATTAGTCACTATAAACTGTTCTTCTGTGCTTTGAAAGAGAGCTAAGGTTATTTAAAAAGCAATGAAGTCCAATCTGCATTGGAAATTTTTTAGGAAAAACATCAATGTGCTTTTTTAAAGCCTGTGTCTATTTTAAGATAGTGTATCTTACATTTGTGCGTATTTTTATGTATTTAAATGTACACTTCCTGTAAGTTATGATAATTTTGAATAGCAGGTCTCATTTAGACGTGATTATTACCTGTGTAATTTGTCAGTTCGTGAGCACAACATTCTATTTAAAAGCTGTGCCTCAAAACAACTTTAGACTGTTCTCATGTGCAAAAGCCTCCTCGTTTTTAACCTTTTCAGAGCTTTTCCACTTACTTGCTCCATTTTTTTCCATGTCACATAGCTATAATTTGCTGGGTTATGCAATGAGATACATACTTTGGGACAGAGAGAAAAGCTTGAGAGGTCAGGAAACCCTAACCTCTGTCAGGAAAAAATTGTGATGTTTAAAGACCTTTCTGAAGAGAAGTGGGTACTTCTTCCATTTGAGCTGCTTTACTTCCACTCCTAAGTGTAGGAGATGTGGAATTGGGTCATTTTTTTTCTTCTTCCAGATCATCTGTGCAGGATGTTCCTCTCTTGTTCCTTTCTAATCCAAGGGCGATATATGGAGGAGTAGAGTTAGTCAAAGATAAATCTATATTAAATGTCTGTGTAGCAACAAGAACCATCCCATGGTGTTAGCTTGTGTGGCTTTGCCTTCTAGAGTTGTTCACTGTGGTTGTGCCCTCAGCTAGCAGCTCAGGGTCTTCCAAACACATATAACTATGCTTGTTTCCTTTCTGGGAGATTTTGTGTACTTGTTATGTGGTTCTGGGGAGACTGGGCAATTTGGAAACATAACATATGATTTGCATTCCATAAATATTACATAAAAGCTGAGGAAAGAAAAGTGTGTATTTACAGACTTTTTTACATGGCTGCTTGATAAGCATGTGAATATTACAAGGGTTTTTTCTGAATTTCTCATCAGTTTTAAATATTAAATCTGTGCATTTGGTTGTTCTTCTGTTTCCTAGAAGTTTGTAGGTCAGTCTTATTTTGGAACTGATCTTAAACTGTGTTTCAACAGAGACTACTTACTGTAAATAGACTGAAGATACTTCTTCCTAGTTTAAATCTACTCTTTTACCCCCCCTGGTTACTAGATGGGAAATGCTGCTCTTGGTGGCTTCTATCAAAGAGGCTACAGAATTAGTTCTGGGGTACAAATGTATTGGCACATAGTTTATTGTCTTAATTATAACTTGATTTCACTGACTGATTGGTGGGTTGTGTTTCGCATCTCTTAGCACATTGCTCCAGAGTTTCTCCTGAGCCTGGTTAAGCTTTAGTGGAAAGAGCTGGCAGCTTAAATGGAGCATTTGATGGGCAGGCTGCTCTGGTTCCCAATGAGATGTTTGTGTCAGTGGGGATAGAAGGCTCACTCACAGACTCTTATTAATCCAAATTATATATTTCCCATTTAAGAAAGGAGGAATTGGTGCATGTGACAAGAAGTTTTTGTCTAGTTTGGTTTTGGCTTTTGTCTGTTGGGTTTGGGTGGTTTGTTGTGGTTTTTTTTTTAGGTAGAAGAGTGTTCTGAGGTACTGCAGATAATGTGTAAAGCTGGGCTGAAGAAGGTGTCAGCTAAGAAGGGTGTCCCGAGAAAAAAATCAGACATATGTATTGTCAGACATTTGGCTACTGCAAATATTCCAGTAATAATTTTTGCAATAACTACTAGCCAGTATTAGCCCATACTAACAGGCTGGATGGGTTTTCTTAAATGAGAAATCGATTAACAGGATACTTTTTTGGGGCAGAAACCACTTTCTTATAAAAGCCAGAGATAGCAGTTGGAACTGAAAAGTTTAGTTTCTTTTGTTACACCAGAAGTATTGATCTGGCATTAAAATACTATGTGAAATCACATCAGGAAGAGAGATGTACACACACACTTTAACCTATTATCCTTCTGATAGAGCATGGTATTTGAGTGTATATCTATGGTCTTAAAGGAGTAGTTTTCTGTTACATAATTCTTAAAAAAATATGTCTGCAATTTGCCGTTACCACTTCTGCCATCATTTTACTACCTGGGAATTAATGCAGTCTGAGGCTGTCAGTGAGGAGGGTGAACTGGGGAGGCAGATGCTTGCTAAGTGGATGGTAGTCTGTGAAACTTGACCTGCAGCGTCTTTGTTGCTTAATTTCTGGGCCTCTCCAACAGAAACTGTTATTTGTGTGATAGTACATGGGGCTTGCCAAATGCCCAGGGGGACTGAGTAAGCCTACAAAGCTTGTTCTAACATGTTACACCTGGCACAGGTCTAGGGAAGGGACTGGCTGATGTTCTTGAGACAAGCTCCTATCCTTAGGTTTGGTTTGTGGCTGAAGTAGTCACACAGTGTTTGAAGGGAAGCAGGTTTCTGATTTTTTTCCAAATAAATTTGTTATTAAACACTCTTGTAACAAGGAGTAGTTGCCATTGGAAGTTCATGGTTATCTTATGCAAGGGATACTTCAATTCTGGTCAGGTAAGGTACATGGATAAGTTTGTGACTGTCAGTTGGTGGGACAAGGCTCTTTCTGCCAGCCCTGTCTGGAAGTCAGGCACTGGTATAGTCTTTATGGATACTTGCTGCTTTTATACTGTATTGTAAATAAGCCAACAAACAGTAACCAGGGTATGAGCATATTAGAATCTTTTACCAAAATGTGCATGTATTTAAAACTGTTTTGTTTTGATTGTTTTTGCTTTGGTTGTAAAACTGCACAATGGTGCGGCTAACAGCTCCTCTCTGAGATACTCTGTTATAATGTCTTGACCTTGTAGGAGTCCAGTGTTTTATTGTTGGATCTCTAAGCATGTTCTCAACTCATGTCATTCTTGGGATTATATTGCTTAATAGATGTATTATGGGATTATTATTAAGGGAAAGATTCAGTTATTTAAAGAAAGGAGGGGAGGGGGCTTTTCATAGCCTGTAACAGATGGAGGATTTCATTTGCTACTGTTTGGAAGGCACACAGTGAATGTGTACATCAATTCTAGTTACATCTTCAAGGATATCTTCTAGGAGATGAAAGCTGCTGCCTTCATGGTGGTAGGCTTTTGCTCCAAAAGAGTCTTTTTATTTACATCCAAGCAGATTTCTGGATGGAAAAGCAGATTTCTTGCCTGCAGTGAAAAGCTGTTGAAGCTTTGGGGCATCATGGGAGAAAGGTATTGCAGCTGGATGGAATTGCTGTCCTGGCTTTTCCGTTTCATCAGGGGATGCAAAGTCACCTGCAGCTGTTGACAGGCTGGTTGTGAAGCAGCTGCCCAGCAGGTTGTCATTGCTCTGTCTCATCCCAGTTTCTGACTGGTGAGTTAGTCCAGGTCATTAAAGAACAGGCACCATATGCCTTTAGCATTCTGAAGCTGGGTTCTGGCCACAGCAATGTTTTCTTCTGTATCAGCAGCAGCTGAAAAACAGATTGCTTCTAAAGACCCCTTTTTTCTCCGAGTAAAACTTCCTCCTGATTATGGTAAAAAATGCAAATTAAATAATCTTCTTACTCTGCTGCAGGGTAGGACTGAAGTTCATTTGCAGGCTACATGTCTGTTGAGGTAAAGACAGTCTGGCTAGGAGGCTGATGGGTAGGCACCTGGTCTGTGGGATGCTTCCATCCATTGCATTCCTTTTGGCCACAGCACATTTTGAAGGCTGTTCACAGTGAGCAATTATAATAGTAAAGCAGGGTACAAAACGAGAGATGGGAGAGAGGCATAACTTGTGGGTTAAGTAGCATTGCTTCTGTTGAGCCAGGCTACTACTGGCACTGAGCTGGTTTTCCTATACATTTTTGTCTCCTCCATTCTGTTCATCAGCTTTGTGAGGTTGTAAATATTGTGCTACAAAAGTGCTGTTGGGTCTGTTGGTGACAGTGGCTCTTGAGTTATGAGCTGTCCTGTACAGAATGTGCAGGAGTTACTTCCCTTAACTGAGTTAGATGTCATAACTGGGACCATTCCCAATGTTTCAGCTATCCCATCACATTAGTGTAATTGTAACAGTGACAACTGAGACTCATGAAGCTGTTTGTTGGATTACTGCAATGAAAAACAATTTTACACGTTTTTACTGGTGTCTTTTTTACACACACCACCTTTAATATGTTTTCAAATGAAAAACCTATTCCTCAAATAAGTAACTGTACTGTCACTTCCATTCACCCGTGGGAATGCACTATAGTTGAGTTTATTTACCTAACCTTGCTGTGTCCCAGCTGTGTAGAATTAATTCATAAAGTAGTGATTTAAGAGAGATGGCAGTTAACACGGATGGTGGGAAGAGGTGAAAGTCCTGTGTAACCTACATTGGGAGAGAAAAACAGATTGATCATTTGTCTTTTCTTACCACATCTGATATGTTGGTTGATCAGAGTAGAGTTGTTCCTTTTCTCTTTTTCTCCTCCTCTTTTCTCCTCTTTTTCTCCTCTTTTTCTCCTCTTTTTCTCCTCTTTTTCTCCTCTTTTTCTCCTCTTTTTCTCCTCTTTTTCTCCTCTTTTTCTCCTTTCTCTTGCTTGGTTGGCCTTAAAGATTAGGAAACATGCTGGAAAGTTCTGCCATAGCAGTGAAATACTATGGTTGACCATAGTTTTCATCTGTATCACACTTGCTGTATGTGAGTCACTCTGATCCCTACTCCCCCATCATATTCATGTTCCATCAGTGTTTAAATGTCAACTTTCCACCACCCATTCTGTTTTGTTTTGTGTGTGTTTGTTTTTGTTTTTTCCCCCTCCCTTCAGGAGCATGGAAGGATGAGCGAGGTGTCCTCTTTTAACTAAGAGCATCCTTACACTTCCTATCTGTAGCTATTTGTAATGAAAACAGCCCTGTGAGCAAGTGAGAATCTGCAGAAGACTTAAGGACATCCAGCCTTAGTTTGACTTCTGAGGCTTCCAACTTGAGGGCAATGGGGATGCATTTAAGAGCTTACAAAAAAAAGAACTAAATCTACTGTGTTGTTATCATAATCATTCTGAGGAAACAGAAAATGCACAGCAAGGAGAACTGGGAGGGCTAGGTCATCAACTTTCTTTCCAATTGAAGCAGAATTTCAGACTAGACCAGTTAGGTGGTTGGGGCTTTTTTTTTTTTTTTTAATTTCTGCTGTAGTTAACCAGTGGTTAGATTATTATTCTCTTCCCTGTGCTTGAATGTGCTTAGAAGAATGTGAGATACTCTTTCTCTTTGAGAACCAATTCTGCAGTGAATGATCAACTGTAGTTGTTGGAGATTGAGGTTGGAGACCTTGGGAGCAGCTCAATAGGTTCCTGGGAGATGCCATAATTCATTGTTGGTCTGAGTGGCAACAGCAATGATAACTGTAAAATGCTGAGTTTTATGTTAGGACACAGATTGTGTTTGTCAGTAATTCCTTTGGGATTTATCTAGATGTAATCCCAGGCAGCCTGCTCTGCTTGGCCCTGCAGGAGCAGAGGATTGAGTGAGCCTGAACCTGAGATGTCCCTTTACAACTGCAGCTGTTCTGTGGCAGAGGGATTCAAACCTTTCCATTCAAACCTTTTCAGAGGGTTTCAAACCTTTTCATTCTTTTTTTTCATGTTACTTTCACAAGGCAGGTTAAATCCTAGTGAGGAACAGGAGTATGATGGCAACCAATATGTCAAGAGAATTAAGGGAAATCTGTTTTTTTCCAGGTTTTCTCACAAAAAAGTAAGCTTTCCTTAAAATTATGACACAGAGGCAAAATTTTTCAGTGTCTCTGAATACATTATTACATGGCAGTCTTTTGGTTATAAAGAACTTGCATGTTTACTCTGGAATAAGTATCAAAGTATTTGACAGTTTCTTGGTGCAAGGTTTGTAGAACTCAAGGAACTGTAAACTTGTTGCCTTTTCCTCAGTTGTTTTGAAGTGATGATTGCAGACCCAGATTTGAAGATCTGCAGTAAAATGTACGTGTTTGGCTTTCCTGTGTTAAGGTTGAAGAGAGCAGTTCTTCCTCACAGGATTCAGAGGACAGACCTAAAATGTGTGAATAATTCATTAAGACCTCCCAATCATCATCCTGTTCTTTGACCTTCTTCATACTGTTTTATTGCCACCTTTTTTTCTTTCTCACTGTTGTTTCCTCAGTGGTGCTCAGCAGAAGGCACACAGGTCACCTTTGTCGCAACTGCTCCCCTGGAGTCTTGTTGAAAAATGCAGCATTGTTTGGCTTGTCTCCTAACAAATGCAATTTATTCACCCTTCCTTTTTAATGACCTGTTTTCTTTTAAACCTCCTTGAGGTTTTTTGCTGTTTGTTTTCCTCTGTTGAAGCTTGTGTCTTGTAGCAAATGTCTGTGAATTTACAGACAAGACAGTGAAGGAAGAGTCAGCTCTTAATCTTTCATGTCATCTTACCTTTTAAAGGTCAAAATGCTGCTATTAGGACAGAAGACTTCACTGAAATTATTGTCAGGCCCTGGCACAGGCTGCCCAGGGCAGTGGTGGACTCAGCACCCCTTGAAGGATTTTAAAGCCAAGTAAACGTGGTGCTGGGGGACAGGGTTCAGTGGTGGCTTTGGCTGTTAAAGGTTGGAGGTGATGACCTTAAAGGTCTTTTCAACCAAAAGGATTCTGTGATTCTATTTTATTGTCTCTGTGATGTCCCTTGAAGAATTTGGATAAACCTCTCATAGCTGCTGAATATAGTTGGCCCTCATCCCTTCACTAGCAGGAACTCCATGTTCAGTGTTCCTCCTGGAGAGCAGCAGGAAAGGCCTGACAAAATTCTGCCTTTTCTAGTATTTGCCATTATGTGAACACCTGAAAATATGTTGATGTCATGTTATTATGCAGATAGATGAAAATTATCTTTTATTCTCACTTTTTATTTAAGTCATTTGGGCTCAAATTTTTGAGTTTTTCCTAGTTTTCCTTTCTGGTTACCTTAGCAGAACCTTTCAAAGTAAACAGCTGCTTGAGAAAAAAGTTGTGAGAGTAGCATTTCCTTATTTTTCCTTCAAACAATACTTGTTTTATACTTAATACTTGTATTATACTCAACAGGCTGATGGTGAAATTTGAAGGGTGTGCTTGTGTGTATCAGTATCAGTCCAGCTAGCTCCTTCCTTACCAGTGGAAAAGAATATCATACTGGGATTTTGCTACTTCCCTTCCTGTCTTATTATCCTTTGTGTAGTACTTTTCTGGTGGGTTTTTTTTTCCTCTCTTTGGGGGGCTTGGATCGCCCTTTTGCTGCTGTGGAACTCATTCTTTCCATTTCCCATCTTGCACACAAGAGAGTCTCAGTTTTTACAATGCAGATGTTGTGCTTGACTTTCTTTCTGTGCTTTCTGCTGCTGTGAAGGGAGCTGGAAGGGGCCTCTGTCCTTCCCCAGGCTCTGGGTAGGATGCTGTTGCACCAGGCAGCTGAACTGAAGAAGCATCCACTGCTGAAAAGGGGAATTCCTGTCCTCAAGCCTTTATGTTGAGCTATAGCTGGGGTCTGTCTGATGCTGTGGTACAGTGGCACCAAGTTAAATTGAGAACAAATAAACCTTTTTCTGTGTTTGGAAGGAAGTTTTATGTTGGAAGGACATAGATCTGCTGGAACGAGCTCAGAGGAGGGCCAAGAAGATGATCCAGGGGCTGGAGCACCTCTGCTACAAGGAGCAGCTGAAGGAGCTGAGATTGTTCAGCCTGAAGAAAAGACTGGGGGGACCCTATAGCTGCCTTCCAATACCTGAAGGGAACCTACAGGAGGGCTGCAGAGGGACTTTTCATAAGAGTGTCCAGTGACAGGACAAGGGGAAATGGATTTAAATTAAAGGAGAATAGGTTTACACCAGTTAGTAGAAAGAAGTTCTTTAGTATAAGGGTGATGAGACTATGGAACAGATTGCCCAGAGAAGTTGTGGATGCCCCTTCCCTGAAGCGTTCGAGGCCAGGCTGGGTGAGGCCTTGAGCAACTTTGTGTAGATGAGAGGAGTCCCTGCCCATCTCAGGGAAGTTGGAGTGGTTGATCTCTAAGGTCCCTTCTAACGTAGGAGATTCTATGATGATTCTATGATATGAAAGCATTTTGTTGCTCTAGAACTGAAACATTAAAGTTTACATAGGTCATGGTGCAAGATAACAGGCAGCAGAGTGGGGGAAGGGTCTAAATCCAAGACTTGAGAAGCAGCTGAGAGAATTGGAGGTGTTAAATCTGAAGAAGAGGAGGCTGGGAGGAGACCTCCTCACTCTCTCCAACTCTCTGAAAGGAGATTCTAGTGAGGTGGGTGTTGGTCTCTTCTCACAAGTAAGCAGTGATAGGATGAGAAAAAATGGCCTCAAGTTGTGCCAGAGAGAGTTCAGACTGGATATTAGGAACAATTTATTTACTGAAATAGTAGCCAAGCATTGTACCAGGCTGCCCAGGGCAATGGTGGAGTCACCATCCCTGGAGATGTTCAAAAAAACATGTAGAAATTGACACCTCAGGGCATGGTTTAGTTGACGTGGTGGTGTTGAGTTGATGTTTGGACTTGATGATCTTAAACATCTTTTCCAACCTTAATGATTCTCTCTTAATGATCAATACATTAGTGTCACCCCAGATCTTCAGTTAATCAGATGCAAGGAAAATGCTAACCACTCTCATTTGTCAGATAGGATCTGAAAAAGCTGTTGGCATAAGGAGGACTGAAAATCTGTAGTGGTAGGTGGCTTACATACAACTTGAGGATCTTCAGCTTTGTTCTGCCATGCAGAGGTGTCTGAAGCACAGCCCAGGAATTGCAGCCTTTTGGAGGGGAGGTTGGTTGGTGGGTTTGGGTCTATTTTTTACTGTTGTGACAAGGCCCGTGGGTAGGAAGAGGCAAACAAGAAAGACTGTGTGGCATGGAGGCCATGAAAGGCCTCCATCAGGATGGAATCACAGCTGTGAGGCTGAAAAGAGGAGTTTTTACCTTTGGTCTTTGATCCAACCTGGTTTTTGGCAGAAGCAATCTGTGTTCCATAATGGAGTAGGGAGAAGCTGGGGGGTAAAAAAGTATGGGGGGTAAAAAACTCTGTTTTGTTGCCTTCAAGATCGTTTTGGTCCTGGTCTGAATTCTGGAAAAGTCCCACAGTACAAGGTCTCTGCCATACATTACAAGGAAAAAGAAATGATAAAAAAATGCAGAAACTTGACATTACAAAGAAAGTGTGTCAGACATATGTTGTCAAATCACACTGGGGAGCTGGGTTGAAAGAACATTCAGGGTCACTGGGGAAAAATGCTTGTTTACACTAACATGTTGTTTAACAAAAATACATATGTTTCTTATTAAAAATGTTTGTGTATAATTTGTATTTGGTGGGAATTCAATTTGCAGCTCGTATTCACTGCTCTCAGAGATAGGAGCTTAGTAAATATTTTTCCTTTCTTTTGTTTTGTTTTGTTTTTCCAGAAACAGTGTTTGAAGAAATCAAGTTATTTAGGTTTGGGCATCTTTTTCTATTTTTTGGTTTTCATTTAGTGAGTAACATCACTAAGAAACTATTTAAACCAGCGAGCTGAGGTTATAGTACGTGTTGTGGGAATTACAATGGCTGTACTTGGGATTGCTCATTCTTGCTTTGTTTCTGCTGCCCTTGGGTTGTATACTCATGTAGTAATACTCATGACCTTGAAACTTCTTAGCTATCAAGAGTCATGCTTTAGGCAGGAGCTTGAGAGGTGGTGTTTTTGTTTTTTGGTTTTTTTCCCCTTGCTTTGTTCCAGTGCAAGCCTGCTGCTGCTCAGTGAGCTTGCATGTTGAGAACTCATGATGTGGAGCTGACAGATTCACAGGATGTTATGGGTTAGAAGGGATCTCCGGAGATCATCTAGTCCAACCCCCCTGCCAGAGCAGGTTCACCTAGAGCAGGTTACACAGGATGGCATCCAGATGGATTTTGAATGTCTCCAGAGACCAAGACTCCACCACCTCTCTGGGCAGCTTGTCCCAGTGCTCTGCCACCCTCAAAGTAAAGATGTTCCTCCTCATGTTTAGATGGAATTTCCTATGTTCAAGTTGTGCCTGTTGGCTCTTGTCCCATGACTGGGCACCACTGAGAAAAGACTGTCCCCATCCTCCTGACACTCAACCCGTAAGTGTTTGTAAGTGTGGATAAGATTCCCTCTCAGTTCTTCTCCAGACTAAAAAGATCCAAGGCCCCCAGACTTGCTTCATAAGAGAGATGTAGTTTTCTGATCATCTTCATATCCCTCAGCTGACTTTTGGGCTATGCTTAACAATTTCCAAGAAGCCCCTGCTATAGTAAGGGTTGGTTTAGCTATTTGTGGGTCATATTTCTGTTAGTGGTGAGTTTGTCTTCAGCAAGCAGTTTGGTAAACTGGGAAACTATGATTTGTGGTGGTCAAATCTGAAACTGTAGCTGAACAGGTCAACACAGGAGTAGAGGCAGTGTGTGCCTTTGTCCCTGTGTGCCCTTTCCAGCTACACCAGCCTTGTTTCTGAGATTTTTTTTTTATTGAATAATGCAGTAAACTGGTATGTTCAAAAGCATTGCTGTACTAATTGACCAATGTGATCGTGAGACAAGTGAAGGACTATGTTAAGGACATGAGTGTTTTTAAACAGGAGATACTCTTCTGGTTAACTTTGAAAGTAGTTAGAACAAATTATATCTGTATTTCTAGACTTCTCAGACTGGTGATACCAGGACTAGATGAATCAGAAAAATAACTAAATTAGTGCAAAGTCATGGTGCTCTTCAAATTTGGTCTTTAGCAAGTAGTGACATTGTTCTGATTTGCTTTTGTTTTATTTCCAACAATTTATAAATTTGTCAGTGCCTGAGATTAAGATGTAGCAAATGAGAATCTTCCTTTCCTAATGAAAGGTGTTTTTTAGATATTCTTTGGAGTGTTTAGATTTTGTTGATTGGAATAAGAGCTTTGGGTGCTGGAAGTACTTGTAACAGAGCTGTTTGCAGGAGTTGGGGGCTGCTCTGGGAACCACAGAATAAAAATCTACAAAAGGTAGCACTGTGATTACCACTCTTTCATTTTCCAATGAAACTGGAAGTTTTTTCCTTATTAACAGAAATCACAGCACGTGCTAAACTAGAAAAGGTTTTCCAGCAGGAAAATGAAGAGGAATTAGGAATGGGATAACTTCTAATCCAGTCAGTAATGTGTCTGGAACTTGCTCGAACTCTTGTCTCCTACTTTATACTAGTATTTTTCTACTGCATGGAGGAAAACCTAACACCATGCTATTCCTTTCCAACTCAAGATGACAGGACAGATGCAGAGAAGCTTAAAACAAGTGACAAGAGGAGACATTTTCTTTTCCTTGCCAGCATTACTGAGGAAGTTTTTATTCTACCTCTTTCTCTGCCCAGGTTAATTTCCAAATTATCTTTTTCTTTCTGAAAAATGTTTGTTACCTTACACCAAATGCTTTTGCAAAAATATTAGGTAGGAAAGGACTTGAGGAGTGTGCAGTAGCATGTTGCAAGATGGACCTCTGTGATGCTTTTTGGGCTTTAGAAAGTTACAGCTTTTTGCCTAAAGTAATCCTCTGATACCCAAGGTATGTGGGAGTTTGGGATGCAAGGAAACCAAAAAGCCAGCAAAACACCACGGGAAGATCTCAGGACATGGTTGTTTCCATGTTCATGTAGAAGACCAGTTGTGCTTCTATCAGAAGAACATCTTGCTGGGTTCAGAAAGGATGGTGAAGCAAGCTTATATTAGTTCCTAATATTTCCTAGGTGCTAATTAACAAATGTTGGCTCATGTCAGTTCTTTTTAGGTTTTTCAAGGAAATTTCTGTCACATGACACTTCTTGGAGAGTTTTGAATATATGAATTTATTAGAGGAGGTTCTGAGCTGTGTGTCCTTTAATGACTGAGGCCTGTGGCAGGTGAGGCCTAAGAACAGGAAAAAATACAAAAACTGATTTATTAAAAGAGTCGTGTTGATGTCTTTAACCATTTTTTGGTGTTTGCAATAGATTTTACTGGATCTTGATGCCACGTTAATGATGTTACTGATTTCCAGCTTCTGCAGGAGGGACTTCATTGGAAGCTTTTATTGTGAATTTTATTCTTGCTTAAAACAAGGAAAATAGCAACCAGATCCTAAGGAAAATCTGCATGCAGAATATTGACTTAGAAATTATTCCTAGTTGGAATGACTTGTGAAGTTTTTCAGGGATGTTGCTGATGGATGATAAGAGTAATCAGAATTTTGTGATTTTAGTCCTTCTGGGAGGAAGTTTATAATAGTGTTGCTTACTAGAATATCTACAAGAGACCCTTCAAAACTGTAAAAGCTTTAGAATTTTAAACTCTTTAAATATCATAATTTGGAAACCAAAATTAATTTTAAAATTGATGTGTAAATCTGTTTAGCTTTTGAAAGAACACTTGAGTGTCTAACTGAAATACATGAGGCTTTGAAATGATTATCCACTTGTCAGTTTTTGAGTGTTTTAAACCCATGGTTTATGGGTTAAGACGTGCTCTGAAAAAGTGGACAAGTGAGTTAATTATAGAAAACTATGATGTCTTTGTTCCTTTTAGAAGCTAAAATTGCAGCATCTCATCTCAGAAAACTAGAGAATTTAGGATTATTGGAATTCAGTTGTTTCCATACAGACCAAACCATATACTAAGAAAACATGCACAAATGAGAAAAACTTTGCAGGTTGGGGATATTGGAAAGTTTAAAGCAGGAGAATTTAATCTGAAAAACTGAGCTGATAATCATGGCACACCAGAGACAAATCTCTTGGGAAAGGAGTTGCATTTCCAAAACCAAGAACTGTTCTATAAATATATGTATTAAGATAGCACAAACCAGATTTTCAGGAGTAAATAAACCTAAATATTGTCTGACCTTCTGTATGAGAAAATTGTGTTGCACTACTTTCCAGATTTTTAAAATTTGTCAAATTAACAGATAATGGGCAAGTTGATGGTGACATAGGTTTTTACAGCCTTTACCAGACCTCTGACAGGTCTGAGTTTTCCAGTAAAAAGCAAAATGCTTTCATGAATTAATAAAAGTCATAGTAGATGAGTGGATAGTAGCCCTGGTGGATTTTTTTTCCCCATCATATTAATCAGGACTGGAGAGAGAAGAACAGGGAGCATGAAAACCTCATCGAGTTAGATGAATGAGCAAGACGAGTGAGACTTTGACTTCAGGTCACGTCAGCAGCTTCTATATATTAGATTAACAGAAATTTAATTGATTTAAAATTCCACAGCTGTTTATAAAATCCAATAAGGCCATTAAAGTGTCTTCTGATAATCAGTCAAAGGTCTAATTATAGCTATTTGAAATGCTGAGCTCTACAAGTATCTGTATTTTTCCTATTAGCAATGTAGGGACTTCTTTATTTCAGCTGAAAATAATGTAGAGCCCTGAAGTGTTTGTCTGTTGTGGACAGGAACGACTTTGTACATTGATATAAGCCAATTATGCAAACAACTTAAACATGATTCAGGGTGTCAGTGTAAAAATGCTAGGGCCTGTAATTATTTAATCTCAAAAACCTGAAGTTTTCATGCACACTCATTTGGTTTAACGTCAAAGGATAAAGCAAGCAGCCCTCTGACATTCTAATCTTTGTTCCTAAACATGGTTTTGCTAGAGTGGGTCTAGACTTAAGCAGTGTAATGTGCTACTGTTAAACACAGCCTTGTGATTACCTGAAAGAAATGGTGACTAAAGTTTGCCAAGGCTTTTGGAGGTAAATGTCAAAACCTATTGCTTTGAACTAGGACAGTTTCGCTGCTGATTAGTTTCCCCTGTGGAAACTTATGTTCAAATCTTCTAAGTTTAAGTGCAAGATACTGAGTAAAAAGCAATTCATCAGTAGATAGGTTTGTTCTGCAGATACCTGGAAACTATTTAAATACAGGTTTTACAAGGTGAAACCAGATCCAGGTGTTATCTCTGAAGATATCAGCTTACATGCAGGCAGTGCCATCCGTTTCTTTCTTTCTTTCATTAATTTTAAGTTATTTTATAGTCCTGCTTTCTGTCCCTCTCCCAGTCCCCAGCATTCAGCAGGTTGTTGCTGCTTCATCAGATTCTGATCAGCAGTGAGAGGCACCATTGAGGATCTCAGTGGCACATTTGAAATCAATCCACACTCCAGCTAAATCTGAATTTAGGATCAGGTGGTTTTTCATATCATAACATGTATAAACAAATCCATATTTTCTATTTGATGAGGGAATAGTTAGAACACGTGGTGCCAGACTAGTTACCCCTTCCCAAGTGCCCCTGGTCTGTACTCCCAACCATCCCCTTCCTGTTCAAGTTTTCCTGAATTTTGAAGCCTGTTTGATTTTGGCAGAAGAATTAAAAAGCAAAATGCAAACCTGTTCAATATTTTGTTCATTGAACAATGTTTCTTCAGTACACTGGATGAGTCAGAAGTCTTGCTGGAAAATAGATGCGATCATGTAGATTTTCCCAGTACTTGCAATCAAGGGACTACATTGGGCTGGATGGACAAGTCTGGTATTTTCAGCTTCCATATTTGTCTTTGTAACTCTAATGTTTGTCTAAACTTGCGTTTTGGATAGTCAGACTTTTTATGTTGATATGGGGTAGTGTTGAATACGAGGTTGGGTTTTCTTTCTCAGAACTGGAATCTGAGAGTGAAATGTGTGAGGCTTCACTGTTGTGGCATCACCTATGTGAACTTTAGCAAGTTCATAGATGAGTACAGTTTTAAAGAAATTGCTTGCATTCTTTTTCTTTTAATAAGGAGATTCCAAGTGATTAAGTGATTCATAATCACTTAATAGCAATCACTCTTAAGGAGCTGTGGAGTAAAGCTGGTAGTAATGGAAGGGCTTAATGAAAATGTAACTGCTGTTAAGCTGCAGCACTTTGGTATTTCACCAGTGGGTGAAGGCAGCATAGCCCCTTGCTGCTTGGTGTTTCCTCTTGTGTTCCAGACCATGGGATGCTCTCCTGTACATTATCTATGAGAGTCAGCAGACCTCTCCATGAGCCAGGTCAGATCATTCACTGCAATGAAAACTACATCTCCCCACCCATCAGAACTGAGATCTAACAGCTTGCTGGTGCCAAAAAAAAGGGTTTATTACCTTGAACAGAAAACTTCCCTGGCACCAAGCAAGTGGGTGTGGCTGTCTGATAACTGGACAGATAAGTGACTTGATCAAATGTGCCTTGGGATCACGTGAGCACAATAGCTGGCATACAGGATGCTGAAGGGGTTGGGAGTCATAAGCAGAGCTACATCTTTCAGCAGCAGTAATCTATTGAATTAACCTAGGTGTTTGTTGCATGAACAGACTTGGAGAAATTAATCTGTTTTCTTTAATTCTGTTTTTTAATCCTATTTCCCTTGGTATCCTTTGTCCATGACTCAGGAACTTTTCTGCCAACTACACCTGTTCTCTCCTTAGTATTGTCTGCTGCCTTTGGGGGCCTACACCTGCCTGTTTCTGCTGTGGAAACTGCAGGTGTATCTTGAGAGGAGGTCTAACATCTTCTGAGAGAGATTTTGTTTTCCAGGCATTACATTGTTCTCTTTCTGCTAATCAACAGTGGTTGAATGCACCCTTCTTTCTGACCTGAAGCCAGACTTTCTCTGTGTGAGGTTTGTATTGGTGGCTCTGCAGGAAGAAGATATTGTGGTTTTGCAAAACAAGATCTGACAATGCAGAGAACTGTCTTAAGTAGTTGTTATTCTCTCCAACCCAATTTAGAAAGAACTGTTTCCCAGACTTGAGAAAGTAAGAAGCTGACCACCAAGAAGCCAGAGACTTAATTTGGCAGGTTGTTATAGGTAGAGCAATTTTATTTTGCATATTTGTATTTGGAGGCAGGTAAGGTGGTAATGCTATGACTGCTAGAAGAATGGATGAGTTAATCTCCTAGGCTCAGAGGCAGAAACATCAAAAATTCTTCACAATATTAGCCACTGAGACTAAAAGAAAAATAAGTATATCAAGGACAAAGGAACCCTGATAAATATTGGAATGTGATTATATCAAAATCCCATGTTTCCCAAATAATTTGTGAAAGGCAGAAGTACTTAAAGGGATTCCCTGTTGAGCAGAGGAAGGGATAGAATAATAAAATCATAGAATCTTTAATGTTGGAAGAGACCCTTGGGATTGTTGAGTCCAACCATCATCCCTGCTCTACAAAGTTCTCCCCTTAACCCTATCCCCCAACACCACATCAAAACGAGTCCTAAGCACACCCCAGGAATGGGGACTCAGCCACCTTCCTGGGAAGCCTATTCCAGTGCCTGAAGATGTTGTATGATTTTTTCCATCTGTGGCTGAGAATGTTAAGCCATGTCCACTGGAGTGAGAAAACTTTAAATCAAAATTTGAGGGCAGTCTGCATGCAAGAGCCCTTTAAAAAGTGGGAAAGAGGCTAGTGGAAAAGATTACTCAACTGTTTAGGTAGCTTAGGGTGGTATATACAGGGAGACTGAGAGGCAATGCATTTAAATGAAGCAGGAGAGATCTTGCTGTCTGTAAGAAGAAAGATTAGGATTGGCCTTTGCACTGTGAGTGCAATCAGAATGATGGCAAAGGGAAGATTTCTGTGGAATAGGGGCAGCTAATTAAGACCTATATAACAGCCTTGAAGGGTTAAGGTGACTAACTAGAACTACAATAAGAGAACCCTGGCTTGCATGCCTTAATAACCATTAATCCTGGAAGAGAATCATGGAGAGGAGCCTTGAGAGATAACAAAGAAAACATTGTGCCACAAGGCATGAGGTCAGCAGAACTCAAAGAAGACAAAAGAGGGCAGGGGGAGATGGAGACCACTGACTCAAGAAACACCCCTTCTGCAATCAGAACTACTCCTCACTGATCATGCACCTTGATTTAAAAGGACACTCTTGCTTTTAAACACAAGCAAGGAGTACAATTACCAATCAGACTGGTGGTGATAAGTTACTAACCAGTAAGTGTAAAAAGAGGCCGATCTTGGTTCTTGTGAAATGGGATAAATAGGCCACAGGTTTTTGTATGGGTGTGACACCTTTGTGGATTTACCCCCTAGCACTTCTTTCTACACAGAACTGGAATAAAGGAATACCCTGTACTCAGGGTGAAAGAACCCCATTTTGGGACCACAAAAATTCCGAGAGAGGCAGTGCAGTCTCTGTTCTGATTCTCAAGATCTAATAGCAAACACAATTACAGCAGAATAAAATTTTTGGTAGTTGAAATTTTCTTGATTCAGGGAATTTTTGAGTTTTCTAGAATTAGTCTTTTAGCTGCTGCTCACATTGCAACCAAGTGAAGGCTGATTCTTGTCTGTTAATTTATATATATATATATAATGTGTGACTACCTAGAGAAAAGTAATTATATGCTAGATTCCCTGTGATATCAGTAACTTATTCCTAGAAGGAGTAACATTTTCAAAGTTTGCTCTGAGAAAAAATTTCAAGGTGTTAACAGCTGATTTAGTTTTTGATGACAATCACTTCTATATATTAATGATTTAGTGGAGTGTTGGAGTAGCAGAGACTGGAAAGAAGAAACTGGTACATGGCTTTAAGTGGCTTGTAAATGAGTAAACAAAGATAACAATGCCAGACTATTGTGGGTTACTCCTCCCTCCCCAGTTTTGATTACTGGGTTGACTAATTGAGCTGACAATCTATTCATTACTCTCCCAAAGTTTTGTTTTGTTTTTACTATTTAATGCACTCATTTGCAGTTTCCAAAAGTGGACTGAATTCCACTGAACATTTTTCTCTAATATAGAAATAACTCAAATCAAATTAAAATTAAGAATAGTTCTCTTGAATCAGAATTTGCACACTATTTGAGTAGTAAATGTTTGTTCAGGGATAGCCAAGTAGTCTGTTGGGATGTTGAGGTAAATTGCCTGGAGTCTGCCCTTGTCATTCTGAAGTCTATGCATTAGTAGATTTGATTTATAAAAATTATAAAATAATGGTGAAAAAGCCTTTTCATTTCATTAATGTAAATCCTTGGGTATAGGTGTTGTTAAATTAGTAACAGTGTTACCACATTTGTTAAAATGAGTTAAGTAATGGAATGAAAAGAAGGCAGGTGAAGTTGTCTGGTCTGCTCTTCATATTACTTTACAGAATGATGACCAAGTATAAGTTTTCAGTCAGTCTTATATAAGAAACTAAGTCTTCACTCAGTAATTAGGATGGAATTGATCTAAGCCCATGGCAGTGGTTCAGAATAGGGTGGGGTAAAATGATGGATATAGCAACCCATTGGGCCAATTTATTCCAACGAAGTTTTAAGTGCTGTTTGTGGAGGATTGCTGACCTCTTGTGCTGCCTCTTGTGGTCACTTCTAAGTGAAATGTTTGAAAGAAAATTTGGAAAGAAAAAGTTCTTTTTCAGTAGGTGGTGTGTTCAGTGTATGCAATGGTTTAAATAGTGATACAATCCTATTCAGTGATTTATCCACAGATGTAGATTTTTAAATAACTTAAAAAATGAAAGACATGGACTTCCGAAAAGACAAGATACAAGTTGTGCATGATTTACATAAGTTGTGCATAGTTGAAGAACTTTTATGGTGATTAGGAATCAGGAGCTAAGTCTAAGCTTTTGTCCCTTGGTTTTTGAATCTTCAGTTT
This sequence comes from Calypte anna, assembly GCF_003957555.1. NCBI lineage: Eukaryota > Metazoa > Chordata > Aves > Apodiformes > Trochilidae > Calypte > Calypte anna. Next base: position 29,591,568 of record NC_044253.1, read on the forward strand.
TTCATACAAAAAATGTTACAAAGAGTGCTATAAGTTTGGCAACTGGTATATTTTGGTCAATTAGATTAAAGATGTTTTTTTGTCCATCCAGTTGATGGTGATGTTCATCAGAAAGGAGATTTTTTTTTCCTCCTAGTCTAGTAACTAAGGGTATTTTACTGCTAAAAGAGCATTTTTCAAACACATTACAGCCTTAGATTATGGGTACCACTGAAGTTCTGGAAATATGGGGGTTTTTGTTTTGCTGCTCCAGTTGTTTCACTTTTTCTCCCTAACCTAGCCAGGATGATGCCATTGACCTTCTTGGGCACCTTGGTACACTGCTGGGTAATATTCAGTTTATTTTCAGATTCGAGAACACTTGGAATGAAAGCAGCAACTTCCTGTGGAGGAACTGCTTTTCCTAGTAAAGGCAGCAAACTGATGGCTCCTGCCTGGTCATATGGGTTGAGCCAAGTTGTCTGGGAGACCAAGCAATCAACTTGTCCCTAACCAAAGGGAAGTTGGGTGGGGTGGGATGGGATGGTCTTGGTCCTTACTAGTGGCCTTCTTTGCAGAAAGTTGTCAGGAGGCAATCTGTTTCAGTTTTGTGAGCACTCAGTTACTGCCTTTGAACAGATGCATCATCTGTGCTGTGTGATAAAGCACTGCTCTTGTGCATGAGTAATCAGGAAAGGCCTTCACAAACCGTGTTCTTGGATTTTTCAAGTCCTACATTCAGGCAGATACCTTATATTTGATCTTTTATAGGCTCCTAATGTCATCTTGATACTTAAAGAGGTAGTGCTGAAACTAGAAATAAATGTAAGTTTAGGCACCGTAGGGCCCACTGCTGGGGCCTCTCAAACTTCTAAACTCTGAAGTGTTCTGGTCCTAATAGGGATTGATGGGTTTTTTCTCCTGTTATGAGAGGCTGTTTGTGTGCACCAGCTGGCTTGCTTTTTTGCATGCTCCCGTGAATAATTCAGCTTTTTTCTTTTTTTTTTTCAGTGTAGTTTATCATTTTGTAGTTCAGCCAGGAATTTTGAATCACTTCATCTGTTTCTTTGTGATCACATTAGATGATTTATATGGATAAAGTCTTCTTATGAGACCTAATTTCCTAGAAAAATTACATTGTATTATGTTATTTTGTAGCTTTACCAGGGATACCAACTAAGAGGTGTTTTTTAAAAAATTTACACTACCTTTTACTTTTAGTAAATTGAATCATCTGCACTCATAGTAAAACTTGATGCAGAAGCCACCCCCAAGCCAGTTGTTTTAAGATCAACTTTAAATCTCTTTTGTCCTTTCCTCTAAAGCATGGTTTGACAATGCATGAGAAGGTGTGGTAACCATGTGTCAGGAAAGTAATAAAACCTGAAACTGAGACCTAAAAATCCACTGAAAAAGTTCCATAGTTTACAGATTGACATAACTTGAGCTGTGAATGTGGTAGGCATTGCTGGTTACATGACTTCTCTTTGTGTATTTTGAATGTGTTCTGTGAATTATGAATATTGGTTTGTGAGTTTGGGGATATTTCTGGTGGGTTTTTAAAAGATTCTCATGGTCTTATTCATGAGTTGGAACTTCCCATGGTTGTGGACTTCAGGATCAGCCTGTTTCCATCTTCACTATTGTTCATCATCCTTAAATGGCATCTTTGCTGTGATCCACTGGGCTTTGTGGTTGCTACCAAAGTATGGATATGAACTTTTTGGAACTAGGAAATTTGAAAGCTCACTTGCTTGCAAAACATTGGAGGCTGATGGAGTAACCTTGGGTATTAGTGGAAACAAAACAAACAAACAAACAAACCCCCCAAAACCCCCCAATCCCCCCCCAAAAACAACAAAAAACCCCCAGCAAAACCCCCCAGCCAAATATTGGCACTGACATCCAAAAAAGCACACCATAAAAATAAAGCTTTGTACAAAATGTAGCATTTTTTGGTCTGAAATACCATTTTTCTCATTAATCACTGGGCCTTACACGAGTGTGTGGAGGATGTGAAATGGAAAAATAAAAGGCTCTTTGGATGAGAAAGGGAATTACAAGAAGGCATTACAATAAGGCATTTATTACCAAGTTAAATATGAATCTTAGTTTGTGGCTGGATGTCTTAAATGAATTATACAGAGGAAATCCTATCCAGCAAGTTAATTTTCTTGTCTTCATAACATTATTGGAGAGAAATGTGCTACTTAAAGTTGATACAAAATTATAGGAAGTTGGGTTTTTTCCTTATGGTCCCCCAGCTCTAAATCTGATTGTTTCTGTATTTCCCTCTTTGGGGGCCATTTTCATGGAGTCTTTTGTGGTAACCAGTGAATAGGGTTTGATCTGAGAATGTTCCTGGATGCGATGGCCTGAGAGATTTTCAGTGCAGGTGAGCAAAGGGAAGAGAAGTCTCTTCATAGCCAGCAGCAGAGCATCTTCCCCTCCCTACCCACTCCATACTTTTGGTTAAAATGACTTAGTTCAGACACTCATTTCTGACCTAACTCATAATAGTTGAATACCATATTATTCTTCTCTCAAATTATACCCTTGCTTCATCTAGGAAGTGAAAAGCCATAAGTCTAAGTGTTTTAATCTCGAGTACCCCAAGATTTTTGTTATTTTGGAATACCATTTTCTTAATAGTGCTTAAAAGGAGGACGCATTAAATGTGTACAACTTTGTTTTAAAAGCTTTTAGTTTCTATATTTTTTCAAAATAGTTTTAAACTCTATCAGAATATTTTTGAGCTTGAACTTTAAAATATGCTGTTCCTTGAGCTGCCTGACCACTCCTAGTCTGTTGGGGTTTTTGTTTCAACTTCTTTTGTTGGCTTTTGTGGGAAGCAGACGGTACATTCCCTATGTACCAGATGATTTCCACCTCTTCCCCCCATGCACAGAGCTTCCCCCAGCTTGTTCCAGGGGATAGCAACATTCATGATTTACATAATAATAAGGTAGGGAAGCTGCATCTGGTTGTATAAATTCTGTTTATAACCTCTGGATGAAGATTCTAATCAACCTTACAGAACACATCAGTTGAGTGTTTCTAAAACTGTTTTCATACTTAAAAATGCCTGATGTTATGAAGCTGCCAGGGGTATTATATTTTGAAGCTTGTCTCTGCCAAAGTAAGTTCAAAACCATAATTCAACTTGAACTTAATGAAAATGTTTCTCCATTTGTCTTCTGGTGCAATAATAGGTAAGAGTATGTTTCATTAAAAAGAAATGTCTCACATTATGTGAAAAAGGACTAGTTTTTAAGTAGTTGTACAAGCAGGATTGAGGGTCAGACTTTTATACCTGCAGATGTATGTAAAGCTGGCATCTGACAGTCTGTTTCTGTATTCTGCAGAGAGCCCTAATGGGATGGAAAGGAAGTGGTGGGATTTTGAGCTTTTCCTGTCTCCCTGTGGAGTGAGAGTAAGCAGCATAAGAACAATTCCTTAATTAGGCTAGCTGAGTATGGAAATTTGCCAGTTTACTTTTGTGATCCAGTTATTTAACCTTCTTTTACCCTGTCAAATGCTGACTCCTGGCAGATGAAGCAATAACAGTTTCAAGCCAGCCAGCTCAATATTGAAAAAGGAGGAGTGGCCCTTTTGTCTTTCAGCATACATGCAGTTCAGAAGTGTGGATTTGTGCAGAGCAGAACAGCCTGAGATGCGGAGACTTTTCTCACCCTCTCTACACTGCATGCTTCATTCACCTTGCCTTTTTTTTAATTTTTAAAATATGTGTTGCCTTTGTGTAGGAACTGCTTTGAAACTTCGAGGTGAAAAGGTGGTACCTAAGTGGGTTAAAATGGAATCTTCTAAGTCTAACATTAGCATTGCTTTGCCAATAGCAAAAATCTGAAGGGCTTGATCAGGCTGAATTTAGCTTTAGATAAAGTACACCAGCAAGTAATGGTATTGCTAAATACATAGTTCTGTTGTGTAATTTCACACAAAGTAAAAAATGTCATTTTCTGCTATAACATAGTGATAAAATGACATCCCTTTCTGTCATTAAGGTACATGCAACTAGTTAATATTTGTCTTTTTTCTATAAGTTGCTGTTTCAGTGATTTAATTATGTATACGAAGGTTTAAAGAAACTACATTTAAGTAGTCATGTGTCTCCACATTACAAGTTTTACCTGCAGACAAATTTTGTGCTTTGATAACTTAAGTTCTGTCAGAGGGATGAAAGCCCTGTAAATTAGGAATCACCAGTAACATACATTTTCACTTAAGTTGTGCTAAACTTGTAATACTGCTTAAAAAGCATCTCAGATGTCTAAAATACAACCTTCAAAACAGAATTTTTTATAGGTTAGTCAAACACATCACAGTTTTAAATTATCAGGTATCACTTATTTCCATTTTAAGCAGACTTGTAGAATATGAAAGATTATAATAAAGATATCGTCACACTTCACTTAGCTCACCATATGGAAACTAAATTAAAGCATCAATCAAGAGCCCTTACTTCAGAAAATAGCAATGATTCAGGACAAAGGGATACTTTGCAAATTTAAAGACATAAGTAAGGGTTCTTTTCTGGGTATTAAAGCTTCACCTGCTTCTCATGAGGTTACAGTTTTCTATATTTTTCAAAGACATCATGAACATAAGCTTAGCTGTGGCTGAAATGCTGTGCTGAAGAATGAGTCTTAAAGTGAAGGTATGTTTTATAGAGGAGGAAGAAAAGTGGGACTTCTCACTAGAAACTGAATACCAGAATGGACTTCAGATTACATGGCAAGTTAAAAGTGTTTCTTTATAGTCCAGGTTGCAAAGGGTGGCCTTTATAGCAGAGCAAACAACTAGAAACAGATGTACTCAGCACTATTAACCAGAAAAGAAACCCCAAACCACTGTGTTTAGCAGTACAACTAATCTGGATACAGTCACTTATTTGAGTACAAATTTTAGCTATTATGGCAATACAGCTTGTAATACAGTTTTGATAAAAGAATCAAATGTTAAGATTGAGAAGGGAAAAATGAGTTGCTAAAAATACAGAACCAAGGCTACTCAATGGACTGCTTATTTCCAGACAGTTGTGAGATGTCCTGCTACTTTATTAATGTGCTGTTGATTAATAATTCCACTATGAGGGACAGAATGCAATGGCAAACTTCTGTTTTGCCCCAGAAAAAATGCTGGTTTCTCTGTGGGCAGAAAAAGGAGGGGGCAAAAAAGCCACCATAGTTTACAGAAGAACTATGTTGATATGGATCCAGTTTGGAACCAGTTGGTTTAATAAGTACACCAGTTTCCACATAGGGATAAATGGTAGTTACAGAAGAATTTTATTTTTTCTTTTCCAGAACACTATGATTATCAGATTTAAACAGCACAGGCCATATCTCAGGGCTGGCAACAGGTCTTGTCTTCTGCATCATTCAGAGGTCCAAAATGCATTCTTTAATTGCAAGTAATGATTTTCATCCTCTAGTTCCTGGATCACATGTTGATCAGTTTGGCTTTTGCTTGATTTATACAAAAAAAAGTATGGTACCTGGGAGAAGAATGTGTAGCAGGAACCAAAGCTTGTAATGGGTACTAATAATAGGTACTAGTAGTAGGTTAGGGGCATTGAGCAGCAGAATCTGTTCATAGTCCAGCTTGAAGCTCACAGGTGTTTATATGTAAAAAATGCTTCCCTAAACTACTTCCAGTTTTCTATAGAGCATTTCATTTCTGAAATATTTTCTTAACCTCCCAACTTTATTTTCCGGTATTTCTACAGTTCCTCTGTAAGGATTTGTATTTTGATCTGTGGTTCATCTTCAGGAGCTTTTCTCAAAGTCGTGTTTCAGTTTTGAACTGCTTGCAGCTGTCAGGTTCCATGTTCACAGAGGACACATCTGCAACCTTGGAAGGGATCACTAAGTGTTGGCTTGTTAGTGTATTTAAAACATGAGTGTAAATGTGGTGTTCTGGAAGAGTCCACAAAGCTATGTGGATAATAAGATTTTGGTTATTATTTTTTTCAAGCCAGTAAAATCTCAGTCAACTTTGTCAGCAGTCCTCTTCAGTCTTAGCAAGGACTGTGACCTCTTGCTTTCCCTCCTTTGCTGGATAGTGTGGTAACTTCTTACCTGTGTGGCACATACTCATGCACATGAGATCATAATCTTCTAAGTCTAGGGTTAGTTCTTTCATCTACAAGTTTACCAGTCCCAGGGTGAAGGCTTAACATTTCTTTAGTGCTGTTGATGCAGTGGACTTGCATGCACAAGGGTTGTATGCAGGGCGATGGTCCATCAAACCCCATTAGGGTTTGCACTTCTGTTGATTTCACCTTCTTTGAAACCAAGTGTTAGACTTTGGAAACATTTTCCTGATGATGAACAGCTTTATCCTACTGTCATACTTTCTCCATTTTCAATCTTGCACATGCAGATTACTGTTAGCAATGGCTTTCTGAAGCCTCTACTTATCTACTGTAAATGCTGAAAAGATAAATGTTGTGTTCCTCAGAGTGTGGACTTTTTTTTCTTTTTTACAGTTTCTGCTGTTGTCCTCCAAGCTATGTTTGAGAGAATGGCATCCTTGAGATTTTGTAATCAAGATTGTTTTTCAGATGGTCTTGTCAATATTACTCTTTAGATGCACCCATTACTTGTATTACTGTATTGGTTTATAGCCTTTTGAGTAGTAAGCATCCTTAAGGAACTTTCTTCCTGTTGATGTATGGTATGATTTCTCGCTGGTACTTTCTGAGGCTCTATCAAGAATGCTTAAGCTTGCAAAGCACATGCATGAGATGATTCAGAAGCTCATGATCAGTCTTCACGCTTTAACAGCTGTAGTTTCAGAGCTTTATCCTGTTAGGACAGGAGATGAACCATCCACTGGTGGTTCTATTGTCATCAGCCTTTGTAGTGGTGAGGTTTCTTTTCCTGTGTGCTTCCATTATCAGCAATTTCATCAGGACTGGTTGGCACATGATTTACTTGGGAGGACAATTAACATGACAAACAGAAGTGTTTCTTCTGCTGGCTGCATAGGTCAGTGTTCTTCAGCACTGTTTTATGATTCCCCAGCTGTTAACCAAACATTACTGGCTTTCCATACAGTTAACTTTCTTAATTTTTCTTAGAAGTGCCTTGATTATTTTTGTTTTTGCAGTGGACAGAAATCCTGGATGCCAAAGTAATTATTTATTTCACAAGAATGATGCGAATTAGGATTTGGGGAGTTGTTTCACTTAACAAAAATATTTTCCAAGCATGTCTAAGACATAGAATCAGAAAAGATGACTGCTGAATAAGTTCTTCCGACTCCACCAACTCTTCAAATACAATGACAAGCTGTCTCCAGAAGCACTGGAGATTTACTTTTTTTTTTTTTTCCACAGGTGACTTCCGAGTTATGTTTTGGCTGGCAACTTGCCTGCTTTTCTAAACCATCTGAAAAACACTTCTCCAGACTGAAGCCAGTATTCACACCCTTGACTTACACTTTATATTTAAGGGGACTGGAAGTATTTCTGCAGTGATTTGTCAATAGTTGCTATATCTGAGACTGTGGATGTGCTCACGAGTGACCAAAGAGTGTGGGTCCATACACTGCTTTCAGTGCTTCATAGAGCTCTCTGTGGTCACCTGTAACTGCTCATAGTTCAGTCTTTTCTGCTAAGTTTATCCACCAGTTGTTCTGGATGTCTCAAAGTTTCTGTTGGAGCTCACTGCATGCAAGAGGAAAGGCTGCTTTTCTTACATAGCAAGATGGCTGAGCAAGGTGTGCTTGGTGAGCAGTTCTCTTCTTTTTCAACAGTTCTTGGATCTCCTGGTTGTTTTCATCAAACCAATCTTTGTTTTTCTTTGAGGAGAACCCTAGGGATTCTTCAGAGGACTACAGGATGCTATTTTTAATATGTTGCCAAGGTGCTTCAGGAGAGGGATCTAGAGGCTGATCTAAAAGTCCAGCTTGAAGGTTTACCTGGACGCTCTCTCTCACTGTATCTTTTTGAAGATCATTAACTTTGAGCCTCCTCCTTGGGATGCCATCCCTCTTAGGTTTGGGATTAAAGTAGAGGGTAAGTTTACATTGTACAAGGTGGTGGTCTCTATGACATTCTGCATGAGGCATTGCTTGGGTATGACAGACATCACCAACATTTCTCTGGTGCACCAAGACATAGTCAGTGAGGTACCAGAGCTTGGACTGAGGATGCATCCAGGTTGTCTTCAGGTTGTCTTTCTCTTGGAAGATAGTGTTGGTGATGGTGAGCTGCTGCTCAGCACTTAACTCAAGCAGGAGGCATCCATTGTCATTACAGTTTCCAACACCATACTTGCCTAGTACTCCTTTCCAACCTTCGTAGTTCTTTCTTTCTCTGGTGTTGGAGTCACCAAGGATTATGATCTTACACCTGCAGGAACCTTTTGGGTGAGGCAGCGCAGGTTGATGTAGGATTTTACTTTTTCTGCATAGTCAGCTTGGAGGGTCAGGGCATATATACTGAAGAGAGTAACATGTTGCTTGCTGTGTAGTGGGAGGTGTAAGGAAATAATGCAATGGGAATGACCCATCGGCAGATTTTCAAGTTTGGAGGCAATGGAGTTTTTAATCATGAAGCCATCTCCTGAGAGGTGTCTTTTGTTTTGCAGTTTGCCTGACCAATAGAGTGTGTAGCCAGCACCATGTTCTTTAGGACTGCCTTCCTCATGAAGATGAACTTCACCAAGAGTTCCATGTCCATGTTAAGTCGTGACAGTTTGTGGGCAGTCAGAGCAGAACGATGCTCAGGACGGTCAGTGTCTGCTGTATCAAGCATGGTTCTGATGTTCCAACATGCAAGTGTCAATCTGAACACACCTTTAGAGGCAGGTGTGTGGCTTTGTCTCTTTGTCTTTTTCGACTGCATCAGAAGAAGCCATTGACCATGGGGAGCCAACCAGGTAAGGGGTGGAGATGAGTTTTGGTCAGGCCACCTTCTCTAGGCCCCTCTCCATGAGGAGCAAGCAGTGCTCTCCTTGAAAAAGGCAGCTTGGTCACTCAGGATGCTGCTCAACAAGACTGTCATCTCCTGGCTCAGTCTCGAGTGACCAGTGTCCTAAGCCTCCTGCATGCAAGGTTGGGTCTGCAGCTTCCAGTGCCCCTTTCCCCTGAAGTTTTGTCCCTCTCCTGTCCCTGCAGGGGCTTTACAAGTGTGGGTTTATCCCTTGAGCCTGTGCTGTGGCTTTTGTAGGTGAGGGGCAGCGTGCATGGAACTGGCCCCACCCTTTACTCCTGAGGTTCATCTGCCAGGGCGCAGCAAGCTGGGACAGTGACAGGGAAGTCCCCAGGACACAGGTTTAGTTAGAGTGTCCTTCTTTCAGGTGGATGGCCTTACAGGGCTACACAAGCTCCATGTGCCTGGGTTTGGAGTTGTTCTTCTCCTGGGATGGTTGCCTGAAGGCTGCTGAGCCCATCCTGACCACTTTGTCTGACCCTTCAGTTGTGACCTCTCTGGCATGGGAAACCCTACTGGAGGCATCTGCCACCTCCAGCAGAGTTCCCAACCTCACAAGGGGACACAAGCTCCCACCCCATGACAAGGGGGTGCCCGGGGAGGGACTGGAGGATACCAAGTGAAGATTTTGCAGTGTGAGGGTTTTGCGGTGCCATGAAGAATGGCAGCTGCATTTAGACCATAAAGCATGTGCTTGCTTCCTGTTCATGTCTTTTTGAAACGCTTTACTCAGTGTTCAGCACCTATTTTTCAGAATTGCAGATAAAGTAGTTGAAATTTTTGAACCCAGCAGTTGGGTATCTAATGAAAAATGGTTAACAAAAGCCCCATAAAATGCAGGTAATATTTAGTTAGTTAGTTTGACATGAGGATTGTTAGCTATAGTGCTAACACTGTGAAAGAAAAAACATGCATATGTAGATTTGGGATAAGTGCAGATTCTTTGTGCACTAATTAAGAAATTAATTTTTATAGGTCATTTTACAAAACGCTATCACTTTCATCTCTGTCTACATTAATTTTCTTGGAGTGTATTGTAAAATATGTCAGGTATTTCAGGTGGAGAACTAACAGCTCATCCCAGTGTCTTTTTATCCAGGCTTCCCAGCTGGTTTGCTGAGACTGAGAAACCTCATATTGCTTTTGTGTGATATAATAACTGGGGAGAAAGTGAGGCTAAATGACAGCAGCTGTGGCCCCGCCACACCAGATGTGTCTGAGTGGCTCTTTTTGGAAGAGGTGAGAGCTGACAAAGAACCCCAAATGATGGGTTAATCCCACTGAGGCCGAGGGGGTGGGGAATCCCACCCCCAGGCTGTTGAGAAAGGAACAAAGAGAAGCTTTGCCAGGCAGCAGAGTCCACTTGCTGCTGGTGCAGCAGAAGTCAGCAGAGATGCTCTTGACTGTACTTTTCTTAACCTGACTCGAGAAAAATTCCTCAAGTCAGCCCTCCAGCAAAATCAAAGAATTCCCAAATGCAGCAAGAAGCCACAGTTTCACAGACTGAGGTTTGAATGAGACTCTTTTCAGCCTTTGATCTGCTGCATCCACGGCATAACTTCTCAGTTGGGCAAAACCTGGCAAATCTGATCTGCACAGATATTTGATTTAAGGATTACTTGAATAATTTATGGAGCTGTGAGAATTCCTGTCCTCACTGAAGCTACGGTATGGCAGTTTTGTGTTACATGCAGTGTTTGTCACTTAAATACTTTGCTGAGATTGCTTTAGTCTTCCAAATTACTTGCATTTGAGAGAATATGTTCTTCTTGCTGGTGCTTCTTGTCTGGGTTGCTTGTTTCAGGGCTTTTTCCCCCTCTGTAGCTGAAAATTGTGCTTTTTTTTTTTTGGTATTCATTTTCTTTTTTCGTAAAAGTGACTTGAAGTGTAATTTGTCATTTTGATCAGCTATTCCTAGTCACACAAATCTGCTCAGGTAATTGGTTTGTGTTTTGATTTCACCCCGTTTTGGTATATTAAATAATGTGTGTGTTTGTATATGTATATACATATATATAGATAGTATTTCTCTGTATTTCTTCTGCAAAAAAAAAAAAAAAAATTCTTCTCAGGAAAAATTATGACCAGAGCACTTCTGTCTTGTGTCTAAATTTGATATGAAATATTTGCAAAGGTTTATGAGTAAAAACTGACAAGTGTTGGGTTGCAGTTTGAAATACCTGCAATGATTGAAGCACTCCAGGATTTGCATTTTTTTTTCTTCTCTTTGAACATTATCTTCAAGTTCTCATTGCTTGATTTGGTGTACTGTAATTTTAAATTACATTTCTGTCAGCAGTATCCTCTGATGTAGGAGGGAGAGGGATGTTTGAAGAAAAATGCATTTAGAACACATATTGCTATGGACAGCATTAAATAAAAACTCAGACTCAACCCTTATGTACTACAGCAAATTCCTAAGGAATATTTTAAAAAACAGACTTAGGACTTTTCTGAGTAATATTGGACTGAGGAGAAGGGATTCTTGCCTCTAACCAAGCCTTGCCTCCTTTATGAGTAAATTAAAAATAACTGTTACTAGTAACATAATCTTTTAATTTTACAGACTCACTTCCAAAGGGAATGAAGCCCATGTAAATTATCCTCTGTCTTTCTTGTACTGTCCACATAACTCTTGGTTCTGCTGATAGCCCTTCAAAAACTTTGGTAAGGATAAATACAATACCCAGCAAAGCCCCAGGTCTGATGACATGAGCCAGCAGTGTGTCCAGAAAGACAACTTCTTTGTAGTTTGCTTTAGTACACACTTTCACCAATATTTTGCTGGAAGAGTGTGCTTCAAACAAAGATCTAAATGTAAAATGCTACTTTTGTGTCCTGTTTAACAAAAATTATCTGCCTCCATTTCTACTCGAGTATGTTTTCAAAAATATCATCAAATACTTTTAATATCTTTAGTCCTGGTGATATTTCATGCTGTTACGATGCATTTGGTTCAAGGCCAGGTTGGATGGAGCTTTGAGCTCCATGGAACTTGGTGGGAGGTGTCCCTCCCCAGTGCAGGGAGGTTGTAACCAGATACCCTTCAAGGTCCCTACCAGCCCTTTCTGTGATTTGCTGGGTATGGAGGGATAAAAGTCCAGTTTGTTACTGGAACTGCATAGTATCTCACTGTCTTAAAGCAAGTGTGAATTTTGGGAGTGGTTTCAAGTTATTTGAGATCAGTGTTTTCATGTCTGTGCTGTAATCTAGAAATGGACGAAGGTCTTAGATTTGGGGTGTATGGTTTTGGGTTTTTTAGTTTTTATTTTCATACTAAGTTTGCTGCTTGTTTTGCATGAAGCCACCTTGTGGTAGGGTAAATACAGATTCTGAAATGTGGAAGAAACTTATTTCAGGTTTCTACAGAAGTTTTTCTTTTATTCTAGTCTGCCTAAAAACACATGGAATTGGCAGTATAGCTTTAAAACAGGGCATTGCATGACAACTGTAAGTAAAAACTATGGCTAAAAGAAAATTATCACCCCCTGGGACTTGAAAGCTGAGATGGATGTGGTTGCTGCACAGTGCAGAGAGGACAACAAGGTCTGGAGTTTGAAAGGAACTCCAGAGGGTTTGCTGGAGGATGTTCTCTCAAGCCCTGGTATGTTGAGCATTTCTGCTGACCCAGAAGGGTGCAGGGCCAGGCTGTTAAGCTTCATTGTCTTCCACTACTGTGTGAATCTTTTATGCTGCATTCTGCATTATGGTAAATACCTCCAGAACCAGGCTAAAAACAGCTTCTGCAGACAAACCCACTATTCTTTCAAAAATATAAACCCACTAGACCTCCAAGACCCTCGTTTTCATATGTGCTCAGATAGTACTGCAGGAGTGGTATTTGTCTATGAATTTCTCTGACATGCCCAGGTCTTTGTTGCTAATGTGACTGATTTAAAGTTACTGAGTTTAACCATAAGTATCATGAAAACAAGAACATTTCTTTAAAAACTGTTCAAAATAATACGTATTTATTATTCTTCTCTCTAGGAGACATCACTCAGAAAGGATATGAAAAGAAAAGGGCAAAGCTGTTAGCACGGTACATACCACTAATTCAAGGTAAGAGACTGCATTTAAGTTGTGTGTGCTAAAGCTGTAAAAATATGTAATGGAAAAGTTGTCATTAAATAGAAAAGATAAGTTAGTAGTGTTTAGCTGGCATGGCATCTACCTAGTACTGGAAAATGACTATTATGTTTTTGTCAGTAAATGTCCCTTTGAGAACTGCATCCAAGACAAGATCACTTATTTTTAGAAGTTTTTAAAGTTAAGTTGTTCCTGAAAGCAATTTGGCCAGTTTGATTAAATGGTCAGCACTCTCATTCTTTCATGTGCTTTTTCAGACATGCCCTTTACCTCCCCCCCTACTCCAGTTTCTTCAAAATACTAACTTTTTATTATTTATAATCTGTTACTTCTTAAGCTGGTTATTACCAGATTTTATATTCAGTGGCAGGAAGCTAAATTCCCAACATCTTTTATTTATTTTTATACTACTACACTTAAATCACTTGGTGTTAAAGCTGTTGACTTTTGGTCTTGTATATAAACCTAGGCCAGTTTTTCCATAAATGAGAGGATGACTGAGATGAGTGGAACTGACAATCAAACACTGTAGATAGCCAAGAGAAAAAGAGTAACAGGAATTATTTTACAATGTTAGTGTTATGCTTTCAGAAAAGAGAACAGAGGGATTAATGCTATGATTTTTTATCTTGTTTTGGTTCTGATATTCACAGAAATTACTGATTTGAAACAGGAATGGGTGTCTCCTCTTTTTGTGCAAATAGTTGAACAAGATTATAGTCTCTTGCTTTTGAAATCTCAAGACTTGGTGCCTGTGTCACTTCCCAGCAGGAGAGACAAAAATTTTAGTCTCATGAGTTCTGCCAAGTTGTGGTGTTTTAGAAAGAAAATGCACAAGGCATATTTGGAGTTGAAGAGTTAGAACATCACCTGGTGTTTCATCATGGGGTTTCTTGGCACGGGTTTGTTACTGGGTTTATGGTGCTTTTAAGAACAGCAGGGTAGTTTTTCCCTCAGCAAACTTTGGATTTTTTTGAGAAACATTGCAGTCAACAGCAAGCTCTAGCTTCACCTGCCACAGCTGCTTCTCCTTACACCAGTTTACTCTAAGGAATTGTCTCACTTTCCTGTTCAAAATACTTGTCCTCCAACTCAGCTTAGTTAAAGATTTTGAGATTGTGTAGTAGAAAGCTAAGTCTTTGGATATCTGTCTTTTATTTTACTCTCTCATAACTATTGATTTACTCTACTTTCTCTGCTTTCTATTGATAGGGCTTTTTATGTTGTTTTTTTGTCTTGTTTTTTGTTTGGGTTTTTTTCTCTCTTAATCTTTACACTGAAAGGCAGCTTGATTACAGATCTGAGCTCAAGTGTATCTTAGGAAAGTACAGCACTTTTAATGACCAGTTTTAAAGCTGGGATGCAACGTAGAGCACCTTTGTTCCCCTTTTCTGCATGAATACTGATGTCACTGTGGCTTATCCTACATCTTGGGATCTTAGGAGTAACACTGACTCCTGTGATGTGTTTCCAGGGCTGTTTAAGTTCAATTGTCTGCTGTAGAAGCCTCCTGTTATACCTGAAAATTTTCCAAGAGTGTTTGTAATATCCTATATAATAGCCTGCTTATTAAAGAATTCTCTCAGCTGAAGCAGTTTATAAAATACAGAACTGACTTATGTGGCCTTAAAAAAAAAAAAAATGTTAATGGCACTTTTAAAGAATTGAAGAATTGTTTTTCTGAAGCTTCTCTTACCAAGCAGAGGTGTCCAGGAGTGTCTCTTCCAGAAGTTATTTAATATTATCTAGGTTGACACCTTAACATCCTGGACAATAACTGTCAGAAAGCATGTCCTAAGAAAATGGCAGTGCAATTGAGCTGCCTTCTGGTTTATCTGTCATCTGATGTTAGGCTCAAATAAGGTCCCTTTAGTTTTCCAGGTGTTTAAAAATTTTCCCCTGTTCATCCAGTTTTCCCTAATTATCTTAAGCAGTGCTCAATAATTAGAGGATTCTGTGCTTTGTCCTACTTGTTTGATACCACTATTACTAAGAAATACTGAATTACCTGATTTCTCTACAACTTCTGCCTGACATTGCAGTAAGATGCTGAGAATCTAGCTTTAATATGCAGAAATAATGAAACTTGGGCAAAAAGACAAAGTTTGCTAAAAACCCTGAGCTAGCTGTTTATTTCAGCTTCCTGACATCTGTTCCATTAACCCAGTTCTGGCTTGAAATTTTGTTAATTGACACAGCTTCAGCATGGCTGAGATTAATGTGTGGGAGTCCCAGTGGCTTTGAGCCTGCAGTGATATTTTTTTTTTCTCCTATCATTAAAAATTTGATTGCAGGATTTTTTTTGTAACATCCTTTGCTCAGTTGCATTCCTGATAGGATTTGTTAAATTCTTGGTTACCCCTCAAGTTTCTGCAGACTGGTTAGACACCACTATTTTAGATTTGAAGAGTTTTTAGTCTGCAATTTGACCATCTCCAGCACCAGTAAATCATAGCTTTCTAAAGCTGATTTGTCCATAATTTCTTTTCCCTTTACATGAATTGTCTTTTCTTAAGACAGCTGACCAAGTAATTTTAATTTCTCACGTTCTTCAAGCTTACTTGAATTTCACAAAAACTGATGTCTTTTTCATAATGCATTGGTAGCTCTACTTGTTCTCTTACAAAACTTTTGATGATAGTGCTGTTCTGCTGATTTGTAAGGTTTAAGCTAAATGTAGAGTGGGCAGTGAAACTGCTGAGTAAGAAACAGGATTCCTGGTGAGAAGCAAGAAAGTAGAAAAAGGAAGCGAGAAAAATATTTGAAATTAAAGCTTTGATTACTGTAAGTTTATGAAATATGAAATTAGCAGAGAACTTGAGCTAGGCCTGCATGTTGGTGTGGTGTTTGTAAAGAAGGAAAAAGCAGTGGCACACATTTGGAAGCATCTGTGGAAGGAAATGGCTTAAACTGGGAGGAGAGGGTGCCCATTCTGTGAGTCTGCTGTAGGATCCCTTATTTAGATTTGAATGTGGGCAGAGTGATTCTTCTGTCTTGTTGGAAGCTAGAAACAGATATCTGTAATCATAACACTGATTTACATGGGAAGTTGATAGTATCTTCTTTTAACAAATATTGATGAATCAACTAGTTGTGTGATCTTTGTGTTTCAAAAAACACTCATATACTGGCAAGATTTGGATTTTGAAAGTGTAACTTTTTCTACAGAATTGGAGAAGTCTGTACAGGTGACAGAGGAGCAAACAACAAAACAGAGATGCACATGAGTTGCCCCTGTACTCAGCGCTGGTGAGGCCACAACTCAAGTCCTGTGTCCAGTTCTGGGCCCCTCAGTTTAGGAAGGATATTGAGGTCCTGGAGCAGGTCCAAAGGAGGGCAACCAGACTGGTGAAGGGACTCGAGCACAGATCCTGTGAGGAGAGGTTGAGGGAGCTGGGGCTGTTCAGTCTGGAGAAGAGGAGGCTTAGGGGAGACCTCATCACTCTCTACAACTCCCTGAAAGGAGGTTGGAGCCAGGTGGGGGTTGGTCTCTTTTGCCAAACGACTTTCAACAAGACAAGAGGGCATGGTCTTAAGTTGTGCCAGGGGAAGTTTAGGTTAGATATTAGAAAGAATTTCTTTACAGAGTGGGTGATCAGATACTGGAATGGACTGCCTACTGAAGTGGTGGATTCTCCGTGTCTGGAGATATTTAAAAAGAGACTGGATGTGGCACTCAGTGCCATGGTCTAGCAACCGCAACGGTGGTTCAAGGGTTGGACTTGATGATCTCTGAGGTCCCTTCCAACCCAGCCAATTCTATGATTCTATGATCAGTAGCTGCCACATAAAAAAGCTAATCATGTGGGAACTACTCTTTCAATGCCAAGTAAAAAAACTTTGTATTAAGTTTCTACTTCAGTGTGTACCTGAATCTGTGGGGAACCAAATCATTATGCAGACAGTGTTAAATAAACCCACAGGGAGCTTAGTGAATAGAAAAAGACAAGTGGCTGCAAAGCATATTTTCAATTAACATTAAAATTAAGTAGAACATGTTAGTATTCAGGAGTCACATTCCTGTAGGCTTTCCTTTGCATTCTAAAATTCTAAACCTGCAGTTATGATGAGTTAGTGGAAAAATTAGATTTCACTTAGGAACCATGAAACTATGTTGTTACAGGGAAATGCTAATTAAAATGTGCTATCTTGCACTAATCTAATCAGGTGCACTGTGCAAAAGTAAAAGCAAAAGTAATAGCAAGGTTTAATAGTAATCAGTTAGTATCAGTTTCCTCAGTCAACCTCTACATTCAACTTTCATATAAACCTCTGTGGAAATAATAAATTGTACATGTAGTAGCATGCCTGGCATGCTGCTAAGTGAAGCTTCTGAGGGAGCAGGCACAGTGCAAAAATCCATGTTGAATGTGGGTAGAGCTTGGGTGTAAAAAGGTTCAGAAATAACATTCTAAAATGAGCAGTGTCTGCAGTGAATTTGGTAACTTGCATCCTGTCCTGATGGAGAGTAAATATTGTATACTCTCTTCTCTGTTTTCTTCCTTGTAGCCAACCTTCACTGTAATTTTTCTGATGGGTTTTAGGAGACACTTGATACCTAAAGAAACTGTTTCTTCCTAGACTCAATTTAAATTGCCACTTGTGGGGTGTATCTTGAAGTGAGATACCAGAGGTGATGGCAACTCCAAAAGCCTACTATAGGCAAACTCAGTGCTATGCTTGGGTGATCAGGTAACTTCTACCTACCTGTGAAGTTACATTTGTCATGGAAGGGTTAAAAAATTCAGGTCAGGAAGTGTAATGCCATGAGCTGATTGTTGAATGGTAAATAAAAAAAATTTATTCTCTGCACTCTAATGTTGGTAACTCGAGATTTCTTCTTAGGGGTTGCCATGCCATAACATGAATTCTGCTTGCAATCCAGACACTTGAAACCATTTCAAAGCTAATTTAACCACAAAGGAAGATGTAATACAAACCTCAGAGGTTCTGACACCAACCAGTTCAGTCACTTGAAGGTAGTCTGCCTTCCCTGTGGGAGCTATGCTAGAACCATCCTTTGCTATTGTGGTGATTTCCTGCTCACTTACCAGCTATTTCTTTAAAGAAATGAATATTTTCTGTAGTTTTAAAAGCTTGGAGAGTGTAGCTCTGTTATAGGTGTAATATATATAGAAGAAATTCAGCTACACTGTTTTTTAATATGTATCTATATAAAATTTAAAATATATTTTATGCTATATATTTATATGTATAAACAAAAATAAAACCAACAGCTGTATAGTGCTATATAAATTATTTTATAGCTACTTGTTTTCTTCCCAGCTCTATGCTTTTGGTTGAGAAAACTCAGTGCTAGCATTTGAGGCCATCTATCACTTTGTAGTGGAGCTGTCAAATGCCAGTGGCATCAGACCAGTGCCTTGAGCACCTGTATTCCATTGGGACACATCTGTGCTGGTACTGGTTTTGCAGATTTCACTGTACTCATTCCTAAACTCAAGGAGCAATTCCTAGCCAAGACACCTCAGGGTCATCAGGGATTGGATGCCCAGCTTTTCTGGGGAACAGAAGATGTATGTAAGCTTTTCTCTGTCTGTTTTTCTTGCCATTTTTGAGAAGAGTTAGAATAAATTCCAAGATTATTCTCTGAGAAAGTCCAAGACAGTGCTTGGTGTGGTAACTAGAACCAACCTGGGAGAGCTCTGATGGGAAAAGATGATTTCAGAGATTCCATCAAGTTTAGAAGTACTTAAACATACATAGGTACTTCAAAAACAAATTGTCTGTCAGAAGAACCTGCTAGGATCTGGTGATCTTAAAGATTCAAGAACACTTCCAAGCCAAAGCAGAAGTGAGATAAAATCAATCATGAAAAATACAATGGTTGATTTCCATCTAATCCTGAGGTGACAGGAGACACCTCTGTTGACTCTAAGGTAATTGCTTCAGCTTGAGGCCACACTTCTGCAGTCAGTAGTGGATCTGTACTGAATCATCCAATGACACAAACTTGTTCTGCATCACTTACATGATTGCAATTAGCCACAGCACACAAAAGCACACAATGGTCTGTTCCTGTTAGCTTTCTCATGGCCATCTCGTTTGGTAGATGTTAAAAACAGATTTGGTGATACAAGAGGAAACAATCAGTGCCAAATTAAAATTCCCCATTTCATACCTACTGCTTCTGATGGTCTCTTCAGCCAATTGGTTTCACATCCAAGTTCCACATGTCTGTCTGCATCTTGGGCAAATCAATTTTTAAGATTATTGCTTTTATAGATCCATTGTGAAAGAAAATATGAGTGGTGCATTCAGCTGCATCTGCTGCTTACCTGTGATGATATAGCAAATATAAAGAAAAGAAGAAAAATAAGGGATATGTAAATACTGAACCAGACATACTTCTGCTTTATAAACTTGAGAAAACACACATTTTTCATTTCCCTCCGAGGGCTCTTATTTACAGGACATAGTGTGTTTTTCAGCTATCAATACCAGTCCAGATAAAAGCTAGTTTTGAGAACTCTTGCCTAAGTGAAATCTGGCAAAAAGTATGACCTACAAAACCCAAGGGGCTTAAGTCAAGCTCCTTGTATTACTGTTAAATAAATTTATAAATAAAGTAATAACAAAAAGCTGTTACCATGAGAAACTTTCCATCTCTTACATTGAGAGGTTAATATCAGCTTACTGTCCTGGAGTTTTCCTCTGGTGGATTAAATTTAAGAGACTTGCATGTCTCCAGTGTAATATTTCATAAAGTAATAGTATAGCTAGTGGGAACAAAAATCTCTGAAATGATTGTAATTTAAAAAGAAATTATTTCTAATAGTCAGGATTTAAAAAAAAAAAAAGGGGGAGTGGATGGGAGGAGGACTGGGGGAAAGGGGAAACATGAGCCAAAAGACCCTGTATTGCAGCCAGTCACAGATCATTTTATTGAGTTGAAAAGCAGTGCTAAATACTGTATTTTATTAATATCAAGTAACCTGAGCATGTAGCTGCTTTTAACACAGCAAAACCTTGCCTCTGAGTATGGTGAGAATTCAGCAGTATCAGTTAAGTCAGTTTCTCATAGTGCCTTAATTTGAGGCCAGTTAACTTATACAAAGACATCTTTCACTTCTATTACTAATGCTATCTTATGTTTAACTTGGAGAATAATTAAGATCAATTAGTGTTAAAGGAAACAAGCTGATCATATTTTTTTATTAAAACACATGATTCTTCTTATTCTCTCAAAGATGTCTTAAAGAGGAGCTATTTCATAACTAAACCAGAAATGCTGTACAGTCAATATCCTTTACTGACATTTACAATCTCAAGAGCTTCTGTTCTCTGCTGCATCAACATTTTCATGGGTGAGGGCTTTTTATAGGACGTTTGAAATTGTAAAGCACAGCACATATCACTTGTGGTAGTATTGCTTGCAAGCTCTTTAATACAAGTAGGTTTTGCCAACAGAGAGGTTTTGTAAGCAGAGAAGTGTTTTACCAGCTGCTGTGTCTGGTGAAAGAGAAGTAGCTGCAAATGCACAGGAATTAGGTAATAAAGGAATTATATCTGAAACCAAGGAGTTTTTTCCTCCTCCTTGTGTTGACTTTGTCCCAGCTAGTACTGGTGCTAATAAAAGGTTCTGTATTTCTGCATAAACTTGGATATGATTTGGTTTGAGGTTTTCTCTGCTCTGGTTTTATCACTTAAGGCTTTCCTTTGTTTTGGTCATTAAAAGACCCTCACAAAACGTTATAAAAACATGTAAGGTGTTACTTCTTTTTCTCATGTTGTTATTCTTGAAAACAAATCAGCTGACTGTAGCCTCAAAACATAAACCCCCCTTGCTTTTGTCTATATGCAGGCAGATCAGGGGATGAATTTACTTTTTAGTATAAACAGCATTATGTAAGCTGGATGGCTGCCCCAAAGTATCATCTTGCAAAACTCCTGAAAATATTTTTAGAAGGGTGTGGTCATGGCAAAAAGGGGTTAGGTAGTTAGGAGCTGAGAGGTTTGACAAAGGCCATATCAAAAAGAAACCTCCAGACAGTAATACCAGCCAACCTTTATAGATCATTTAGTTTTCCCCTTTGCTTAAACCTAGCGCTGGTAATTGCATCCTGGCAGCTCCTTGAGTGCTGTATAAAGAAAAAAGAAAAGCAACAATAAAATCAGTGTCTTTCCATTTGATGTGTTGTGCTGAGTAAGAGATTGGGGTTGGGTATTAGCTGAGAGGCTTCCTCTCTGAACATATTAGAAAGAATTTCTTTACGGAGAGGGTGATCAGACACTGGAATGGGCTGCCCAGGGAAGTAGTGGATTCTCCATCCCTGGAGATATTTAAAAAGAGACTGGATGTGGCACTCAGTGCCATGGGCTGGTAATTGCAGCAGTAGTGGATCAAGGGTTGGACTTGATGATCTCTGAGGTCCCTTCCAACCCAGCCAATTCTATGATTCTATGTGCAGGAGCTACTTCATCCTCCCTGTGTTAATTTATTTCTGCTGGAATTCCCTCTGGAGTGGTTGAGATACAAGACTGGAAGGGGAGATGGTCTCATGTGGGTGTTTCTGGCTCTTGCCTGTACTACAAGTCCCTGTTCTCCATCATCTCCTAGGCAGTCCTGTGTCTTCAGTTCAGGATGCCTGGAAGAGGCTTTTAGGGTAAAAAAAAAATACAGACAGGATGGGGAGCCCTGCTGATTCTTGCTTACTGTCTGTTGTTGTTCTGTGGGGTTCTCTGGCACTTTTTGTCTCCATCTTCTGGTGCAATTCCGTGGCTACATGCTACCATGGATGTGCTGGCTTGCAGCTTCTTTTTCCAACAGTTTAAGCTGTAACTCCTCTTTCCAACCTTACTGGTGCCTGCATGAACTCTTGACTGTTGCTTCATCTCCAATATATCACAAGACCATGCTCAGATACATTGTGAGAACTTTGAACCTTTAAGCCCAGGTGTCAAGTCATCACGTAGCCCTCTCTGATACTTCTTAGTCTGTGTCTTGCAGTCCACAGTAACTTTTATAATGTCTTATACCCTTCTTGATGCTGTTGCAATAAAACTACTTTATATTACATATAACATAAAGGTTATATATATATATATAGGTAAAGGTAATAGGTATACGTATTTATATATATTACCTATGCCTATATATATATATTACCTATACCTATATATATATATATATATTACCTATACCTATATGTAGTTAACTATAACTAAATATAAATTATAAACTATAGTTAACTAAATATAAATTATATATGTATACCTATTACCTTTACCTATATATATAGTTATATATATATAGTTAACTATAGTTAACTAAATAAAAATTATATACATATACCTTTTACCTTTACCTATATATATATATAAGCTATACCTATATATATATTACCTATACCTATATATATATAGGTATATATAGAGAGAGCTATATATATAGGTATAGCTAATATATATATAGGTATAGGTAATATATATAAATACATATACCTATTACTTTTACCTATATATATATATAAAAATACCCATATATGAGTACCTATATATATAGGTATACATACCTATACATAGGTGTGTATATATATATATAAAGGTAAGGATATACATATATATATACAAAGCTATATATATATATAAAAGGTATAGTAGCTGTGGTCAAAGTATATCCAAATTTGTTTGCATCTTAGTGTAATTGTTTTAAATTAAATATATGAAAATGTAATGTGATCACATGGTCTAGTTAAAAAGCTGTTTATAGCTTCACTGCTCACAGTATCTGAAAATATTGATTGCTGTTCATGTGCCTTCTAAAGTGATTTGTTTGGTATTGCACTCTTATGACCAAATCTCATAGAACATTATTTTGGGAGCTTGAATATGGAGATATTGGGCTATCAGTTTGACTGTGGTTTCTGTTGAGTTTTTTGTGATAAATTAGTTTTTCATGAAAGAGTCATCTACACCTGTCTAACCATATCTGCCTTGGGTGAGCTTTCTGCCAAAGGAAGAAACAAAATGTTGGTGATTTAACTCTGTGGATTAAAAGAAAAATTAAAAAAAATCAGATAAATTGGTCCTCATACAAGTGAGGCAGTAATCTAAATAATCTAAGTAGTCAGGTCCAAGCTATTAATGTTTTTGCATGGTTCATTTGATAATCAGTTGCTGATTACCCCTTATGTAGTTATAAGGGATACGTAGAAGGTATAGAGATACATAATTTTATTATTTGGAGGATGTTGTATGGATCTTTATGCTGAGGAATGCTTCTTTGAGGCTTGAGAAGCTGTACTAAGTATACATCTTGGCATAAACCTTCTGATACAGTCAAGAACAAATGACCAAGTAGCATGTTAAAATCTAAAGGATTTCATTCTATAGGAAACATTACAGTAAATAGGTTTTTTTAATTATGATTTTAAAAAAAGAAAAGACCACATTTCTGTGATCTCAGAGTTTTATAAAGAAATAATGTATTTCCTGGAAACAATGTGGACTTGGATGCAGGAGTTGTAGTTTGGTTTCCTTGGACATGTTTTGTAGTTGGTGGCCCTTCATGCTACCCTGTACTTATAAAGCATTGCTACTGCTGCTTTTTGAGATGGCCTTTTTGGTGGATGATGCCTTGTACTTTTCTGGAGGTAAAGACTGTAAGACCTCTGTTCCTGTCAGGAACTCAAAATGTGGTTATATCCATCGTCCTTGGTAGCTTGCTTTCTAATTACTGTGTTTAAACAAGCATTGCCTCTGCTGGCTCAGCTGAAATGCAACCAAATTGACATCAGTGATGTGGCAAGTATCACCTTGAAGTTTTATAGCTAAGCAAGGAGTGTTCAACTAAGTGGAAACTTATGAATTGAAGTTTACTTACTTGAGTAGGGGAAAACCAGTGGAAGATGTCAGTCAAGCATAATGCATGTCCATGATACCTATTATTATTATTGTTGATGTTATTGTTGTTGTTATTATTATTAATGATCATTTTTAAAAACTAATTATTTTCTAATATATTTTTCTGGGTAATAAATTGCAATGGATAGAGCCTTGTTCTGTTCTAATGACACAGAAAATGCAAACACTTAGATTGCTTCATATCTTGAGGACAAAAATGTGTTATCAGGTAATACGTCCTGGCATGTGGTATGAAAGCAGAGAATGATGAAATTGAGCTCTAACCAGAGTAAGGACTGGGAGCTTAATAACTTGAGGTGAAGCTTCTTAGACCAAAAAGTTGAGAGGTCCCTGGTCCCCAGATTTCATTCTCTTGAGGAATAATTGCCATTTAGTCTCCTGCTTTAGCTTTTCTGTGAAAAGATCTGGAACTCAGCACGTCTTTCATGTTAAACTGTTGCAACTCAGGTGATTTTTGTGAGAAGAGTTTGCTTTTTTTCCTTTATAGTCCAGTGGGAAATAAGTGTCTCAAATTCTGTTTGAAGTAATCTGGAATTAATATGACTGTTACTGTGGAGGTTCACTTGAGGTGGGTATGCATTAGCACAGCTACTCAGCTTTGTTTGGGAAGACTGAGGGGTACAAGGTACCCTGGTGATGGTGAGATCCATGACTGACCAGGAACCTCCTGAAGCTGCCTCTCCTCTCTCCTTTAGGGCAGGGAAAGGCAGAGGGAACTGAAAAACACTGCAGTCCTTGGTGTCAACCTCTCTTTTTCTGGCAGGGACCCTGTGTGAGTCTGGGTGGTAAGCAAATCCCAGAGGAGAACCATTACCAGCAGGTCTGCAGCGCTTGAATCCATGAAGAGGAGGTGGAAACCAGAGGCAGGGTGGGAGGGGATGAGCCAGAGAGCCTGAGGTCAGGGGCAGTAAGGGAAGGAGTGTGCTGCGGGTGGGATGCCAGGCCTTGGTTCTGGGGCTGGACAGACTGAGAGGTTAGTCTAGAGCCAGACCAGGAGTTTCTCACACTTGCATTTCTGCCTTCCCATACCCCTTTTCCTTTCTTTCAGTGCTTTGAACCTGCTGGTCAGCTTTTGTTCCTTTGTTATTTCTTGATTCAGCTCACCAGCTGCACAAAGGTTGAATAGTGTATGAGGAGCCTGGAGGTTCCTCTTCTGCCTCCCTCTTTCCCTGTCCTCTCTGCAAAGCTCTTAAATGTGATGTATTATCTGTTGCAGACTGGATGCTTGGAGGAATGATAGATTACTGGGTAGCAATGCAAGTAAAACAGAGCTGGGGGAAGTGTTGCTGTGCTCTTCTAACTCTTCTGGATTTACATTTCTCTTGGAAGAGAATACTTATGAAAGGTTCAGCTGGTAAACTGGTGCAGCTTATCTCATGTAAATTAACCTACTTTAGGATGAAAATTACTTATAATTTTTTGGGAGGTGATAAATTTCATTATCTATTTTATTATTTTTTTTTTATGAAGGTAATAAGATTTGCTTGTCTAATAGGTATTTCAAATACACTGGTGAAAGTCTTCAAAAACATTCTGTTTAGAGTTATGATTTCACATCTTATGCAGATGAAATGAAAAAGGCAATAGGGCCAGTGCTCTTCATATGGGTTGCCTAGGAAGGTCTTCTAGCAGTGAATTCTGTGCTGTTGCAAAATATGATTTTGAAACTTTTATCTCTGCCCATCTGATGCCAGATTTGTTTAGGTAAACATCCTCCCCAGCTATGATAGCAAGGAATCTACATTGTACTGTCAACTCTTCAGTGCTATTGTAATAAAGTAATTTTGGTTCTGTAAGTCAAAATTGCTAGGTAAGTCAGTGTTAGCCTTAATTCTCCAGTATTACTGGATGGAAAAATAAAGTTATAATTCAATTATTAAATTTCCTTTCATCCTATAGAAGGAAATTGCTCAGCTAATTGGAACAAGCAGCCTCTTTAAGATGACTTCATGATAGGTTTGGGTAAGATAAAAGTGGACAAAATACAGTGATAGTGGATCAAGTGTCTTTAGTGTATACTTCTTAAAATGCTATTTTCATAAAGATCTTAAATGTGGATGAGGGGGGGTAGCCTAGTTATCCATCTGCTTTTGCTGAAGGGTAAGGTAGTGATTTACATAGTACCAGAATAAATTAACAAGTTCAGCAAGCTTGTGGAACAGGATTTTTCTGGCACATACTTGTGTAGCCTAAGAGTTAGATGCAGTATATTACAGTTTTTTACCAAAAAATGATGGGGTTTCATCCATGGCTGTTTTGCACTATGATGTGGAATATTCTTTGAGAAAGCAAAAAGGGAAACCTGAAGAAACAGCTGTGGTTTCCAACAGTGCCACTCATTTTGTGACTCATTGTAATTTTATTAAGGAGAACTTCTGAGGTTCATTGATACATATTTCCTCACAACACAGCTGCCCTTACTCTGATTCACAAAAATCTGTGCCATAAGTGTTGGAGGAGGAGAGGGTTCTGGCTTTGGAAGTTGGTAAGTTGTTCGAGCTGCACATGGCTTGGAAACATCCCACGTGCATCTTGTCACTTGCTGATTGACTATAGCAGTTTAGCTCATTTTCCATTTCTTTTCCTGGTAGGGCTAAACCCTTGTACCAGGTGCAGCAGTGTCCTTCATCACCAGTTACACTGAGTATCTTTGCTGGACACATGAGATCATGGAGTGGGCTAGGGGCTTGGTGGTGGTCTTAGGAATCCTGATTCCAGGTCTCTGTAGTTACTGACTTACATATCAACTGCAGGAGTTCAAAATGGTGATTCCTGGTCTATACCATGCCCAGGGAGAGAGATGGGTTTGGAAGGCTGTATCCTGGGCTGGAGAACTGGAAAATACAAGAATAAGCAATTATGAATAGAGCATTCATCTCTTCTTCCACTAACAACTAATAACCCTTTTTTGTAGGAAAAAAAGAAGGATGCAAAAAAAAACCCCAAAACTTGTTCTTCAGATGTGGATGTAGAGTAAAATAGAAAATTTTAAAAAGAATAAGTTCCTTGCTCAAGTTTGTACAGTCCCTGCCAGGTGTATCAACAGTCAGCAAGGGAGCCTCTTGTTTGGGGCCCAGGGGGAGTGATGTACATAGGAAATATGTAATAGTCACTGTCCACCCCTTTGATTTCTTACTCCTGCTATGCTGGAATGTAAAGATGAGATTCATTCTCCTGAACATTAGCCAGCCTAAAGGTAAACACAGCTGGTCTAGGTTAGCTGTCTAGAACCCTGTTCTAGGTAAGTGCAGAGGAAACAACTGGAGGGTTTCAGTTCCTCTTAATTTGTTATCCTTTATGGAGATAGGAAGATGTGTAACCCTATAGTGAATATATAAAGTACCCAGCCAACCTAGACTAGAGCAGTATTTCTTAGATGAAGCTGACAGAGTAATTCTTCCCTTAATATCTGCAAAGTTTTTCTCAGAGAATTGTGGAGTTTTTGTAAAACGTTGTGTCATGTTGGTATTGCTCTGTTAAATGGGAATAGATTAAACAGGTTGCACATTTCTGAGTTTTACTCAAACTGGCTGTCTTATGTTCAGACTCACAAGAAATTTGACAGAGTAGTTCAGGTTTTATTTAAAAGCTGGAGCAGTATTATCTTGTCTCTTTGGCATCTCCAAGTCCAGTAATGACCTCTGCAGCTGGGGAGGATTGGTTCCCTCTCCTCCTTCCACATGGATCTGACAAATGGAACACCTAATGACAAATTATTGTAAACTCCTGCAAGGAGCAAAGGTTTTTTTCCATTATTCAAGAATGTTTCTTACAAGCTTATAAGAGCAACCTTGGCTTTACTTTAAGTAATTTTAAATGCAGATGGAAAGATTTTTCTTAAAAGATAAAGACTTAGGGCTCCAGTTGAACTTGTAAGTAGATGTCAAGGTAGTAAAAGAATGTTTTATTGGAAAGCCTGAATCTGTACTGAAATAAAGCTGTATTTCAGGTGTGGATCCATCCCTGCAAGCAGAGAACAGAGTTCCAGGCACATCCCAAGCTACAGCTGCTGTGTCTAAACAGCAGAAATCCCGTTCCGCCAATTCGAGGGATGAGCGCTTCCGATCTGGTAAGGGAGAGAAACATAACTGAAACATCAGGTGTCTGAACAGAAAACCTGTACCAGTGAAAGTAGTGTCTGCACCTAAAGAAAAAATAGGAAATTATTTGGAAGAAGGGAAGAGCTAGTGAACGTATTTCAGGTAGACTATAAATCCCAAATGGAGAAAATGGTAGGAGGTAAAGAAATCGTAAACAATCCTGATGTTTTCTTTATTGTAAATTTTGCACTAAGCTTAACAATTTTCTCTTGTTTGTTGATTGTGCTTCCTGTCATAGAACAACTATTTAAACATGTATTATTACAGCATGTGAATTGTGAGGACTTTTTTTCTTGGTTGGTTCGGTTATTTTGTTAAAGGAAGGTTACAGAATTATCATATTTACTGTAGCTCACTTTCAACTACTTCCTGGTTGAAAGCAAGCACACAAAAAAGGGAAATGTCACAATGGATATTTTACTTCACTTTAAATGGACACCACTGTGACAAACCTGTTTTGGAAACCTCTGTGAAAATACCAATATCCTCATCACATCCTGTTTCTATTGTTACTTTTCAGGTGGTTGAAGCACAGAGCTTCCCTGTGAAATTCCTTGTCACAATAGTGAGAAAAGGCAGGTGTTTGGAAGCTTTTGGATTTGAACTGGAATTTTTTCTGTTTGTTTTCCAGGGTAATAACGTGTAGGGTTTGGGGATGTGCAAGTAATGACATAAATTGCACATCCTCAGTAAGTTTTGGGGGTTTTGTCGTCTTGCTTTGCAACTGCTTGGACATAGTGATTATTGCATCATATTTGCATTGCTGACATGTAAAATCTTGCTTCAGAAATGAAGCTGTTAAGCCTGTATTTATTATTTTTGAGTAACTGAAGAACAAATGGGCTCCTGGGAAAGATGCCTGTATTCAGCTACATTAAGAAATTTCTGAATCTTCCAGGGAAGATTATATAGTATCAAAAATAATTAAATTATGTGCTTAAGTGTATACACAAATTGATC
Organism: Calypte anna; assembly: GCF_003957555.1. Lineage (NCBI taxonomy): Eukaryota > Metazoa > Chordata > Aves > Apodiformes > Trochilidae > Calypte > Calypte anna. The sequence goes on from NC_044253.1 coordinate 29,620,545, forward strand.
ATTTAAATTTATTTTTGCCTTTCAAATATATTGTCAATAGAATTCTATTGCTGAATATAAATTGTGAAAAAAAAACAAAACAGTGGTTGAATTACAACCATAATTTGCCAATTACTTTGTGACCAAGTAGGTTCTAAAATAAATTGCAAGCAGAGCCATGAATTTGATAGAAACTAATTAATTTGTAGTAGCATGTGATGTTAAACTAACAGAAATAAAAGTTGTAAAAAGAGCACAACTGCAACAGGAGATACTTGGGAACCATTAGCTAAGAGAGCTAAGAGAGTCAGGAGCAATCGATTGTGTACACCTGGGTCCCTGTCTCAGAGCCTCAGTTCTCCTATTTAATTTGCACTGAGGATACTTTAGAAAACAAAGAACACACCAGAAGCAGCAGCAAGTAACCAACCCTGCCATATTCTTGGTATTATCTGGGAGAAGTTTGGCACACACGGCCAAGTGCCGGGTCCTGCACTTTGGCCACAACCACCCCAAGCAGCGCTACAGGCTGGGCACAGAGTGGTTGGAGAGCAGCCAGACAGAGAGGGACCTGGGAGTCTGGATTGACAGGAAGCTGAACATGAGCCAGCAGTGTGCCCAGGTAGCCAAGAAGGCCAATGGCATCCTGGCCTGCATCAGGAACAGTGTGGCCAGAAGGTCCAGGGAAGTGATTCTGCCCCTGTACTCAGCCCTGGTGAGGCCACAGCTTCAGTCCTGTGTCCAGTTCTGGGCCCCTCAGCTCAGGAAAAAGATTGAGGTGCTGGAGCAGGTCCAGAGAAGAGCAAGGAGGCTGTGAAGGGATCCAGCACAAGTCCTCTGAGGAAGGGCTGAGGGAGCTGGGGGTGTTGAGGTTGGAGAAGAGGAGGCTCAGGGGACACCTCATCACTCTCTCCAACTCCTTGAAAGGAGGTTGGAGCCAGGGGGGGGTTGGTCTCTTTTCCCAGGCAACTCTCAACAAGACAAGAGGACAGGGTCTCAAGTTGTGCCAGGGGAGGTTTAGGTTGGATATTAGAAAGAATTTCTTTATGGAGAGGGTGATCAGACATTGGAACGGGCTGCCCAGGGAAGTAGTGGATTCTCCATCCCTGGAGATATTTAAAAAGAGACTGGATGTGGCACTCAGTGCCATGGTCTAGCAACCGCAACGGTGGTAAAAGTGTTGAACTCGATGATCTCTGAGGTCCCTTCCAACCCAGCCAATTCTATGATTCTATGATTCATTAGTCTTACAGTGAAAGACGTGGAGAAGTGGGTAGATATCAACATATTTTGCTAGTGTACTTGCTTATAAATAGATGTAGGTTTTAAACACTAATCTGTCAGTGCTAATTATCAGTGCTTCCTCTTTTTCTAGAGTTGATAGTTCTATGGTCTTAATTTTAAAATTATTTCAATTGACTTTTGGTGATTCTGAAGGTGCTGCTCACAGTTTCATCAGTCTAGAACTCAGCCAATATTTTTACATCTCATTATGAATACTCCTGAATGACTCTTAAGTGTTCAGGCGATCACGGACAGTTATTTAAGATAAAGTCTGATGTATAGATACTATAGGTTATTTATTTTACTTACCACTGGCCTGTGTGAGTAATAGATCCACTACTTTATGTGGATCCACTAATTCATGTTGCATTAAAAAACCTTGCCTTGAAGGTGTTTTTCACTTTTTAAACTCTTGGGGATAAATGTTTTTAGTTGCAACAAGTGTAATGGGATTTCTTTTTCTGATTAGTGATACATACTAAGGCTTGAAGTACTCATGTGGTATTAAAACCAAATAGCAAAGATTTTGCTTGACTTAACTTACAATAGATTTGCAAGGTAATACAGCTTTCAGAAGGTAATACATTTTCTCCTTTTTCCTCTCTAATTTTTTTTCTTAAATCTTCATATTTAGGTTTATGTAGAGCATTAACAGAAATGTCTCAGAAAACACCAGGTACTGTAAAGTACAAAGTTTCACTCAGTTTCTCCAAATAATTTGACATAAAAAGAGACACAACTTTGCTTCAGGAAGCAGTCCCATCTTATCTGAGAAAATCTAGCTATGCTAAGAATATTTTCTACCTAAAGAAAAGATTTCCAACAACACGTTGAAATGTTATTACCTTTTAAATTTCACTGTATTTTGACATACATTTCCTGTTGTGGAGGATAAACAGCTTCAAGATCTAATTCTGGGTAATATTTCTTCTTCTAATAATTGTGTGCCTTACTTATTTATTCTTCAGACTTCTGGAGAGAGTGGAGTGTGTGTTCTTTTGGGTTTTGTTTTTGTTGGTGTGGGTTTTTTTGGTGGTGTTTTATTTTTGGTTTGGGGTTTTTTTGTGTTTTTTGGTTGGTTGGTTGGGTTTTAATTTCCTTTCAGCCTTTACTTTTGTTTTTTTCTTTCTTTGCATCTCATCCATTCTTCTATGTCCTTTTCAAGAATGGCTGGAGAGGCTGGAATGGAACCTTTCCTAAAACAGTAGCTCTTTCTGGAGCAGTTATTTCAGAACCATCTACATAAATGACTTAAAATAAGCAAATGAAACGATTTTGCCTTTTTATGCAATTAATCTACTGTTTACTAGCAGAGAGCATTTTTTTTTTATAGTTTCATGGAGTTGTTGCCCATTTAAATTAGCTTTTATTTTACACAGATTTTTGTCTTCAAGCAGTAAATACTGCAAAAAAAAAATTTTCCCTATGAGTTTGGTGAGGTGCTGGCCTGGGTTACCCAGGGAATTTGTGGCTACCCCATCCCCTGAAGTGTTCAAGGACAGATTGGATGGGGCTTGAAGCAACCTGGTCTGGTGGGAAGTGTCCCGAACCACTCTGGGGCATTGTGTGAGCCCTCTCCCTGCCCTTTTTTTTTCAACCCTGACCTTTTTGACTTGTCCTTTCCCCATGTCCTTTTCTTTTACAGAGCTTCATGCAGCATTGATCATGTGTTCTACCAGAGTTCTTGTAGTCATATTAACTTTTTTAATCGTATTTTTACTTTTTTTTTCTCCTGTTTTCAGAAATATGGTAGAATACAGGTATCGTTTGATGTGATTTTAATGTTCTGAATAAAACTGAGGTGCACAGTTCTTCCATTTTAAATCAGTTTCACAGTAAATTTTCAAGAAATTACTAAGAAACAATGCTAGAGAACTTCTTTTTTGCAATTCTGAAAGTTAAACTTCAATTATTAGTAATTCCTGGATTTTTGTACCCTAAATGTTCTGATTCTTTAGAAGTGTTTCATACCTTTTATGTTTTGCTTTTCTTAGTGGGGTCTGTTTCATCACATTCATATATTCTAGACAAGCTCTTAGAGGAAACATTGAGTAGGAGCAAAGTGCTCCAGAAAAGTAAAACCAATTACTTAATTTATTTGGCTGAGAGAGGATGGTTCTACTGAGTTACCATTCAAGGACAAGATACTAAAAGAAAAATTTCAAGCTGGAAACAGTTCTTAATGAATACAGAAGGAACTGATGAGTTAGATCAACACTGTAAAAATGAAACAGAATAAAAATTCATACACACTGCCTTCTGGTTTAATTTTTATTATTTAATCTAGTATTTTCCAGGCTGTGGGGTGAGAGTTAGGAGGGCTGGAGGAGGAGGCTGTGCTGATTTTGCCCTCTGGAAATTGAATAACAAGTAGTTCCCATGCTTGCTACCACAAATTTGTATGATGGTGTGACCTTTCCCACTCTACTTTGTTAAAATGCCTCAACACACCCTTGCCTCCAGGTAGTCCTTTCCATTCCCTAAACACACAACTAGCTAAGAATGCTTTCATTTTTTAGTCTATACCATTACTTAATGACTAAATTAATTTAGATACAGACTATAAACATTGTGAGTTAATTTGCTCTTTTGAAAAACCTTTTCTGTAGAAAAAAGTTATTTGCCCTTTCTTCCTGCCAGATGCTGTAACAAAAAATTGTCTTCTAAATTATATATAGGTAATCTGAATGGCCCAAGTGAATGCATCTAATAGTTACCATATTTTTTAAAAACATATGGCTTGGGTTTGAGTCCACATTCTGCTACAGAAAGGTGTCCTGCACAATTGACATTTTTCCCCTCACTTCTAAGACTGCTAAAGAAACCTTTAACTAATATTCTCAAGTCTATGGATAGCTGTAATGTCTGCATATAGGAAACACAGTTACACAAGAAGTGTGTTCTGAGTTTTAAGAAGTTTTCTTTTCGATATCCATGAGAATAAACTTCAATATTGGACACTTGTGGGGGAAGTCTAAAAATAAGGAGAAACCAAGGCTTGATAAAAAGCAGTAGCTCAGATGTGGAGAAGGGAAGCAGGGTTATAAGGAGAGGGTAGAGAGTTTTTAATTAATAAACACCTATGAACCAGTCCTTAGTGTAAAAGAGAGCAACAAAAGTCTTACATGGTGCACAATGTAAGAAAACCCTCTTGTCTCAAAAGACAGAGGTTTAAGAAGTTTTGAGTTTTCACACATTTTTTTTTCCTCATAGCAACATCCTTGAACCTTACAGGTTAGTTGCACAAAAGGTTCTTCTTTGAGACAAGCATCTACTTAGTCAATTCCTAAGTCCTGTAGGAACTCATGGATCCTACAGTATATTTCCATGTTTATATTTTAAATACAGCACTGAACAGATTATCTGGGAGGAACAGCAGTCTTGAAAAGTGACATTGTTACTTCAAAGAACCAAGTAGGTGTCTGAGACCACATGCACAGGGCTTATTTTGATTCTTCTGATCCATTTGTCCAGGCTGAAGGAAATAGTTTGTTTCTCATTTGGATCTGTGATGAAGAGAAGCAGCTTCCTGAATTTTGGTTAAAAGTGAATTATTACCTGAAGTATGTGAGGCAGGGGGAATTTTTACAGGTGGAAATGAAAGTTTTTATCTAGCCTAGGAAAAGCTATGGAGATTTTTGATTGACTTCAGTCATGATTGAACTTGAAGTTCTGGAAGAAAGTCATGGACCAGTATCTTGTCAGTAGACTTAGTTAGCATGTGGAAGGCACAAAGCCTTCTCTGGTGAGGTTGTGCTTCTGAGTTTGCAGTATTTGTAATCTGGTTTTGAAAGGGAAAATGGAATACTTGTCCCCCAAGTGTCAAGTGTTTATCTGCTGTATTGGGACACAGCTGCCTTTGGGAAGTGTTGCATGCCAAGACTTCCAATGGTTCACACTGACATGCTGTGCTTTGCTGTTTCATAGCCTTTTATTCTCTGGGATGCTCACAAAGCTCTTCCAATTTTCTGTAAAATATATACTGATTAACTTTCCCCTGAGCTATCTCTCGCTTTGTCAAACTGGAATTAGTCAGTGTATTTAAAATAAAGTAGTACCCTATGCTGAGCGTCACCAAAGCAGGTACAGGACTAGTACCAGAAATGCTGCATTTTAATTTTGTTTTAAGAAAGGTACTGCAAAATACAGAGATTTACTTATAGTTGCTATCAAAGTTAATCCCTGTAAAGGTGGGCCAGATGAATTACTTACTTAAAAAAAACATAAGCTGCATAAGTGAACATTTGTCACATGTACACATAGGGAAAGGGACCTGAGGGTCCTGGTGGTTGGAAGGATGACCATGAGCCAGCAATGTTATTTGCAATAGTCAGCAATTCCACTGTGGCCAAGAGGGCCAGTGGCATCCTGGGGTGCGTTAGAAAGGGGGTGGCTAGTAGGTTGAGAGAGGTTCCCATCCCCCTCTGCTCTCTCTTGGTGAGGCCACATCTGGAATATTGTGTCCAGTTGTGAGCCCCTCAGTTCAGGAAGGACAGGGAACTGCTTGAGAGAGTCCGGGGCAGAGCCACAAAGATGAGTAAGGGAGTGGAACATCTCCCTTATGAGGAGGGGCTGAGGGAGCTGGGGCTCTTCAGCTTGGAGGAGAATGAGGGGTGACCTTGTTTGTGTTTATGAACACGTAAAGGGAGAGAGCCAGGAGGATGGTGCCAGGCTCTTCTCAGCTATGCCCAATGATAGGACAAGAGGCAACAGATACCAGCTTGAGCATAGGAGGTTCCATATAAACACAAGTCAAAATTTGTTTACTGTGAAGGTGGCAAAGCCTGGCACAGGCTGCCCAGGGAGGTTGTGGAGTCTCCTTCTCTGGTGACTTCAAACACACCTGGATGTGTTCCTGTGTCACCTCCTGTGGGTGACCCTGCTCTGGCAGGGGAGTTTGGACTCAATGATCTTCTGAGGTCCCTTCCATCCCCTAACTTTCTGTGATTCTGTCACATGTCTGAGTTTCATGCCTAAAAGTCTGTCAACCTGTTCTGTATTTACAGCCTTAGATGGACAGTTAATGAAAGAATATCTCTGTTTGTCAAACTGAACAGTTTAGTTCTGTAATTCGTGTATAACAGCTTTGGGGCCCTTTGCAGCTTTTTTATATATGGATATACATGTACTTGTTTTTCATGAGTTCGAATCTTGGATCATAAGTTAAAGTATATTTTTGGTCTGCCTCATTTCTTCTTGACATCTGTTCTCTTTTAAATATTCTTTCTACATAAGTTTTAGCTTTTGACACCACTGAAATCTGTATGTCAAAGAGAAAAATCTGTTGAAGGCAGTGCAGAGTTACTGGAATACTAAATATTATCTGCAGTGTGGTCTTGAGTGAACAATAAATTCCTCTTTAATCTCACTTCTGGCTAAAAAATAAGAAAAGCTAAAACATATCCAATGAGCTTATTAGTTTAATTTTTGCTTTTGGAAAAGTGAAAACAGTTTGTGTCTCTTCCCTAATTCTTCATACACATTTGGCCTCTTTCTTTGTTTTTCTTTTTTTTTTTTTCCCCCTTGCTTGCATTATTCTTGAGAGCTTCAAGAATACATTTTTCACTTCTTTTCCCATTGAGGATTTTGATGGCTGAGATGTCCAATGCCACTGCCATTTTACAGTATCTGCACTGAAATTCCTCCCCCACAAATAAATAAAAAGTAGCTTAGCACTAATGTACTAGATAGTTTGTAATTTCAGTACTGATTTTCAGGGTGTTCTTCCTAAATGATACTTGCAAAGCCTTTTCAAGCTGATTTCATGAGGAAAATATGTCAACTTGACCCTGCTTATATCCTCCCTTAACTTTTGAAACCATTGTTTCTGAGCTGACTTTGAGTGGGAGGCAGGCATATTTATTCAGTCCTACTAAACACTGCTTAAGGAGAAACAATTGATAGCATTGTCAAAGCTTCAGAATGGAAAACCATGTTAATGTCATTTAGGTTTGGATCCTTATGCTCTTGGAGAAGTGCTCCTCTCTCTGAAGCTGAAAACTTGCTCCTTTCTGCAAGACAATTTTTGGACTAAAGCCATCACATGCAATTCAGCTCTTGGATTTGAGCTCTGAAAAACAGTTTTAAGGCTTTCTATGTTTTCAGAAGGAAATTATGATTAAACTTAATCTATTTTTGTTTGTTTTCTGTACAGATGTCCACACTGAAGCAGTACAAGCAGCACTTGCAAAATACAAAGAGAGGAAAATGCCCATGCCTTCAAAAAGACGTTCTGTTCTCGTGCACTCTTCAGTAGAAACCTACACACCTCCAGGTATCTATTGAGTTACCATATGGAAATCTTGCCAGGTGAATGTGATAGCAAAATATAAATTGCAAATGCTTTGTAAGTATGTTGCAATAAACTTCTGTATTCACTGTGGTATATCCTGATAATCAGGTGTTGGTTAGATTTGTTCTTGGGTGTCTTTCCTAAAGATTTTTAGTGTCTCAGCTAGAGATACTGTAGCTGTTAAAGGTACCCTTGAAAGCAATAACAGTGAGCAGTTGCCCTTTATACATTAAGTATGTTCTCTTATTTAATGTTATGCTTCTAAGGAGATAATCTTGGCAAGTATGTCAGAGCTGTAAATACCTTATTTTGCATTGCATAAGATTATTTTTTTGAGAGTTGAAGAAATGCCAGAGCATTAAATTGCTGAATTAGCTTGCAGAACATTCAGCTGTGGGCAATTTGAAACATTCAGAAAATCATATGCTAGAATTGTTCAGATTGTTTAGGTCAGAATATTTTCCTTAATTATTTCTTTTTTGGGGGGAAAGTAATCTTCCTGTTGTCTCACAGTAAATTCTCTAGCTGTTCAGAAAAACTTTCTACAGAAAACATGGTGTGCTACCAGGCCAAGTGTTTTGGGGCCAAAGTTGTATACAAAGAAAAGGAATTTCCTTAAGCTCTTAGATTTTGAATGGTGTGCCCTTGTCTTATGTGAGTCAGGAGTAGAAGCAGTGACCTCTAGTGCTCTACTCCATTAATTCTGATTCTTACTCCCCTTCTGTGAAAAAGCAGGTCTGTAGTGGTGCTCCTGGGTTATATTTCTTCTTTTTGCCTCCCATGTTAAGGAAGTTCCATTTTAGTTTGCTAGTCACACAATTTTGTATATTCTTTCTGTGGATTCTCTGGTTCTTCCATTAGTTAATAAATCATAAGCTTCTTTTGTAATTTTATATATGGTTTTCCTTTAGTCTTATATTTTTCCTTGTAAGATATGTTACAGTATCATGTGTTTTGATTAGCTTATTTTTCCAGAAGTCCCCGAGAGCAGCTGTTGCAGGAGGGTGGTTATCATGCACTTGAGTTTTCTTGCATATATGTGGTTTTTGCATGTGAAAGTTACTGAGAATTGCATAAAGTGAAATTGTGGAAAAAGTTAATGTATAGTGACCATCTAAACTTTGGGAGAGAGCTGGGCTTTCCTGACTCCCTTAGCATTTAAAACTAGAAGGAATATTCTTGTAAGTTGGGGTTATTTTGGTTTTTGTTTGTTTGTTTTAATCCTGAGAGACTCAAAATGCCATTCCCTTCTGAATACCTTGGGCACAGATTTGAAGCAGCATCCCTGAGGTTACTGCTGTGCCCGCTCTGCCTGAGAGCAGGGCTCTGCATGCTGCTCTGGAAGAGCAGAGTCTTGAGGACATCAAGATTTTCTTTTTTTTTGTTTTGTTTTGAATGAGGTGCTGTGGGTAAACTGGTACATTACCTGGCTGCACAGTTTCACAGGAGCACAGAGAGTGGCAGGGGGGGACCCCAAATAATATCCTGCCCCAGCTACTCCCAGGTATATCCCAGGAGCCATCAGCCTGTCACAGACCCATATCAAGCCCAGAAGAGTATGGGGAGGAACTGCAGCTGGGATCCACAAGTTAAGGACTCAGAAGAAGGGACACCCTGCCCAGGCACCACCTAGGGCTGTCCCTGGAGACCCTCAGCCCTCCTGTTCAGGCGTGAAACACTCAAGTCCAGAGCACCTTCTGGACTGAAAGGGGATGCTACAGAGGGGTAGGGGTCCTGTTACAGGATGCAGGGCAAAAATATTTGGGGCCTGCATGAGATGTGGTATGGGATGTTCAGGTGAAGAACCACAGACTGGGAAAGGGGTAGATTTAGGTGATTTAACAAGTGTTATAATGCACAAATGGTACACATTAATACAATTAAACCAGACTTTCTTAACTGACAAAAATTTTGTTACAAACAATCACCATCAGTCACCAGGAAGGAAGCATCGGATTCTGATCACAATGTTAAATACAAAACCATCTCCTGGCCAGCAGTAATGGAACTGCTTTCATCAGTCATCCTTCCAAAAATTTGAATGTACTTTTGTTTTCATCCCATCGTGTATCTCATCCTTCCCATACGGATTTCACATGATCAGAACTTGAACTGTAAGCTTTATGGGAGTTAGGTCCAAAGGGTTTCTATGGCTGTCTTGGGTGAGTTCCCAGCCAGGAAGAGCTGTAGGCCAAGTACGTGGAATTCTGCTCACAACACCCCAACAACCATTAATTAACTATCACGACTGCCACAGAGCTATATACTGATGGTACTTTCCTACTCTTCTGTTGTAATTATTTTGATATTAGAATATTTTGCTACAGATTCTTCATTTTTGTATACAATATGTTACTTCTAAAGTGTTTGGTTCCCTCTCCCCCCCCCTACTTACATTAGATATCCAGAAGCTTAGACATTTGAGAGAGACTTCATTAAACTTGTACCTGGTTAAGGAGATGCTGTCAGAGTGTGTATACACTGAGAAAACTTTTTTTTTTCCCTGTACTTTTTTTTTTTGGCTCTGAAGTGATAATAGATTGCAAATGTTTATGTTTTTTTTATTTTTTGAAACGTGACTGCTTGTAGTCCTATCTTGTTCTATATTCCTGGAACTGTTTATTTTTGCTTTCTGCCTAAAAGAAAGGGAAGGTTGCAAGCAGGGTTAAGTTTGGCCCCTCCCCAGAAGCAGATGGAGTCAGCAGCCAAAGACTACAACTGAGGCAATATATCAGAAATATCATACAAGGCATGGACCCAGGAATGGTGATCTACCACAGCTGTGTCTTCTCAAAGATCAGTTCTTTGTATATTTTAATTCAAAATTGTCATGTTCCACTAGGGATGGCCAGATAATGGGAAGGGTTTGGGTTTTAACTTTGAACATGCCATTAAGTTAAGCAGGGTTTCTTACGAAATTATTTTTTATTTTTGTAGTTTTAGATTGTTGGAGAGCAGTTCTTCTGAAGCTGTTGGAAATGCACATGTTCTTGAAAGACAGAAAGTTAAACATCCCTTAACTAAAATTTCTTGCCAAAGATCAGGAAGAAAACCTGGTGTGGCTTCAACAAAATTTACATGGGATTCTATATAGTAGAACAGGTGTTTGAAGGATAATTAAAAAAAAAAAAAAAAAGCCAAAGTAAAAGTTACAGATTCTCTGATATAGTCCACCCCACTCTCATCCAGGATTTCCATGTCTGGTAGGACATAGTAATGGACACTCTATTTTTTTCAGAAGGTGTTCTCAGTTCCTGCTTACTTCTCAAATGAATTCTCTGGCCATTAGGTCTTAAAACTGCTCTTCACAAAATGGCAAATAAACATCTAGAATGAAAAGCAGTTTTACTAAGTATTTCTATGTAGTGTTCATTACTATCATCTTAAATGGTTAAAATATACACTTTAAAATCCCTTTTAATTATTCTTACATGAATGAAATTACTCTTCCAGTGAAAAAGAAAAAAAGAGAATACACCAAAAAGGCGTTTTTTCAGGTGGGATGAGATCCAAATTTGCCTACAGAGAACAGAAATATTCTTTCAGGGGTATAGGTATGCTGTGCTCATTGGGAAGATCAGTGAATGTATTGAGTGCCTTAGTTAAAAGCCTTTCTCAAATCTTTTGTCGTTCCAAGGCCAGGAGGTAACCGAAGCTTTGCTGTAAGGCGTAGAAGTCCTTGCATTAGCCTGGAGAGTGGCAATGAGCAGAATTTGTGCACCTGAATGTACCATTTGCTTAATACATGCATCTTGTGTGTAGCACGTGGGAGCTCAGCGTGAAGAGCACAGAAGAGCTTCACGTTCCCTCCTTTGGGTCACCCCAGGTCAATGCCTGTCACGGTTATTTCCATCACAGACACATCGTCAGCTTCAGAAGATGAGGGCTCCTTACGTCGGCACGGCCGGATCACCTCCACTCCCTTCCAGAGCCATTCCAACGTAGAGCCCTGGCTTAACCGGGTCATTCAGGGCTCCTCCACCTCATCCTCTGCATCCTCCACCTCATCCCATCCAGGAGGGAAACCTGCTGCTGCTTCCAACACTGCTACCGCCACTGCTGCTGCCACTGTGCTTGCAGATCTCATGGCACACACCCAGCTAGGTCAGTAAAGAACTGCCTGTGTGGTTGGAATAAAATAAAGTATCAAAAGTCCCTAAGCAGGGCTAAAAACAAAAGTCTTCTCCAGAAGATACCCATAAATAGTGGTCAAATGTATAATCCACAGACCCAGGTATGTATGATATATGTGTTTTTGACTTAAAAGAAACTGGTTGTTCATGAGATCTGAGCATGCATTCTTCTTGGTAAAATGCTTGGCTTACCAAGAAACTAAGGTTCAGTATTACAAAAGCAGAATTGTAAAAGGATCATATTTTTGCTGCATGCTTTGTTACCTGCATGTATTTGCCCCCATCATTATCAGGTTATGGATTTCAAAAGTGACTCAATTGGTAAATATCCAATTGACTAGGAAAACATCCAGACTCTCTTGTAAAGCTACTAAGTCAGAGGTGCTAACAAAACTAGATTTCAAGCTCAAGTATGATTTATTTCCCCTCTCTTTAATTAAAATAATGAATAATCGTTTATTGTGAAACTAGATAGAAAATTCAGATGCCAAAATGTAAAGGTGAGGTTTTGTCTTGATCTCTGTCCTGGAGATTCAGAACTTCATGTTACTTTTTCTGTCCTGAAATGCAGAACACTTATCTTGTGCTTTTGGAAGCTTTGGAAGGGAGGGAGAAAGGCAGCCTCTTCCACCTAAGAAATTATTTTTGCAACGTTTTTGTACACTGAGGTAGAGAGTAGAGATTGAGAGTGGATTTATGTGGGTGCAACAGGTCTGCATTAATGTTAAATGTTGCAAGAAGTCAGCAAGAGAAACAGTAACTTTGTGTTTCAAATAACTTTTTTTTCCCAAAAGCAATTTAGAAAAATTAAATGAGAAGTGATATTTGTATTTCACCTACGGGCTACAGCATGAAGTTTTTGTGCTTCTAGTAATATTCAATAGGCACCAGGTATATTATTCCTGGATGTTTCAAGTTTTGGCAGTCTACTTACCTGACTTTTTGTTACTCTGTGGCAGTATTCCTACATGCACTATACAGACAGGCTTTTTTCTGTTCCATTACAGAGAACAGGTTAGGTCAGGTGAGGGAAACCCATTGAAATGCTTTAGATTTCAACAGTGTGCAGTCTTCTGTAGGCTTAGAGATGTAAAATAACATAATTCAAGTCACAAATATCTCTTGCAAATACCCATTTATTTAGCTGTTATTTTCAAATTTTGTTGAAAGCCCAATCAGGTACCCTTTAGATTGCTTTGTTTGGATGATACCAACAGTTCACAGTTCTCTGAGTCAGTTCTTCATGAGAGGGTTGAGTTCCTCTTGAGTTCCTTCTGCCTTATACTGAATTTGGGGCATCAGCCTTATAGTAGCTGGGGGCTTCAAAACCCAACCCATGCTTATTGTTTGAGACCAGGAGTTTTACTTCTTTAGATTCCTAAAGTACTTTATGAAATGTGTTTAGAGGCACTAACCAACTAGAGGCTTTTGGTAAGGGTCCTCTGACCTGTCTGGCTCAGGTGCTGACAGAAACAAAGATTGACTCATTTTGCCATAATTGACATTTTTTTGCAAATGGAGCTGAGATGGAAAGAGATAGTAGCTTGCTTTGTGTTTTAGAAAGCTCTTCAGATACAAGTCTGGGAAAAGTTACCTGTGTCTTTCCTACTCACTTTTGCTCCCTTCTTTCTTTTTCATGGAAACCTCTTCATTGTGGAAGCAAATGCTTGCCTCTTCAATTAACTTTTGTGGCTTTACTACTGTTGAATTTTTCCCTGTTTGTATGAAACAAACCCACCTTACTGTCTTTAAAGAGATCTAAATTTTATGTACTCAGTTCTTGCCTTATTTGTAGTAAGAAATTTGTTTGGGGTTTGGTTTTGGTTTTTTTTTACTTAGCAGATGTAAAATGGAGTATGTCTACACCTTTCTTTGAGGACATTCTTGATTTCACATTACTGTATACAAGATTGATAGGAATCATATTTAACTGCTTTAAATGAACCACTAAACTTAGATGATCAGCCATAATTGTGATTGATAAAATTCTAAATATATCAGTAAAAACTTACAAGATATGCAAAATGTGACATAGCATCTTGTTACCTCAACTACATCAGGCCATATAAATATATATTGGATTTCACAAATACCTTCTAAAGACTTATTCACCAGGAAAATGGTATGCAAAATCAAAGTCTTATGAACAGGTCAAAGTCTAGTATTTAAGGAGCTAAATATCAGACAGCATATAGTGGAGTAGTTTGAAGTGTCATTAATGGGATATAAATATGAAGTTGCAGTATCTATCAGGAAGGAAGTTCAGAAGGTAAAATTTTCAGTGCTTTTGACAAAAAATAAGACCTTCTTCATTTCTAAGATGCTTATCATATTCCATCCATTCTCAGTTCCGGCTTGGTAACATTAATGCATAATGCATTAATAGCAATTAATTTGTGACATTTCTCATGTTAAAATACTTCATTACCATGTTTGTCTACAGTCTTCCATGCTCACAGGAACCTGAAAACTTGGTTCTTCATTTCAAACTTTTTGTTATCAATAAATACTAATATACTTTCACAGAAGACCCCTTTGATTTGTCCTGGAGCACAGAATAAGAGTTTATTTATTTTCTCAGTTAGTGTGATGACATCAACAATATAAAATCTATCTTATGAATTTTAAACACCATGCCTTATTACAATATTCTGTATTTTGAATACATACTGAATAACTATTCACAATTTTGGTATGTTGGAGGATTTAAATGTAGCGAATCGCTCCCTTGCAGCTTCTCCAGCTTGCATTTTTAATGATGAAATGATACTGAATTCCCAAGCAATAGACTGCAGTGTTGGAAGTGCAAGGTTAGAGTATTTAAACCAAAATCAAATAGGTAGATGCATTATTTTTAAGCTGGTTTTTTCACCTGCAGGAACAATGGCTACATATGGTTTTGGGGGCATTTTGTCTTTCAGTGTAATATTTTCTGTAAAATTAATAAAAGTAGCAGTATGTCTAAGATTTTTTTCAAGGTCACCATTGCAGCTGTAGAGTATTTCCCAACTTAGGCCTTGTGGAGTAACCAGGAAAATCTTGGTACTTGACCCACTATTGATTTATTGAAAGATTTAAAGGTGCAACTCCTTAAGTGGAAGCAGGGATTACAAAAGTTGGTGTTTTGAACTTCTGTGGCACTGTGAGCAGTTTTACAGGAGCTGTGAGTGTGAAGTGTGCTAGAAGAGTATCAAAGGGTGAATTTGAAGAGGAAATGCAATAATGTAGTAGGGGCTTGTGGATCCTCTTTTGGGTTCTGGCTGGGCTGAACCAGTCTATTGTTCCAATAAAATTTAATAAATTCTTTTAAATGTCCATTTTTGGTTGAGTGGTTTCCTAGAAACAAGACAATTGTACTCAACCATCTCTAGACCTAACCCAACTTCCTGCTGAGTAGGGATTTCACCCTCAGATTCCTCCCTAGAGAATGTTTCCTCTCCTGTGCCTAGCTTTTAATTTTCTGTCATATCCCGTACTGTCTTCCTTGCTCTCTTTTACATTTATCTTTGTCTTACAATCAATAATGCAGTAACAGAAAGGTAATTCAGCCTAAATGCAATTAACTTTATTCCTAAAGAAGTCATGTTGATTCAGACTATATAATTTTTTTTACTACTCACCACTGCTCTTTATCTGCTTTGCCACATTATCTCTAGATGACACAGACTAATTTAATGGATTCTTATGGGCATATATTAGTAAAAGGCCTAAATAATTAATGAATCTAATGTAATTTTTATCTAAGCAAAAATCCTGAGAACTGAACTTACTTCTTCTACATGCATAGAAAGAATTTTGCCTTCTAAAGGCAAAACTGGGAGAGAGAGTCAGTTCTCTGCTGTATGTAAGATGGAATAGCAGAGATGTTCATAAGGACTCCTGTTATTTCCCTCATATAAGAGAGACATTGATTTGCATGCTTGTAAGATACACGAATGCTGTAGATTAGCACCTCTGTATATAGCTATTTTTTGTACCTGTTTTCAGTAGGGAATGACTGTTAATTCTTTTCTGTGCTTTTCCATTTTCTGTGTGTTTTCTTTGAGTTGTTCCCCAGTACACAGCTCTTCTGTTAATGTTCCCAAATAGCTTCTTCCCTATGTTATTTTCTGAGCATCTAATTGCAGAGCTTTTGTATTTCAAGTGTCTGCCTCATGCATGTTGCCAGAAGATTGCTTTTCCCAACAGGAATATGCATGGTAAAACCAGCTTCCCTTCAGCATCTCAACTTCTGACCCATCTGTGTGTTGAGTCTTGCAGCATGTGACAGTCTCTCTCGTGCTATTTCTTGGTCATCACATTTGTACCTATGTATACATCATTTTGAGTGTACATTTTGAGTCCCTTTAAATGTTTAGTGGGGGTGATGTCTCTAGGCATGCCATTTGGGGACATTCTGCTGGGGAAGCCACACTGCAGATAACATGCCTAATTCTAGTTCTTGCTGAACTATTAAAGAAGTGGAAGTGTTAGACATTGATAATCACTGCAGGTTCTATAGGTTGAGAAGTATAGAGTTGTGGACTAGTGCTGTGGTGTGAAAACCAGGTGACTGTTTCCTTTTCTGTGATTAATAAGCTGAATGAAGTCTGTGTTTTTGGACTTTGGGGAGGTTAAGAAAAATTCCAACCAAAAAACAATTCAAAGTATATAGAACACAGAGAGTGTATGTCAATTGACTCTGAACACCCGGGCATTCTGTACTCCCTGTAAAGAGGTTACATGGACCTGTTTTGCACAGATGTCACCTTTCCTTCTCCTGGTTCTAACTCAGGCGTTTGCCTGAGACTTCAGTGATACTTTGTCCTTCTTGTACCTTACCTGCATGAAAGGAACTTGGGGTTCTTGTTTATTATCCAGCAAGAGAGGTCTCTGCAGTACGGGAATTGGCTTTGCAGTGACGACTGTTGGCAAGTATGGGAATGTATTTAATTTTTATTTCTGATCCCTCTAAAGCTGCTTCGAACTCTCCTGGTAGCTTGTATCTCAGCTCTGGCAATCTAGGAACAGAGCTATCACCCTTGGTTGTTAATCACTACCTCCAAATGGCTGGGGGAATGTAAGTACATCACAGCAGTGCCTGCATTGGCTTTGAGCTCTGTCAGCAGCATTTGTGTCCTGCTGAGGTCCTTCAAAGCAGGATGCTGCAGAGCTGCCTGACCCCAAGCATTTCCTCCAGCCCCATGCAGCAGTGCATTTCTTAAGCTCTTTCCTGTTGTGCTCCTGTTAAGATTCTGAACATTTCAGGCCTCCACACTTGTCCTGGATACTGCCACATCCTAATCTTTGATCCCATGCAAAACTGTTCCATAATATGGGTCGCAATTTCAGAATGGAAATGTTCCCTTAGCATTGTTCTGCAGCAGGCTTTTGCTTCAAGGTTGTTACAAGGTGGTTCTTGAGCCCATGTGTGGATTTGAGAATTACTCTGAAGCATTATTGCTTCTCTTGCACACCATTAAATATATTTTATGTACATAATAATGTTGCCATCTACACCACAGGGTTTTTTTGAGAGTTCCTGGCATTCCAGCTGTTCTCAGTGACAGATGTCCCAATGAAGAGTTTATGAGGGAGAAGCAATTACCTACACTATTGTTGCCAGATTGTTAAAAACTGGTGGGAAAAAAAGCTGCTAAAGGGAAATGGTGACTGATCTTAAAAACTGTTTATAAATCAGCAGTTCCTTTCCTCTGTGGAAATCTCTCATCTCTTCATGTCTATCTTCAAGATGTGTTCAGACATAAGTGTGCTATCTTTGCCACCCTAAACCTTAGTCTGTTTTTCAGCAAGTCTTTCTCTTACAGCCTGCAGAATGTAGCTAGGTGCTTTGTGTTAAACTGGGGCAGAAGTTCCCTTCTTTTAAACCCTCTTACTGTTTTATTCCTTGATCTTCCTATGGGACTTGGACTAGTCATTCTAGCCTTGTGGTGAGACATAGGGTGCCTGTATTTCTTCCAAGAGGTGCAAGACAGTCTTTGTAGGTTTGTGCTGTTTACTCATACTGAATCTCCTTGTTTTCACCTTGAAGTGATGGAGTGTCCTACTACTCTTCATTTGTTTGGGTCCCTTTTAAACTTGAAATAGCTTCTCTCCATCCTGGAGAGAGAGAGAGTTGTTCCTTTCAGGATTCCTCCCGTGTCTAAAAAATTTTGGTTCCAGTTTGATTAGGGATACCACAGTTTTGTTAAAAATGCATGAGAAAACAGCAGGAATGCTGTAGGATATACTGATTCTCAGGAAGACTGATGAACTCCCGTGTCTGTTTTCCATTTCTACAGATAACCACTCTGCACCTCCAGATGTAACCACTGGCCTGGTGGAACATTTGCATCGTGAGTGTCCACAGGTAGTATCAGTACGAGGAGTTCCCAGAGGCTACAGCAGCAGCATTTTGGAAACTGCAGATGGTGATTATAAACTTCCTACCTTCCTATCAGTTTTCCTTTTTTTGAATAAGCAAAATGCATAAACAGGTTGGCACCCATCGTGTGCTATGTGCCTGCTCCCTCCAGAGCTCTGCAGTAGTACCATGTGTCTACCAAAGGATAGGAAACTATTGCATTACCCATGTTCTGCTCCCCATTTCTGTACATTTCTATAGTATAGTAGTCATACATTTTGCTTTTAGATTGCTTCAGAGCTTTAAATTTCGAAAAATAAAATTATATCCACACATTTATATTTACTTTCTTAGAAATATATCATATGCACAAATGAATTCAGCGTTCAGCATGGTTTTGTGTGGTGGTTATTTCTTGCTAGCCACTTTGAGAACTCTTTCAGGACTTTGAATTCACATCTTCAGAGCTGAGTGAATGTTAAGATGTAGTAAATACCTAGACTCTTGACAAAAAGAACATTCTTTGGCATTGAAATCTCATGAAGGATTCAGCAGTCTGAAAAGCTAAATTAAAGTGTGAGAAGGTAAATTCATCATTGAGGTAGCTAGGGAACAGCATTGTTTTAAAAGAAACTTTTAGTTGAGACTGTTACTGATTAAAGGTGTTTTTTACTGAACAATCTGCTCATTTTTAATGACTCTTCACCTGAAAACCTTTCTGAGCTTACTATCATGTCAGCAATGTGGATGTGTTTCAGTGCATGTTAATTAACGTATGGTAAGTATTAAATCTTTTCTGTTTGGCAGGTGTACCAGTGAATAGCAGAGTGTCCTCTAAAATCCAGCAGCTTTTAAATACCTTGAAAAGACCAAAGCGCCCACCTTTGAAAGAGTTTTTTGTTGATGATTTTGAAGAACTGCTTGAAGGTTATTTCTCTTTCAAATATATTTTTCCCTCTGTGTAAGTGGTTCATGAAAGAATTGACAAGCACCCCCCACATCCTGCTATGATAAGCTGCTTTGTAGCTACTCAGTGCCCAAATAGTGTTAAATGAAAAAAGTTACTTGCTGGTAACTGGCATTTATTATGATAGTGGTTGCATGCACCTTAGTATCCTCATCTTGAAATCCAGAAACTGTCATTATTTTAGAGGTTCAAAGGAATTAAAGGCACTGAGTGGACTGTGCTGTATGTCTTGGCTGTACGCTGCATGGAAGGATAGTGCTTGTACATGGCCTGCAAATGTTACTCAGCCAAGAATACTGTTTATGTATCTCTGTGTCTGTCCAGTCAGATTAGGAGTTGCTTAGCAATATTTAACTACCCTTAAAACCAGCTGTATCAGCTGATTTTGGAGACTTCTTTTTGTTCTACACTCTTAAAGAGTCTTAAAGATAAAATGAGGATTTTGTTCTAAATGTGACATTTTTGCACAGCTGCTACTAGATTCCCAGTATTGTTTGTTTGATATGAAATGACTGAAGTTCTAGTCTTTCACTCAAGATTTTCTAGGCAAACTTTTGTTTGTGTGTGTATGTTATTGAGAAGAGCAGAAAATGTCACTTTTGACCTGCCAATTTTAGTTACTGCATAGATTGAGTGTTAGCTAAATCCAACTCTGACTTTGTTTTGCTTGCTCACATCAAGATACTTCCCCTTCATGAGCAGCTTGGGGCAGGGTTTTATCTGCAGGCTACTCAGAGAGCAGATGGCACACAAACCCTGCAGTGTTCTACAGACAGGACAGGTGATCTGAAAATCAAACAATATCCTGTGAGTGGTACAGTTTCAGCTGTGGATAACAATTCATCTGGCTTTTTTTCCTTTTTTTTAATTTTGTTGTTACAGAAGATAGTGTCACCCTACGTCGCCTGTTGAGAGTTTAATGCAGTGAAAATATCCAGTTGTCACTGAAGCCATTCTCTCTGATAATGCTTCTTGACTTGGTGTAGGTGTTCATTCAAATAGGTGTGCAGAATTTAATTTTCAGTTAAATTAAATAAAAATTAAATTTCCAATAAAATTCAATTAAATAGATGTGCAGAACAACAAGCAGGAAATACTTTTTTCCCAACGTAGAGAAAAAGAGTGAACTAGGGATTCAAATTCTGCTCCTGTGGCCAGGTCCTTTAATATGTAACCAGAACTCCACAGTAAGGGGAATTATTTTTTGTGAAGCCAGCAGATGATGAGCATAGCATCATGATAAAAGCAGAGGAGAGGAGGTGAGGGAGAGGAAGGTGGGAACAGTTTGCAGAACAGTCTGGTCAGCATAACTTGCACATTGTGTAAGCATTGACATTTTCCACTTTGCTGTGCTGATTTTAGTGCAACAACCTGATCCAAATCAACCAAAGCCTGAAGGAAATCAAACGAATGTACTTAAAGGAGAGCCCTTGGGGGTGGTGACCAACTGGCCACCTTCTCTGCTGGCTGCCCTGCAGCGCTGGGGAACGACTCAGCCCAAAGCCCCCTGTCTGACAGCATTGGACACGACTGGGAAAGCCATTTACACCCTTACCTATGGTAGGTGTTGGTGAGAGCTATAAGAAGTAGGCACTCATTGTGGAATGAATGATTTCCTCCACTTGGATACTTAGGGGTTGATTTGCTGAATATGAAATACGTTTTTAAAAAAGTCGATGAAGGGAAACTGTGTATGGTATTGATTATTACAGGTGGCTATTTGTAAATATCAAATAATTGTTGTTTTTTTTGCTTAAAAGAACACTAAAAATAGCCTGAAAATTGCCTTTGTTAGTGAAGTAGAGGTATTACAGCATTTTTTGAAAGCTAGTTGTGTCCCCCAGGGACAATTAACTGCTACACTTTGTTGTGTAGTTTGTTAGAATGTTAAAATTTTTCCTTTGCATTCTGACAGATGAACAATACTTACAGGAAATGTAACTGAGCAGCTGCATTAATTTCACTACTTGCAGTGGAGCTTTGAGAATTGCCTAGAATACCATATTTAGTTTCATGTTTAGGGAAAAAAAATCAGTAGAAACAAAACTGTAAATTATACTTGAACTCTGCCAACTGTACTGGCCATTTGATGGACTTGTGTCGTTTTATTTCTTTATAAAACTGGAAATTGCACAGAGAAAAACTTACTGCTTTGGGGAAGTCAGAAACTGACAAGCACAAAATAACTGATGGTTCCTACATGTCTGAAGGGACTGAGTGTGGATTGACTCCACAATAAAGATCCAGTAGTGGAAAGCTGAATTCCAGAAGGATGCTATTTGGGGGCGGCGGGTGGGGGCGGCGGGGGTGTTGCTGTAGAATTTTTATAAAATTCTTTTTATCAAAGAGATTTTTGGGGGGTGGCTGAAAATGAAAGATTAAATTTTATGTTGTGCCAAATAAACAGCTTGATTGTTGCCTTTGGATTTAATAGCTTGGAATAACTTTTTTGCTCAGAACTATTGAGAGCTGTGTAGATTGCTACTGAGCACTGAACTGGCATTTCACAGAGCCAGATATTGTGGCATTTATTCCTACCTTTTCCTTCTGAAATCTCAGTTTGGTTTTTGTTTTATCCAGCTTATGATTTTTCTACTTAGAGAAAGCAAGTTGTTTTCTGTAGGAGCCCTAGGAAGGAGTCTTGTTAAGAGCCTTTGGGGCATGCAGGTTTTGTATCAGGCAGACTGTGTGTGTGTGTTATTGCACAAGTGCACTGAAACATGGGGATAACTCAGAACTCAGCAGGTTTGTGAGGTGGGATTGCAGGAGAACCATATAGCAGGGATGTTTCCTTTCCCCTAATTGCTTGCCCATGTTCCTGGTGACCCAATACAGCCCACTTGCCTAGTGCATACATAAGGTACTGAGCTTGCCAATTGATTGCTAAAATTTTAGTCTCTGATTTTTTAGGCTTTATCTTTTTATTTTCTTCAGGCAAGCTGTGGAGTCGAAGCTTGAAGTTGGCATATACTGTACTAAACAAGCTAACCACGAAGAATGAACCACTGCTGAAGCCTGGAGACCGGGTAGGCTTCTGTCAGAAATGTCATTGTGGAGAAAATAGACCAAAATAGACCACGAGTAACAGCTTTAGCTAAAGAAAGCCTTGTAATACTGTGATAGGGAATACTATATTATCATGACATTTAGTCTTTTTGGTCCTGGTTAAATATGAACCTGAACATTGCTGTAAAGATATTTTTTTTCCACAAGCTAAAAAGCAGACCTGTTCCCCTCCCCAGATGACAACAAAAAGCATTTCTAATAATTTTATTGTAATTTTCTAGGTAGCTCTCGTATTTCCTAATAGTGATCCAGTTATGTTTATGGTGGCATTTTATGGATGTCTCCTGGCAGAACTTATTCCTGTCCCAATAGAAGTTCCACTAACAAGAAAGGTAGGTAAATACCTGCAACATTTTTATGGCTTCATAATAAATAAATCAATTTATGGCTTCATAAATAAATAAATAACATGGTGGGGAGGTGTTTCAATCCTATAGCACTTGCATGGCACTCTTCAAAGCCTGCACTTTTAAAAGCAGTATGGTGCATCAGCTGAACTACTTGGTGCACTTTATATGTTTGTAAAGTGTTTAATATTTATTTAGGGAAGGGGTGAAACTGTATGATGCGACTAAGTTAACTGTTTCACAACACATAACTGGAAATTTAAAAAAATCAGTATTTTTTAAAAGATATGTGGAAGTACTTCTCCAAATATAACAAGAATGCTGTCCTTTTTTTAGCTGTCATGCTGAGTAATGAGAGCACAGGCAGGTAGACACAGCAGTTACAGGGATCAGTCCACACACATGGAGATTTTTAGAGAATGTGTGAAATCAGAGCTGAAAAGCTTCAGGCTCTGTGTTTCAGTGCTTCAGGACTTGGAAACAAGATCAGACCAACTCGCTGGTCTATGGGCACATACAAATATCCCTGCTGGGTTGGAGAGGGATGCACGACCATTGCTTTTGGCAACACTTAGCCACAATTGCTTTACAGATCTACTGTCAAATCTAATTTAGTCCTTTGAGCAAAGACTTCAGTCTTTCTTCTTCTTCAAAAGGTCTTATGGGATAGAATTTGTTTTGGTTGTGGGCTTTTGTTTCCCGTGATACAAATTGGCTTAATATTTTCTAAACATGGAAAAGTTACAGTGAACTGTATGAAATCTTCATTATTTGTAAGTTTGCTATGACATGGTTTCTCTGTAGGATGCTGGCAGCCAGCAGATTGGATTTCTTTTGGGCAGCTGTGGAGTAACACTAGCTTTAACCACTGATGCCTGTCAAAAAGGCCTTCCTAAAGCTCAGACTGGCGAGGTGGTTACATTCAAAGGTATGTTTTTAAGCTACTCAAATGTCTTTATAGGGTAAAAGAGTGGGTATATCCCTTAAACATGAGTCTGAGTTTGTTTCCATGCTATTATATAAAGAAGAATTTTCATATGAAGAGCTGCCTTCATTGTCAAGACAGCACTTAGTGCACATCTTCCTTTGAGCGGGGTGACACTGCAGCTTTTGCTTGCCTCGTGTTGTTATCTCAGAAGAAAACTTGTTTTTTCAAACTGTACTGACAGTAACTTCTTTTTCCTTGAAGGCTGGCCTCGTCTCATTTGGTTTGTGATTGATGGGAAGCATCTGGCAAAACCAGCTAAGGACTGGCATCCACCAGTACGGGATGCCAGTGCTGAGATTGCTTATATTGAGGTAACACAGTATAATACAATGCACAATTATGCTGTTGTAGCTTGTCACAGCACTTTTTCTTCCTTTAATCTTTTGCTACAGTAAAAGATGTGTCTGTAATATTTTTAACTGTGGAGCAAGATTTTCTTCCCTCAAGGTTGCCAGGCAAACTGTCACTTGAATGGTTGTGCTGGGTCAAAT
The DNA here is from genome assembly GCF_003957555.1 of Calypte anna. Taxonomy (NCBI): domain Eukaryota; kingdom Metazoa; phylum Chordata; class Aves; order Apodiformes; family Trochilidae; genus Calypte; species Calypte anna. The sequence continues at coordinate 29,644,435 of NC_044253.1, forward strand.
TGAAGATTGGATTTTAGAATCCCTGGGACAATTTGTTTAATTTGGGGTAGACAAACAATCAGATTCTCTGAACACAAAAGCATTTTTATGGCAGAATTATTTTTTTTTTAAGAAGTTCACCCTGTGTTTATAATAAAATACCCTTTCAGTTCACTGCTGTAATTTTTTCTAGATTTTGTACTTAATCTAATGCTTGTAAAAATTTTCTCTTTTCAGTACAAAACAAGTAAAGAGGGCAGCACAGTGGGCATTACTGTATCTCATGCTTCCATGCTGGCACACTGCCATGCATTGACTCAGGCATGTGGCTACTCGGAAGGTAAGTTAGATAGGTACAACTTTAAAATTATCCTCATGGCTTTGAATATTCAGACAATCCATGTTGCAAAATTACGTTTACTGCCTTAAGAACTTGGTGGCTTTAACTGCAAAGGGAAAGACAGACTTCCTTATTCATAGTCAGTGTGATATGTGAAGTAAGGTGAAGGAGGTGCTGGTGAAATCATAATCAGTGTGTATTAAAATCTTTTTAACCTAAGATCCCTTGCAAATTTATTCAAGTCTTTGGATTTTTCATCATCATAGATGTGTTTGCCAGTGGTAAGAGCTATACTGATTTTTCATCCTTCTGCAGACTGCTTTGCTATTTGAACACACTGGCTGCCTCGTGAAGCCATGAGGTGCCCACACACAGTTGATGAAGCCATCTCAGTGGAAACTGAGGGAGCTTTCTTAGACTGTGCCTAGAGACCATTTGGGTAGCTTGGATCTCTCTGAAGAGCTCTGGGTGCTGCCAGTTCAGCTGTAGATGCTCTAGCACTGCATACTGGTGTGCTTTGCAGACAGGCTGGTGTAAATTATGCAGCTTCTTCTCTTTCAGGAGGAAAAGCTGTAGTTAGCTGACCCAAAGGGAAGGCCTTTTGATGTCTTGACCCCTTTAGTGCTCCATACAAGTACTATGATAGGGTGAACAAGGTTTTCACAGTCATGTATCTGTACTCTTTTTAGTTCTCATCAAAGTGAGACCCTATCCCATTTTCATTTTGGATCACCTTCCCATCATAGTTACCAACTACAAGAACTGTGCACCTACCCAACTTGTAGGTGAAGGATTGTATGGCTGTTCCTCGATGCTGAAAGGGTGATGGCAACCTGTTCTGGCTCAAAGGGGTCTGCACATCTTCATTTTCAGATAAATACGGAGTAGCAAGCTGTTAACATTCAGCTCTTCAGAGTTCTGGAATTCCCTTGAGTTTTTGTGTGTTCGTTTTTCAGATTTCTGTTGCCACATGCTAGAGGTGCTATCATGAGGTTTGTGTTCTGTACAGGACATACTCAACATAAAGCTTTGTCATCTGTTTTGTTCATAGCAATTTGCATCTCCTGTTTTTGGCCGCAATAGTACTTACTATCAGAAAGGAAAGGGTCTTCCTCTTAGTTAATCGTGTCCTAGAAAAGAACATTGCCATAGAGATTTCAGTAAAAAGGGATCTATTCTTCTTAGTCATTCTCTCAATGAATAGCCAAGAATGGCACCTGGCTTTGATCTGTGCCACCATTAACCAAAAAAATTTTCCCTTTGAAATCTGTTTGCTGTAAGAATCTCATGATTTGACTGCTTTTTATGCCATAATGTGGTAGTTCATACTACTGTGCCTTGGGACATAGAGAATCACAGGCTGAGGTTGGAAGGGACCTCTAGAGGTCATCTGGCCCAACCCCTCAGCTCAGGCAGAGCCAACCACTTGCCCAGTCCCATGTCTAGATGTTTTTTAAAATAACTCCAAGGATGGAAACTTAGCAGCCTCTCTGGACAACATGTGCCAGTGCTCAGTCACTCCTGCATAAAAAGTTTGTCCAGATGCTCCAGTCCCCAGTCATCCTTGTGGCCCTTTGCTGGACACAAGCATTTCAGTAGCTTCATCTCTCTTGTTCAGCTGAAAAAGTTTGCATCAAAACTAAAGTTTCAGTTTGCATAGTTCATTGGCAGATGTAACAAATGGTATTATAACAGCAGCAGTCTTAAATACCTTGTAAAAATTTAGTCTGCCACCATGATTTAAAGATGATTATTGTAAGTAAGACCCTTTCAGCTTAAGCAGCCTGTTTGTTACAGGAGGTGTGGCAATAAATGGCTTTGGTTTCTTGGTGCTGTTGGATGTCTCACAGTTGCTTTTACAAATATTTTGTGCTTTTAAATAGTCTCATGAATATGCTTCTTAAGTCTGATAGTTTCTCTTTGACTTTCAGCTGAAACACTTACAAATGTCTTGGATTTCAAAAGAGAGGCTGGCCTTTGGCATGGAGTATTAACAGTGAGTATTTGAAGGAATGAAAAAATACATAAAGTTGCTTCTACCAGGGGTAGAGTATTGGTATCAGAATGAGGTCATAAACTCTCTCAAGCTTTTTGTATTTCAATATTTATATTTTTCAGAATAAAGTGTTACTTTTTCAGTATTAGGCTGCAGAGGTGTTGCTTATGTTGTTACTGACTGTACACATAGTTTTCACAGTTAAATGTAAGAGTTATGTTGCTGCTGTAATTAAATTTCTTTAAAGTATCAGTACATGCTGTGTATTCTTTGAGACACTTGAAAGTTTACTTTTTAATGTTTTTCTTACAGAGTGTTATGAACAGGATGCATGTCATCAGTATTCCCTATGCATTAATGAAGGTTAATCCACTTTCCTGGATACAGAAAGTCTGCTTATACAAAGGTAACCTGGAAGTATTCTTACTAATTTCTTTTTGGTTGAATAAATAAATAAGTAAGTTTGGTTTAATAAAATGTCTGCTTTAGCTGATGTCACTGCTCTTTAATCCAGCTACTTCCTTTAGCCACAGCTTTAGCAATTCTATGCTCCATTTTAGTATTATATATACTGATAGATTCATTATTAGTGGTATTGATGCACTTCTCCTGATAAGCCTTTAAAGAAACTTTCTCATCTCAGTATTTTAATTTATAGTAAACATTTAAATTCTCTAATCAAGTTCATTGAGCATACATTGGTCATAGTAGTTTAACATTTGTCATTTGTATTCATTGTCTGTGTTTGTAATTGATTTCATGCATTTAGGTAAATAAAAACAGTGATATAATTCCATAATTGGTCTTTTTTTTGTTCTGCACACACAGCATAATTATTTTTTTTACTTTCAGCTCGTGTAGCAGTAGTAAAATCACGGGATATGCATTGGTCACTTTTGGCTCAGCGGGATCAGAGAGATGTCAGTCTGAGCTCATTACGAATGTTAATAGTGGCAGATGGAGCCAATCCATGTGAGTATGGATTTCTTGAGGAACAATCCAAGGGGAATTAGTGCACACTGAAAATCACAAAACTCTGGGGCTGCACTGTAGGAGCTTGGCAGCACTGGCTGTAGTTAGCAAAACAGAGAGCAGGAGTATTTCTTTGCCAAAGACACTTCTGCAAAAGTTTCATAGAAAATATCATGAAGAATCTATGTTTTATCTAAAGAATCGTTGCTAGTGTGATATGAAAGAAACTTTTAAAATTTCAAGTAAATCATAACATCAGCTTTGCAGTAGCTGCTCGTGTAGCCATGAAGTTGTTGAGTTAAGGTGTATCTGATTCTGTATGTGCCCTGGGAGTTGTCCCAGTCATGTGCAAGGGCATAAAAATGGGAGCAGTCACAGCTTTAGCTCAAAACCATGACAGCTGTTGACTAGAATGTGCAGGAGGAGCTGTCCTTTTTCTTTCAGTCATGTGGTAGTTTAGTTACTTGAGAAAAGAAGCTATGAAGGTTTGGGGCTTTTTGGCAACAGGTAAAAATATGCCTTAGGTGCTTAATGTTGCTGTTCTTGTACATCAGATAATCCATAGTATTTCAGATTCCTTGGTTTTGCATGATGAGAGGCCTGCAAATCATGCTGGTGGAAGATAAAAACTTGAGGTAATCTTACTAAGAGTAGGTTTGTTTTAAGTGCTGTTTCTGAGCCAATGCTTATAAAGTTAGGAAAGTTAATTCTATAGTAAAATACTATTGGTAGTTGGGTGATTGTTGTCTTCGCGAGGTGTGGCAACCCTGGTTCAGGAACGGCATGGCGACCAACCCCAGGTTGCTCGGGCCATCAGCTCACAGACACCAGCGTGGTGGATGGCTTGTCCCGTACTGTTATACGGGATGCCGTGTGTTAAGGTAATACCCCATTTCAGAGCAAATGCCTGGGCTGATTTGGAGACAAAATTAGGACCGTTGTCCGTTTTAATTTGATTAGGGACGCCAAGCCACGCCATGGCTGTCAGCCATGTTGGATGGTTGCTTTGGAGTCAGTCCTAAGGTGTTGAGTGGCTACGATCACCCCGCTATATGTGTCTACAGTTACTGTTAGCCACACTTGAGGTTTCAGCAACTGGCAGAGTCTAAAATCTGTCTGCTTTAAGACCTCTGGGGTTTACCCTGCTGGACCACAGTGGTGCTTTCTGACAGTAGGGACATGTAGCTACTATGTGTTTCACGTCAGTGACTGAAATCCTGCATCTCTTCGCTAACGCTTTAGCTCTGATGTGGAGAGACTCGTGTAGCTGACGGGCGTCTCTTAGGGCCCACAATCCTTAGCGGCGTCTGCTTTGTCATTACCGTTTTGGAAAAACCCTTTAATTGGGCTGTGACTGTTGACGTGGATGACCAATATAGTGCCCTTTCAAGAAAAAAGTGCTTCTTCCAGCATCAGGACTGCTGTAGATGTTGACACACCGGGCCCCGACATGGCCAAGCAAAGTTTGGCCACAAACATCGAACAATTACTATGTTGAGATGTTCTGTTGGGAACAGTCCGCACGCTAGTACTACGGCTGATGCTTCTAGCCGCTGGACTGAAAGAGCACAATTGATCATCTTAATGCAGTGCCATTCTCCTCCCGATTGCCATACTGCTGCCGCGGTTTAGGTCATTGAGTAAGCGTCTGTGAAGACCATTGGTCCCAGTTGGGGCCGGTCCATGATCTTCCGTGGAAGGTCGATGTTGACAATTGCCAGCATTTGGGTCCAGGGGGGCTTTGTGGCGTACCGGACTTCTCCACCGAATCCGACAAGATCTATGGCCAGATGCTCTGACATCGCCACTGATTGTGCTGGGAGCTGTTTGTGGAAGGGTAGGTATACCCTGGCGGGTTCGATGCCTAGGTGTCTTAGGGCGAGTTTTCTGCCTTTCATGATGAGGCTACCAAGGCACTCAACTCCCAGAGAGAATGCACGTGACAGTTTTCTAAGACTATCCATTGTACTGGTTTGGCTGTTTCAGGGGGGCCCTGGGCCAGTGCTCCTACTCCCCCCCCTTCCATGAAGTGCATATACAGATCAAGTGGTATATTCGAGTTCCACCTGGCGAGCATGCTTGATGACACCTGTTGCTCGATAAAGTCGAGAGCGTTCATTGCTTCTGTTGTCAGAGTTTTTTGCTCCCATGGGTTCTTTCCTTTTAAAAGATCGTACAGGGGGCCATGATTTCGGGAGGGATCAGGACAATATTGCGGAGCCATTGCAAGGACCCCACTAGCTGTTGCATATCATGGAGTGTCTTAATGTTCCGACGGATTTTTATTTGGGGGGGGGGTTTACGTAAGAACTTGTGATCCTCACTCCCAAAAAACTTACACATGGTCCTCTTTTAATTTGCGCGCTCACGATTTCGAACCCATTTGTTTTTAGAGTTTCTGAAACCGTTGACACCAGCTGGTCCACCTGACTTCCTGACGGTGCAGCGATTAAAATATCATCCATATATTGAATGATAGTCGCAGTCAGGTCACTGCACCGGACTGGTGCCAACGCCCGATCCACCTTGATCTGGCAGATAGTATGTGAGTTGATCGTTCCTTTGGGCAGCACTTTCCACTGGAAGTGTAGGTTGGGGCATTGGCTGTTTGGAAATACGACAGAGAAAGCAAACTGCTCCTTGTCCTCCTTGTGCAGGGGTATCAAAAAGAAGCAGTCCTTAATATCAAGGACAGCACAAGGTTGTCCTTCCAGTATCATAGAGTTCATAGGCAACAGCATTTGGACAGGACCCATTAGTTGGATTGTCTTGTTTACTTCACACAGGTCATGGAGGAGACGAAACTCCTCGCCAGTTCGTTTGGGTATTACAAAAACTGGGGTGTTCCACGGGCTAGTGGAAGGCTCTATGTGACCTCGCTGTAGTTCGTGGTCAGCTAGCTCAAGAAGAGCATCCATTGGAGGCTTTGATAGTGGCCACTGCTCGACCCACACTGGGTTGGACGATTTCCACGTTAGTCTGATTGGTGGGAGTGGATGTGCAGCAGTGGCCTTTAGGGTAAATTTGTCACGCTGGCTTTTAATAGGGCTAGAGCGTCCCTTCCCAACAGGGGTGGGACTCCTGACATGACATATGGAAAAAGGGTGATGGTTTTCTCCGGTCCCTTTTCAGTGTGAAGCGTGATTGCTACCAGTTGAGCACTCTTCTGAGCTCGGGTTAATCCCCCAACTCCACCCACCATGGGGGCGTCTTCCAATTTCCAGCATGGGGGCCAATTCATCTCAGGAATAACTGTAACATCTGCTCTGGTGTCAATAAAAAAGGGGACGCTAATGGTGGTGCCATTTGAGGTATTATAGAGGGAACAGATCCCCCACACCGCTGGCAGGTTATCACACTTTACTGCCAGGGTCACCCTGGGGTCTCGCCTCCAAGGGGTGGTCCTTGCTGTCCTTGAGATGGGGGCAAATTCGGCTGGACCGTCGGTTGGACCATAAAGTTGGTCGCTTCTCAAGGGGGCAGTGGGTTCGAGAGCGCCTTGCCCCATCCAGGGTTGGCATAGTTGGGCTGCCTCATGTCCCAAGAGGGAGAGGACCGTGAGTGGCCCGGGTGCCCTCTCTCCCCCCCCCGTTTCCCTGGGTTTTAGATTTGCATTCCTTAGCTAAATGTCCTTTCTTTCCACAGGCCCAACACGGTCCTCTGTATCGGTTCTGGTGCGGGGGGAGTGCCAGTGACGGGTCCCCCAGTTGGGGGCAGTTTGCCACCATGTGGCCAGCTTGGCCACGTTTAAAACATGCCATCACATTAGCTATTGCAGTACGAACAGCCACCTGAATCGGGGCCAGATGCTCTTCATTCGGAACATGCTTAATCATGTCCGCGATACTTGACCCCGCCGGCAGTGATCGTAGGACTTCCTTGGTGTTTGAATTACACTGCTGACGTAAGCAGTCTGCAACGACCGGGCCTTTTGCTTCCATGGGCAGGGTCGAAGAGTCGACCGCTGCTTGGAGGTGATCCACAAATTGTGTAAAGCTCTCACTTTCATTTTGCTTTATTGTGGACCATGGCAATGGCTTGGCGATACCTCCAGAGGCTGTGCGAATAGCTTCTCTAGCTGCACGAGTAATTGTCATAACTTCATGGGCCTGCAGGCCTTGGGCTTTTGCCTGGGGGATAATCATTGTTGGGTCTGTATCCGTTAGTCGCTGCAGGCTGGAGCCGTGTAGTGGGTGATCCGCCCCAGTTACTTGGGCTAGTTGCCTCGCACAGTTGTCCTCCCATTCTTGTTTAAAAACAATCACCCCTGCCCCGTCAAAAATCAATCTACAGGTTTGTTTTATATCAAACGGGAGCATGTCATCTCCCCCGACAACCCCACCTATGAGGGTGGAGACCATGGCGGAGTTAAGCCCCTTGTCCGCAATTGCTTTAACAATCGCTTGTATATCCTTAGGGTTTATTGGCAAATGGACCCTTTGTCCCCCGTCTGTCACCCGGACCGGGAACGCTAGCGTGGCCGATGGGACCCAATCGGCGCACGCTTTCTTTATTTTCCTCCAGTCCGTGAGAGGAATTTTTTCCCCTCGCGGTCCCTCTTTATTGTGGATAACAATATTTTGGCTTTCAACTCTATCTACCCCCATTTCCTCCTCCTCCGAATTTGGATCAGTTGCGAGCCACTTGTCCCAGCTAGTGTCTGATCCGGAATCGGAACTCAACTGACTGGTTACTTCTGGGCTCCAATACTTTTTTGTCAGGCTCCAGCCCCTTTCCCTTGAGGACGGGCTGTTCCCCCCTTCTTGGTTCGCCTCGCCTTCTGCTAGGGGAGGTGTTTATCCTATAAGGGCATTTTTTCAGATGGCCACTCTGTTTGGCTCTCCACCCCTCACTCGCACTCCCCTTCCCTTCCCGGTCACCCCCACCACCTGTCTCCTTCTCGTTCTCCTCTCCCTCCCATTTGTGTGCGCTTGTTGGCTATAGCACTTCCTCTCTGTTCCTGCTGGGGGCATCCTCGCCCCACCCTTCCCCTTGCCGCTTGGCGCCATTTTGGGGTGCATAGGGCGGTGGTCTAGCCCAGACATTCTCAGACTCTGATTTCCCCGCGGCACTCCTGGCCTCCTCGGCTAACCCACCCCAGAAGGATTTTGCTTGATTCTGTCCCTCCGTAAGCGTGTCGGGTTTCGGGGATTTGGGGGGCGTATCGCCCTTCTGCAAGTCTTTAGGTGCAGCAGAATTGCCATCGTCTGGGGGGCGCGGAGTCTGTGTGGCTGCCCCGACTCCCAGTTTTGGGGTGGCCAACAAACAGTCCCTTGCAGCCCTCCAGGTCTCCTGTTCTTGTATGGCCTTCTGTAGAGCCTGTACTACTTTCCCCACGACTGAAGATTTTTCCCACAACCCAAGGACATCGTCTCCTTGGCTAACACTTTAGTGCATTTGTCCCACGCTTCTGGGTGGAGAATGTCCACCGGCTGGTCAATGACCCCAGTCTGTAAAAGCCTTCCAACTGCAAGAGTAAAATCTTTGGGTTTACCATCAATACCCCACTGCTGATGTAATTGTGATATGACCTTCACAAGGGCTTCCATCCTCCTTGTTGGTCTGGGAGTGTCCTTCCCGCCGGGCTGCTCCGGCCTCTCCGGCTGCCGTTCACCCGATTCCAGGGGAGTTCCTGGGTTTCGGCACCACTTGTTGCCTTCGCGAGGCGTGGCGACCTGGTTCAGGAACAGCACGGCGACCAACCCCGGGTCGCTTGGGCCATCAGCTCACAGACACCAACGTGGTGGACGGCAAATGGCGTTTATTGAAGAGTGACACAGCATTATATAGTTCGGGTTTGCAACGTCACTTCAGTCTGCTTATGTCATAAACTAAAGGCTACTGGCTATCAGGAGAGGGGCCCTGTCTTTCCGTACAGCGCGATATCTTCCGACCGCCAGACCCTAACTACCCACAGGTGATGCCATTACTTTTCATTGCTGTTGGCATTTCTTAGTTACATTTAGCTGTGTAAATTCATTTTTTTCAGCTTCAGTGGTGTATTCTTGTATGAGTTTACATTAAATTACACTTGGGATGTAGTAGAGTTAGTGAAGTTTGCTGGTCTGTTGTTACATACTTCAACAAAGCTGTAGGTGGTGAGCTGGCCTCTTGCATTTGGCGCTGGGTGCTGAAGACCAAGTAGGGTTCTGAACTAGGGTGAAGGCATGTCAGAAGCATTTGATGCTGAATGATAAAAGCTTTTGTGTCCTCTTAAAAAACATTTGTCTAGGAACTATATAGGAAGCTGGCATATCCAGTTACCCTTGGTGACAAAATACTCTGATCACTGAAGAACTTTCTATAAAGGGTTATGTTATGCTGCCAGAGAAAGAGCCAGTAGCTGTGAATTTCCTTCAGCATGTTAGTTGTTAACCACTAGGATTTTTTTCTCCCAAATCTAATTTTTAATAATAAGATGGAATGGGTTTTTTTAGGCAGCTTGAAAGTATATTTGGTTTGTGAACACGTGCAGCCAGATTTGTACAGCTGACCTGGAGTGTAAGTATGGACTTTGAAATCCTGCAGCTCAAGCTTTCCTGCCCTTGGCAAAAGTTTTCCAATTGTGATTGTTCTTTTTAGGGTCAATATCTTCCTGTGATGCATTCTTGAATGTATTTCAGTCCAGAGGTTTGAGACCAGAAGTGATCTGTCCCTGTGCTAGTTCTTCAGAGGCACTGACTGTTGCTATTCGCAGGTAATTCTCTTTTCTGAGCAGTGTGCTGAAGCATTTGTTAACTATTGAAATGTATTTGGTGTTAAAATGATAGTCAGAGAAGATGATTACCCACAGAAACACTGAGACAGAAGTCTGAGACTTGCAGGTATCTCCTTTGCTGAAGGTTGTTTTTTGTTTTTTTTTTAACTTGAAAAGTCTAATATTTTCTAAAAGTAATCAGTGATAGGTTTGGGTCTTATCCACACTGATATTGCTGGAGAACCTTTATAGAATACCCCCCAAAAATCAAAACTGTTACTTATTTGGGAAGAAGAAGATGCTGAATTTTCAAGTCATTGCTGATATACAATGTCATGTAAACAGAGGACTGAAAAAAAGGAAAAAATATTTCTAAATGGCCTGGAAAATACCATAGAAGTTGAAATAGAAATGCTTTGTTTATAAATAGACATATGGATGGAATACATTGGAATTTTTTGACTGGCTTTGGTCAAAATGGTAATCTTACCATTCAGCAAATGGTAAGCAAATCAATTTCAAGAAATCTTGAGTCAAATGTTTGAGATTTTGGAGAGTGCTTTCTCTGCCAGGAGAACCAAAAAAAAAAGCCCAACAGCAGAATCTTTTTTCTGTTCCATCCTGGAAGTTGAGCACTTGGACAAAAAGGAGTAGTTGGTCCTCAATCAGTTCTGCTCAGAGTAGGAAGCATCAGGCCCTTCAAACACTTCCTAATATTTCCTCATGTTTAGACAGTTTAGACTTTGAATGCTGATTCTTGACTTTTTTTTTACTGAAATATAATGAAATCCTCTCTTTAACATTTGAAGTTGTTTTTTCTAGCTTGGTTTTCTTCTACTTAAAATATCAGTCTTGAACTCTTGGGTTGAAAATAAGAAAGCATTTTAAACTGCTGTTTAATATAAGAAACTCGTTATTCTCTTTACAAACCTGAGACACTTGCATGATGTTTGTGATGTTGCCCTTGGTCTGTTCATTCATATCTGATTTGCCTTTATGTTTTTCAGGCCTCCAGAGCTGGGTGGGCCTCCTCCAGGAAAAGCAGTGTTATCTATGAATTGTCTGAGTTTTGGCGTGATAAGAGTGGATACAGAAGAGAAGTTGTCAGTTTTAACTGTACAGGATGTTGGTCAGATTATGCCTGGAGGTAGGAAAGCATTTTATGTAGGTTTAAGCATGTTCCACGGAAGTTCCTTACTCTTGTGCTGAGAAAATAAAGAAAAATGTCAAATGATAAGCACCTTAAAAGTAGTATGACACATCACCTAAACACATGAAGATTAAGCACTGTCTCAACCAGATAATTCAGTGTTTCCAGTAGAGAGTTTCCAGAATGATAAATTTGAGTGACCACAGCTGTTATGGGATGGTGCTTTTGGCTGATCTGCAGGGTTGTGTTATTGTTCACCTTTTAGCATGAGTGCTGACTGATGTTAACAGCTACAGCAGAACAAAACAAAATATAAAGTGTGGTAAGAAACAGTCTTGTTTGTCCAGGAGTAACAGTCCACTTCTGAGAATAAAATAAACTATTTCAGTTGGAAGGGACCTACCTGACCACTTCAGGGTTGACTAAAAGTTTAGGCATGTTTTTAAGAGCATTGTCCAAATGCCTCTTAAACACTGACAGGTGTGGGGCATCAACCACCCTCTCAGTAAGGAAAGACTTCTGAAAATCCAGTCTGAGCTTCCCCTGGCAAAGCTTTGAACCATTCCCACACATCCTGTCACCGGATCCCAAGGAGAAGACCTCAGCTACCTCCCTCTCTCCATTCCCTCCTCAGGAAGCTGCAAAGAGCAATGAAGTCACCCCACAGCCTCCTTTTCTCCAAACTAGGCAACACCCAGAGTGCTCAGCCACTCTTCATAGGACAGTCCTTCCAGCCCTATCACTGGCCTTGTTGCCCTCCTCAGGACATGGAATGACAGGCATGGTGGGTGCAGTCCTTTTAGGAATCACAGGAGAGGGAGATACCCTATATGTGAGGGAACAGTGGAATGTATGGAGCTTACCTGAGGATGGATGAAGAGCCAACTGAAAGCAGTCCATCCCAACAAGCTGGAACTTGGACGGGAGTCCTGCATGGATGAAGTAGGAGCTTTTGGTAGAAATCATACATACTAAGGGAGTGTTTAGAAGATGGAAGCAAGGGCAAATAACCTGTAAGGAATACAGAGACACTGTCTAGGCATGCAGAAAGGAGGGAAGGGAAGCCAAAGCCCAGCTGGAATTGAATCAGGCAAGGGATGTTAGAGGCAAGAAGAAGGGCTTCTATAGGATGAGTGCACCCATGCACCAGGCCATGCTGGAAGCCAACCATCTGGACAGCAGCTTTGCAGAAAGGGCTTTGGGGTTCGAGGTGTCCATCAAGTTGAACATGAGCCAGCAGTGTGCCCTTACAGCAAAGAAGGCTGCTGGTGTACTGTGAGGAGTGTTGTCAGCAGGTCAGTCGAGGTGATCATTCCTCTTTCCTCAGCACTGGTCAGGCCACAGCTGGAGTGCTGTGTCCATTTCAGGGCTACCCAGTACAAAAGAGAGATAGAGCTACTTTATCCAGTGAGGTGGCCACAGGGATGACTGGAGACTGGAGCATCTGGACAAACTTTATGCAGGAGTAACTAAGCAATGGCAGAAGTTGCCCAGAGAGGCTGTTGAGTTTCTGTCCTTGGAGATATTGAAAAAAATACCTAGAAATGGTCCTGGGCCGTTCAAGAGGGCCCTCCTTGAGCTGAGGGGTTGGACCAGATGACCTCTGGAGGTCCCTTCCCTCTGGATATCCCAGCAAACTGGTAAATCCTGGATTAACCTCTGTTCCTTCATGATGTGTTAGCAACAACTGTGCTGCCTGAAGTAGATAGGTGTAGGTATTGTTCCACAACCAATAAATGGATTAAAGCAAAGAGGCACCTGTGACTTTGCTATTCTTGGCCCCATTATGAATCTCCTGCCTTGCTGAGTTGTGGGTCCAAAGCCCTCCCTCTGGATAACAGCGCTGACTAAGGGTACAGTTGAAGAAAGGGGAAAGCTATGTTGAGCTATTTCAGCAACCACCTCTCCTCTCTACTTCAGGGTCCTCAAAATTAGTAAGTTGCACATTTTCCTGACGGCCACAAGCACTTTGCAAACAATTGTGTTGGTGGTTCAGTTATTCTTTCTGAACTTCGATTCAAGCTCAGAGCTTTCTCCTGCCAGCAATAAAACACAGAGCAGAAGCTCTTCATATCAAAACAAACAGAAAGGAGCCCTGTGTGTGGGATTTCATGTCCACACTGCTCATTTTATCTGCAGAAAATCAAACATCTCTAATCTAACCTTTGATAGGCAAAATATTCAAAATGTTCTTCTTGGAACAAAGGCTTTGTGGCCAGCAGGACAATATTAATACATCCTGAGTTCTGTTCATAGAACTGCATTCTGTAGAGTTCAGCATGCCAGGCACTCTCAGGCAGGTTGAGATCTGGCTGGGTCTGTGAAAAATCCTTGTCTTCTTCACTCTGGCAGTTACCAGAAAGCCAACTCTATCCTGGGCTGCACCAAAAGCAGCATGGCCAGTTGGTCAAGGGAGATGATTCTCCCCCTTTACTCTGCTCCAGCGAAAACCCATCTGCAGAACTGTGTCCAGTTCTGGGGCCTCAAACCACAGGAAGGACATGGAGATGCTGGTGTGAGTCCAGAGGAGGACATGAAGTTGCTCAGAGGGCTAGAGCACCTCTGCTTGTGAAGACAGGCTGAGAGAGTTGGGGTTGTTCAGCCTGAAGAAAAGGCTGCAGGGAGACCTTAGCACACCTTGCAGTACCTGAAGGGGCTACAGGAAAGCTGGGGAGGGACTTTTGACTAGGGCATGGAGTGATGGGATGAGGGAGAATGTCTTTAAAGAGTGGAAATTTAGGTTAGACATTGGAAGAAATAACTTGCTGTGAGAGTGGTGAGACACTGGCCCAGGTTGCCCAGGGAGGTTGTGGCTGCTCCATCCCTAGAGGTGTTCTAGGCCAGGTTAAATGGGGCTTGGAGCAACCTGATCTAGTGGGAAGTGTCCCTGCCCATGGCACAGGGAACTAAATGGTCTTTGAGGTCCCTTCCAACCCAAAGCATTCTATGATTATATCACCATGTGTCTGTATTGTTTCTGATCCTTGAGCACTCTTACAGAATCATGGGTCTGTGAAAATGGGTGGGCCAGGTAATTTACAGCAAGATAACTTCTGCTTCAACTTTATGAGCTAGAAACTAAGTTTGTAAAGACAGGCCAGTGTGATTACAGCCATCAAGGATAATGACTGTATTGCTGTATGGCCTCAATGTGAAAACATGACTGCAGGAAAAAAAAAGTGTGGTGACCTAATGTGATTTAACAGCTTCTGAATTGCTTCATCTGAATGTTCAAAGTAAGGTTGGTAAACTTGTTTACAAAGACCAAGGTGACAGCTGCTGTTAGCTTCTCTGTAGTAGCAGAATGGTTATTTTTCCATTTCAACTGGAGTACTGATGGCATGGCCTACTACTGCTGTCTGGTTTGGCTGGTAAGGCTACTGATGTTCCCTTGAAACCCCACTGAAATTTAGCTGTATGCAAATCTTTTACTTAGATTAGGGTTCAGTCACAAGAACCTGGAGAAAAGAAGTTTGCATGCTTTTCAGGTAGTAATGGATCTATTGGTGAACTGACTGGAGGTTGAACTGGACCTTGGTCTAGTTTTTTGGAGTTCAAAAAAATGGTATTTGATGCAGCATTGATTAAAATCTTCCTTTGGATCAGTTTATCACGTGGAGATCCTTCTGGTTTTGCTGTAGCTTGCTCTCTGAGCAAACTGTGCTTGACTACACTGAGGCACAAAGCACCCTACAGTTGTGTTGCACCTTCAACCTTCTGGTTTAAGATGCCATTGACAGGCAATTGGCAACACTACTGTGACTTTCTATGTTAGTAAGAAACACTGAGGGAATTGTCTGATTGTGTGAGGGGGGAACAGTTAAGTCCATCCTTTTAAGGCCTTCAGTTAATATGATTTACAATTGAGGAGCAGCTTAATTAATTTAACTCTTTAAAAATTCTGATCAGCACTGGGCTATCAGTATCTAGAGTAGATTAGCTACAGTTTGACCAAATGAGAAAAATTCCAGGTATGTAGGTATATTTTAGCAGAAATTTCTCTGTAGGTTGCTTAAGTCAGGACATAAGTGATGGAGTTCTTTCTAGAGGATAATCCAATGATTTTGTTCCCTGTGATTGTGTCTCAAATAAATAAGGCTAGCAATTATTTATAGATGTGTGTCAAGTATAAATACCTTATTTTCAAATGAGTCTGCATGTACATTCTAACAGTGGATATACTTGTGCCTTACCTTGTAAGATTTATGCTATTTCCTATGTAGTATTCATGGAGGATGTGCTCTGTCCATTCTCATTTGGTGTTTGGCATACAGGAGAGAACATACCACCATTTCCTTTCCTGTTAGTTGCCCTCTTGAATTACTTTGCTGACTAATGAGTCTTGCTCTTTATCTGGTTTTCTGGTTTTTAACTTCCCTTAGATTGCTGTGTTTCCACCAAAGGCCTGATTTGAGTCATGCCATTCCTGAAGGCTCTGTTCCATCTTCTGATTCCCACTGAATACATTTGAGTTCTTATAAGTGACTACATGTCTTATTCTCTCAAACATCTTATGAAGTAGCAGCTCACATTCCTAAATTTAATTCAGTCATACACATTGGGAAATCAGGCACCTAGTCAAGAAATAGTCATCATGCTGAGGCTTGTTCAGTCAAGCCAAATGGTTCTGATCTCGTTAGCCTTGGAGATCCCTGGTGTACTTTATTCAAGAACCAGCTGGTTAAAAGGTCATGGATAAAGTGTCCACTTTTGCCCTCCTTTTCATCAGATCTTTCTATTTGTTCTGAGACACTGTGCCCCCTATATAGGTAGTCTTACTCAAGAGACCACTGCACGAGGATGTATCTTACATCATTGCCCACATGCTGCTCTTGATGCCACCTTCCCTTCAGCTGCCTTGGCTGTTCACTTTTGTTATGTGGTGAATGCCAATCACAAAACCACCAGGCAAATGCAACATCCACAAAGAGATACACCCATCAAAGATAGCATGGGAATTCTTCAGAGAGAACCTAGTATGCATTCCCCTGGAATCTTCCCTGCAGCTCCTGTAGGGATGATGTTTTCTCTGAACTGTTGACTGCCTTGGGCTACTTTGCATGGTTTCTCTCTAGGACTGTTTTTGCTAAGGAGTATTTGGCTGATAACAGCCTTCAGTTTTTCCAACTGACCTAGTATAGATGGTAGGGAGATTACCAAACCTCTCTTCTTCTGCTGGTTTTGTGCCCCCAGCTTTCACATCATCTGAGATGCAATTGCTATGTCATTTGTCATCTTGCAAATTTACTAGGTATGTATATACTTTATGCTTGGTCCTGGATATGAATGTTCCAGGTATTCAGTTCAGTTTGCCTTCCTTCTCCTTCCATTCTTTTGCAGGGATTCTTCTCACATTCTTTTCTTTACAGGAGAGTAACCCTTTCTAATCCAGATCTGTATCCCTATAGCTCCTGTATCATAAAAAGCCTGGTTCATCAAGAGTGTTGCAGCAGCTGCTTTCTTATTCTTAAGCAGAAAACTTTGGGTTGGTGCCAGATCTTAGGTTTCTACAAGATGAACTTATGCACACACTGTTTCAAGTTCTGGATTCTGTCTGTATTCAGTACCTTTCCCAGAAGTTCAAGAGGAATGGTTCAAATGTCTCAAATGGTAGGATGCTGGCTTTGTTTTCCAGTCTGTGGTTGTCTTGAATGTTTCTGTTTTCTCTCTCCATGTCTCAACAAACATTCACCTAGATTCTGGTAGTTACCATGATGCATCTTCACTACAGAGGAATCTGGTTCCTTTGTCTCAGTGCTGGATTTATGAAAGGAGTTGTTACAGAATAACAGCACTGTGAAGTTTTCAGTCTTGTTCCTTAGACTGTGAGCATGAGATACCAGAACCTCATTCATTCCCTCTCAGTCCTTAGAATTTTCAGTTCTATGACTTGGCTTCAGTCTATTCTGCCTCTGCAGAACTTTATCTCTTCAAGATCTGTGGTAATATTTGCAGCTATGATGAGACTTTTTTTTTTCAATTTGCTCTGGAGTCTTCTGTGACCACCTTTAGGGTTCTTGTTTGCCCTTATCTAGGTAGTTGTCTTGCTTTGTGCCTTCCCAGAAGATTGGTGAACAATTTAGGTCCTTGCGTTGGACATCCCCATAGAATGGTTTCTTCAAAGACCAGGTTTCTCTGGTAACCCTGCAAATA
Organism: Calypte anna; assembly: GCF_003957555.1. Taxonomy (NCBI): domain Eukaryota; kingdom Metazoa; phylum Chordata; class Aves; order Apodiformes; family Trochilidae; genus Calypte; species Calypte anna. Next base: position 29,661,722 of record NC_044253.1, read on the forward strand.
GCTTCCACAGTTGTGACAGAGGCATTTTTTCCTAGCCTTAGTATTTTTTCTGAGACTGTGCTTCTAGAACACAAGTTACAACTAAAGACTGTAGTGCTAGCATGGCCCTCTTGTTTTGATTCTTACGGACACAGGCCTTCTAGAAAGACTTGCTTGCTACAAGAAGATCCTGGAATTCCACTGTTGTCATGCAGTAACAATCTGAATGGATATCCGTTGCATGTAGTTCCACTCTGAACCTGTGAAAGCAGAAGAGAGCACTTTCTAACACTCCTTCAGGCAGCTTTGGTAGTATCCTTCTGCCATGCAAGCCTCTGACATTCATCTTGCATTCATGCTGTGCTAGTCTTGAAACATCCAAAGCTGAATGCAGTCTTTGGTAGGGCATCAGGGTGGTCATTTGTTTGCACAGTAGGATTCTCATCCTCTTCCAGAAATCTCTTGTCAGGGCCAGCTACTGAGAGTCACCATCTGTAAGAATGTACATGTGGACTCATTTGAAGAAAGAGAGCTTTCTTACCACTAATCGGTGTTTTTCATGATGTGTAGTCCACATGTACATTCCTGTCCCATCTGCTTTTCCCTTCTCTCTAATTCTTTTTCAGATGCAATGCTGTTGAGAGACACTGAAATGGGGGTAGATGCACTCTCTTGTATGTCACACATGAAGCAGGAAAAGAAGGAGAAGCAAGAGTACAGGCTCTACAGATACTGCCCAAGGAAAACCTTGCAGTATCGCATGGCAGGGCAGAGCTATGCCTGCTGTTAGAGTGTACGTGTATGATAAAACATTGGGTGCTGGTAAGTTTTGGTTTTGTTTTTTCACTCGATCAGGGAGATAGGATTGTCCTTGGTCTTTGTGGATGGGGACTGTAGGCTGATCTGTTGGTTTTCTGTGTTTGTGAATGAGGTGAGGACTGCAGCGTCTGTGTATGCCTACAAACTGATGTGCTCTCTCCTCCAGTTATTAATGACTCACTCTGCATCATTGCTTAAGCATTACATGCAGAGTTCTGAGATTCATTCAAGTTATTTCCTATGATAATAACCTATTGATTGTGTTTCATAATTTTTTTATATTTGCCATTGTTTTAAATGGCCTGTTTTTCCAGTTTCTCCTCCTATATTGCAAAATGCATTTTTGCGCAACTAATAGCTCATACTGTGTCATTCCATTCTAACTTTTCAGTTCATATGTCTAATTTCCAGTAGCTAAAAGGTTTTGTTCTACTTTGGGTTTGGACCTGGACCAGAATTTGAGTGGTGTCTCCTTATTCAGTCAGTGAAGGTTATCATTGTGTGGTTCCAAACACTTCATTAACAAATGCTAGCTGATAAAAATAAACCAAGTAAACAAATTTGTGATACCTCTGGAGCCTCCTGGTGGTTTTCTTTATTTTAATATAGGATGCATGATGACAGAGGGTTTGGATAATCTGAGTTGGAATCAGGTTCTAATGGGGGAGGGGAGAACATTTGTTTTATGGCATAGTCTGCAATTTTTAAAAGGCTCTGTTTATTTTGTGCTGATTCAAGCAGCCATTTTGATTTCTTTGTCAATCTTTAGCTTTAAGTGGTAAGGTAAACTTCTTCCTGCTTTCTCCCTCCATATTCTTTTTCCTTCCCCTTCGAAAGGTCAAATTCAGACTACTTAAGTGAGGGCTCTAATTAGCCAGAGAAACCTCTGAGAAAACGTCGACTTCAGTATTAAAATATGACCAGTGGCCAGTATAATACTTGGCTTACAAGTATATATGTCCTTAATTAAAAATAAGAAAATTTAAGTGTAGGAAGAATTCTGAGATTTCAGAAGAAAAATTGTAAGGATAATCTCAGTAAGAACTTTATGAAAACCTTTGAATGAGTTGCAGAGGGTCATAAAACTAAAGATAGGGAAGAGGTGATGTGTTGTCACAGGAGGAGGTTGTGTAGGGGTCAGCTGTGTGAGGGGAGTTTTCTGGCAGACTGGCCTGCTTTAAAACAAGGTGGGGCCATAACACAGAAAAATAATTGACCTGACAGTGAGAGAATAAAATAGCCTACTTATATCTCCATTTCTCACGTAATTCTCACATAAGGGATGATTCTATGAATACCAAAGTGTGCAAAAATTAAAAGGATCAGTGTGTCTATAATTGGTATCTCCTTATTTTTAGCCTTTATTCCCATATTCCCATATATTCCCATATATGCTTGTACTTGATCAAGCCATTTGCCTTCACATTGAAAAGCAGTCTCTACAGTTTTGGTTTCAGTTGCAGCTGATGTGTAGACTGTGAAGCACTGTAAGAAATATAATAAATAACTGCGTTTGCAAACTTGTATCTTCAGTCTTGGAGTATATGTGACACAGGCTGACAAAACAATTAGCTAGAGCTCTGTTGTGTGCTGTTGTTTTTGGATAAGTGGTATTAAAATTTTCATCTCCCTGTCAGTGGGAATGCAGCTTCTCTGTCAGCTCCTGGAGCATACCAGTGCTGTAATTCTGTGCTCTTCTTCTCACTTTAGCAAACGTGTGTGTTGTCAAGGTGGATGGGACTCCTTACCTGTGTAAAGCTGATGAGGTGGGAGAAATATGTGTAAATTCAGGTGCAACTGGGATGGCATATTTCGGCCTCCTTGGGATCACCAAGAATGTGTTTGAGGTTTGTATTTCTCTTTGTAATGTTCATGCTTACATTTCTTGTTGGGGTTTTTTTTTTGTAAATAAACTTATTTCCTTAGACTTCCTTTTTTCATCTTATTAGAAAGAGCCCTGGCCAAATACATACTGTTTCATTATCTATCAGAACTCAAAAGTCTGTCTCTTAACCAAAAATACAAAGTACCATCATAGACACAAATGTTCTTCAATCCAGTGTTGTGCCTGTGTTAGCATTTAATTTCATTCTATTTCTGTAGCAACACAGCAGCCTTTTGTAGTGTTACCTGATGCCATTTCAAGTTTATTGGTGCCCAGCCAGGTTTGCTGTTGGATATATGATGTTCCTAGGTAGACAGAAGAAGAGATAGTAAGGATGGTAGCATAACAGTCATAAGCTATGTAGTTTGTCACAGTAAAGCAAAACAATCTTTCTGCTCAGATTTTTCCACCCTCACCCCAATTTCATGTTTTCCATTTTCTGGAAAAAAAACAACAGTGAAAGTCCTGTAAGAGTTACACACATACAGACCAGTATTACACTGGGCAGCAGCTTGAAGACTGAGTTATGTCAGAGATAAAAGAAATCATGTCCATAGTCTTTTCTTTCAAAAAAAACCAAACTCTTGCCTCACTGCTTCAAACAGCTCAGCTTTGGGCATTGTCCATAGCTAGTGAGAATACCAGCAAGAAACCTGGTGTAATGGAAGAGCTGAGGTGGTGTCATCAGGAGGCTTTACACCTGAGCTGCAATGAAACAGTCAGGCAGCATTTTGACTTCACTTTTCTTACCAGTGAGTGTCTGAATATTTTTGTGTTCTTTCAGGCCATTCCAGTGACAGCAGCTGGTGTACCTGTTTCGGATCAGCCCTTTACAAGGACAGGATTACTTGGCTTTGTGGGTCCTGTAAGTGAGAATGAGCCACCCAGCCCAGCTCTTCTGTGATGCCCTCCCATTCAGCAGAATTCTCTGACCTCACGATTGCTGCCTTTAGTCAGGCATGTATGACTGCAAGCCTGGAGGCTTCTCCCCTCTGTTTCTAATCCTGTCTTCTTTTCAGGACTATTTGGTGTTTGTGGTTGGAAAATTGGATGGCCTAATGACAGTTAGTGGCCGGAGGCACAATGCAGATGATGTGGTAGCCACTGCCTTGGCAGTCGAACCCATGAAGTTTGTCTATAGGGGAAGGTGAGTATATTAATAACTTCACCACTGCTGATGTGGCTTTGTTGCTCCTTTTTCCACCTGCAAACAACCAACAAGTAACATGGCATATGTGGGAACTCTGTGTGAAGTTTTACATGTGTATTTTGTAGGAGAGGTGACACTAGGTCATGATGTGCCAGGTAATAACTTGGTTGTCTGTGCTAACCTAGAAGGCAAATTTTGATACCCTGCTTCATGCATAATAGGTTTAAGATCACTTTCATATAGCTCTTTAAGTGCCCGTTTAAAACTTCTTTCAAAGCTTCACTTAAGACAGTCAGATGAAGCTTGTTGGCCAAAGCACAACTCCCATCTGTCCACCTGAGCCTTTCATGCAGAGTGGCCTAGGGAAGAACTTTGCATTATGTTTTAAAGAAACAACTAGTAGTGTTGCAGTAGCTGAATAACCTTCAAATATACTGTATATTGTATCACCAACCTTAACTGGCCTTTAGTGGTGAATGGCTCAATGTCTGGATGGACATCAGTAACAATTTGTGTCCTTCTGGGGTCTGTACTGGGACCAGCTCTGCTAAATCTTCATCAATGATGAGGGCTGGAGCACCTCTGCTGTGGAGAGAGGCTGAGAGTTTTGTGTTCAACCTGGAGAAGTGAAAGCTCTGGATAGGCCTTATTACAGCCTTTTAATACTTAAAGAAAGGTGGGAACAGGCTTTTTAGCAGGGCCTGTGGTTATAGGACAAGGGATGAAGGTGGATTCAGACTTATGTATAATGAAGAAATTGTTTACAATGGTGAAACAAACACTGTCCCACATTGCCCAGATAGGTGGTAGAAGCCCAATTCCTGGAACCATTCAAAGTCAGGCTCAACAGGGCTCTGAGCAACCTGGTCTAGTGGGAGGTGTCCCTGCTTACTGCAGGGGGTGGGACAAGAAGATTTTAAAGGTCCCTTCCAACCCAAACGAGTCTGTGATTAAGTAAAAGTCAAGCTTACCTCAATTTTTCATCACTTGTGCCATTCACATATCTCAATCATAATGGCACATGCCTGACTGAGGCATTTTTAATGTTGTATTTTAGAAGATGCGGGCCTGAAACTAAATTGAAATGGGAGCCAAGTATTTTTCAGTGCAAACACTAATGGACAGGCTGGTCTGTATTTTGGCATAGTTGTCTTTCAGGAGGGACATTGTTTAGTGTGCATGATGAAATTATGCAGGCAAGATTTGCACAGCCCCTGCACGTGTGGAACCTGCCTGTGCTGAACATCTGCTGCATTGGTGACTGCAAAAAAAAAAGCAGAAATAAATCCCAATAATAAAACTTCATTCGTTCTAAATTTGTTGGTTATTTTGTGATGATCTGGCATGAATAATGCTTGTGTGTATAGAAACAGCGCCATTAAAGGTTGCAGCCATTTCCACATTAAAATGAACCATGCTCTGTTCATCATATGTTGCATCCTATCATTCTTCTGTCCTTTGTGTTTTAGGATAGCAGTGTTTTCTGTGACCGTGTTGCATGATGATCGAATAGTGCTTGTGGCAGAGCAGCGCCCTGACGCCTCAGAGGAGGATAGTTTTCAGTGGATGAGCAGGGTTTTACAGGTAGTCAGTCTGTCCTTTCTCTCTTTCTAGGTAAATAAGGCTGATGCGTGTAGAGAATCTTTTTTTTTCTCCATAGAAACCCAGCAACGTAACAACAGAGCTGATTTCTGAATGTATTTCAGGGTTTGAGAGAATTTTATAAAAAGCAAAACTTCATTTCCAAATGTTCTTAACATCATGCTACTAGAATTCTTGATGTCCTAAGGATTAAAATTTTTTATGTGGTATAATTCTGCATAAATCTGCTGATTTCGTATTGGCTGAAAAGTCTGAAATTGTTTAAGAGTATTCTTAGTGCCAAACAGACCCTGAAATCTTTTTATGTCACTGATGTCTTTATTCTAGATCTCCAGTAGTAAACATTAAAACTTTTTCCCTTCATTACTTTATTATCTTCTTTTATTATGCCAAGGGGGAAGGGAATTCTGGTAAGTTTGCATTTGAGGATTGCAGAATTAATCAATCACTAATAAGGAAGTAAAAAGTGAGAGCAATTCTGGGAGAAGATTCTGGTGAAGGGAAGGACAGCTGAAGGGAAGACTAGAGAGAAAATGGCTAAAGGGAAAATGCCTCCTAAGAGTAATGCAGTTGTGTAAAAATAATTTCTGTCTAATTTCAGTTTTGTAATCTCTTAGAAGGAATATGGTTACAGCCTGGGTTTTTTCATGGGAGGAAATATTTTTTAATTTCTCTTCTTAGAAGTGTCATAGCTAAAACAGACACTTAAGTCTAAGGCAGCAAGATGTTTCCCTGCCTATTTTTGTGGTTTTATGTTTTATTGCGTTTTTGTGATTGTGCCATATGTGCTAAATTTGTTGTGGTATAATTTTAGCTTTCTAAAATATCTGCACTTTTTGCCCACTTAAGAGACTTCCCTAATCTCTGATGTGTAGGGAGCATCCCCTTGGTAGAGTGCACAAGCAAAGTCCTGGGTCTGCTCCTGCTTCCACTGTAATCATGGCATAGCTACTGAGTTCAGTGAGTGCAGAATTGGACCCTTATATGCAAATTGTGGTACAAGTAAAAATTTTAATGTTATTAAATTACTAGTCTTCAAATTCTTGTTCAAGCTACTTCCTAGTTGATAATGTGGGATGTATTTTTTCTTTTCTTTTTATCAAGGCAATTGATAGCATTCACCAAGTGGGCGTCTACTGTCTCGCCTTGGTGCCAGCCAACACTTTGCCCAAGGCTTCTCTTGGAGGAATTCACATTTCAGAAACCAAGCAGCGCTTTTTAGAGGGTGCCCTGCACCCTTGTAATGTCTTGATGTGTCCACATACTTGTGTTACAAACCTGCCTAAGCCTCGTCAGAAACAACCAGGTAAGTAACCCAGAGTGTGGTCCATACTTGTGCTGAGCTGATTTCACTGTGCCATGCTATCCTCTTGTCTCTTTTTCTGTGCAATGTGATCCTTGGTTTTGGCTTTTCATCTTTTCAAACCTATGCTGAATATGGTACTTACAGTGACCTACAGGCTGAATTATGCATTATTACGTGCCCCTTATGTTATTTTTTTCTGTTATTTTGCACTTTTTTCAAACTGCAGATGTTGGTCCTGCTTCAATGATAGTAGGAAACCTTGTTGCTGGGAAGAGAATTGCACAAGCCTCAGGGAGAGATGTAACTCAGTTGGAGGATAATGATCAGGCAAGAAAGGTAACACAGGTGTCCTGGTATTGAGTATTTGAATTGTCTTATTCAAAATAGAAGACCAGTTATGTCTGAAACTAAGCATGGAGCATTTCAAGTGAATCTGATTATCTCCTTTTTTTCTGTTTCAGTTCCTGTATTTAGCAGATGTTCTGCAGTGGCGAGCTCAGACAACTCCAGATCATCCCCTCTTTCTTTTGTTGAATTCCAAGGTGAGATGCACTTCAGGTTGTACATAAAGGCTGACATCACTAAAAGATTGCTTGGATTCTAAGAAAATTCCAGCTAGAAATCTCTTCCTAAAATTCTTCATGTCATTTTGATGAAGCAGGCAAGCAGCATAATTTTTCCACATCTGGAATTTCAGTGTGTATTCTGCCTAGCTTCAGATATTTCAGTAAAATTGCATTTCCTGCTGGAACACAACTTTTGTCATGTTAATGGAGGCCACAATTCTGTTGTCCCTGAGCACAGTGGTAAGTGGAAGTCAGAGCTGGACGATTTTTTTTAATTAGAATATCTAGAACCTTAGTAGAGAACCCCTAGCACACCTTTGGAGGCATATTTTCCAAGAACACTGAACACACTTCAGGAGACACTGATACCTTGTCCTTTGACCCCCAAAAATGATGACACAGCCACTGATACAAGAACAAATAAATGCTTCAGTTTCGAAGTACAGGCTCTATGTCCCTACAGGTTCTATAGATTATATATTCAAGGGTTGACTGAGCCCTTAGGACATCTGAAAAGGCAATAGTTGTATTTGTCAGTAAATACATAGTTTTTACTCATAGCCACCCTGCTCTTCATGTAATTGTCAGTAGCTTTGGAGTATTCCAAACACTTTGCATCCAACACTTTGTAAAGCAGTGTGGAAGCAGTGTACTTTGATACATTCCATTATATTTCTGTTTTCCTGGGCTTGAGGAACACTACTGCTGGGCATATTTCAGAAAGCTCAAATATTTTAGATTGTTCTACTGCTGTTCTAGCACTTTTATATTCCACTCCATTCTTTCCAAGAGGCAAAGTTGGATGATTTTTGTTTGAGCTACTCAGTAGGTACCCCTTCCAGTGACAGTAACAGCCCAGTGACAAATTGAGCCTGCCTTGTGCAGGCTGACTTTTCTCAAGAGAGAAGAAACTGATATAATATGGTTATTATTGTTAAAAGCCCCAGATTTGGTTTATTCTCTCAGAATAGAGGCTTTTGAGGGAAATGTTCTAGTATGAATCAGCCCCTTTCCAGGTCACTTTGTTCAGGCAATTTTTACCTTTCACAAGGAGACCCTGCAAAAAGACACAAAACTTAAGCACAAAGAAATTAAATGTTGGTCAGTACATGCCTTAATTAGGTGGGACTAATAAGGTACAATGCTAAACACAAGTATGCTCACATCTCTCTATTAGAAAACCTTCTGTTTTACACTGTTTCATGTCAACATTTTTCTCCCAAGTCCTTGAGCTGCTATAGTTCATGTATCAACATTTACTGTTATTTACTTTCTTACTGACTTTAGCTCCCAGACTTATACAGCAGTTTCCTTAGTAAAAGTGAGCACTGTACCAGTGCCTTCCTGAATCCAGCTAGGCCTTGGACCTAGCAGTGGTACCCTTGGGCTGAGGATTCAATGTGCACTCAAAATGGAATCCTTGTACAGCAAACATTTGCTGTGATAATCCTTATCTGTACTGAGTGCTTCATTCAGCCTCTGACTGTCTGTTTCCCTCTGAGGTGGTTGTCCCTGCAGTTTTTCTGGAAACAGACTGTAGCCTTGGAAAAATGTATCCATCCCAGGCAAATACATTTCAAAGCTGCTTCACTGTCTGGTGTTTGAAATAATATTTATAAAATCCTGTAGCATTCTGAAAGTTCCTGCTACTGCTATAGCTCCTGATAGCATTTTTCCCAAAACACCCAGAATCTTTAACAGTGTTTGCTGTATTCTTAAAATAAGGACAACAAAATGTTAAATCTCTGGCATACAATATTGTTCTGTTTCAAGCTGTCCTTCACAAAACCTTCTGCTCTTTCTTTTTGTTTTGGGCAGGGCACTGTAGCTGGCACTGCCTCGTGCCTCCAGCTTCACAAAAGAGCAGAGAGAGTGGCAGCTGCACTGATGGAGAAAGGGCGGCTGAATGTTGGCGACCACGTGGCCCTGGTTTATCCTCCAGGTAAAGCAGCATGGGCAGCATGAAAAGAAACAACTTGCCAGGACAGATTATTCAAGCAGCCACTGAATATAGTGGAAATGGCAGTTACTCTAGGATTTCAAGGAAGAGACTTGGGTTTTGTCTTTTTATTATTAAGTTGCTTCTCCAAGTGACAAACTGCATTTACCAGACATTTTCTCTGAGTGCTCCAGATGCCCAGGCAGTTATGCAGGGACAGCTTCATTTAAACCTCGTGAGACATTCTCAGTTTTCTGCCTCAGAGAATGGAATAGTGTCCACTGACAGACAGTATAGGGATGTGAGTGTGTGAACACCTTTTCTTTCCTGAATGGCTGTCTCTAGAAGAGAAATCTAGAGAGCACGTTTGCATTATTAATGTGATTTATAAGTATACCTTAGGAAAAAATATTACCTCATAAAAGTGTAGTAGTTCAGAGTCATCTGCTTTATAACCTGCAATATTTTGATTTTTTTACAATTTTTATTATATTATGCTACTCATCCATAAGGATATGTCCCCACAAATTTAAAGTTTGTAGAGTTGTAGTAATTTTTATTAACTCTAAATGCAGAATATTTTAATGTTATAAAATTTTTCATGGCCAAGAACAGCCTGTTGGTTTGAAGAGGCCTTTGTCACAAATCCTTATATCTTAATAAAACAAATGGGAGTTATATCTTAATAAAACAAATGGGAGTATATTTGGATTTTGTTGAAAGTCTTTTGATCTGATAAAAATGGCTTTAATTTCACCAATATCCTTTACAGGAGTAGACTTGATAGCAACTTTCTATGGCTGCTTATATGCTGGCTGTATACCCATCACTGTTCGCCCACCTCATCCACAGAACCTTGCTACCACTCTGCCCACTGTCAAAATGATTGTAGAGGTATGTGTTAGGCATTCCTTTCCTGATGCTTTTGGTGGAAATGGGGTAGTTGATGCAATCTGTTAAATTGTTTTGCCATAGTTCATGTAAAATAAGCTAGAAAACAAAATAATCAGTGTGCTTTGCTCAAATAAAAACCTTTTCAGAAGCTCCTTTAAAATGTTCTTTCTGTTGTTGTAATTTGTTTTGCTTTGTTTCCAATGTTTTTATCCATATATTCAGCTTACTGTTTATCTCATCTGGGATGATATGAAATCACCTGAGCATTCATCACTGGTTTTATGAATGTTTATGATTCTGTGTCTCTTACAGGTCAGCAAGTCTGCGTGTATACTGACCACACAAGCGATAATGAAACTGCTGAAGTCCAAGGAAGCTTCAGCAGCTGTAGATATTAAAACATGGCCCACTATTTTGGATACAGGTACAGAGTGTTTGCCCCCTATCCAAAATGTCAGTGGTCTGAAGACTGAATTATTTATTTTGTTATGCCCTAATTGCCTAATTGAACGGATGTATTTTGCATTGCATCAAACTAACCATCCAGAAACTGTTGAAAGTACCTGGTGTTAGTGCTGGAAAGATACATTTGTGTCCTGTTGTCTTTTTCCAAATTAATAGTATGGTACTCTTTTTATATGTTTTAAACAGATGATATGCCTAAAAAGAAGCTGGCTAGTATTTTTAGGCCTACCTCTCCAGATATGTTGGCGTACTTGGACTTCAGTGTGTCTACTACTGGTATATTAGCAGGAGTAAAGGTATTGTAACAATAGAGATTTTTTTGCTTAGAGATTTCGTTGCTTCCCTACATATAGGCACGTTCTGCATTCATTCCTTATGTCAGAGATGAAATTCAAAAATGTAAGTGGGCCACCTTAACCTTTAGAAAGCTTATTTTTAAGTTTGCCTGACAACAAGATTTCTTGATGCACTTTTGGAAATACTCAGTCTTACTGACTCTGTGTGAGGAATCAGTGAGGGGACTAAGGGGGAGCTTTTCTCCTAAAGTTCGTGAATTTCTTCTTCTGCAGTTTATCATAGAGATATCAGACATTGTTTGGCATCATTCCATGTCATGAGAGATGTGATTTGCTACTAGCATGAAAACACCTGTGAAACTTTATATCCCCTTCCTGTTTTAAAGGTGCTTAAAAAAAAAAGACTAACCAGTAGGGGTTGTTACAGTAAACATTTCTATCAGTTATTACACACAATCCTCTTTTTTGACAAGTCCCTGAGAGCCCCTCTTTTTCTCTTACAGATGTCACACGCAGCTGCAAGTGCCTTATGTCGCTCCATAAAGCTCCAGTGTGAGCTGTACCCTTCACGCCAGATTGCCATCTGCCTCGACCCTTACTGTGGCTTGGGATTTGCCCTCTGGTGCTTGTGCAGGTATGTCCACTGAGCTGTAGGCTTTCCTCTGTGTTCCTAAGGGAACAGTGGTGGATGAAACTCAGAGAAACCCAAATTAACCTGTTAAAGCAGATTTCATAAGTGCAGTAACAAAATTTGTTAAGTAAGTTTGCTGCCTGGGTACCTAGCATTTTGAAAGTGGAATTAAATAGATAACAAATCCAAGAAAAAAAGGGGTTCACTGTCTATCTCACATTGATTAAATAAACCCTTTCAAAGTCTTTTGAGATTAAACCATACCTTTTTTTCAAACCCTGAAGCTATTGACTGTATTCTATGCACTAAGAAATACTGCTAAAGGAAGTAATTTTAAGTGTTTAAAATGAATGAGACCTGAATTGACTCAATCAGGTAACTTTTATAATGTAGCACATTTTGTAAAGCTTCCAAATTTTCCTCTCCTTTGCCTTTTAAAACATTCTGTACACTTTAACTAATCCAAAGATTTTAGTGTTTTAGGAATTTCATTTTAAAATGCAGAAACTGAACATGAAATGTTATTTTGTAAAAAGATAAAGTGAGTTTTACTTTAGTCTGTTCCTTGCCTTTCCAGTTTCCCCAACTAGAAGTCCAGTAAGTGAACTGAAGGGACAGCAAAAAAAATTAAACATCTGGTGATTTATATCATCAATAAAGCAAGGCAGAGTGGAGGGAGAAGTACCTTTAGTGATGATAGAATTAAAATCTAAATGTATTTTTTTTTAAATATTTTTAGGGACAGGAACTACGTATGTCACGCTTTCTATACTGGAGTTAATAGAAGGCCTGCTTTGTTTCAACTGATTGCAAAAAATTGTTTCACTGCAAAAAGATTATTTTTTCACTGCAAAAGATTTTTTTTTGTGCAGAATGATTATTTTTTTCTATTTTAGAATCTTTAAAAAGAAAACACAACCCCCTCATCTCATTGCGTACTACAAAAACACATCAACTCTAGCCAGCAGAAGTAGCAAGCTACCTATTGAAAGCAATTAGAGGCGGTGTTAATTTATTTTCAAGATGCATTTATATCTAAACTGGGTTTACAGAGGACAGATATGCTCACCTTAAATTTTCTGACTTAATTCAAACCCCTAGCTCTAAGCTAATTAAAAGATCTCTGGGGAGAAGATAAGCTGAAGTTCAGATACGTACCAAGCTCTTGGTTTTCACGTGTTTGCTTAATTTTGACTTTATGCAACATCTGGCTTTTATGCTTGCTTGAGGTTTTCAGGTTTCTTTTCCTTCCCCTCCCTAGTGTATATTCAGGTCACCAGTCTATTCTAGTCCCTCCCCTGGAGCTGGAGAGCAACGTGTCCCTGTGGCTGTCTGCTGTCAGTCAGTACAAAGTGCGTGTCACCTTCTGCTCTTACTCCGTGATGGAGATGTGCACCAAAGGGCTGGGGACACAGACTGATGCACTCCGGGTGAGTGGACTTAATTTTTCAACATACTGACATGCCAGTGCATGTGTCTTTCTAAAAATATTTTCATTTGGCTTGCAGAGGATGGGCCATAAGTGTTTCTTTGAAAGCCTTTCATTATAATTTGCTTTCTGGGAAATACTGAGATTGCTGAAGTGTCGTCAGCTGTCGTGGTTCTGGTGGGGGATAAAAAACAGTCTTAAGTTTTCAACTTCACTTAATTGTGCCACTTCTGTGCTGCTGTGTCTTTCTTAGCAAGTTTATCAACATTTTATTGTCCAAGATCAAACAAACAAAAAAAAACCCCAAAAAATATACACCAAAAGAAAAACCCCAAACCTACCAAACTCCAGAACCAAAAGCCTTTCCTCCCACCCAAAGTAGCTGAAAACCAACAAAACAAAAAACACAAAAAGCCCCCCCCAAAACCTGACAAGTCTCTTGTGCTTTCAGATCTCTTGACAGCAAAGGTATTGAGTTCTAAAATGGATGCAGTCTTCCTAACAGCATCAATCACACACTAATACATCCAATTATTTCTGAGGGAAATCTCTTTAACTGAAACCTAGTGTCCTTGAAGAGGTGACTTGGTGTCAGTGGTAGGAGATTTCCCACGGCTGTAGTAACTAAGCTGCTCAGGACTTCCCCTGGGAATGTCTGGCACCTCGTTAGATGTAGGGAAGCAGCTATTCTCAGTATAGACAAAAACTCTGTCTCTCTGTTTTCCTGGACCTCACAGAAGGCATCCTGGCCCACAGCCAGGTTCACATTGACACTGCTGAGAGTCAGCAGTATCTCAGACACATGAACTGTGCAGCACTGGGAGCAGGCAGGTCCCTTGTGAGCCCAGTTGTGTGACACAATGACATTTTGTGACGTTTTCACCTCAAAATCATGAGAGGTTTTAGTGCAGCTACATGATGTGTAGTTTGCATCCTGTGTACAAAACCCTGCCACAGAGCTTCCTGGCACGATTTTAGAGGTTGCCCTGGGTGCATGGAGTCAGACTGAGTGCACTCCAACTCTGTTGATTTACCACGTCACATCAGTTATTATACTGCTTTTTATGGAGTTTAGGAACATGATTTAAGTACTAGACTTATGTCTTAGTTATGGTTGGACTGATGATCTTAGAGGTCTTTTCCAACCAGAACGATTCTGTGATTCTGTAAAGTCCATCTGTTCTGCAGATTAATTGCTTATTTCCAGAACTGTTGACTTCAAACGTAAAATGTTGCTGTTTTTTTCACCCAACCTCTCAGATGAAAGGAGTTAACCTGTCCTGCGTGCGAACATGCATGGTGGTTGCAGAGGAGAGACCAAGGATCACATTAACCCAGTCTTTCTCTAAGTTATTCAAAGACCTGGGTCTCTCTGCTCGGGCAGTGAGCACTACCTTTGGGTGCAGGGTCAACGTAGCCATTTGCTTACAGGTGAGATTAAATTTCTTATTCCTTATGCTTATGGGCAGAATCTCTGGGGACTTCTATAGAAAAGCGTGTTCAGTGGGATGTAGATTTTTTTTTCAGATGAACTAGGGTGCCACTGCTTGCTTGTTTCATCACCAAGTTAAATAAGCCCTTAAGGTGTGGATTATGATAACTGCACTTTTCTGTACTCATTAACCAATTGATTCACCTTTCTAATACAAAGGATCAACATTAAGAGGTTTCCTTCCTGCTGTGCAGGAGCAAGCACTATTATATATAGAAACAAATTAAATATTTCAAGCAGTGTCATTTCAGCTTTTGTGTGATTCAGATTTTGTCTGATTGAAAAATAGCTTATGTATATGTGGAATTAAATGGAAGGCAGAGTTCCTCAAATAAGACCCAGGAAAATTGACAGGGTTGGCAGTTTGGGGTTTTTTTGCCTCATGTGAGAGTTGGACTTTGTCGATTAAAGGTATAAAAATGGAAGATTTGAGGGGGAGAATATGGCCAGAAATTGAAATAATGCCATGCAGTGGCCTAGACTTGCCTTTGATAGCTTAGTGTTCAATTGATGATAATCTTGTGTGTGTAATTTAACATGTTAAATCTAACTTTTCTTAATGAGATGTTTCTTCTGTAGTTAGGAAAGGAAAAAAAATGTATCTCACAACATACTTAGAAAATCAGGTTCTAAATATGGTCTACAAATGAGCAAACACCCTGGGTTTTGGATGATATTTGAGTTAATAGATGAACTGCTCAAGTTTCAGAATTGACAGTATGTATTTTTGTATGTGAGGAATTTGATAGGTGGCACATGCATTAAGTATGTGTGTAATTGTAAATTTTATGCCCAGTTTTACTGGTATGAATTACATTTAATTAAAAAAAATTCTATGAAGATTGCTAATGCACTTTTGCAAAACCTCATTTCTTTTCTTTTTTTTTTTTCCCCCTTTTTGGTGCCCACTATATGAAGGAATGCCTTTTTTCCTCTCAGAATATATGTTGTCATTCATAATTGTTTCTTTAGTTTTTGTAGTTTCTTTCACACATTTTAAAAGAGAAAAGATAGATGTTTATATAGATGGAAAAATAGGAAGGATATAGATGAAATAAAGGTAAATGCATAGAAATATATTAAATTCATTGAAAAAAACATTTCAGATGCCAAGTATGAAAGACTGGCTTTCTGAATTGCCTGCCTAGTAAGGATTTCAAAAGCCAGCTTTGAGTATTTGCTGTTCAAATTATATGAGGAGGGGAAAATACAGTTTTTCTACAGAACATTAAAAGGCAGTTTGAAAAGTACTGCAAGAAAACTATGAAGAGTGTGGGGCTGTTGAGCAGTTATGCTTCCCCTTCATTTTATACCTTTTTTCTCAATTCTCTGTTTTTGAGCTCCTTCTTTAGGATGGTTTGTTTCTTTAATCCTTTTCCCCCATTCTTCTAAAGTGATATCTGCATTTGACTTTTTAAACTCATTGGATTTTAAATAGATTAATAGTCAAACTGAATGGATATTTGATGCAGGTTAGCATGCAAATAAATACATAATATCTTCCAGTCTTATTGGGCTGATTTACCAGGGTGGTGTTTCTGAAGTTGCAATGAGCCTTTAGGTACTTGGAGATGACAGAGGGATTTAGGAACAGCCAACACGAATTATGCATGATCTGCCTTAAACCTCTTCTTGTTTATGAACTGGGATTTGCATGTTTCCCAGTAAACTGCTTAAAGGTGCCACCCTCTTAGGTAATCTGAAACAGAAATTTTCTTTTCACTCTAAAGCAGTATGAGTTTTGTTTTCTGTCTTACTGTGTGTATCTTATGTTTCCAGTGCCTCTTTGTATTTTCTTTTTTTTCCCTTTCTCTCTGTTTCACACTTTGATGGCCTCTGTTACTTCTGTTTGTGGTCCTACTGTCAGCCAAACAGGCTGGGCAAGCTGGCTGAACAGGTAATAGTGCTGCATGTGTGCTTGTGGTGTCCTCGAGTCAGTCTGGTCCAGCAGAATTACACTATAACCAATATATGCCAGTTGAGGTTTTTTCCTAAAGAAGTTCAGTTTTACTCCCAAAGAGTGCTTGTGGCTGAAGTACATAACCTCTTTCTCAAACAAGCAGAAAGGGAGTGTTGCAATGATTAACATTACTGAATAGGGTATTTGTAAAGATAAAGATCATATCATTAATCTAGTGTGGCTGTCAGTGTCACCGAGCTTCACAAAAGCACAGGGGAATGTCATTATAAAGGCTTCATTACAGTTCTCCAGCAATACAATCCTGAGCTCGTGGCCAAGTGGCCTCATTTTATATAGTTCTAAACCAAGGAACTATGCTATGGGGGTCAGTGGTCACCAAAACTGTGCCTATTTTTTTTTCTGGCTTCAGTGTACCTTTCACAGTAGTTTCTAGTTGTCTTGAGATTAAATTCTGCACCCTTGTTGGGAAATGGGAAACCTCCCACCAGATGATGAGGTTTATTCACTGACAGCAACATAGCATTGCCTTGGCTGTATATGTCAGGAGCCTTGAAAAGATACAGCTTGGTTAGAGTTATGATTTAGTTAAATATTGGGTTTTTTTTCTTCAAAGTTGACAAAGCTGTTACAGAATTTCCCCACCTGTAGTACTGTGTCCAGTTCTGTGGCCCCCAACACAGTAAGGACATGGAGCTCTTGAAGTGTGTCCAGAGGAGAACCATGAAGATGCTCAGAGGGCTGGAGCACCTCTGCTATGGAGCCAGGCTGAGAGAGTTGAGGTTGTTCAGCCTGGAGAAGAGAAGGCTGTAGGGAGACTTTAGAGCACCTTCTAGAACCTGAAAAAGCTACAGGGAAGCTGGGGAGGGACTATTGACAAGGGCATGGAGTGATAGGACAAGGGGGAATAGTTTTAAACTGAAAGAGGCGAGATTCGGGTGAGACATTAGGAATAACTTACTTGCTGTGAGGGTGGTGAGACTCTCTCTGTCCCAGGTTGCCCCAAGAAGCTGTGTCTGCCCCATCTTTGACAGTGTTCAAGGCCAGGTTGGATGGGGCTTGGAGCTACCTGGTCTAGTGGAAGGTGTCCCTTCCCATGGCAGGGGGTTGGAACTGGATGACCTTTAAGGTCTCTTCCAACCCAAACGAGTCTGGGATTCTATGAAAGTAAACTGCTAGGACCACTTAGGTTTATTCTTACATGCTTTTCACTTGCTATATAGTTTTATAAGAAGGTGCTTAACAACATAAAATTTTTAAAATTTTGACTTAACCTGTATAAAAACATTCTTCACTTGTACATTCATTTACTGATTCCATAAAACATCAGAGCCTTGTGGCAGCCACTCTAGAGGGGGGGAGGGGTGTTTTACTATATTTCTTTTAGGTTACGCCAGTACTTTGATATGTGTCAGTAATAAAGGGAGAAGAATTTGTGAATTAGTGTTTCTCTGAGAATGAAAGCAGGATTTTCTGGCTTCTTTTTAATTTGTTTCATCCTTCTTATCCTTAGGGAACAGCCGGACCAGATCCAACAACTGTTTATGTAGATATGAGAGCACTTCGACATGACAGGTACCAATTAGATTAAAGCATTAACTATTCGATGTTCATAGAGGAGAAAGTTCAGCCTTGCTGCATGGCATTGGTATGTTGAAATGTTCTTGGCAGCAGGTAATCCCTTATCATCCTATATGAGGAATCTCACATGCACCCCACACAGAGAGCTCTGTGCTCGAGGTGGTCGAGCATCTCTTCCTCCATCACTTGTTCTGCTATTCCTTCCTACTTCTCCCTTTCTGTCTCATCATCAGTCTTGTATAATCTAGACTCACTATCTGATTCTTACTTAACCAAGCCAGCAGCAAGAGGTGGCTTTGCCATCTGGTTGGTTAGACCCAGAATCACAGAAATGTATTTAGAGTGGACAGATCTCTGAATGTCCCTCATGCAGCTCAAAGCATGACCAGCTGCAAGGCTTCATCAGGCTACTATGTGTCACAGTCCTTAACTATTAATATTTTATATCTTGTTTGTGAGGAAATATTAGCTATCATGCATATACATCCTACTAATTGCAAAAGTAACCAGCTTTATAGATTGAACAAATTACTACCATTTATTTCTGGGAAAATGACACCACGGTGGAAGGAGTCTTAGGAAGGAGCTAATAGGGGAAAACAGGTTTTTAAACAAATTAATCACCCCAGGGAAAGGGCTATTAAGAAAAGAAAGAGAGCAATTGGAGTTCTTTTCAACCTCTGAAGGATCACCTCCACACCACTGGCATCTCTGAAGTCACTAGTGGGGGTGGGTGCTCTCTGCTGCTCCTCAGTGCTGCTGCCTCTTGTTGGTTGCTGCTTTTCGCTGCTCTTTAGGCTTCTGGCTTGCTGCTGATTCGCTTCCCTTTGCTTCTGATTTTCCCCTCTTTCCTCTGAATTGTTATATTAAAAAGTTTCTTCTTCTCATCAATTATTGCCAGAGGTTGCAAATTGGTAAATGGAGGTCTTCCCTTTGTATTCGGGTTTCCTGGAATTCTTTAGTTCTTGTAATTTGCATTATTGGTCTGGCAGTTTATTGGGAGTCATTCTGATTAGCGTTTTGTCTTTTTTAGTCCTGACAAAGGAGATGAGATTTGCCTTGATACATTTTAATAGTTGTAAACAGGGGAAAGTCGGTGCTGGTATGGAGGGGGTTTGCTGACAAAAATCAGTTTGATACATTTTAAACAGAGCAAACCTCATGCATGCTTGGATGTAACTTTGCTGATTCAAGAGGCAATTTTTTTTTATTTTCAGTGTATACACTATTACACTATGACTACCTGGTCAAGACCAGGCCAGTATGAGAAATCTCCAAGAATGGAAATCTTCACCTTTCTGGGTCTTTGTGACTGGACTGACACCCTGATCTGGGGAAATTTTACTCACTGGCGTTTCCCCAATTGCACATTATGTTGCTGGCCTCTTCTCCTTATAGTGTGCAATGCCACAAAGTTCCCACCACCTTTAGGTTGTGGAAAAAATACAGTTAAAGAACATCATCCCATCAGACTTAGTTCTGTGGTCATAATTTTCATATTAACTTGTCTCTCAGTTAACTTAGTTAACCCAAGTGCTGGCAGCGCCAAGTTCAGATTGAGTTCAGTAGAGTACATGGATGGATGTATTTGTTTCTGTACTTATTTTAAGAAACATAGTATCTAGACTTGGTACATTTGCCATATTATTTTTTTCAATTGATAATGTTAAATTAGGGACTTGTGTTGACTGCCAGGTTTTGTTTGTGTTCATCTCAAACTTTTGCTGGCTTTGATCTTAGCTGTTAAAAGACAAGCTGTTCACCATCATTTGCATTGTGAAGAACTGAGCATTACTGGCTGGCTAATGGTTTGGTGCAGCTGGGTAACACTGAATGTTACTGGAACACTTCTATTTAACTTCTGTTTAAGTTTATAAATCCCAGCACAAATAAATCCCAGCACAAATGCATTCTCTTGTTTTCCCAGGGTGCGTTTGGTAGAGAGAGGTTCTCCACACAGTCTGCCTCTCATGGAGTCTGGCAAGGTGAGAGATTGAGAGCAACCCTTCTTACTCAGGACTGAATTTCCACAAGGAGCTTCACTCATCACAGTATACCTAGGAGAGGAATAGAGCATTAAATTAACAGCTAGTTAAAATAAAGCTAAATGTGTGAAGTGAAGCAATAAGATATGTTACTGTAACTGAAAAAATCAGAAGCCTTCATGGGAAGGCACTTTTCATGTGTGAAAGCCAACTCTGAAGCTGCAGAATTGCTTAATTAAACAATTTCATAGGAAGGGGTGGTGGATCTCTGTGCTGCAGAGAGGGAGGAACTGTACAAACTGTTGACTTTTCTTTTGGTGACTTCAAGTTCTCTTAACTTCTCTTCTGAACATTTGCTTCTCACTCAAGATTCTTCCAGGGGTGAAGGTCATCATCGCACACACAGAAACCAAGGGGCCTCTGGGAGACTCACATTTAGGAGAGGTAAAGCTTTGATTCTATTATACTGTTTGGTTTAATCTTTGTTTTATATACATCTGGATTTGTGGATACTAAGGTGTCCAACTAACAGAAAATGTCAGGTTAGCAGGTGTTCCTTTCCAGTCAGTCAAATATGGAGTTCATTTTTTCCTCTTTAACGCCCCCAGTCACATGTATATACAACTCCTTTTTACTCCTTTTCCCTGATATTTTCTGTGAGGGTAGATAGTAATTAATTATATTAATTAAACACTGCCAGCATTTTGGGAGCAAAAAACAAAATGTCAGTGGAACAGATCTTTTAAATCAATAAATGATGCTGCAAAATAACTTGTGTTTATGTGGGAATTATTTCCTTTTTGGGTTTTTTTGGTGGTTTTTTTGGTTTTTCATCTCCTAGATCTGGGTGAGTAGCCCACACAATGCTACTGGTTACTACACGGTGTATGGAGAAGAAGCCTTGCACGCTGATCACTTTACTGCTCACTTGAGTTTTGGGGACACTCAGACAATCTGGGCCCGGACCGGGTACCTTGGGTTTCTGCGCAGAACAGAACTCACGGATGCGAGTGGAGGTGAGGAGAGAAAACAAAAGTGCTTGCAGAAGCAAATGTTTAGAATTCCTCGAGGTAGTCAGGCTAGAGAAGAGGAAGGTGCCCTGCAAGTTCACCCTGACCTCCATCAGTGACAAGTGCTGAACGTACCATTAGTCTTTCCGTGTTAGATTATTGTAATGATACTGGGTATTCGTGCAGAATGAGAAATTCATAAAGCCCTTTTGATGGATTTAGGAATCATGTTCGTCTTCCTTAATTTCCACTTAGGTAAAATGGTATGAGTAGATTTGTTGGAAGCACTAGAAATTCTGCTCATTTTCCCTCTGAACCTCTTTCCTTACAGACAGGATGCAGTATTTTTAGATCAGATGATCTAGAGGATACAAATAATGGACAGTCATTTGGCAGTTTTAGAGTATGCGCAAAGAGCAGTGAATTCCCAGCCTTTCAGAAGTTAAAGATCTAGAGAAGTAACTTTTCCATAATGTTTGCAGTGTGGAAAATTAATTGTTAATCTTGTTTTTGCATTCTAAGCCAAGATGTCTAAACTTGAGAATGCAAGCAGATGGATGAAAAAATAGCTCATTTTTCTGTTAAGACAGAAGATGGAGTAGGTATAATTCTTGATTATCACACATTAAAAAAAAAAAAAAAAAAAGAAGAAAAGTAAGCTCTAAACATCTTAAGAAATGGAGTTGGAATACTTTAGCTTATTAGCAAATGCATATGGTTAATTATCTGTGATTGGACTTGAATGAGTGGTT
Organism: Calypte anna; assembly: GCF_003957555.1. Classification (NCBI taxonomy): domain Eukaryota; kingdom Metazoa; phylum Chordata; class Aves; order Apodiformes; family Trochilidae; genus Calypte; species Calypte anna. Next base: position 29,683,421 of record NC_044253.1, read on the forward strand.
GTATCCACCTGGATAGTGTCCTCTCACTGCTGTGGCTGGATATTGGGTTGCAGGGTGTTCACAGACACCTTTTACATTTCCTGGGATCACTCATGGGACAAGATATAAAAACAGTGTTCCCAGTTTTGGAAGTTTTGGGAACACCATACGTGTCCATCATACTTTTAGTTCTCCATTATGTCAAGGAAGAGGAGTGAGATGGAAGTGCTAAATGACCTTGTAATTCTCTTCTCTGCAAATGGTAGAGTTGTGTGTTATAGACTCATTCTTCTACGAGGCACTGGGAACATCTTAGAATGTCAGTGAGAAGCACAAACAAATGACCATATTTGTTCTTTCAGCTTGGTAATGATGTAAATTTCTGTGCTGTGTTACAGAGAGGCACGATGCTCTGTATGTGGTAGGCTCTTTGGATGAAACCTTGGAGCTCAGAGGAATGAGGTACCATCCCATTGACATAGAGACCTCTGTAATAAGGGCACACAAGAGCATTGCAGAATGGTAAGCACCTCAGTATTTATTTCCTGTATTTTTACATCATCATTATATCACTTGTTCTTATTTATCAGATTGTTCAAGTCCTTACAAAATTTATTTCCAGTGAATCCCTCTCTGATAATGATGGCTATTTACTTTTTTTTTTTAATCTCATCACCAATACTTGTACATGCCAACAGTGCTGTGTTTACGTGGACCAACTTGCTGGTGGTGGTCGTGGAACTGGAAGGCTCAGAACAAGAAGCATTGGACCTGGTGGCACTGGTGACAAACGTGGTTCTGGAGGAGCATTATCTCATTGTAGGTGTTGTAGTCATTGTGGACCCTGGTGTTATTCCCATCAATTCACGTGGGGAGAAGCAGCGAATGCACTTGAGAGACGGATTTTTAGCTGACCAGTTGGATCCTATTTATGTTGCCTACAACATGTGAAAACAGAACATCACATCAAGGCTAAACCACCAAAATCAAGGGACTTTCCAAATAATAACATTGGAATCCATTTTGTGTTTTTATAAGCTGTTGAAGACCTTAGGAAAATGGTCTAATCTTCACAGACCTTCATCTCTCAGATTGCATTTGCTTTCATAAATCCATCATAACAGTTAAAGCTGTCTTGGGATGGAGAGTTTACTGGAATTCCTGAAGGAAGGTTATTAGAACTGTCATGGACCAATGTTTGTTTGTTTTTTTTTTTTTACCATAACTATGAATGTCAGTACTTGATGCACTGCATAAAAGGACACAAAGTGGGGTGTGGAGAGAACACCAGCTGTGAGGAGGACTCTGGGGAGTAATACTGAAAGTCATGAGTAACCATTTGGAGTTCAGCCTTCATGTCATTGTTTGCAATATGTTGGCAGTAGCTTTCAAGATTGCACATGCCTGCCATATTCTCTACTGTACTGAAAGGAATTTTGCACATACTTGAGATGGAAAAATGCCACCTTTTTATTCTAAAATCAGTGACTCATCCCTATTCAGAAGAAACAAATTCATTCCAATGCTGGATTGAGTATAACAACAATTATGCTGCTGTTCAGCTTTTTTTGTACCAAGCAAAAACAAATACTGCAACTGTAACAAGGTTCCTTATTGTGCCATGCTGGACTCTGTAATGCTATAAACTTTATAATAAAATATAAGTTAATATCCAGTTTAACTACTTGATGCAGGAACTTTCACTGCTCCTGCTGCCATAAGTTCATGTTAAAAGTTGCTTGTTTTCATAGCATTAGCTGTTAATGACTGCCCTGCCTAATGTCAAGTATTTGAAAATCCATTCCAAAGCAAATAGTCTCTGAATGATTCGTAGCAATGTTTACAAAGCATGGTCTTACAATATGTTTTCCCTGAATATCCTGTGCTAAAACTTACAATAGTGGGGTTATTTTATTCCCACCGTGGAAAAGATACTCAGTGTTAGTTAGCTTGATCTGCTATGGGTACAAGCTTCCTTTACTTTTTATTTTTTTCTAGAGTTGTATTTAGACATCTTTTTTGTTCAAGCTGAAATATCCAATAGATTGAGTCACATTTGACTAATTAAGGTTTTGAAGTTTCTGCCTGATCTGACACTGCAGTTAACCTAATTCAGAAAGAGAATGTGAAATGATTCAAATACTTAATGTATTTGAAGGTAAGCACGAGACTAGCAAATAATTATTTTTATAGGGTTATTAAAGACTTTAGGCTACTTAATTTTTTTTGTAATAATGCATGAGTTTGGCAAAAGAGCCAGGTTTTTCTGCAAGGCAATTCTGCCTGGATCAGTGCCTAAGAAAGATGGATGTCGGTCTCTTGATATCTGAGGATATCAAATTGACTCTTGGTCGAATAAACTATAAAATCTTCAACAAAAAGCTTTCATATATAGTAGTTCTTTGCCCTCATGGTGTTGTACTGTGGTATATTATACAGCTGCATACTCGACTATGACTGTAATTATGTACAGAACTTGTGTAACTTATTAAGTACAGCAACCTCTACCAGTGGACTCTGGGATACTCCTCGTAACAAAACAGCTGGCAAAAGGAAAGAACTACCTAATCCCCATTTTAATGGTGTTGGTTTTTATAGTAAATAGAGCATTGTAAGATTTTTGTATTGAGATACTGATGACAGTGAGACAAGTTGCCTTGTAAAGTAAAACAAAAAGCACATTAAACTTTTCAATATAGCCCTTGAAAATCCGACTTACTGAATGCTGAAACTTACATTGTTAAGATCAAAAACTTAGCTTACCTACAGTAGGGAGTTTTCACCTGTGTTTTGGACAGTTTAATGTCCAAAGAGCTTTTTCTGCAGTTTCATTACAGTTCAAGCCTCAAACAGGAGCATTATTTAGTACCCAAATTGAAAGGCTGGTTGGGGTCTGGCTTGCCTCCCTGCCCTACCTGAGTGTGGGTCCTCCATACCCACAGCTGCCACCCACCCTTTCCCAAACCTGGGGATGAGGAGTCCTGGTGTCAGGGAGTGATGTTTCACATCCCTCCCTCAGCCTGGTGCTCTTTGCTTCACCTGGGCTCCAGGCATGGTGCCCTGCCCAGCCAGTGATGGGAGGCAGGAGGGAAGGGGAGGCTGCTGTGGTTCCTCCATGCCCTGCTCCCATCAGGGGCCCTCCCCAGAGCTCTCCCTTGAGGGAGAGGCACCCGGGGGCTGCCAGGCTGTAACTTGTGTGGGTGAGAAGGTGGCAGATGTGGGGATGGCAGCCACAGACTGATAGCTGGCAGTAGGCTGGGCTGCTCCTCCATGTCTGCACTCTGAGGGGAATCCTCACAAGTGTGCCACATGCAGAAAGTTTCCACTTCTCCACCCACTGAGTGTCCCACTTGTGGGAAGGGCTTCAAGCAGGCAGGGTCCCTGCAGCAGCACCTGGAAGACCCACGAGGCACCCAAGTCAAGTGTTTTCCAGGTTATCTCCAGCTCCAGATGAGGACACAGAGTGGGTGGCAGCCATACCACTGCTTGCTTTGCAACCAAATGTCTGCTGAAATTTCCACCTTTAAAAACACTGTTGAAAGCACTGCAAGGATGAAGAGACCTGATTTTATCTGGGCTAAGGGATGGGAGGGAATCTAGTTAATTGTATTAACTAGATTAAGTATAAATTAAGTATTTCTAATACTTAAAGAATGGGTGTCAGGAAGACAGGGACAGAGGTGCCCAGTGACAGGACAAGAGGTAAGGCACAAACTTGAACACAAAAAGTTCCATCTAAACATGAGGAAGAACTTCTTTACTGTGAGGGTGGCAGAGTGTAGTGAAATGAGGCAACCAGGTGCCACTAATTGCCAGGCAGTGGGCATGAGCTTGTGTTAAGCCCACCTGTGCCTGATTAGGGCGGGGCCCCCACTGCGCATGAGCAGGATTAGGGGGCCAATAAAAGGTAAGGCCTGAAGGAGCAGGCTGCCTGAAGAGATGCTGGAGTCTCTGTCTTAAGAGACATTTAAAACCCACCTGGATGCCATTCTATGCATGCAACCTGCTCAGGCTTGAGAAAGTGGTCATGAGAGTCCTGTCTACCCTGCCTAGCCCTGGGGACACTCTGGGGCAGTGTCCCCATTGGTTGTCCTCACACACTGCCTCGGGTCTGTACAAGTGTTGGAAACAGCTGGACTGATAACTAACAACAGTGTGAGAAACATGATGGAGGTAACTTGGATGATAAACAAGTTCTCAACAAAGTATTGCTGTCCTAGGGTGGCAATATGGCTTTGTTAATTTGAGATGTGTTTCTTGTGTGCTTATGTCTGGGCTTAAGTGTGCCCTTTCACAGCTTTGGGAGGGAGGCAGAGAACAGTAAGGTGGTCCCTGTCTAAAGGCAAGTCACTTTACAAATCAAAGCATTATGAAATGTGGGATGAGGTGAACACATCATCTGTGGGTGTCTGTTGTGAATCTGTCACTCTAGATGGTGCCAGCCATGGATGTGGAGCTTGCAGGCATTGCTGGGCTGGGTGGCAAGTGCAGGCTGCAGAAGACAGCAGTGCAGGCTTGGAGGACATTGGCCTAGGGTTAGTTTTGGCTTTGCAAGGGTGCAAACCCCTGGCTGACTCCAGCAGCAGACACATCCTGAGCAGCAGCAGCAGCCCTGCACAGGGGATTTGCACTCCCTGGATCTCTTAGGTCCATCTGCCAGGCCAAGCACTGTGTTGGTGACAGGCACAAGCTGTTTGGCCACCCACGGTGTTGCCAGCGAGGAGCTAGATGAAGGGGCAATGCCCCAGAAGAATCCTGTACAGTCTAAGCAGTAGCAGGGCATCATGCTGCATCCTCCAGCCTTCCCCTCTGACAGTCAGGGCAGCCAGGGAGCTGCACGCAGCTTGAGAGAAAAGGGACACATTTTTACCAGAGATCAGTTGCAGCCCAGAGACAGAAAGAACATTTTATTCTTGCCATTTTCACACTCAAGAGGCCACATCTGATCTACATTAGATCCCCTCCTTCCCTTCTGACTGAACCTAGAGACTGTGCCAAGGCACATCCTAGGCCAAAATCTGTCCCTAGCCCAGGAGCCTCATATGTTTTCACTTCCAGTTCTGCAGACTGCTAAAAGCAGGAGTATTCATAAGCAAGAGAAGAGCCTGGACTGTTAGATGGTTATGCTTTGCCTTTCAAGCCAAGGGTGTCTCAATTTGCCAAGAAATATGTGGGCTCTGCTGAGCTCCTGTGACAGGGCAGGGGCTGTGCTGCCTGGGTTAGTACCATGCACAGGACAGACAGAGCCCATGGGAAACAATGGAAGCATTTCTGTTCAGGCCAGTAGGCTCAGAACCAGGCTTCTGTCAGTAGCCCCCTCCTCGGATCTCCCAGTTGCCCCCCCAGTCTGATTCCCAGGGGGAGTGGTGCTGCTCTGCATCTCTCTGGCATAAAAACAGGAGGTGCTCAACTGCTTCCCACTGCTCACTCATGCTCAAAGAACTCATGGCAAGCAGCAGTGACCATCGCAACGAAGGCTACAAACTCCTGGAAGTCACACTCTGAATCCCCGTCACTGTCCAGTGCCTCCATCACTTTGTCCACAGTCTCCTGGTCTTTGATCTCCTGAAAGGAGAGAAACAGGCAGAGAAAGTAGGGAAGGATCTAAGCAAGGCCCAGACAGTAAAGTGTCCCTGACGGAGCACTTTAAACACACTGCTACATACAATCCCAGAATGATTTGGATTGGGAGAGGCCTTAAAGGTCACCCAGTTCCAAACCCCCTACCATGGGCAGAGACACTTCCCTCTAGACCAGGTCGCTCCAAGCCCCATCCAACCTGGGATTCAACCTTTCCAGGGATGGGGCAACCTGGGACAGTGTCTCACCACCCTCACATTAAAAAAAAAGTCTTCCTAATACCTAACCTAATTCAATTCTTCCAGTTTAAAGCCATTCCCCCTTGTCTTTCTCACTCCATGCCTTTGTCTAATGTCCCTCCCCAGTTTTCCTGTAGCCCCTTCAGGTACTGGAATGTGCTCTAAGGTCTCCCTGGAGCCTTCTCTTCTCCAGGCTGAACAACCCCAGCTCTCTCAGCCTGTCTCCATAGCAGAGCTGCTCCAGCCCTCAGATCATCTTCAAGACCTCATTGGGCTTTCCCCAAGAGCTCCGTGTCTTTCCTGTGCTGGGCAATTGCTTCCCATGGGAGGCAGAGCTTGTGGAGCTGCTCAGCACACCTCCCCGAGCCCACCCTGGGGTGCTGTGGGGAAGGCAATACTTACACCAAGGAAATGGGTCAGCTCATTATTAATAAGCTCCTTCAGTTCTGATTTCTTCAGCTTGTGCTTGTCTCCCTCCTTTCCCGAGTACTGGTGGAAGGCATCGATGATGGCAACCATGGCCTTCTCCAGCTCAGACATGGTCACAGCTTGGCCCTGAGGTGCAGGTGAGTGATGGGTACATTAGCTTCAGCTGTGCCTCTTGTTCTATAACTGCAGCCACCCTGGAGCTCTCACCATGCAGACCCTGTGCTCAAAACATGCTGCTGAAAAGCATGGCTGAGCTCTCCCTCCAGCAAGGAAGATCCTGGGAGAACCTTGGCTCTGCCTCTGGGACCTCGAGAGGAAAGGAGTATCCAGTATGGGACTGGACTGTGCTGGGAGCTCACACATCCCCTCGGACTGACTTTTCCCTCTGACTGAGTTTTCCCTCTGTGTGGACCTTGGTGGTGAGCAGGCAGCACAACTCTGGCTCTTGGTTCCCACTGCTTAACCCATTGCTTAGTTGTCCGTGCTTGGGAGAGGGGCAGCAGGGCTTTCAGTTCTGCACACAGAGCTTTGGAAAGATTTTTACTGCCCCCTCTGTCACAGGCCTCTGCCTTTCCTGCCTGCAGGCAGGTCACCCCCTGGGCACCAGAGCAACCTGCAGCCCCGTTTGGATGACAAAATTAGAGCTCCAACATCCCTGTTCCCACCCGTGCTCTGGATACCCTCTCCTGGACATTAATTGGTATTGCAGCACTTACTGCAGAACCAAAATATGGGGGGAGGGGAGAGATGCAAAACCACCTTCCCAAAAGACTAAATCTCATCCCATGGCCTGGCTCTTCACCTGACACCCTTCCCCATGCAGCCGTCGATGTCCAAGCCACAAGACTGTCTCCAAACAGGTAGGAAAGTTCCCAAAGTTCTTCATGCGTGCATCCTAACAGCCCTTTGCATGCTTCTACCCTGCCCATGCCAAGCTGAGGAGTGTCCCGGCTCCACGCTGCAGTGGCAGAACTCAGAGCTGCTCTGCTGCCCCCGGGCCGCCCCTCCCACGGCAGCAGCCCCCCTGCTCCAGCAGCCCCCACTGCTCCAGCATCACCCGTCCCAGCAGCCCCCCCTGTCCCAGCAGCCCCCCAGCAGCCCCCCCCCCCCCGCCCCAGCAGCCCTCCCCCTGTCCCTGTCCCCCCCGTGCCTCAGCAGCTCCCCCTCCCTCCCCCCGCCCCAGCAGCCATCCTCTTCCAGCAGACCCCCCCTGCCCCAGCAGCATCCCCTCCTCCAGCAGCCCCCTCGGTCCCGCATTCCCCCCCCGGTCCAGCATCCCCCCCTGTTCTAGCAGCCCCCCTGTTCCAGCATCCCCACTGCCCCAGCATCCTCGCTGCCTCTCTCACCTCCCTGGGGGTGTCGGGGCTGTAGCCGTGTGCTCGGGCACCCATGGGACTCGGGGGCTTTTTATCCTGGGGGGCGGAGATGCCAATGGCCGCTGGAGGCGGAGCTGTGCGGATCCCGGCACTGCCCAGCCCTGCACACAGGGGAACATTGACTCGCCAGCAGCCCACGGCCGTGGATGTGGGTGCAGTTGTGAAGAAAGCCACCATTGTGTGTCAAAAAAAAAATAACTGGTCAGTCAACAGGAGAGCCAAGGTTGAAGCTGTCTTCTATGACTGGTGTGGCCTGTTTCCATCTGTGCCTTTTCCACTGCAGCACGGGGTCAGTGGACACTTTATGTCTTGAGCTGTTGCTGAATTTCGGAGTAGGTCACCACTGTTACCAAGAAGAAATTTGAGCAATACCCGTGACTGAGAGCCCAGAAGTGTCATTTTATTGCCACAGTCAACTACTGTGGAGAAATTTGTGGGATATGAGTCTTACATGTATTTCTGTGGGTTAGGATGAAGGCCTGGATGTCTTCAAAGATGTCCCTATGAAGAGGCAAGAGCAAGTTGCTCAACAAACACAGTTCCTCTGTCTCCAAAGCTCACATGGATGCTATCACTGAGGCAACACCCATCAAGTTACTTTAGTTTTCCCAGTACCAATCTGCAAGAAACCCATCCACACAGATCATTCCCTTACATCAGGTTTTGAAAGCTTTTGTTACAGCTTCAAAAAGAGGTTTGGGAAAAATTAATTTCCCTAGTGTTAAGCTTGAGTATGTTGAATCTAAATGCAGACCTGACCACTGAAGTTCTCACATCTGTGGCACTGAACTGCAGCAGGTATCCATGTTCTCACTGGGCTGGCAGGGATAGGGACTGTGCTTTTAGGCAGTGGTGTTTCTTGTGCTGAGGTAGTTTGTCAGCAATATTGCAATACTCTGGTTTTTTCCAAGGATATTCATGTTCACTTCAGAGCTGGCTATAAATGGGGCTCTGTCAGCAGAAAAGAAATTGTATTTTTCTCTGGCAATAGCAATTTGATCTGGTAGATAGCTTAGCTCAGTCATTAGCTAAGAAATGCCTCAAAGCACACCATTGATTTGCTGGAGCATGTCCAAAGAAGAGGAACAAAGCTGGTGAAGGGTCTGGAGTACAAGTCTTATGAGGAGCAGCTGAGGGAATTTGGATTGTTTAATCTTGAGATAAGCAGGCTGAGGTGAGACCTTGCTCTCTACAGCTACCTGGAAGGAGATTGGAGTGAGGGGGGCATCAGTCTCTTCTCCCAAGTAACAAGTGTATGGACAAGAGGAAATGACCTCAGGTTGTGCCAGGGGAGGTTCAGATTGGATATTAGGAAAAATTTCTTTGTGGAAAGAATGATCAGACGCTGGCTGCTCAGGGTACTGATGCAGTCACCATCCCTGGAGATGTTAAAAAACCTGCATGGATGTAGCACCTGAGGACATGGTTTAGTTGGCTGGTGGTGTTGGGCTGATGGGTGGACTTGATGATCTTAGAGGCCCTTTCCAATCTTAATGCTTCTTTGATTCTGTGATATCTTGTCCTAGCATGGCCTCATTAAATTATTTCCTGATGCCAATCCTGAAAGTGACTTTTTCTTAAAATGGAACAGAAATTTAGCATTTGGCAGATCAAGACCTGAACAGTCTTAAAGTTCTCTTTCCTGCTTCTTCTTACTGTCCATTTCACCTCAAGTAATTTTGACTTCTGTGTTTTTCAGAGAGCAGTCTGGAATGATCTGCTGCACTGGCTGGTGGGTGGGAAGGAGCAGCAGGACCAGGACTGATGTTTCTAATGAAACAGAAGATTTTACAGAGCCCCAGGCCAAGCAAAACACTTCAGCATTCTGCCTGCCTCCCTCTACCCAGCAAAACACAATGTGGGCTCTTCACAGCAGGCTTAGGGAGAAAAGCCAGTGGATTTCTTTGTCTCCCTGGTGTGTGTGGCACCAGGCTCTGCCAGACCACGAGACAAAGGCTTGGCAGTCATTGAACTGGAGAAAGGAAGTAATGAAAGGAGAGGAATTTAGGGTGGGAGGGGGCAGAAGCTGCTTTTGCCTGCATGGGACTGTGCTCCCCATCCCAACACACAGAGATTCCCCAGCTCTCTGATATGGTCCCTGTGTCCATTTCTGAACTTGCATCAGCCAGAGGTGAGCTGAAGTCCTCACAGGAAGCCTTGAATGATGCCTAGAAGCAGAAACACCAAGACACAGCTGGGAACTGAGCTGGTACTTGGGGCAGTTGTTGGAGAGAGATGATGGGCCCAGTTTAGTGCCCTGCACATAGGTCCAGAGGGTGATGCCTGCCCCAGGAGGGACCTGCAGCAAATTCTCTGGAGTTGAAAACACTGTGGTGCAATTTTTACTCCAGCAGCATAACAAAGGTTTCCAGGTAAGGTCCTGTGAAATGAGCTTCAGGTGCTGGACTGCAGTAAAACAGGAGAAGTTGCTTCTTTTAAAAGTTGTGGTGGGTTTTGTTTTTTTTAGGTTTCCTTTCTTGGAACACCTTCAGCTCCTAATGTCTTTGACAGGCAGAGCACTCACAAGCAACAAGAACAGAGCATTATCCTGGCTGCTGTGGTCTGAACTTCAGACACATAAATGCTGAAATAAAAATAATGCCCATGAGTTTGGCAGTTGTTTAAAAAGAACAGTTTCATAAATTAAACAGAATTTCTGAGGCAGGCAGGTTGTACAGAGGCAGAAGAAATGAACTCAATCTTGCCACTTTAGGCAAATATTAGTATTAATTATTTGGAGATTTTGGCACTGGAGATGCCTACACAAGACTCATGTCAGGCATAGCCATTATGACTTTTTTTCTGCTTAATCCAAAAATAAACAACAGGCCATTAGTCCCTAAATACAGTACCCATCTGAGTGAACTTCTGCAGATGCCTTTGCTCATTTAAGCTGTGCAAGGAAGCGACACAGCTCTTCCTAATGAGGACTGGTGGTATGAGATGTGTATCAGAGACTTTGTTCCTTTGCTGTGCCACCCCCAGGAGGGCTCCAGCACCAGAAGTTGTTCTGGCAAAATTCTGCTGAACGCAGCCAGGGCTGAATCTGTGTGTGATGTAACTGTGCCAGCACTGAGCTCTGGGAAATGCTGGTGACTGGTGACTGTCCACCAACTGGATTTAACTCCATTTCCACAGCTCTTTGGACCCAGCCATCCAGCCAGTTTTTACTCAGCAAAAAGTACAGCAGTATAAGCCATGGGCAGTCAGTTTCTCCAGGAGAATGCTATGGGGAACACTGTCAAGGACTTTTCTGAAGCCCAGGTAAATGTCTACTCCATTGGGCGTGTGTCCATCTGTGCCTGACACTGCCACGAGTTGCTGTTCTTGCTGTTCGTCACCTTCTACCCTTTAACTTCTCTCCTTCGCTGATGGGCACCCCCAAAATTGTCACCTCCCTCGGAGCTGTGCACCAGCCTGCAAGGGACTCTGGTAGGAGGGGAAGCTCACCACTTTTTCATTTAAATTAAAGTGTGTTTAATGCCGCTGGTGGCTGCCGGGGCTGGCAGAAGACTTTTGAGCAACGCCCTGAGATGAACAACAGGTACATGCAGGGAGAAGTTTCCACTGCCCCCCTGACAGAAGGGCGGTGTCGGCGCTGCTGGCTGGGTGACAACCGGGTGAGGCCACCGCTATACCCCAAGGCCCTTTGACTCGAGGGCAGGGCACGCCCCGGGACCTGGCACTGCTCCCCCGGTGGGCACCAGGGTGGCGGCGGTGGCGGAGAGGGGACAGCGGGGGACAAGAGGGGACAGCGGGGGGACCGCGGAGCGCCCCCACACCCACGGCGCACCTGGGGGCGGGGCTTAGTGCATGTGGGCGTGGTCCGTTATCCATAAGGGGCGTGGCTTATGTTGGGGGCGGGGTTATCGTCCCTGCTCCGCCGCCCCATTGGCTGCCGCCCGTGGGGCGATGTCGGCTCAGGGCGGTGCGGTCCGGTCCGGTCCCGGAGCGTATGGGTTCTGGGACGGGAGCGGGGACGGGAACGGCGATGGCGGCGGCAAGCGGGTGAGTGAGTGCCGGTGTGGGGGTGAGGGGCCGAGCGGGGGTGGCGGTGGAGGGGCGGCTGAGCTGAGCATCCCCGTCCCCGCAGGGCGGTGCGGCGGCGCGGCGGCCCGAGGCGGACGGAGGCGGCCACGGAGCTGCCCGCCTGGCGACTGCTCTGCGAGGGCGGGCGGCAGCGCTGGCGCTACCTGGGCGACGGAGATGATGGCGATGGCGAGCGGCGGGCACAGTCGGCGCTGGAGGAGCACAGCCTCGGGCTGGACACGGTGCGGGGCGGGGTCCGGGCGGCTGGGGTGCGGGGCCGGAGATACCCCCGGCTTAGGAGCTGTCTTCCCGCAGGACGAGGCGCTACCGCCCGGGCCGGCGGCTGGCACGGCCCCGGAGGCTGCCCTCAAGGGGATGCGGTTCTACGCTGCCCTGCAAGCCGAAGACGGGCACTGGGCGGGCGACTACGGCGGGCCCCTCTTCCTCTTGCCAGGTAGGCTTGGCGGGGTGCTTGGCCGGAGCGGGCTGGGTGTGTGGAGTTTGGCTGCAGAGCAGCCTCTCGGATCTTCTAGGGCTCCTCATCACCTGCCACATCGTCAAGATCCAGCTGCCAGAAGGGGTTCGGAAAGAGATGGTGCGGTACCTGCGCTCCGTGCAGCTCCCAGACGGAGGCTGGGGCTTGTGAGTAGCTACCAGCTGCATCTGCTACTGATGGCACCTCCAAGGTCCAGCACTTACAGCTGCTGTCAAATCTGGTCAGGCTTGGGGAGAGGGACTTGGCAACTGTGACAGCTCTGGGTGGCCAGGATTGCTTGTGTACACTCCAAGTACACCTTGTGCCACAGAAATGCATCCATCCCACCTGTGGGGCTGCATCCCAAAAGCATTGTGTGTGACAGGGTAGGGCAGAGCAATGTTTCTCCTGGAGTTTAGTTGAGTCTCCCCTTTTCTGCAGTCACCCCCAGCATCCCACTTTGCCCCAACAAAGCCAGACCCATGCAGTGAGTGGGTTGTGTCTCACTAATGGCTTACACTGGCTCTGTGTTTGCATGCAACAGGCATGTGGAAGACAAATCAACAGTGTTTGGCACAGCACTCAACTACGTAGCCCTGAGGATCCTGGGGCTCGGACCAGATGACCCTGATATGGTGCGGGCCCGTGTCAACCTGCACAGCAAAGGTCAGCTCCTCTGTGCCTGGCACAGTGACCGTGGGGTGGGTACAATGGTGAGAGATGTGAGGGCTGTGAGGAACATGGAGGGTTGCTGGGTACTGAAGGAGCTGGGTCTCTTTAGTCTGGAGAAGGTGGATCTTACCAACACTTATCAATACTTAAAGGGTGGGTGTCAGGAGGATGGGGCCGGTGTTTTTTCAGTGGTGCCCAGTGACAGGACAAGAGCTAACAGGCACAAACTTGAACATAGGACGTTCCATCTGAACATGAGCAGGAACATTTTTACTTTGAGGATGGCAGAGCACTGGGACAGGCTGCCCAGAGAGGTGGTGAAGTCTTGGTCTCTGGAGACGTTTGAAACCTGCATGGATGCAAGTGAACTTCTCTAGGTGAACCTGCCTTGGCAGAGAGGTTGGACTAGATGATCTCCAGGGATCCCTTCCAACCCCAAACATGCTGTGATTCTGTGAACTGTTGCTCTTGCTTGCCCCTTTCATGGCATCTGCATTTTCAGTTAAGGATGGGAAAATGTGTTGCATTTTTGCCTGCTTGCCCTTTTCTGAGATGTGTCCCAGCCTGAGTGGTACACTCCGAAACATGGGGAGAAGTGGACACTGCAGTGAGGCAGAAATCAAGGAGCTGGTGTGGTCATGTTAATGCTGAAAGCTGCTCTCTCTATAGGAGGTGCTGTGGGAATCCCTTCGTGGGGGAAGTTTTGGCTGGCTGTCCTGAATGTTTACAGCTGGGAGGGGATGAACACACTTCTCCCGGAGATGTGGTATGTGCAGAGGCAGAGGGGCTTGTCAGTCCTGCCACCAGAGCTCTCTCAGGAGCTGGTGTTTGTTGGAATAACTCCATTTATGCCCTGGAACTGGGTGTGCCCTTGTTGTTTGTCAGCTGGGAGACCAGCAGCAAGGCCAGCCAGAGGGTGGGTGGCACCAAGGGGAGATGGCAGAGCTCAGGCCTTTGTCCATGGGGTAGCTGATACATCCATGTGCTCTCTGACTGCCATCAGTTATCTTCTGCTCTTGTGGCCAGCTAGAACTGGGCTCTAGCAGTACAAGACAGCCACATGTAAGGGTGCCAGCTCTAAGCCTCTCTTGTACACTGCCAAATAACTCAGAGGGCCACTGGGTGCCAGAGAGGTAAAGTGTATACATTTTCCCTGGGGGCTACCAGGCGCTGCACAGGACCAAGGGCTGCTGGCCTCTGCCTTCAAAGTCAGGTGGGGAAGAGGGGGACCCCTGAAATGACTTCTCTCTGAGCTCAGGGTACTGCCAGCCCTGTGGCAGCTGGGCCAGGAGCTGTGTCTGCTGATGATGTTGAGGAAGACCTGAGTGAGAGCAGGCTGTGTGTAGATTCCCCTCTCTTCTCCCTCAGCTGTACCACCAGTAGCAGCAGGAGGCTTGGTACAGGGGATATGGAAAGACACATCCTGCTCCAGGCATCCCCTTGTCACCACATCATCTCTCAGTCCTCCTTGCTCCTCACTGTAGCACCTTTTCTGTTGGGAACAGGCTGCTTCCAACGTGGTTCCCAGCCCACCCGTCCCGGCTCTGGTGTCACTGCCGCCAGGTTTACCTCCCCATGAGCTACTGCTACGCCGCGCGCCTGGTGGCAGAGGAGGATGAGCTCGTACGGAGCCTGCGGCAGGTAAGGAGCTGATCCCGGGGGAACCCACTGACAAGGACATGTGGCTTCCTTGAGCCAGCTTTGTCCTTTTGAGCCAGCAAAAGTGACAGCTCTCAGACCTGCACAGTCTCCCTGTCCAGGAGGTGGAGCCAGCATCCAGTAGGAAGCTGCCCCTAGGTGCCTGCTCCTCGCTTTCCAGGCTGAAACCCTTTGTTTTCTTGTGGCAGGAGCTGTATGTGCAAGACTATGCCAGTATAGATTGGCCATCCCAGAGGAACAAAGTGGCTGCTTGTGATGTGTACACCCCACACAGCTGGCTGCTGGGGGTGGCCTATGGTGAGTGCTGGTGATGCTACCTGGGGTGGGAGGGCCATGGTCACCTGAGCTGGTGGGAGTGGAACTGAAGCTGCCTTGTACCATGGGGACTCTTTAGGGTCTACTGCCAACTACCAGTGCATGCCCTGAAGCTGTGATGGAGACATCAATTGTGTGAGCCTGGGACTTCTCCCTCTCTGAGAGCATGTGCCCAGGTTCTTGGGCCACTCTGAGGCAGAGGAATTACTGTGCTATCCTCAACTGGTTGTTACCAGAGCAGTGGGACACCCTGCCACTGGAAATAAAGCTGGCCACATGGCTTGGTCTTTCATTGTGTGTCCCTTTCTTCTCATTGCAGGCATCATGAATGTGTATGAAGCCCACCACAGCTCCTACCTGAGGCAGCGAGCCATCACTGAGCTGTATGACCACATCAAAGCTGATGACAGGTTCACCAAGTGCATCAGCATCGGGCCGGTAGGACCCTTGCTGTTGATCTTTTAAAAATCTTGCTCCTTGCTCTTTAGGGACAAACTTGTGCCCTACTCAGCCATGCTGAGTGATGCCATTGACGGGGCTGTCAATATCAGGCCCAGGACCATCTCTTAATAGCTTTGTGCTGGGTGGGGGGGATATATGTCTCAGACTGGAAGATGCTGCATCCAGAGTAGTGACCGTGTTGCTCTTGGCAGATTTCCAAGACAATCAACATGCTGGTTCGATGGTATGTGGATGGGAAGGACTCCCCAGCTTTTCAGGAGCATGTTTCCAGGATCTCTGACTATCTCTGGTAAGTGCAGAGCGTGAGCCACCTGGCACAGCACAGGACTCTGATCCCTGGGGATGAGCACCTTGTGGCTCCCTGCCCTCTCCCTGGCACTCGCACTGCAGCACTGTCCTCTCTTCTCCTACAGGCTGGGTCTTGATGGCATGAAGATGCAGGTGAAGTGCTGCAGGAGACTGGCTGTGACTGAGAGGGTCACAGGGCTGTGACTGCCCCTGGCATACTGGGGCAGCCCATGGAATAATGGGATAGTTTGTTCACCCTAGGTGTGAGGCTCTGGCATCTGGCTTTTGGTGCCTGGTGGCCTTGTCTGTCCCACTGCCACTTTTCCTGGCTGTGCTAGGAGTGAGAGGTGTCCATCCTGCTAATTTGTTTCTCTGTGGCTGTGAGCAGAGGAGGCTCAAGGCCTCCTTCCCCACAGGTTCTGCAAGAAGGGAAGGAGAAAGATAGGCCCCTGGTATTCCCTGTAGTCTTAGCTGTGCTTGTGTCATAGCCATTGTGTCCCTCTGCTCCTCGCCACCTCTCCTGTCCTGGCAGAGAGGTGGACAGCTGCTTCAGCCTGCTCTGGGCATATCCAGAACCTCTGTGCCAGCACATCAGCTAGGATGCTGGAGGACATAAAACTGTAATATGGAGTTAGGGGAGCTCATGGGGTAGTGCAGGAGGGATACGCTGCCCCCTGCACCCTAAAGCTGGGTCAGGCTGCTGCCAGCACGTGCCTCTCACTGACCACATTCTCTCTTCCAGGGTACAAATGGATCCCAGCTCTGGGATACTGCCTTTGCCATCCAAGCCTTCTTGGAGGTAACACTGCCTTGGTAAAAGACTCTCTCTTGGCACGTCCTTGAGTTCCAGCAGCTCCTGCTGTGCATCCATCCCCTTCTTTGCTACTTCTGGCATTGCATCTTGTGACTGAGCCAGGCACAGAGTCCCAGACTGGTTTGGGTGGGAAGGGACCTTAAAGATCATATAGTTCCAACACCCCTGCATGGGCAAGGACACCTTCTACTAGACCAGGTTGTTCACACATGTCTTCCCCCATTCAGTGGGGACATTGTAGAGATCTCCTTCTTCCCTCCATGGGGGCAGAGGCAGCTATGGTGGGCATGCTTTTTGGAGGGTGTTTGACAGCCCTGGCAAGCCCCAAACCTGATCATGCAACTATCACCCTGGGTGCTGCCAGCAGCAGTTGTTGGTTCAGCTCTCACTGTAGAGGTTTGTGATGGAAAGGGTCAGCAGGGAGTTGCCACAACTCCATGCTGACTGTGCACCCCTGTTTCTAGGCAGAAGCCCAGAAGATGCCTGAATTTGTGTCCTGCCTCCAAAATGCCCATGAGTTCCTCCGGTTCACACAAGTAAGTGGAACCAGTTGGTAGTGTCTTTGTGCTGGCTCTGTAGACTTGGCTGCTTTTCAGAGTCCTGTTGGATGTATCTGATGCTTTCTGAAGAGCTCTTCTGAAGGGCTTAATTGGCAAAGTCCTAGGTATAGCCTCCTGTTTTTTGTTCCTTGTTGCTGGGAACCATCTTTGCATCTTGGAGAGGCCCTTGGAGAGTCCCAGAGGTGTTTGGGTTGGTTTCCTAGACTAAGAGAGACTGGAGAAATAAGACCTTAGACTTCTTTTCCCTTTGTCCTGACTGGTGCCTACACATTTGAGGTAACCTTCTGAGAGACCAAGGCTGGTGTCTACGTGAGCTCATTGTCACCATCAACTTGGTGCAGATGCAGTCATAAGTCTTGCTCATGATGCTGCCAATGGGAGCACTGAAAGCAGGTTGCTCCCTGTCAGGAAAGCACCCAAGAGGGGACTTCAGCAACTCTTGATGAAACCAGGGCAAAATATGATTTCTTTTCAGCACTCCTTGCTCCAGAGCTGACTTCTTTCCCTGTCTGCCTCCCTCAGTAGCGGACAGGTGGCACCAAGCCCCACATGGTTCTGCATCTATGATGGTTTCAGCCTTTGGTCCTGCAGCCAGGCACCTGCAACGTGCATTCACTTGTTTTTTTGACTTCTGCAGATCCCAGAGAACCCACCCGACTACCAGAAATATTATCGCCATATGAACAAGGTACAGTGGCTGGAACTGCTCTCTGAAGAACTTGTGAATGGGGCAGGGATTTGGCCAGAGGGGATGGGAATGAAGGGCAGTACCTCCCACCCTTACAAGGACAGAAGAGGTCAGGAGAAGGTGCTGAGCCCTTCTGACCTCTTTCCAGGGTGGCTTCCCCTTCAGCACTCGAGACTGTGGCTGGATCGTAGCAGACTGCACAGCAGAGGGACTGAAGTCAGTGATGCTACTGCAGGAGAAATGTCCCTTCATAACCAAGCTTGTCCCTCCTGAGCGCCTCTTTGATGCTGTGAATGTGGTGAGTGCTGTAGACATGAGGGCTGAGGAAAATGTGGGCAGCCAATTTGAGCTAAATGAAGTCAAGACCCCATGAGTTGTTAGATCACAGAATCAGCCAGGTTGGAAATGACCTCTGAGATCATCAAGTCCAACCCTTGATCCACTAGCACTGTGGTTACTAGACCAGATAGTAGATCTGGTATAATTAAGGTGGTACAGAGCCCGTGTCCCACTACAGCAGCTGCACTCACTGTGATGTGGTGCTACACGTGTGACATAATGCAATGTGGTTGTCCAGATTGGTCCTACCTGTCAGTGTGGGCTGGGCTGTCTACCAACCTCATGGACTGCTGGGTCTGACATTGTCATCACACCTAGCTTGGCACCAGCCTGGGGCAGTGCTGCCTGTGAGCCAGTCTCAGCCCCTCTCTCTGCTTCTCTGGGCAGTTGCTGAGCATGAGGAACTCAGATGGAGGCTTTGCCACGTATGAAACCAAGCGAGGAGGCCACTTATTGGAGCTGCTGAACCCCTCGGAAGTGTTTGGTAAGGGGAGCTGTTGTGGGGCTGATCATCTTGTCCAACATGAAGGGACTCAGTGGATACCTGGCTTCATCCCCCCCAGATCCTTCTGGGGAATAAGTGTACCTTGGGTCCAAAGTTGGTGGTGTGTTGGCAGAGGGTCCCCAGCAGAGGGGCCATGGCACTCATGTCCTTTGCCTGTTGGCAGGTGACATCATGATCGACTACACCTACGTGGAGTGCACATCGGCTGTCATGCAAGCTCTGAGACACTTCCATGACAAGTTTCCTGAGCACAGAGCACCAGAGATCAGGTGAGGCACTGAGATGAGAGAGAGGCTGCAGTGTCCCATCCTGCCTGCCATGGCCTTTGTTGGTCAGGAATCTTGACTGGACCTCTGCATTAGCATGGAGCAGGCTCTGTGCTGGCCTGTGGTGTGTGCACAGCTGGGATGCTGGTGATTTCTCCAAACCAGAATCACCCACAGGAGGCTGGGGCTTCCCAAGTAGCAGGGCAGAGAGTGTTTGGGGTAAGGCTGAGTGAAGATGAAGATGCCTGCCTCTTGTCTTAGCAGTTGCCTTGATCTTGCAGCCAGCAGTAAGCTGGGTCTCTTCTGTGCTGACACGAGGCAGAAAAGCACCCAACTGGTGCCCTGTTTGAGCTCCTGAACAACATGGCTGCCTGCCTGCATGCTCTAACAATGGGACCCATCAAAGCCTCAGAGGCACTGATGGATGCCCCTGGTGAAGCAGCCACTGAGTTTGAGCTGCTTCTGAAGTGGATGTCTTTTTCCTTGGCCAGAGAGACTTTACAGAAGGGCCTGGATTTCTGTCGCAGGAAGCAGCGAGCTGATGGGTCATGGGAAGGGTAAGTGGTGTTCCTGCTGCCCCTTTTTTCCTGGCTGGCAGGATCTGTGAGAAGGGCAAGTAGGGGCTGATCTTCATCTGGCTCCTATGCTTTGCTCTCCTGTCCTCTCCCTCCAGCCCAGGCTAACCTAGGACAACAGGACAAGCCCTGGGAGCGAGGGTGGCTCCAGGTCCTCTGCTCCCAGGGTGTCTGGGTGAATGTGCTGGTGCGAGTGGGTATAGTTGGGTCATAGGAGGAGAGAGGCTGCAGCTCTGTGCCTTGCTCTTCTCTTGCTGGTGTTATAGCCTGCCCCTGCCTGGGGCCTGGCACCCCTGACAGGAACACTTTCCCTTTCCTCCTAGGAGCTGGGGAGTTTGTTTCACCTACGGCACATGGTTTGGTCTGGAGGCATTTGCCAGTATGCAGCACATGTACCGTGATGGGTGAGGATGGGCTGTCTGGTTCCTCTGGCCATACCTAGCTCTTGGGTGGGGCACGACCTTGTGGCAGGGCTGGTGGGCACATGGGCTCTCTTGCCCCAGGAATAAGTCATCCCCAAAGCTGTGCATGCATTATAACCTGAGTCTTCAGCTCCAAGAATCATAGAATGGGGTTGGGGTGTTGGAAGGGACCTTAAATGTCATCTAGTCCAAACCCTTACAGGGAGTAGGGACATCTTCAACTAGATCAAGTTGCTTAGAGCACAATCAAGCCTGATCTTGAATGTCTCTAGGGATGGGGTCTTCACCACCTCTGTGGGCAACTAGGGCCAGTGTTTTACCACCCCCATAGTAAAGAACTTCCTCATGTCTAACCTCTTCTCTTCCAGCTTAAAGCCATTACCCCTTGTCCTGTCACTCCATGCCCTGGTAAAAACTCCCTCCCCAGATTTCCAGTAGCCTGTTCAGGTTCTGAATGGTGCTAAGGTCTCCCTAGAGCCAATTCTCCAGCATGAACAATCCCAACTCTTTTGGCCTGTCCCCATAGCAGAAGTGCTCCAGCCCTCGGATCATCTTCATAGTCTCCTCTGGACTCACCCCAACAGGTCTTGGGGCAGCCCTGGCCATGGTCATGGCAGAACACAGCTCCTGTTTGCACCTGGGATACAGGGATGAGCATGCAAGGACTCCCTTGTTCCCAGCCCTCTCTGATCCTTTGCCCCATCCTCACAGGGCTGCGTGCCAAGAGGTGGTCCGGGCCTGCCAGTTCCTCCTCTCCAAGCAGATGGAAGATGGGGGGTGGGGAGAGGACTTCGAGTCGTGTGAGCAGCGTGTATATGTGCAGAGTGCCACATCTCAGATTCACAACACGTGCTGGGCTCTGCTGGGACTCATGGCTGTCAGGTAGGAGCAATCCTCACCCCTTCAGGCACTGCCTGGCCCCAAGTGCTCAGTGAGGTGGCACGTGCCTCCTGGGTTTTGTGACAGGGCTTGCACATGTCTGGTGTCCTGGGGATTGTGAGGGGCTTTCCCAAAGCATGCAGCATACCTAGGACAAGATCAGAGCAGGCTGGATTTCCCCAGGCACATAGATGGGGGTTTGCAGATGGTTTGAATAAGATGGCTGACATCTCCCTCATGCTTTGCAGGTACCCTAATATTGACATTCTGGAAAGGGGCATCAAATTGTTGATTAAGAAGCAGCTGCCCAATGGAGACTGGCCTCAGGTACATCTTTCCTCTGGTCTTTCCAAAGGGGTTCCCTCATGTGGCAGATGTCCTGGGCACTGTGCAGCCATTGCAGTGGTGTGCTGTCCCTTACTGGCAGGGAATCCACATGTGCCTTTTGGTGGGGGGCTTCAGGAAGGCAATGAGCTTGGTGCCACATCCTGGAGCACAGTGTGGGCAAGTGTTATGGCCAGTGGCTGAGGGAACTGGGGGTGTTTAGCCTGGAGAAGAAGAGGCTGAGGGGAGACCTTCTCAATCTCTACTACTACCTGAACGGATGCTGAAGCAAGGAGTTGTGGGTCTATTCTCACGAGTACAAGCAACAGGACAAGAGGAAATGGCTCCAACTTGTCTTAGGGGTGGTTTAGGTTGGATATTAGAAAAAACCTTCTTCACTGAAAGGGTTATAAAATGCTGGAGTAGGCTGCCCGGGGTGGTGATGGAGTCACCATCCCTGGAGGTGTTTAAAAGATGTGTAGATGTGCTGGTTAAGCACTGGACTCAGTAGAGTTAGGTAGATGTTTGATAGGGTTAGGTTATGGTCGGATTTGATGATCTTGAAGGTTTTTTCCAACCATAATGACTCTGTGTCACACTGTGGTCCCCTGTCACCCATTCTATCTTGCTCTCTTTCTCTCAGGAGAACATTGCTGGGGTGTTCAACAAGTCCTGTGCCATCAGTTACACTGCCTACCGCAACGTCTTCCCCATCTGGACCCTGGGGCGTTTCTGCCGCCTGCATCCCCGCAGCCCCCTCGCTGGGCAGCTGCAATCCAGATCCTTGGCTGGGGCAGGGAAGAGTCTGCTGGAGACCTTGTCTGCCTGACCCCAGGACACTGCAGGTGCTGTGGCCTCTGACGTGTCCCAGATAACAGCTGATGGAGATCTTAACACATGAACCGCTGCCTCTGCCAGGGAGGAGAGTGCTGCTGTGGTGCTGCAGGGTCTCTGCTTTCTGTTGAACCTCTTCTAAAAATCCACTTTTGCACATTTTTTTCCCCCAGGTAAAAAGGTATTTTTTCCCCTGTCACTCCCTGACAGGCTGGGGAGTGAATTGCCTTTGCAGAGCAGTTTGGAGACCTCAGAGAAAGCTGCTGAGCTGGGCTCTGTTACAAGTTCAGACTCTCCTTCACCCTGGGAAGAGCCAGCCTGTGCCTCTGCCTTCCCCTTGTGCTCTCCAGGCTGCCTTCAACAGGAGGGTGGGATTTGGGGGCTCCCCGGTGCCCAGTGTTGCCGTGGGGTACACTACCCAACCTCTGCTGAGCTGGGCCATGGAAGCACTCTCTGTCCTCCCTGGGTCTGGTGGGAAAGAGGACTGTTCTGTACCCCAGCTCATAGCACCTGACATCCCCTGGGCCCCACAGGTGAAGCCACCAGCATAATTCCTGCTTTGAAAAAGGGGAAAGTGAAGCAGAAAGCACTAAGCATTGGGACACCACCTGCATCCCTGCAGGTGCCCCTTGGTCAGGCTGTGGGACAGGTGGGCATTCACATTGGGCATCCCGTTGAGCAACATGTCAATAAATTGCTAACAGTGTTGTTGCAAGTGGAATTTAACTGTATTGTGGTTCTTACGGGCTGCCTCAGGCTGTGTCCCAACCAGAGGGAACCTTGGGGGTCACCTAGCACCAGCGATGTGGACATGATCTCCACCAAAACTAAGGTATGAGCCTTTGGCTCCAGAAAAATGTAGTCAAGGCAGCAGATGCCACCCACTGCTCACGCTCATGCCAACAAGCCCTGTGTGCAGCTGCCACCACTCTCTCTTGGGCTCATCACCCACCAGGACCCCCAGCCCACACTTAAGTGATACTTCTCTCTTCCTGGTACTTAAATCATATGGGTTTGTGTTCTCATTGGGTTTTTTTGCCCGTGGAGTTGGTTGTCCTTGAACCCTTTTCCAAAAGAGTCTTCATTAGTTTCAGGAGACTGTTTTTTTCCTCAGGAAGCCAGACTTGTTGCTTCTTGAGGTCTGTGGCAGTTTGCTTTGCCAGCAGCGTGACCAGAGCCTTACCACAGAGAGCACCAACATGCCCTGGTTTCTGTGGTCAGCACAAGACAGAATCCTTGTTTCTGAACAGTGTGAAAGCTGGTTCCTGAGCAGGAGGTAGAAGTCACTGGATTTTAGGTCTTGGTGGTGCCAGAAAATGCTTTAAAGTTGTTCTGCAGCCTCCTGTGGTTTGAAGCCTGTTGGCTCTCAGTTCCTTTATTTTTTTTTTCAGGCAAGTCATTAGTTGAGCTGGGACAGTGACATGACTTTGTTGAAATGACAATCTTGGGGCACTGTAGGGGGTCATGTCTCAAAGGATAGGCTGTGCATGAGCTGGGAATCTTGGGTTCTCCATCACCCATTCCAGTTCAGCATGACAACACCTGAAGGGCTTGGATATCCCTGGGGGGTTCTGACTGTTCCCTTGTCCTGAGGAGGAGCAGGACGATCAGCCCGTGCTATCCAGCACCAGCAGGTTGTTCATGGCATATCAGGAACGAGTTCTCACCTGCAGTCATGGTTGCTACAGCTGTCACGTTGAGGAGACAGTGTTGCTCGATGGTGATGGGTACGAGGGACAGAGCCCTCAGGCAGGGTCTGCTCCTGCAGCGGGACAGGCAAAGGGACTGGCAGTGGGGCAGGCAGAGGGGGAAGGGGGAAGGAGAGGCAGGGGGGTCAGGCAGAGGAACAAGCAGATGGGCAAGCAGAGGTGCAGGCAGAGGTTCAGGCAGTGGGTCAGGAAGCAGGACAGAGAGGGGGACAGACAGAGGTACCAGCACGAGTTAAGATAAGGGGTTGGCAGCAGGACAGGCAGAGGGACAGGCAGGAGGGTCAGGCAGAGGAACCATCAGTGGGGAAGGATGGGGGACAGGCAGAGAGACCGGCAGAAGGGAATACAAGGGGTCAGGTGGTGGGGTGGGCAGAGCGGGGAAAACAGAAGCAGAGGGGCTGGCAGAGGGACCGGCGGGAAGTCAGGCAGAGCAACAGGCAGCGAGGCGAGCAGAAGAGCAGGCAGAGGGACCGTCAGGGGACAGGTAGTGGGGTAGGCAGAGGGACAGGCAGAGACACCATCAGAGGGACGGGCAGGGCGGGCAGAGGGCTTGGAAATGGGGCAGGCAGGCGGGAAAGCAGGGGTAGAGGCAGAGGGGCAGCCAGTGATGTAGCTGGAGAAGCGGGCAGAGACAGGCGGGGATTACGTGCTGCCGGCTGCGGGCACACCTGTGGCTGCGGGATTCCCTCCGCCGCCGCTTTCCCTTCGCCGTTTCGGAGCCGCGGGTTTTCCTGCCAAGCTGAAAGCGCGATCCCGGCGGGCAGGGTATAAAAGTCGGGGTGTAAAAGCCGGGGCGATGAGACGAGCAGACAGCACGGCCAGAAAGAAGCGCGAAGCATTTGCGCGGGACCCAACCGAACCGACGCACGCCGTTCCTGATCCGAGAACCCATCGCAACCGGACCGCAACCCGCAGCCCCTCGGACCCCCTCTGGACACAATGCTGCTCCTCCGCCTCCTCCCTCTGCTGGCGACCACCCTGGGGGCCCCCCTGCTCCAGGAAACCCCGGGGCAGAGATGCGGTCTCTCCCGGTACCGGTTCCTGCCGCCCCAGGAGCTGCGAGCTGTGAAGAGGATGAAGGAGCAGTTTGTGAGTCACGGGGGCATCGAGTGGGCTGTGGGCTGGCGGGAGGATGTGTAGGGGGTGCCGAATTCGAGACCCTGAGCGACAAGGTGGGTGATTTCTGTGGCAGTCAGGGGACGATGGTGCTGCTTTCCTAGGACGTTTGCGGACCAGAAGGATGCCGAGCCACATTCCAACCCTATTTCATCATAGCATCATATCACAGACTGGTTTGGGTTGGAAGGGACCTTAAAGCCATCCAGTTCCAACACCCCCCAGTCCCCTGCCTGCCTTCTCCCCCCTTCCCTCCCCACCCAAGCCGGCATGGGCAGGGACACCTCCCAGTAGACCAGGTTGCTCCAAGTCCCATTTCACCTGGCCTGGAAACACCCCTCAAGGCTGGCTGAGGTTGTGCTATGTCACCCAAAGTCCAGGTGACAGTTTTCCAACCTCTCTCTTGGTCCATGCCTGCAGGAGGACATCATGCTGCTGTCAGACCACAGATGCCACACCAAGCTCTTCTATCGGAAATGGAACCCAGCAGAGCTGTCGGTAAGAGCAAGGCAATTCCTGAAAAAAGGGGGTATGCCCCTCCTCCCACCCTAGTCAGCAGATCCTACCTCCATGCACACCCCCCGGGCAGGTCTTTGAGACCCTCATCCTCCAGCTCTGGCATTTTTCACCTCTCACTGAGCTGCTCTCACCCACAGGTGCCTGACCGAGTGATGCTGGCAGAAGCCGAGCTGGACCTGGCCATCTCCATGCTGGAGCTCCCTGCAGCCCCCACCTTTGCTGAGACCCGCCAGAGACCCTTGGACTTCCTTGCCCAAGCCCAGGAGGACCTGCGAAGCTGTGTGAGTGCTCCCTTGCCCCAAATGCCCGGCCCCATGCTGACTCCAGTGCTGGTGGCCAGTCCTTATAAAGCCACTCTCCTTGCAGATGGCCACAGAAGCTCCTCACCAGCCCTCCAGGAGACTGAGGAACTGGCTGCAGAAGCTGCAGACAGCCAAGGAAACAGTAAGTCAGGCCAACAGGACTGGGGGGGGTTTGGTGCTAACCACCCCTTCTCAAAACACTTGTGGACATGGCAGTCCAGGACATGGTTCAGTGGGCAGGGTAGCATGAGGTTGTCAGTTGGACTTGATGATGTTCAAGCTCTTTTCCAAGCTTAATGTTCCTATGATTCTCCTACCGCAGGAGACTACCAGCTGCCTGGAGGCCTCTGTCATCCTCTACATCTTCAAAGTGCTGAATGACCTGCAGTGTGCAGCCTTGGGGGAGCAATGCTCCTAGCCCCCCTGCCAGCCCCAGAAGGGGTCCCAAGACTGGGAAAAAAAGAGCTTCCATGCATCGCTGGACGGTGTTTCCTATTTAAGTGCTTTTTCTTATGTGGACTCAACATTTTTTTTCAGAGTGTTTTAAATTATTAGATTATTAGAGTTTATTGCAAGTTTATAAATGGCTTGGGAGGAGGTACCAAACTGCCATTCCTGGGGGATGCTGTTCCCTGGGGGTGAATGTATTTATCAGTTATTTTCATTTTGCTGGGTTTCAAAACAGTGACTGTTTTTAAGGAAATATATATATTTTTACTGCTATTTATTAGAGTATATTATGTATATTTATTTGCATAAGTTATTTTTTTACATGCTATTTAATATGAAAAATAAAATGGATACTATAAACAGATACCTTGAGCTTTTACTCCATTTTGTTCCAAAGCAAGTTATGGGGAAGGGGAGTAAGTGGTGAGTTAGGCACCAGAGGCAAATTTGGAGGAGTTAATAATTAACAGCCCTTCAACACATCTGCTGTTTTCTGGGGGTGCACCCTAACTGCTCCTCCACGCCTAGGGTTTACCTTTGGGGTCAGATTGATGGTTTTGTGGCTAGGGCTGTCCCTGCTTGCCACCTGGTTCCAGGATGGATGGCTGTGTTGGGTGGTGCCCACCAGGGCACGAAGCCTGGTGAAGGATATATGCATCCCATATAGACTGGGCAAGCCTCTAGAAGAGCACTGCTCCAGAAGGACCCCATTTTTAATGCTTGTATTTGTTAAGAAACTGCTGGCTTCAAGGAGTCCAAGCAAACAAAAAAAGTTCTTGCACAAGGTTGGGGAAAGATGCACCTAGAGGTGAGCTGACCACCATGGACATGCTGCACCAACTCATGGCAGGGGACTGGGACCTCTGGACATTGTCCAGTCCACCCCCTGCTCTAGCAGAGTCAGATGGCACAGGTTGTACAGGACATTGTCCAGTCCTAAATATCTCCAAGGGTGGAGACTCCACAGCCTTTCTCGGCAGCCCATGCCAGTGTTTGACCACCCCTCACAGCTGAAGTGTTTTCTTGCAGTCAGATGGACTTTTATACATTGCAGGTTGTACTTATTGTCTACTGACTTGCCAGTAGGCACCACCAGGAGTCCCTAAGCCATCTCCAGGATGTATAGGCTGGGTCTCTCAGCCTTGGCTCATAGGAGCTCCAGACCGCTCTTCATAACTCTTTGCAATAGGTTCATGTTTCTCATAGAGAAGCCCAGAACTGGACCCAGCACTCAAGAGGCAGCCTCACCAGTGCTTATTGAA
Source organism: Calypte anna (assembly GCF_003957555.1). NCBI lineage: Eukaryota > Metazoa > Chordata > Aves > Apodiformes > Trochilidae > Calypte > Calypte anna. The sequence continues at coordinate 29,710,488 of NC_044253.1, forward strand.
GGAGAGGCATCACCTCCCTTGATCTGCTGGAAACTCTCCTCCTGATGCAGCCCCAGATACCATTCAGCTTCTTTGCTGCAAGGGCTCATGGTCAACCCGGTGTCCACCAGAACCTCCAGGACTTTTTCTGAAAAGATGTTTTCCAGCCAGTTAGCCCCCAGCATGTCCCAGTGTCTGGGGTCAGTCCCCCTTGGATGCAGGACTTTGTGCTTCTTGAACAGGATGATGTTCCTTTCAGCCCATTTCTCAAGTCTGTCAAGGGTCTTCTGGATGGCAGCTCAAACCTCTCATTCCTCCCAGTCTGGCATCATCAGTGAACTTGGTTCACTGCTGGTACACTCTGCCTCACCATCCAGATTGTTAATAAAGAGGTTCAGCAGGACTGGTTGTGACCCACAGGATCTGTCTACCCATTCTTGAATCCTTCCCCTGTCATATCACAGAGAGCAGAGATCTTTCCTGGAAATCACAGTGGAGGTGGAGAGAAGCAGAGGCAGCCAGACATCGTGCAGTGTGGCTTGGGCAGCAGCCAAGGACAGTGCTGGAGACATGCTTGAGTCACCCATGGGGTCCTGGAACATCATCACAACCCCCAGGACCCAGCATCTTTGGTTCCTCTTCCTTGTTGCTGTGGCTTTGAACTCTCGGGTGTCACTTCTGGTGACACCCTCACCTCTTCCTGCAGACAGAAGGAAATCCTAAGGCACCAAAGGAGAAGTGAAAGCCAAGCAGGGAAACTGGGTCACTTGGGGCAGCTGAAATGAAGGGCTGAAGATCTCCTGGCCACCTTCCTCCCATATTGGCACATCACTTGCCGCTATGTTGGAAGAGCTGCATGGATGCTGACGATGGAGCCTTCCCCACCTCGGATTCCTGTGGCCCAGCATTCCAGAGCCACTGCAACATGTGAGAAATCCCAGGTGCAGGGGTGATTCCAGGTGACAAAAGGAAAGTGAAAATAGGCAGGGCTAGGGGCAGGGCTGGCACCAGGTGAGGCAATCAGCCTGTGACTCACAGGTGAGGAAAAGCCTTGGCCAGAAGCCAGGGTGCTGGAGGGGGGACAATGACAAGCTCAGATTGGTCATTCCCCTACTACTGTGGGAGCCCATCAACACATTCGGGAGGAATCTGCTTGTGCTCAGGTTGCTGGTCCTGGAGAAGAAACAAGGGGAAAAATAAAAACCAGAAGTGCCCCCAAAAGCCAGCTTAAAAAAAAAATTATTAAGTGATGGAGTTGGAGTGCCTATGGCCCTGTTGCACCAGGGTAGGTGCCCTTCGCTTCGTGGCCATCACTGGAGTCACTGAGAAAGAGAAAATATCCTGACAGGATTAACCCCTGTAAGGAGAGTAGATCAAGCCAAGCAGTTTGTGTAAAGAAACGAACAAAACGGCTGAGACAACGATTAACTTCTGTCTCAAGATAAGTAGGAGACACTGGGGGAGTGCAAACACCTGCACGGAAGACAGGATGAGGCTGAGGCTGACATAATCAGCAGATAAGGGGAAGACAATTGCAAGGGTCCAAGGGTCCAACTATCCTCGATAACGAGAGGATGAAGTCATCGGAAGTCTGAAGACCCCAAAGACCCTGAGACATATCCCCAAAAGACGACTCCGCCCAGACTCCGCCTGTTATGAATATGTTTGTCAGGATGGTGTAACCTCCCCTTTTAATGTATAAATACCCTAACCCTTCCCCTTAACCCTTGGAACTCTTTGTCCAGCGTGAGCTGGGGGTTCCCAGGATCCGAAAATAAATACCTTTGCTGTTTAAAGGCTCAAAACTTTGTCTCTAAACAGTTTTGCTGGCCTTTTTCGGCTTCATTTTGGCGACCGCGGCAGGACTGGACTCCGTCGTGCCGTGATCCAGGGGGGCCTGGGGACGCTTTTGGGGCCCCCCGACGAATTCTGTCGGATAAGCCTCCCCTACTCCCTTGGCTCCCTGCGCAGATGGACACCAGACCTACCTCATACTGAAAAGGTATTTATATATATATATTTGTTTGGGTTTTGAGGCCTCTAGGAAAGAGGGGGTTAGAGTCCCCCAGGAGGTTTGAGTTCCTCAGAATTCACAGGGACGCGGGGGGACGCCTCCTAGGCTGACGGATTAGAGTCCAGTCTAGCTCTGAGTTCGTCCCTCTCCGGGGTTCAAGTCCCCAGGAGAACTGAAGTTCATTCACAGCAGTGGGAAGGTACACTCTCTGTGTTGTGTTGATAACGGGTTTTTGGTAATGCTGTGGTTCATATGAGCATATGGTGATTGATGATTATGTTATTCTGTTGTATTGCTTGTAAGTAATCTAAGTGTTTTGGGTGATTACGTGCCCCTGTCGAAGAAAAGTTTTACAGCTTTATCTTCGGGGGTGGGGTGGGGTGTTGCGGGGAGTCTTGCCGCAACACCGGCGTTTCTAGCGGCATCTTGTGACCGTAGGTGGTAAAGCAACGTGTAAGGTTTTGCGTAAAAGTTTACCCGTGCAAAGTTCTGACTGAAAGTGTGTGTGTGTGTGCGTGAAAGTGAGAGATTGAGACGCAATTTAATTGCGAAGCGAGTGCGGAGTCCCGATTTGCCTTTCCCCGTCACCCGCGAGGGGGCCGGCCAGAGACGGACGAAGCGATTGGTGTGAATCTGGATTGTTAAAACAAAATAAGAAGTGTGCTTGAATGCTAGAATAAGTTGAGTAAGGTGTTGAAATTGTAAGCTGCTGAAATCTGAATAGAATTTGGTAATCCAGAAAGGGTCCCACAGTTGTAACCTCTTGATTAGGCATAATGGAGACTGAACAGAGTAAGGAAATTAATGCTAAAACGCCCTTGGGGTGCATTTTGGAAAGAACTAGGTGGAATTCCAGGGGGAAATATGAGGAAAAAGACACTTGTGAAAAATTGCCAAGATTAGTGGCCTCTGTATAAATTAGCTGATGGTGAAAAATGGCCACCACATGGAAGTTTAAACTATAATACCATCCTACAACTTTTGCTGTTTCTCGGTAGAAAGGAGAAGTGGGATGAAGTAACGTATGCAGATATGTTCTTTACCTTAAGGGATAAGCCGGAATGGCAAAAGGATTGTGGAATAAATGTAACACCTCAAGATCCCTTTGTTTTAGCACTAGAACTGGATCAGAAAAACGGCAAGCCAGAGGAACACTGTTGTGATGCTTGTAGTATAGGGAAACGATGCCTTCAGCTGAAAGAAAAAATAGTGAAGCGGAAAGTACCATTAGCCTCCAAGAATATCAGCCTTTTGTGCCAGGATGTGGAATACCGCTGCCAATGTCAGCAGTAAATTCAACTCCACAGCTTCCAGAGGCAAATGCTAGAGGTAGAGGGCATGGTTATCCCATGAGAAGGAGAGGAAGGTTCCAGCGAAATAAGGGAGTCCCGAATCAATGTTTTTATTACCACCAAATGGGACACTGGCAACAAGAATGCCCTAAACTAAAAAGAGAACCTGGAGGGGCATCTGTTGTTCCGGTTGCTCATGATAGTGGTAACTGAAGGGGACCGGTGAGTCATTCCCTAGCAGACCCACTGGTTAAAATAGAGCTAGGGGAAGGTAAAAAGGAACTGGATTTTTTTAATTGACACTGGAGCTACCTATTCAGTCTTAAATCAAGAATTAATACCAAAATCTGATGAATTTGTACATGTTGTGGGGGCAACAGGCCAAGCAGAAAAGGCTTTCTTCTTGACAGTGTTAAATTTGAAAGATGCATTTTCTGCCCTACCTTAGCCCCAGAAAGCCAAAAGATTTTTGCCTTCGAATGGGAGTTTGTTAGTAAAGGGAGAAAACCACAACTAACTTGGATGGTGTTACCTCAAGGTTATAAAAAGAGTCCTACAATATTTGGAAATCAATTGGCCAAAGAATTGGAACAATGGGAGCGGCCACAGAGAGAGGATACTCTTCTACAATATGTGGATGATTTACTGATAGCAACTGAAACAGGAGAACAGTGTTTTGAGTGGACAATCTCGTTGTTAAATTTCTTGGGTTTAAACAGCTATCAAGTCTCTCAACAGAAAGCACAGCTGGTGAAAGAAAAGGTTGTCTACCTAGGATATGAGATCTCTGGAGGACAGCGATCCCTAGGAACAGCGAGGAAAGAAGCCATCTGCCAGATGTCCAGGCCTGAAACGGTGAGAGACCTGCGAGCCTTCCTAGGAATGACAGGTTGGTGTGGCCTGTGGATATACCAGTATGGCATACTTGCTAAACCCCTCTATGATTTGCTGAAAGAGTCTAAATATATTCTGCTCTGGACTCCTGAGGCAGAAACAGCCTTTAAAAGACTGAAACAAGAACTAATGAAAGCCCCGGCATTAGGCCTGCCCGATGTAACAAAACCATTTTGGCTGTTCTCACATGAACGCCAGGGAATGGCCCTGGGAGTCCTGGCTCAACAATTGGGACCATACAAAAGGGCTGTGGCTTACTTCTCTAAGCAACTAGATGAAGTAAGTAAAGGATGGCCCACATGCCTGAAGGCAGTGGCTGCAGTAATCATAAACATAGAAGAGGCCAGAAAATTCACTATGGGCCAGAAAATGACTGTATTGGTGTCCCACACTGTATCAGCAGTGCTGGAGCAGAAAGGTGGCCACTGGCTGTCACCTTCTCGGTTCCTGAAGTACCAGGATATTTTAGTTGAATCAGATGACATAACCATCCAAGTGACTAATGTTGTCAACCCAGCATCATTCCTAGAAGGAAGAGTGTCAGCAGAGCCAATTGAGCACGACTGTCTAGAAACCATCGAGGCTGTGTATTCCAGTCGTCCGGATCTCAAGGAGGAGCCACTCAAAGGGGCAGATGACTGGTTCTCGGATGGCAGTAGCTTCATAAAGCAGGGAGTAAGGATGGCTGGCTACGCAGTAACTACAACAGAGCAGGTATTTGAATCAAATCCCTTGCCTGTGGGAACTTCAGCACAGAAGGCCGAACTAATAGCTCTTACCCGAGCCCTCGAGCTGGCAAAAGGGAAAAGACTTAACATATGGACAGACTCTAAGTATGCTTTCTCCATCGTGCATGCCCATGGGGCAATCTGGAAGGAGTGAGGACTGCTGACTGCCCACGGAAGACCCATAAAATATGCAGCAGAAATCCTACAGTTGCTGGAGACTGTTCAGCTCCCAACCCAAGTGGCCATAATGCATTGCAAGGGGCACCTGAAAGGTAACACCGTTCCAGAAATAGGTAATAGAGCAGCAGATGCAGAAGCTAAATTAGCTGCTGCAAGAGCCAACGATTTAGTGTTGGCCCTGGTACCAGAAGAACTGGATACTAATTTTCAACCAGAGTACCAGGAATCAGACCATAAGTGGATGCAAAGAAACAAAGGTAAAATGTTAGATAGTGGATGGGGTCAGCTAGAAACAGGACAACTAGTGCTGCCAGAGAAATTAGTATGGCAATTTGTAAAAACAGAACATGACAAGGCCCACTGGGGATTAGATCCTCTTTATCAACATTTAAAAGTTAGAGTAGCAGGGCCAAAGCTATTCACAGCAGTAAAACAGGTCACATCCCAATGTGAACACTGTTTGAAAACCAATCCAAACACGGGAACAAAGGTTCACCAGGGAGTAATTGATAGAAGAAAATTCCCAGGGGAAGTGTGGCAGATTGATTTCTCTGAACTTCTAAGGAAAGGGGGGTATAAGTACCTCTTGGTTTTGACTGATACATTTTCTGGTTGGCCTGAAGCGTTCCCATGCAGAACAAACAAAGAAAGAGAAGTAACAAGTCTTGTTTAATTAAATCATTCCGAGGTTTGGGGTGCCTAGGAGCATCTCCTCGGACAGAGGCTCGCACTTTTGTGCTAAAATTGTACGAGCAATAAGTAAAGCACTGCAAATCAAATGGCAATTACACACGCCTTATAGACCTCAAGCTAGTGGGCAAGTAGAAAAAAATGAACCATCTTATTAAACAACAACTTGCAAAAATATGCCAGGAAACTAACTTGCAGTGGTACCAAGCCTTACCTATTGCTCTGATCAGACTAAGGGTGAAGCCCCGCTCAAAAGAAAAACTGAGCCCGTTTGAAATTTTATATGGGAGACCTTATGCAATGCAGACTGTAAATAGTGAGGCTATAGATCAAATAGGTAATCAATATGTGTATGATTATGTTATAGCTGTGGGGAAGCACTTAGATAAAAATGCCACGGTGGTGATGGATCACCAACCTAAGCAACCTTTTGTTGCTTAGGTATGCAACAGGTATGCAGCCTTTTCTACAGCAGGATATAGCCATTGGATTCCTTTAACCATTTTTTCTACTTTTGGTTGGCAGTTTGGCAATTTAGTGGGGTTTTATAACATTCACATTCTAAGTTTCAAGGTAAAAATAGAGATATATACGTATACGATATACACGATACGATGATTGTAAACTGCATCCTTTTAATCCTGGTGATTGGGTATACGTTCAGAATCTTTTAGGGAAACCTCTGCAAGAGAAATGAGAAGGACCCTTTCGAGTATTGCTCACCACCTTCACTGCAGTCCAAATTAAGGAGCGACCCACCTGGATTCACTACTCCTGAGTCAAGAGGGCCCCTGAACAGTAAATAACGTTCCTGAAGGAGCTCAACATTATGAACTGTCGATCTTTAGTGTTGATGCTTGGACTCTGGATAAGTATGACCTTATCACAAAACATTGCCCAGGGATGGCCATGGTTGGGTGCACGAATATGTAACCGGATGGTTTGGCACTGGACTAGGGATACTGAACACGATAGACCAAGAAGTATTGGTAAACAAATTAAGTGCCATCACTGCCCATTTGGGAGAACTCAAAGTGCCTTTGAGCTCATCCATACTTAGCCTAGCAGAAACACAGTCACTAGCAACTAAATTACTGACCCTAGTGGCTAATCACACCACTGAAAAACTTTTAAAGCTTGCAGAGTACACTGGTGATGCAAAAAAACCAGTTTGCACTCGCTATTCAGTGCACTCAAACACAGCAGTGGGTACAAACAGTAGCTGCTGGAATTCTGAGGGAAGGAACATCCGGAATACTACCCCAAGAAATAAAAGAAATGATAGCGAGAGATACCTCTGCATGGTGGCAACTTGTAAATTTTACTTACTCACAAGGTGAGCAAATTGAGGCCTACGTGCTCACTATTAGTGCTGCCAAGGAGAAAATCATCTTTCCTGTCCTGACCTTAGGCACTGTGCATCAGAATGTTGTAATTCGACCAATAGGCCATAATGTCTGGGCAAGTTTTGATTACTCAAGGAGTAAATGGCAATCAATTAGTACAGAAGCCTGTGTCCCTAAAGAGCAACTTGGACATATTTGTGAAAATACAGTCATAGAAAATGAAGATTTGTGCTTAGATACTGAAGACAGATTGTGTACGTTTGAAATGTTTCCCCATAATGACAACTGATCACAGGTTTACTATGTAGGAAATGGCTGTGCATGTATTAGAACATTATGGCATCATATTTTCATTGATTATTGTCCTGAGATAGCCAATGGTACAAATTTATGTGTGTGTAATTTTTCTAGAATAGGCTGTGATTTTGATTATTCTGTTCCTATAACCCTTGGAACTCTCTGTCCAGCGCAAGCTGGGGGTTCCCCGGATCCGAAAATAAATACCTTTGCTGTTTAAAGGCTCAAAACTTTGTCTCTAAACAGTTTTGCTGGCCTTTTTCGGCTTCATCACCCCACCAGTCTGGGCAGTTAGTGCCAACAAAACCCTTCCAGCCCCACTACATGGCCCAGAAACCTCTGCCTCTCAGGCATGCCACCTGCAGCACCCACTGTGATGGTCTGTGCCACCCTCTGCTGCCAACACTGTGGGAAGTGTGTTGGTGATGCAGTCCCCAGTGCTACAGCATGACCTCTGTGCCATCCCAGAGGACGCACTGGCTTGTCTTCCTGCCACTGGGAAGGAAAGGGCTGGTAATTACAGATTAATCACTGAACAAATTTAAGCAAACCTCCCATCTGTGTCACTTACTGCAGTCCTGGGCACAGAAAGCTCCAATGCTTCTTCAGGAGATGGCCAACCACCAGCCCTGTCCTCATCAAGGAAGGAAGGTCCTTATAAGTGATGCTCACCCAACAGTAACCTGCAGCCAGTTCAGCCTCTTCACCAGTGACTTTCAATAGCAATGGATCTAGTGCCATTGCTTCATGAGGTCTTCTCCAACACAAGGACAGACACAGGGACCAGCCTTACATCAGCCCTGGGCTTTCTTCCCCAAAGCTGCCCTCCTGGGATACCACCCCCCTGGAAGACCCTAAAGCCTTTCTCCTCACCTTGGGCAAGCCCAGCCAGCACTCAGTGACCCCAGCTGAGATAAACCCAGGGTGAAGCAACTTCACAAGGTAAAGGAGGCTCAGTCTCTGCATATATGTCAAAACCATACCCAAAAGTTCCAGGACCACAGCTGAAGCCCCTCCAGCCCCTATAAGCTTCCCTCCAGATGTTCTTCCTATGGGGAGGGCAGAGGCATCACTTTCCACTTCATAACACACCAAAAAGTAGCAGAGTGAGGCAGTGGCCTTCCCTGTGGCACCAGGACAGCCCTCTGGACAAGAGCAGGAATTTATTATACCTGGCAGTTATTCCCACCCTAGCAGGCACTCTACAGCCTCTCAAATAAAAAAAGAGGAACCACAAGAAATTTTTTTTTTTTAATGCCATTAGGAATTAAGAAACACAGCAAGTTTCCCAGCTGTTACTTTGATTCTCATCCCCACAGACAACTTCAGTCACCACTAGTTTGAAGCTGGACCCTTCCCATGCTGCAGGCACAGAACTGGGCAGACAGAAGGACCAATGCTGATAGGAAGCAGAGAGCAGGCACAGCCCTCTGCCTCTTTTCCACAAAAGATCAAAACTCCAATCCGCAAATTTAGCACCAATCTTCTCAGGGAATAAGAGTGGTCATATTTTCCCTCCTCTTCCAACACTAGGAGCAGGGCTTCTTCTCACAATCCCTTACACCCCAGTACACAGACATGCCTCACCCAGAACTCCAGTGGGGTTTCAGGAGAAGAAACTCCCATTGTCTCCAGCATCCTGAAATCAGAAACAGAGGAAAGGTCTTCGTCCAGCTGGCTTCCACCCACGTGGGGTGATATCCACAGCCAGACACAGGTTTCTTCCACCCAAAGCAAAAAGGTCTCAATGGCAGATGCAGGAGGCAGCAATGGATCCACATCACATGCACAAGGGTTCTTCTGGTCAATGAGCAATCCAGGGGATGGTGGATCCCTCCCCAGCTTGGCAGCAGGCACCTGTCATACACCAGTTAAGATGCAACTATCAATATTTTCCCTCCCTCTGCTAAGCAAGAAACAAGAGACCTCTACATCAGTGCAAGAACACTACCATACAGCTGCATGGAGTTAAAGTTTAAATCAACTGACTCAAATCAAGGTCAACTGTGCTGTGAGGAGCTGAGGCTCTGCTGTTCAACCTCTCTGACAAACACCCACCCACACCTGGGAAGAAGAAGGAGTGCACTGATGCACAGCTCACTGCTGGTTGTGAAGGGCCCCTGGGGCTTCAGTCTTCATTCACTACAGAAGAGGGGTCTTCCAAATCCTGCTTGTTTTCCCAAACAGTTTTCTTACCTCTTTTCAGTGTCCCGGAGGAGGGATTTGGCAGCTTCAGGATCACTCTTCAGAAGAACTTGATACTGAGAAACAGACTCTAGGTAACCAACCACACCAGCAACTGTCATGGGAATTTTGTCATAGATATCTGTGATTCTAGAAAGGAGACAGGGAAGTAAAGAACAGTGGCAAGTTCAATCTCAAAGTCAGTGGAACAAGGGTAAGAGAAAGTTGAGGTCATGGTGAATACAATTCCTGATGTTATCAAAGGTCCAAGAGACAAAAACATCACCTGATTATGGCATTTGGTGTGCCAGGAGCTCGAACCGATGCACTACTGGACAAGATGGTCCCAGGGACCACCTAACACCATCTGACTTGAACAGCCCTTTCAAGCCTGCAGAGCCCATTCCCCTTCAGCAGCCAGGACACCACCATCTCTGCATCACCACTCCCAAAGCATCCTTTCTCCCTGCAGAGTCAACCCCTGTCCCATGCCTTGGTGAGGAAGCAGGGACTGGAGGGTTGGGGCAGGTTCTTCCACTCCATTTTTCCCCCTTCACCCATTAAGTGATCTGCACAGAGGACTGAAATTATCAAACCAGCAGCTAAAAACAATCTAACCAATTCTGCCTCGAGTAGGAAGGGCCTTTTCAGCCCCCCCTCAACCACACTTGCTGGCTCAGCACAGAGCCACAAGAAATCCATGGGGCTGTAGCCTGGGGGTGCAGCCACACAGCTCTGCCACAAGGCAAAGGCATCTGCTGAAACCTCTTGGCTAAGCAGCCCCTTGGCAGAGCTGAGACACCACCTCTTTCCCCCCCTAGTCCTGCCTTAAGAGATTTCTGTGTCACCTCTTCTTGTCCGAGAATGGTAAGGCCTCAAATATCTCTTTGTAGTTTTCCAGGACGTGTTTTACTTTACTGTGTGAGTGTTTGGAAAGCACATCCCAGACCTGTAAAGACAGCAGATGAAAGAACAAACAAAACCACTTGAAGCTTTTAATTTCCACTTAACTCAGGCTTGCTCTTTTGCCATTAATCCTAATGTCCCTCTCTCATCAAACAGCCAGCTCCAGCACTGCCTGGAAGCCACTAACCCCCCACCTTGATGTTGTCCCTGTATTTAACCACCCCTCTGCCCCAGCCTCCAACAGGAGTCCTCCAGTTGTACCCCCAAGCCAAGCACTTTCCTCATTGCATCTAAGTACTAAACTTTTCTCCCTGCCTAAACCAGGAGTGGAAGCCCTGAGGTTTAGGTTTCATCACCTCACCTCCTTGTAGATTTTGGTCAGCTTTTCTGAACAGTTTCCATAGTGCAGACTCATGTCCAGGGTGTAAGTGCTGATGGCCACACAACCTCCTGGCTTAATGACTCGATTTGCTTCTCTCATGAACTTCTCAATATCAAACCAGTGAGCAGCTGTAAATGCAGCCAGGAGGTCCACAGAGGCATCCTCAAAGGGCAGCTCCTCTGCAGGGCACACACTGAAGGGGGCAAAGGGAAAACAGGCAGGGTGTGATACAGGAGATAGAGTCAGACACAGAATTATTTTCAGGGTTGAAAGGGACCTTTAACATCACCCAGCTCCAACCCCATGGGCAGGGACACCTCCCACTAGATCAGGTTGCTCAGAGCCCCATCCAGCCTGGCCTTAAAAACACGTCCCCCCCCAGCCTTCTTGTAGGCCCCCTATTGGAAGGCTACAATAAGGTCCCCTCAGAGCCTTCTCCTCTCCAGACTGAACAACCCCAACTCTCTCAGTCTGTCTTCAGAGAGAAACGAGCTGCTCCAGCCCTCTGATCATCCTCATGGCCCTCCTGTAAAAGGGGCTCCAGAACTGGATGCAGCACTCCCTAGATGGGAGTCTGGGGGTCTCCTGAGAGCAGAGCAGAGGGGGAGAATCCCCTCCCTGGACCTGCTGGCCACATTTCTCTTGATGCAGCCAAGGATCCCATTGGCTTTCTGGGCTGCAAGTGTACATGATGGCTCATGTTGAGCTTCTCACCCCCCAGCACCCCCAAGTCCTTTTCCTCAGGGCTGCTCTCAAGCCACTCACTGCTCAGCCTGTATCAGTGCTTGGGATTGCCCTGACCCAGGTGCAGGACCTTGCACTTGGTCTTGTTGAACTCCATGAAGCTGGCATGGGCCCAGCTCTCCAGCCTGTCAAGGTCCCTCTGGATGCTATCTCTTCCCTCCAGCCTGTCAGCCACACACACAGCTTGGGGTCCTTATCAAACATGCTGAGGGTGCACTCAATATCACTGACTATGTCACCAACAAAGATGTTAAACAGGACCAGTACCAACAATAGTCTTTGAGGGACTCCACTTGTCACTGGTCTCCATTTGGACACTGACCCATTGACAGTCTTTTTGGGTGTGGCCATCAAGCCAGTTCTTAGTCCACTGTGTGGTCCATCCACCAAACCCTTGGTTTAACAGCTTGGAGAGCAGGATGTTTTGTGGGACTGTGTCAAAGGCTTTTCTCAGGTCCAGGTAAATGATGTTGATTGTTCTTTACTTGTCTATTGATGTTGTGGTCTTTTCATAGAAGGCCACAAGGTTTGTCAAGCATGATTTGCCCTTGGTGAAGCCCTGCTGATTATACCCAATCACCTTTTCATTATTCTTCTGCTTCAGCAGTGCCTCCAGGAAGATCTGCTCTGTGATCTTACCAGGCACAGAAGTGAGACTGACTGGCCCTGGACCCTCCTTCTTTCCCTTTTTGAAAATGGGGGTTATGTTTCCCTTTTTCCAGTCACTGGGGACTTCACTGACCTGCCATGATTTTTGGAATATAATAGCAGTTTAGCAACCACATCTGCCAGTTCCCTCAGTACCAATGGGTGAATCCCATCAGGTTCTATAGGCATGAAGTCAGCGAGTATTTTTTGGAGACTAAAACCCACCATTTGGGATAGAAGACCATGACTACAGTAGGTGTCAGATAAAGCCCATTCACACCTGGAACCCCAGCAAACAGAATTCACTTGTGTGCCAGCTGACTCTTACAATAGTCAGGCTTTACCACACACAAGGATCTGAATTTTACCCTCAGTTTTCAGTTCCCCAACACTCACAGGTAGGAGACGTTAGGTGAGGAGGGGGTGTCCCTGGCCTCCTGGATCTGTGCTTCACTGATGTCTGTTCCCACCACCTTCTTGAAGTGCTCCGCAAGGAAGCGGGTGCCTTGTCCGGACCCACAGCCGACATCCACCACCAGCTCAGGAGGGTTTGCTCTCTGTGGAGAGGAGCAGATGCATCTCAGCAAGCAGGCATGCAGTATTAAGGATGTTTACCCCATTCCTTTCCCAACCATTCACACAGGAACAGCCTCAACGTGGCACAGTCCATGGAAAGACTCTTATGCACACGCCTTGCTATGAGCTCTGTTCATTGATTTCTCCCTTATAGCACCAACCAAGGTGACCCTCCCTGCTGCCTTGTTTATCCCCACAGCCCAGCCATACCCCACTCACCTTCTCCTTCAGGTAGGTGAGGATGGCTCGCTGCAGCTCTTCCCCTGGAGCAAACCTGTATTTCTGGTAGACAGCTGCATGTCCTCTCCCCTCAAACATCTGGGTGGCCATGTTTGGGCGAGTCAGAACCTGGGAGGAAGCAGGAGGCCAGGTTTGTCACCACCAGATCAAACTCCTTCTGCCTGGTGCTGCTGGGGCCAAAGTCTTCAGCTGCTGGCAGGGGCCCAGGGAAAACTTTGCCCATGAGGCTCCAGCCAGGGAGTGGGGACCTGCTCTCTAAGGATCCCTACCACAGGATCAGATAATCACAAAAGTGTATGCCAAGGAAAAGCTTTCCAGGTTTTTAAAGCCTTCTCCTCCTTATTTCTTTGAAAGTGTGAAAAAGCCTCACTTACCTCGATGTCCCAAATCATTTATTCTCAAACAAAAAAGCATGATTTTTTTTCCTATTATTTTTTTTATTTTCTTTTCATAGAATAGTTTGGATTGGAAGGGACCTTAAACGTCACCTAGTTCTAACCCCCTGTATGGGCAGGGACACCTCCCATTAGATAAGATTGCTTCAAGCCCCATCCAACTTGGCCTTGAACACTTTCTAGAGATGGGGCAATCACAGCTTCTCTGGGCAGCCTGGGCCAGAGTCTCAGCACCCTCAAAGTATTTCTTCCCAATACCTAACCTAAATCTGCCTTCTTCCAGCTTAAAGCCATCACCCCTTTTCCTCACTCCATGCCCTTGCACGAAGTCCTTCCCCAGCTTTTCTGTAGCCTGTTCTCGAAGGTGCTCTAAGGTCTCCCCGAAGCCTTCTCTTCTCCAGGCTGAACAACCCCAGCCCTTTCAGCCTGTCCCCGCAGCAGAGGTGCTCCAGCCCCCTGAGCATCCTCGTGGCCCTCCAAGCATTTTTAAGGAAATTCACCTTTTAGTAAGAGAAACTCAGCCGCTCCGCCTCTACTCACAGGATACACTTCTGTCCCTCCCTGACCCAGCCAAGGTCCCCGTTTTATCCGGAGCCCCACCCATCCCCGCACAGGTTTGGGGACCTCCCCGCTCCTGACCTCAGCCCCGGCCCCGCTCACCGGTGGGCGGAACCGTCGCGCTGCCACAGCCCAGAGGGCCCCAGGCCCCTCCCGCAGCTCCTGCCTATGGTGCTGCCCCCCGCAGGCACCATCCTTGCCAGCCGCGACCCGCAGGCAGAGACCGGGACCCGGAGGCTGCGGCGGAGCCCGTTTCCGAGCGACACACGGATATCCGGCACCAGGCGGGGGCGGGATATCGGGTGCCGTGATCCATGCGGAGGCGCTGCGGTACCGAGCGACCCGGCCGGCCCTGCGCTAGGCTCTCCCGCGGCCCCTTTCGGCCGAGGGTCCTCCCCGTGCCCAGAGAACCCTCGTCCCTCGTCCCCCGTCCCGCCCCGGAGCCTCAACCCCCTCCTACCACCGGAGCAGCTCCCGCCGCCTCTGCGATCAGAGCTCCGGGCGCTCCCGGGACCGGCAGAGGGAAGAAGGAAGGCACCGCCCACGGGCCACCCCCCCACGGTGCCCGGCCGGAGCTGGGAGAGGAGGGATGGACACACAATAAAAAAGGGGGGCAGGTTCCGGAGCCGGAGGCTTCGTCCCGCCGAGGCCTGGCAGCCTCACAGCCCTTGCACGGTTTCCGTGGGAATTAACGGGGTTGGCTCCGAAGCGCCCGGGGGCTCCTTGGGAAGCGAAGGGGAGGGCAGCGGGACTCACACACAGCAAACACCCAGAGCTGGACTCCCGGGGGTCTCTGCTGGGGCTCTCGCCTCTTGCCCAGCAGAAAAAGAAAAGCGCAACACCCACCCTGGGGGCACAGGGCGCTGGTATTTAAGGACCATGCAAAGCCCGTCCCCCGGTCTGGGTCAGTGTTTTACCCCCTTTGCACACCTCATTGCACGCAGCTGGAGCCAAGCGAGTCCTGCTTCTCTTCAAGCACCTTCGTGTTGGTTCGTGTTTTCCACAGTGCTTGTGAAGCTCTGCTAATTAGCACAGCCCTTGAGCCCAGCCTAATGTGGGGGGGCTCGGTGTGACTTAGGAGCTGAAGGTGGAAACTCCCTTGAAAGAGTTTTCTGGATGTTGTAGTAGTTGCTGGGCATTTGTCCTGAGTATTTTAATGGGGTCACCCGCTGCTGAATTGTAGCAGGGGTACAATAAAAATATAATACAAGCACCAAAGGCCCCCATGTTTCCATATTCCACAGTGTCTTGCAGCATCTGGCAAGTGTCTGGCTTATTTTGGCATTCCAGTACCCTAATTTTACTTCTGGTTTGCTGAGAGCATGAATGCAGATGGGAATGGCTGATGTCCAAGGCTCCAGCAATACGGCCTCTTCCTAGCTGAGGTCTCCATAGCCTGATGGGCAATGCACAGATGATGTTTATCTCATGATCCTCTGGCTACAGATGAGATCAAACACCTACAGGAAAAGAAAATATGACCCTGAGCTGTAAATGGCTTCAAGTCCTTTTCTAAAGTGCTCTCCCAGCGTGTGGCACACTGGATTAAGCTGCCTTTGGCTCCCTATCCCAACTCTATGTCTATTTATGTTCCCCAAGTGACAAGTAAGCTATGGCCCTGCACCATGCAGCAATACATTGGTTTTCTTCACCTTTGAATTGCTAAGCCTTCACACAAATAGAAGTTTCTGTGTCCCAGGCACAGAGAATCAGACACTATCCATGTCCCTCCCAACCCACTTACCACATCCATAGACCTTAAAGAATACCAAAGAACTCTGTCAGCCTTCCTGCATCACTTGCTGGTGTTTTCCACCAACAGTGCTGTCATTTCCTCAGTGCCTAAATGTCTAATCCTGCTCTGGAAAAAGCCATTTTATTTCTATTACTGTAGTTTCTTTCCTTTTCAAATATTATGGTGAATTCTTGTTCTCAGTGTGATGACCTGACACCCAAGGGAGTCAGTGCTGCCTCATGAAAACAAAGCATCTGGTGTCATCTCACCCACATGCTTTGATGTTTCTGAAGATTTCCTTCTTCCCATGTTTTGATGCCAGTGGGGAAGAGCTGCTCTGTTTCATCCAGAATATAAATGTCACTCTCAGAGCAAGCCTGGCTCTGTAATTGCATTCAGCAATAATTTTATGGCAGAAAAGTTTTCCCTGATTTCACTCAGAGAATTCTTAACTAGCTTCTTTTCCTGCAGCTAAGAAATGTGTGTCAGTAGACTCATAAGCACCTTCTAATTAATTACATCTATTTCTCAAATGGAAAACAAATTCTCATTTATTTTTTTCAAGAGTGTTTTAAGCCCAGATGAGGTGATGCTGTAGGGTTCAACATCTTGTAGATGATATGAGTCCTGAATCCTTCTTCTTCAGTAGCAGAGATGCTCCTTTGACCAACACAGAGCTTAAAATCACAGCAATTCTGTAGCCCACAGCAAAGTCACAGACTCAGTGCTTTTAATTTGGCTCCACCACTGTGTTCTGACCCTGCCCGTGGGAGGAAAACAAAGGAGGGAATACACCAACCTTCAGATCTCAGCAAAGCAGCACTGTGACATGGAATAAGCAGCCTTTTTAAAAGAGATTTTGGACAGCAAAAGCAACTGGGACAAGAAGGGTTCCAAGGTACTCACTGGCATCATCATTACTGCCTGTCATGAGCTCCAAGATCCAGGAATGGGCTGTGCCCAGCCTGATAGGAGCCCTGGTGGTGTCCAGGGCCCTATTTCACTTGACATGGCTCCTCAGCAACAACCTGTGGAAGATGCCCAGCCTTGTCCTACACAGCATGGGCCTAGTGGCACTGGACCCTGCAGACAGATTGCATCCAGTATGGAGCTAACATAAAGGCAGGCAAATTGCCCCATCATGGTGCTGCTTTTAATTTACAGATTTAGTTGGCTTAAGTGAAGTGAAGTGAAGTGAATTAAGGGTGAGGAGCTACTCACCAACCTCCCCAACACCAAGATATTGTTCCAGGATGGGGCTGACACTGTCCTCCTTCTTATCCCACGTCCTTGGAACCTAGGGAACATGTATTTAGGTGGTAACTACACTGTGGAGTGAAAAGAGTTTGTAACCAGCAGGCTCTTGCTCACTAGAAACGAATAAACACAGTGTCAATGTTTCCACTCCACAGCCCCTCCCCACCAAGAAAGTAGCAGTGACATGAAAACTAAATGGGGCCAATCCCCCCCCTAAGGGGGTATGGACAGAAAGCTCAGGGCATGCTGCTCCCCACAGCATCCCTTCTAGCTCTGTCATCTGGGTTATTTACACTGTGAAGAAGCCAGTGATACTTGTCTTACCTTGTGAAGAAAATGATGTGCTTTTAAGATTCCAGTAAGGCTTCAGTTCTTGGGAGACTTCCCTGTTTATTTGTTCCACAGTGTAAAAGAAACATTTATTATCACAATAAATAAAGGGATCAGTAAATACTTGGTATTTCTCTTTTTAAACCTAGAGGGCTCAGACGCTAAAGTAATGAAGAACATAATTTTCTTGGCTTATGAGCAGCAGGGCATGGGATAAAATCTCCTTGCAGGGAAGGAAGTAAGCCACAAACCAAGGATGCCTCAGCTGATCGCATGGCTGCTTTATATCTGTGCCTCGTGCTCTCAGCTGGGGATGGGGCTGTCCCTGCTTACCCCCTAACAGCTGCAGCCCAGGAGAAATTCAGTGCTCATGTGAAAATAGCTCCTCCGTGCTTTCTAGCCCATCTTATAACTTTATTTGCTGTCAAAAGCTTCCCTTTGTCTTCAGTTAATTTGTAACTGTAGAGCCACAGATCTCCCATTGCCTGGTAGCCTTAAACAGACTTGAATATCCTAACACCCCTTGGTGTCACCACAATCAGGTGCATCAGTCCTCTTGGGGGCTTTCCATCACTGAAACCTCAGCAGAGCTGAATTTGGATGCTACAAAATTTCTGAGCTATGTTCCTTTGGGGTGTTTTGCAGTGCTGTTAGCAGTTATGCCTTGCTCATCACAGAGCTTCATTTGCCAGAGATCTTGGACATCTGATGAGCCATAAAGTCACTGATGATGAATTAGGGAGACCTGTAATTAACAAGAGGGAGGGAGAACGTGAGCGCAAATTTATTTAATTTCACTTTTCCTTGTGTGCACGTGCATGAGGATGTAGTAGTTTTTATTATTATATCTGCTGGGATATGCAAAAATTCAGTGGTATGTGGCTGTACTAAAATGAAATGACAGGGACACATGCAGCAAACCCCACTTGGAGCAATTGCTTTGGGGCTGGCTGATACTTAATGTTCTGCTCTGTCATGCAGTCAAACCTGTGGTGATTAGATAAGTTCCAGGATCATCTTAATTCAGTGTTTCAGCATTTTCCTTCTTCCTTGGGGCCTGAGCTATGTCTGTGACAGTAATATTTATTTTAATAAGAAATGGAGAACTAAAGGAGAGGGGGTGATCTTTCAGGGTCTTCTCTTCTTCCTCCAAAAACCCCTGAGCCAGTAGTTGGCTGAGTCCTTCAGCCCTCATCCCTTTCCCACTGCAGTTCTTGGGAATGAAAGCCAAGTGGAAGCAAGCCTGGAAGTGTAGTGGTGCAGAGGACTGGAAAGGAGGGGAATTCCTTTTTCCTGGCCATGCTGTGATGGCCACTGGTGGCCCATTGCAGCCAGGACAGGAGGGCCAGAGGCCACTAACACAACGTGATGTGGCACTGAGGAGGGTGCAGGAGGGCACAGAAAGGTGCAGGAAGGTTCAGAGCTGCAGGAAGATGCATCAGGGTGTGGGAGGGTGTGGTAGGATGCCAAAGGGTTTGGAATGGTGCAAGAGTGTGCAGGAGAATGCAGGAATGTACAGAATCATACAATCATGAGATCATTAAGGTCGGAAAAGACCTTGAAGATCAAGTCCACCCATCAGCCCAGCACCATTGTGTCCACCAAACACATTGTGTCCTGAAGTGCCACCTCTATACATTTTTTTAACACCTTCAGGGATGGTGACTCCCTTGGGCAGTCTGAACCAGTACTTGCCCACTCTTTAGTAAAGAAATTGTTCGTAATATCCAGTCTGAACCTCCCCTGGTGCAACTTGGGTCCATTTTCTCTCTTCCTGTCACCGGTTATGTGGGAGAAGAGTCCGAACTCCCCGCCACTCCAATCTCCTTTCAGAGACTTGTAGAGAGCGACAGTCTCCCCTCATCCTCCTTTTCTCCAGGCTGAACACCCCCGGTTCCCGCAGCCGCTCCAGACCCTTCCGTTGCCCTCTCTGGGTACAGAAGGCAACAGGAGAGAGGGCGCAGAATAAGGTGCTGGAGGGCGTGAGAAGCCTGACCCTGAGCCAAGCCGCCCTGGGCAGTAGGAGCAGGAGCAGCAGCAGTACCAGCAGCAGCAGCAGCATCAGCAGAAGCAGCGGGGCGGGCTGAGGCTGAGGCTGGGGGCGGGCTGAGGCTCGGGGCGGGCTGCGGCTGGTCCCGGCCCGCCCAGCGCGGGTCTCCGGCGGCGCCGATGGGGCTGGGGGCCTGGCTGCGCTCGCTGGGCGGCTGCTGCGGCTGCTGCAGGGGGGAGGCGGCGGCACCCGAGAAGGAGCCCTTGCTCAGGTGAGACACAGCCCCAGCCTCTTCCCCACCCCCGGCACCCTTGGAGGGATTGGGCTGGCTGAGCGGCTTTCGTTTCTCTTTCCGCCCGGGCTGCCTTGGCACGGGGGCCGGTTCTGTTCTGACAGCCGTGGCCGCGGTGCACGCCGGGCTGCGGCGGGCCGGGGCCGGGGGTTGTGTTAGGGCTCAGTTTTTAGCGTGCGAACCCAGAGCCGCTTCTCTTCGGTGTGTCCCGTGCGCCCCTTGCTACGGAACCGTCCGGCTTTGGGCTGTCCACGGTGGGGTTGCAGCAGAGGAGGTAAGAAGGGGGGGTTCGGGCATCACTGCGTTGGATGAGGGGTGGTGGTGGTGGTGGTCCCACCGTCGGGCAGAGCTCCGCTGCCGGTCCGGGGATGCTGGAGAGGAGGTGATAGGAAAAGATGGATCCCCGGGTGATGGAGAAGAGATGGGAGCTGCACAAGCACGTAAGGAAGTTTTTGTATGTTGGAAAACATCGGTGTCCGGGATATTGCAGCACCTCCTCCCTCCTTCCCCAGCTGGGTGCTGGCGGCCACCGAAGCCCACGCACTGGGTGCCTTGGGAAGGGTGCAGGGACTGTCCCCTCCCTGTGTCGTCCCTGAGACAGAGACATTTCAAGGAGGGTGGGCTGCACCCGGGGTGTCCTACTTAGGCATTGAGTTATATATGAGAGTCCTGAAATCTTCAATCAGGGCTTGAAATGTCCTGGTTTCATGCCGTTAAAGCAGTTCCCTAAATAATAATAACCAGATAATCCTGAGCATGGGGCCTCTAGCACAGGGAATTGGCAGAGCCGAGCACACGTGTGGAGAGGCTCCTCAGTGGCCTGGGTCCCTCACCGGGCACCTTTCTTTAGCAACACGCCTTCTGCCCGTGATCCAATTAATGCTGGCTATAAGTGTAAAGCTGGTATAAATGCTGGGTGTTTGAAAGGCACCTGCTCATAATTAATCTAACAGACTAATCGCCAGCTTGTTCCTCTTCAGGAGGCTTTGGGGGTTTTATTTCAAAGGAGGGATCTTGCAAGAGCACGTTTGCTGTGTTTGTATTTTTATTTTTATCACTGCGTTGTTTGAAATGAATGGCATGCTTGAGATTTCAGATCCTTTTTTTTTTTTTTTGCAGCATTTTATTTTTGGGGGAGCTGATGTTGCTACCAAAACATTGACTTTATGACTTTTCACCTTATTTTCCCTGGAGCAGAGGTGATTATAGCCTCATAAATCCAGTGTGTCAAAGAATGGAGCAGTCAGGAGGAGGTAGTATGGATATAATTAGGTGCATATATTACCCAAGTAGACCCAAGGCTGGCAGGAAACCCTGCAACAGGGCAGGGCTGGGAAAAGAAACCCAGGCTGAAGCCAGCAAGCCAGGCTGCTGCAGCAGAGCAAACAGGCTGCTGGGCTCTCAATACACAAAGGTGGCATCTGGCTTGGATGGTGTTCTCTCTATGCAAGTAAACCAAGAATTTGGGCATTGAATCCCAAAATCTGGACTGAAAGACCCCGGGAGCAGAAATCTGTTGATGAAGCATTAGCATTTACTATTTTCTGAACAAAGCCCAGAGTGTGAAATGGTCCGAGTCCGCTCTTGCTCCCACAGAGACTCTTGTGGCCTCAAAAGCAGGCTGCCATTCATGTCCTCCTCTTTTTTTCCTCCCTCTTCCTCATTTTAAATACTGCTTGGAAGTCCAGCACTCTCAAGGGGTGCTTGCTGTTGGCAGAGCTCTCTGTGCCTGTATGGATTTGCTGACTCCTGAGCACTGCCTGCCTCCCCCTTACAGGCTGCTGAATGCTCCCTGCTGTGGTTTGGTGGCAGAGAGGAGTTGGGAAGTGCCTTGCAAGCTGTGAGGGAGTGGCTCCTAAAAGCTAAGGCACGTTTGTGTTATTGCCACATTTTGGTTTTCAAAGTAAGTCAGCTGTTAAGGGTCCTGGGAAGTTGCCAAGTGGGGAGAAGCCTGTCAAACCAGGGATGGGACTGAACTCGTGCTGATTGCATGCTGGCTCCTGAACGATCCCTTTCAGGCTGGGATCCTGCCTGCTCCATGTTGAAAAATGGTTTGAACAAACTGGTGCTGGCTCTGGAGTTGCATTATGCCATCCATACCCTCCAAGTTACGTTCATTTGCACGTCTTTAATGAGAGATTATCTTTTCCCTTATTACCTGTTGCTCAAGTTTTTGGTTTGTTGAAAAACTAATTAACCTTCCTGCAGGAGTGCTGATGTGAAGGATTTTTTCCCTATTTTATCTGCGTGCTGGAGCTCCCCTTAGCATCTTTTTTGTGACTTGGTGTCACAAAGTGCATGCGGTGTTATCTGAGGTTTTGCTGGATGAGTTCCTTGTGAAATGAATGGAGTTTGGGCAGCAAATAGAATGAATAGTGGGCTGTTCTAACAAGAACTGAGCAGGAATTGCCACAGGATGGCTGACGATGGCTGATGGTTAAAGGCCAAAAATATTTCTCCATTTGTGTTATTCTGCTGAAGTGTCTGGACATCTTGATTAGAAAACTTATGGAAATCCTGTGCTAAAAGTTCCCCTGGCAGAATTAAATAACCCTATTAAAAATACACATCCCAGTAGCAACATAAAACCATAAAACACAGAACAGTGCAGAGAAAAGCTGCTTTCCTTGGTGAAGACAGCCTTCCCAGGAGATGATGCTCTGCTTTGCTGACTGCTACACGAATAGAGCCCTGAGTTCACAAGCAGGCTGAGGACATTTCCATCCCCCAAATAAAGATGGGGTTACATGTCCTTTCTGCACCTTGGCTTGGGTTCTCATGCAGCTGAGTGTACCACTCAGTGAGGAAGGAGCTGTCAGGGTGGGTTTTCCACTGTGTGGGTTGACTGCTTGAGTTGGTAGGGTTTGGGTTGCTGGGGAGAAGACAGATCTGTGGGGTCACACAAAAACATGATTGTGGAGGTGGAACTGCTAGAGAGCATCCAGTCCACGCTCTGCTCAAGCAGGGTCACCTGGGACCATGTTGAGTTGGGTTTTGAGTGTCTCCAAGGACAAAGGTTCCACAACCTCTGGCAGCCTGTGTCGGTGCTCCCTCCCACAGGGCACTGAAACACAGAGATACGATCCCTCTGAGCCATTCTTTCCCTGAGCTAACCAGTCCCAGCTCCCTCAGCAGAGGTGTCTGAAATCAAACTCTGCCCAGCAGCACTGCTTTTGAGGAAAAGCTGGGTAGAAGCTGATTCTTTGGCCAAGAGGCAAGTGAGAAGCTTCACACACAGCTGTCCCCTTGCCTGCTGCTCTGTGCACGAGGTCTCTGTAGGGACAGACCATGCCACTGGGATCTTGGCACAGCTGCAGTGTTAGCTGGGCAGAGACAAAATACCCTCTTGAGCCACTGGGATTTTTGAGGATTAGTTAATTAGAACTGTTCCCACGATAAGCTGAAGGAGGCTGGGGGAGTAGCGCAGGGCTTGGGGTGGGTAGGTCTGATGGAGGGCAGGGCAGGGTGCTGCAGGTTGTGGTGAGGAGATGCCACCTGGTTAAGTGGATGTTTGCAGCTCCTCCATTCTGGTTGCTCAGGTAACACCTGAGCTTCTTCTCTCTTTGTGTGCCTGAGTGTCTGCTGTCTTTTGTGGCTGCACTGCTTGTTTGAATCGTGGCATGTGTGCTCAGGGTGTAGCTGGGAAGGTAAAAGGAGGCTCACACTGCCTGGGCTCTCTCCCTCTCTGCAGTAACAACAATCCCTATGCCTCCTTCGGAGCCACTCTGGCACGGGATGAGGAGCAGAACCTGTGGAGCACCCCACATGATGTGACCCACACGGAGGCGGATGACGACCGGGTGCTGTACAACATGATTGTGGTCAGGAACCAGCTGGACAAGGACTCAGAGGTGAGGCAGTCCCTGTGAACTGAGGGTCAGTGCTTTCATCAGATGCTTTTGCAGGATGAAGATAGGATGAGGAATGACTTTAAACTGGAAGCAGGGAGATTTAGTTTACATATTAGGAGAAAATTCTTCACTAGGAGGGTGGTGAGACATTTCCCCAGGTTGCCCAGCGAGGCTGTGGCTGCCCCATCCCTGGAAGTGTTTGAGGCCAGGCTGGATGGGACTCTGAGCAACTTGATCTAGTGGGAGGTGTCCCTGCCCATGGTAGGGGGCTTGGAACTAGGTGGTCTTTAAGGTCTCTTCCAACCTCAACCATTCTGTGTTTCTACGATTAAGCCTCTAGAAAGACCCCAAAGTCCCCCAGTGTGACTCACATAGGCACTGGAGCCTCCCATCCGCTCCATCACCCTCCACATTTTCTCCTGCCTTTGGTGGGGTTGCATCTGAGGCCATCTCATCCCTGGGAAGCCTGGGGATGTCTCCAGCAGCTGAGCCAAGTGATCTACCCAGGGATGGGAACGCATGATGCAGTCACTCCTACCACCACTAAACATGTACTGGTAGCACTGGGACCCCCCAACTTAATTTCCTAGCTTCACGAGGTGCTTTTTTTTTTTTTTTTTTTTTTTTCTTATAATCCCTCGGTTTGGGTTTCCCGTGTGTGGTCAGAGTGGTGTTCACCCAGCAGTGGGGTGAGCTGCTGCTCCAGTGAGTGTCAGGTTAATTACTCCTCTAATGAGCTGTACGGCAATTACTGAGGAGCAGAGAACTGGCCCAGCTCTTAGGGTGGCAGGGAAAATCATTGCTGTTACATAAAGGCTCTTTTGCAGCCCTGATTTCCTTTGCTAACGCGTTTTGGCACAAAGGAGATTTCAGTGGCCTGATTTGGAGCAGACTGTAGTGAACAGTGACACGTTTCCCCCCCTCTCTGATTGCTTCTAAGACTTCAGAATGTTTGCAGGAACAGCCTGGAGGCTTCACATTTAATTTCAAAGTGATCCCACTTCATCCGAGAGACAGCAAGACTGTAACTCTTCCTCCTGTGCCAGTTCTCTCAAACCAAAAGATAGCTCAGCTTTCAGAAAAAGCCTTAAACTCCAGAGGTACAGCCAAAATAAAAATTTACAGTTTTTAAAACTTAAAATGAGCTAATGCTTCAGTTGGCCACTATCCCCATTTAATGGTTTGGGTTTTGTTTTTGTTTTTTTTATGATGGGGATTGAATTAATTGTGGTGTTCACAATAGATGGGTTGGTAACAACTTTTTCATGGCTGCATGTCACCTTTACAGCTATAACTGAGGATACCCTCTGCCCCCCCCACTGCTCTGTTTTCTCTGTCTCCCAGTTGCTCCGTAGGGTTTTAGCAGTTCTGAGCAGTTGCTGTGCCTGCCAGTGAAACAGCAAAGAACATGGGGTTTCCTCTCTACAACACATGTAAGATATATATCCTGATCTATTTTTTTTTTAAATGCAGTGCAATTTAAAAAAAAAAGCCTGAGGAGCACAACATCAAATGGGCTTTGAAGAAAGCCAACACACAATGTGCTTGATTTGAATTATGGCACAGTGTGCTTTGCAGCTGGTGATTCCAGCCTCTGTGCTGCCTCTCTTCTACCACTGGGGAAACTGAGGCATGAAATATAAGTCCAGGAAGCTGCTTCCGTTTCCAGCTGCAGCTTTTTCTGAGTTGCAGAACAGGGCCTTCCCTTGGCTGGTAAAGCCAACGTTACTGCCTTCAGCCCCAGGTGCCAAAATCCCTCCTTACTCCAGTGAATGTTTTAAAAGTAGGCCAGAATGCATTTCTGTTCCCTCCTTAGAAGATCTCAGCCCCAAGAGAAAGAAAAAAAAGTAATTGCAAACCAGCCCTGGGCTGCAAAAACCATAATCTGCTTTGGGAGCTGCACTGCTCTGTAAGTCTCTGGGAGGAGGGTGTGGATGCTGCAGGATGGGAGACAGAGGAACAGCTTCTTCTTTGTGCCATGTACAAGTGTTACAAAACCATAGGTCATTTTTTTCCTCTTGGTTACAACTGGATGGAAAGGACAACTCCTTCCTGCGTTTCTGCACCTTTATTTAAAAGGAAATTTGGGCATGCTTTGCATTTATTGTATGCTTTGCCATTCAACACCTTTATCTTAGCAGTTCCCTAACATGGAAACTTGGAAGGTTCCCAAAGAGCAAGTCACTCTGTGTTGTGTGTGAGTTCCCTCTATGGCACAGGCCTCAAACCTCTCCTGGTTCCTTACCCTGGCTAACCCACTTCTGCATTCCTGGGCATTTTCTTTCTTTAAAAAGGTTGTTCACTTACTGCCAAGGTGCTGGGAGCTAGGACAGAAGTGGTGGGCCAGGCTGCAGTGCTGGATGTCAGCGGGCATTGTCCAGGACAGCTCTCTCCTGGCCTGTCCATCTCTGTATTATGGATCCCTGGAAATAAGTAAACCAAACTGTGTACCAAGTGCTCTGACACTGAGTGCACCATGGATCTCCGACAGTTTTCTCTGTGTTAGGTCTTTCTTGGAGGGACTGTGTCAGTGTCTTTCCTTAGGGTCTGTTCCATGCCTCTACCATGGGGCTGGACCCACAGAGCCATTTCTTCTCCCTTCCCCCTTCCAACAGCCCTGCTCCAGGAAATTTGGCAGCCTCTCCATCCCAAACTTGGTGTGACTGATGTAAGGACAGCTTCACCCTGCTCCCTGCTGAACCAGGGCAGTGAGCTCTTCAAAACAAGAGCTGTGCTGTTTCAGGTGTGCCCTGTTCCATGGAATCATAGAATCCCAGACTGGTTTGGATTGGAAAGGACCTTAAACATCATGTAGTTCCAATCCCCCTGCATGGGCAGGGTCAGCTTCCACTAGATCAGTTTGCTCTAAGCCCCATCCAACCTGGCCTTGAACACTTCCAGCGATGGTATGGCCACAGCCTCTCTGGGAAACCAAAGCCAGTGTTTCACCACTCTCATAGTGAAGAATTTCTTCTGAATTTCTCATCTAAATCTTTGCTCTTCCAGTTTAAGGCCATCCCCCTCATCCTAACGCTCCATGTCCCTGTAAAAAAGCCTCCCCAGTTTTCTTGTAGTCCCTTCAGTTACTGGACGGTGCTCTAAGGTCTCCCCAGAGCCTTCTCTTCTCCAGCCTGAACAACCCAAACTCTTTCAGCCTGTCTCCAGAGCAGAGGTGCTTCAGCCCTCTGACCATTTCCATGGCATCCTATGCATTTGCTCCAAGAGCTCATTCACCTGCTCCTCCTGCTTGGTGCTGTGTGCTGGGAGTGATGGCTTTTGGGGATATTGACCCTGGGGGAGCGCACTGGAGCACCCAGTGTTTGCCAAACCCACTGTTCAATAGGTACAAGAGGGAAGGTTCACTGGAGACTCCTAAAATTGTAAGGGCTGAGCAACTAGCAGGTTTGCATTTCTCTCAGCTCAAGGTCAATGGTTGAATCATTAAAGTTGGGAAAAACCTCTTCAAGTCCAACTGTAATGGGTTGGACCATTACAATGGGTGTCCACCCAATGAGTGTGATGTGCTTGCTTGTACTTTTGGAAACGAAATGTGAACAAAGGAGGTTGTGCTTGGAGAAAACTAGAAAAGCTGTAGCTGAAGGGCTGGCTTAAGGAGGCTGGTAAAGCTGATGCAGCCTTGTGAGATCAAAGCTGTCCTCAAAGCTTTGTAGTCTGGAGTCAGCATTTCAAATAAGGACAAAAATTATTTTTTTTTTCTTCCTCTGCCTTGCTGCATCATCAGACCTGTTGTGGTATAAAGTAAAACCACAAACCTGGAGATGAAATGAGGATCTCTAGGAAAACAGGGTGGTTTTAAGATGCTGCATAGGTACAGGCCAAGCCACTTCCCCAGCATGCATGCTGCTAGTGAGGTGTAAAGCATTTTGTGGGGAAGAGGAACTGCTGTAGCTCCTGCAAGCCTTCAGTGTAATCAGCAAGAGTGTCACTGGCCTTGTTGTTGGGCTTATGTCCCTGATGCAGCAGGTAGCCCCCTCCATGATGTACAGTTTGTGGTCATCCTGCTGCATGGAATTATCCAGCCACAGGCAGACACCCTGAGCTGCTGCACCAGGACTGGCCTTGGAGAAGAAGCCAGGTTTAGGGCAGGTCTGTGGACAGAAATTGCAAGTGTTTTTTTACATTATAACCCAAAAAACCCCAAACCATTCTCACAGCTGGTTGTAGATGCAGAGTTTCTGTCTTTTGACTTGCTGCCTTGGGGATGGTGGAATCATAAACCCCACTAGCAAGGGCAATGTCCCTGCTGGAGCCTGGCAAGCCTGTTAACAACCTGACAAAGTCTGTTTTTCTCCTTCCTCCTGCTCTCCTACAGCATTGTTATTTTTTAAAACAGGTTACAGAGGTCAGTATTGAGATAGGCTGATGCTGAGACATCCAGAGGTGATGGGATTTTTCCAGGGTTGGGGATGTTTCTCGTGGAGCCCAGAACTGACCCTCTTAATGCCTATGAGAAAGTATTTGTGAACTCCTGAGCAACTCTCAAAACTGGATCCAATATAAGCTTATTTGGAGCTGAGAGGTCAGTTGATGGGTCAGTGTATGATGTGGATGTAGTTTGTTTTCTCAGCTACTTCCAGTGAGGTCAGAGAAGGAGAATGGTGCCTGCCTGGACTGATATTTTGCATCCTTAACCCTGATAACTCTTTTGACCTCATTTCTGAAATAACTCTTGAACAGAATGGTGACACTAATTGCTTTGAAGAGAATATAGAAGAAGGCTGTGGTAGAGGATTGCTTTGGCAACATGAGGAGAGCTACCTACTAATTAGGAAATTTCTGTATGAGCTGGGATGAAAGGTTGGACAGTGCCTCTTGGCACATTTTTTCCCAGAGCTCTTTATTATGTCCCAACCTGGCTTATATTTCATGCCCAGCATCTTCTCACTTTCATTTGGCATTTGCAGATTTAGCAGAGCATGCTAAAGAGCCCAGGGAGGTTTTCCAGGTAAATATCTGAAGGGCTGAGGAGAGGTGAGAGGTGACAGGGTTTTCCTGCTGCTTCTGGCACACTCTTGACTTGTGCATAGAAGATTTCCTCAAGCCCCACTGGCATAAAGTGTGCCCTGCTACATAAAAGGGCAAAACTGGTTAAAAAAAAATGAAGCCAGGAACTGACTCCTGCTTTGGTTTCCTGTTGTTAATTCAGATTTTGGCAATAGGGTATTTTTCTTAAGGGATTATCACTGGGATGTCACAGGCCCATAGAAACACCAAAGAGGCACTTGGTGAAGACCCATTTTGCACTGTACTTTCCCAGTACTGTGTGCAAGAAGCCTCATCCCTATTCCAGAAGTTTGCAAGAGGAGGGACAGGGACTGAAGATGCAAAAAAAAGCAATGTTTTGGGACAGCTGCTTGTCCCCTGCCTGCATGCGTGCAGGCTTGTGCCCTGTCCTGGCACCCTGGTACAGAATCACAGAATTGTTCTGGTTGGAAAAGATCTTCAAGATCATTGAGTTCAGCCATTAACCTAACTCTACCAACCATTAACTTAACTCTTCCAAGTCCAGTGCTCAAACCATGTCCCTCAGCACCACATCTGCACACCTTTTAAACACCTCCAGGGAGGGTGATTCCACCACCACCCTGGTCAGCCTCTACCAGTTTTTAATTACCCTTTCAGTAAAAAAGTTTCTTCTGGTACCCAATCTAAATCTCCCCTGGCAACTTGGGGCTGTTTCTTCTGATCCTGGTGCTTGTTACTAGGTAGAAGAGACTAACCCTCCCTTGCTCCATCCTCCTTCCAGGTAGTTGTAGAGAGCGAGATCTCCTCTCAGACTCCTATGGGCTGAAAACCTACAGTTCCCTCAGCTGCTCCTCATAGGATGTGCTCCAGACCCTTCTCCAGCTCTGTTGCCCTTCTCTGGACATATTCTAGCCCCTTAATGTCCTTCTTGTCATGTGGGGCCCAGAACTGAAACCAGGATTTGAGGTGCAGCCACACCAGTGCACACCCTGCCCTGGTCCTGCTGGCCACACTATTTCTACACCAGAGCTATCCCGGTCACAGGGGCAGCAAAGGCTGAGGGACAGAAGGGTTTGGCACAGAGTCCTGGTGCCTGCCTTGGGGCCACCCAGCAGCACATAAGTGCTGAGCAGTCTTGGCCTCGTGATGCTGCTGGGCCCCAACCAAACCCTCCCTCCACAAGTCACATCTCGGTGACTCATGGGATGTGTGTGGGGAACACCCTCCCCAAAGCCTCTGATGTTGCCTGTTCCCACAGGGAGACACGGGAGGACAAGCTTTGCTCTTCCTCTGCTGTTCAGTTAAAAGGAGATGCTTTTTAGATTAATTTCGGGAATGGAAAGATGCTCTTAACTCTGTTTCCCACATTAAAGCAACACAGAGGACAACCCCTGCTCACAGTAATTAGGATGTCTCTTCTACAGGGAATCACCTGGGAAAAGTGAGACCAATGGGAAACAGGGCATGAGTCCCTTCAAGAGCTCAGCCCAGAGCCACCCATCTTCACCCTGATACCTTCCAGTCTCTAGTTTCTTTTCAGTCATAGAATCCCAGACTGGTTTGAATTGGAAGGGACCTTAAAGATCATACAGTTCCAATGCCCTTGCATGGGCAGGGACACCTCCCACTAGACCAGGTTGCTCAGGGCCGCATCAGGGCCCCTTGAACACTTCCAGAGATGGGGCAGCTCCAACTTCCTTGGGCAAGCTGGGCCAGTGTCTCACTACCCTCAGATTAAAGAATTTCTTCCTAATATCTAACATAAATCTCCTGTCTTGAAATGTGAAACCATTTCCCCTTGTCCTCTCACTACAGACTGGTACAAAAATCCCTACCCCAGCTTTCTTGTAGGTCCCCTTCAGATATTGGAAAGTTGCCATAATGTCACCTTGGAGCCTCCTTTTCTCTAGGCTGAACAACCCCTACTTCTTCAGCCTGTCTTCACAGGGGAGGTACTCCAGCCCTCTGATCATTTTAGTGGCTTTCCTTTGGGCACATCCCAGGAACTCCATGTCCTTATATTGAAGACTCCAGAACTGGATGCAGAACTCCAGGTGGAGTCTCATTATGCCAAATGACTCCAGATTGTCCCTCCACCATCCCTCTTTGCTATTTTAAAAAGGGTACTTCAGCCTTTAAAAATGTTTATTTTTCTTGCTTTCTAGTACTTTTGAAAACTTGCCTTCTCCAGCTAGATCCCAAAGAGAGGGTGGAGCAGGTTGGAGAAGGCAAGTTTGTGACCAAACTAAGATCAATAACTTTTATTCAGACTTTTAGTTTTCCTTGGGCTATCATCACCTGTAAGAACATGTGCCATGCCAGATGAACTGCAAAGATATGAAAATAAGGTGTTGCAATAGTTTGTAGTAGATAATTGTTACTTCATGGTTGTGGTTTTTCAGGCTGGAAAGGCCTAATCAGGTATTGTCACAACTTCAGGTTTTGATACAAGCAGGGGTATCAAGGTTTGGAGTAAAGGGCTTTGGACCAAAGAGATTGAAGTCTCTCTGGTGGCTGTATTTGGAAGTTCATGTTGTTCTCCAGCCTACACCAATGTTATAATTTCTAGCACAGCACAGAGCAGCAGTTTTGTATCCTCCATGTCTGACTGAGGAGACCACTTTGGTGATCAGCAGTAGATAAGCTGCAGCCTGTAACCCTGTTTCAAGGTAACTGGAGGCTTGTTTTGTTCATGCAGAGATGCTCTACCAAATGCCAGGCTAAAACTTTCCTTGCTGGTCCATATAATAATCTCTTCTAAGGATAATGGCAGCCTGTCCTTCACCTTCATACTGGTGCCAACATCAATAGTTCAACTCTGGCTCTGTTTCTAAAAGCTGAAATCCCTCAAAAAGCAGCAGAGACCTCCCCATGTGCAAATAACTGAGTATCTTTTATCCCTTTGCTTTGCAGGAATGGCAAAAGCTCAACTATGATATTTATACCTTACGGCAGACCCGAAAAGAAGTGAGAAACAGGTGGAAACGTATTTTGGAGGATTTAGGTAAGCTAGAAGACAAAAGGACATAATTTCTGTGGTACTGAATGAAAGGTCCCACGGTGGCTGAGGATGGGAACGACTCCACAAAATCCGGCTGGTAGAGGAGAAAGGGAGAAAAATAAAAACATCAGGTAGGCCACGCAGCAGCTGAGAGCCTGCAGGAGGATCCCCAGAGCTCAGGCATGGCTGGGAGGAGACACATCAAAACACATCAAAAAGCCCACAAACCATGACCAGCGGGGAACCTTTTAAGCTCATAATAATGTGCTCACTCATCCATGCCAAGCTTCCTTGTGGAAACTCTAGCAGGAACACCTGGGAGTTCACCCTAGGTTTTCCTGAACAAGATAAGCAGGGAGAAATGAGTATTCCTTTCAGATACGAACAGATACATCTGTTTTTCTTCCACCCACTTGGTTTACTCCTAAGTGAATCTGAAATACTCTTTCACCAACTGAAATTGCTCAATAGTGGCCTTCCTACTCCTGCTATTTCCTGGCCTGCAAACTGAACTTCACCCATCTGTCTAAATTCAGTACTGGCAGGGAGGAGATTGAATCCCTAGAGGTGTTTAAAAGATGTGCAGATGTGGTGCTTGGGAACATTGTCTAAGTACTGGACTTGGTAGAGTTAGAGTAATGGTTGGACTTGGTGCCCTTAAAGGTCTTTTCCAATTGGAATGATTTTGTGATCAGCTTGGTGGTGACTTGCATCATGTTCTGGATGTGGTTGGCAGCTAATGAGAGGAGGTTGTGTGAGTTAGTGCACTTGTTGGGTTGTTCAAGGACGTTACCACTGGGAGTGACAAAGATGGGTATCTCAGCCACTCCTGCCCTACCTGCCATACTGGCATCTGGATGGGAGGAATGTTATACATTTATAACTAGGTATCAGTGTTCATCAAGGTGCCTGTGCAACCCATACAAACCAACCATGGGACAGATCACTTGACATCCTTAATATCTGTTCCTGCCTGTTGACACAGCTCCCTCACGTCCGCAATGGCTCCAGAGGCGTTTTGCAAAGGGTGGGGAAGTTCAAGGACAGAGGTCACTGGGTCTTAGTAAAGATAGATGTGCAGCCAGATGTGAAAGCAGCTTTTTGTCCAGACCTGTACTTTAGTCATAATACTACTGTGCTTTCCCCTATAAGTGTTGTCAGGTGAGACACATCACCACCAGCTACCTGGAGCTGAACAAAGAGTTAATGGTAGTGATTATGTTTAAAGATCCCTGCATTCATTCTTCTCCCTCTTTCCTTCCCTGGGTATCCTTCCTGTAAGAGATGCTGACTGCTACATGAGTAATTATCCATACATCCATTACTGCTGCAGGTTTCTAATCACTGGTACCAACAACCCAAACGACACACAGGCATAGCTGCTGGGGTGTTGAGGTGTCAGGGTTTGACACTGGCCCAGCAATTAAACTGAATGAGAGATGCTTTCTATTAATCCCCCTCCCTTCCCTAATAAGGAAAGGAGAGAGAATAAAGGAGAGAGACTTATGGGTTGGAAACTAAATGTAATAATAAATAGGAAAAATTACTAAATATCTACAAATATACAGGAAAATTGATACCATGTTCCTCCCTCCTTCCCCCCAGTAACTCTCACGTCACCACTGAGGCTGCAGGGCAGCCCTGGGAAAGTCCAGGCTGGACTCCTGGGGTCAGCAGCAGTCAGGAGCTGGAGGCAGGAACATACGGATTCAGGCTGGCATGGATCAGGACCACAGGCAGACAAACAGACAGAATCCTCCCAGGATGTCAAAGGAAACAGGGACAGGCAAAGAACAGGAAGCAGGAAGGGGTTTGACCCTCGTGATCCCTCAAATTTATACTGGGTATGATGTGTATGGGATGGAATACTCTGGTCAATTCTGGCATCTATCTTGTCTGTTCCTCCCCAAAGGAGGGCTGCAGGTAGGATCTCTTTACTCCTTTTCTCCTTTCGGAGGGCAAAAGGTTCTTCAGAACTGAGCAGTGTCCTTGGTTCTGCACACCAGTCTCTAGCTGTAACTATAAATATTGAGCATTATCAGTCCTAGAAGCGGACACTTTCTGAGAAACTTGCTGTTAATTTCAGCAAGTGCAGCTACTTACAAGGAACTTCGCTGAAAGCAAAAGTACAAGGCAGAAAATTACCTTTATCCTGGCCCAAACCAGGACATGAGGAAGGCCTGAGAGCTCTGGCAGCATCAGGAACATGCAAGAGTTGAATCAGCCCCCTGGGTGTGGGTGTTGCTACACCTTCTCTAGAAAGCTAGCAACAATTTGATCTGGATGGACTTCTGGTTTTTTTTCCTAACCAGCAAGCTCATACCTGCCCCAAGTGCAGATCCAGCTTGCCTCAGGGAAATGCTCGTTTGTTTTAGTAAGTAGGGAAAACAGCAGCTCAAGGTGGAGTGGGATAAAGGAACCTTGCAAGAGCCTGGAGGGCTCTGGGATGATCCTGCCGACGTGCTTGACTCCTCTCTGTAACACATCTCTCTTCCCCAGGTTTCCAGAAGGAAGCGGACTCCCTCTTGTCGGTGACCAAACTCAGCATCATCAGTGATTCCCAGAACATGAGCAAAGCCCGGGACATCCTGTTAAAGCTCTCTGAAGAGACAAACATCTTCCCGACCAGCTGGGAGCTTTCTGAGCGCTACCTCTTTGTGGTGGTGAGTAGCTCCAAATGTACCTCCCTCCCATGGCCCCCATCTCTGCAGCTGAATTCAGATGCAGGAGGGCAGATAGCTGAACAGCACTAAATACATGGTGGCATCTGGGGCATCCCCATTAGATGTTGCACTTGTGGCTTAGCTGTTCAGCTTCCTTGGAAATGTCAGTGCTATAGCACCATAAACTTGGCCCCAAAATTTAAGTTCCTTTAACACTGTGCAACTGTGTGGTCTCGAAGCCTGTTAACTAAGTGGGAGAAGATTAGGCTTAATGCCTGGCTTAACCTGGAAGGGAGCTGTGGAGGGAGGACCCTGACCAAAGGAGCTCACAGTGACTGTAAAACCCTGTTTCTTTGGCAGGACCGGCTCATAGCTCTGGATGCTGCGGATGAGTTCTTCAGGATGGCAAGTGTGGCATATCCAAAGAGGCCCAGTGGGGAAAGAGTGGATGAGAGCCCTGGATCTCTGCCATGATGCCCTGAGGAACATGCCTTGCTGGTGTGAAGTGGACAGTGGGTTTCTTTCCCTCCAGGACCGGGCTCCATTGCTGAGGTGCTGGCACACGTGGTGCCACTCCTTGTTTTCCTGCAGAGAAACAAGTGGGCTGGCCAGAGCAGAGTAAGGAGGTCAGCGAGCTGTGCCCCATCAGGAGGGCCCAGGAAGGCAGATGCTGGCCCCAAGGTGCTCCCATGCAAAAGGGAGCAAGAATTGCCCTAGTGTAGCCCTGGTGGGAGAGTCCCAGCCTTGTAGTGCATGCAATAGTCACGAGGGGAACCTGCTGTGTGAGGTGTTGCTGTAAAAGCTGAGGTGTCTCTAGTTACAGATGCTGTGAGGAGATCCACGTTTCCACCTTCTGCTGGTACCTGATACTGTCCCCTCCCTCCACCCTGCTAGTCGGGAGGAACAACAAGAAAGGAAAAACACCTCAGCTGTCTACATCTCTGTGACATTTCTCTGTGTGCTGGTTCTCTTCCTCACCCCCAGCCCATGGCAGCCCTGCTGGGCAGGTCCCAGGCCTGTAGCTGGGAGAAGAGTTAAAAGCCTTAGAGCAGTGTCCCAGTTGGGTGCTCTCTCCCCACCAGTAGTGGTTTGGAGGTGTGTATGTCAGGAGTGCTCAGCCCAATGTCTTAAGGTAGGTTTTAGGAAGGTGCCAAGGTCAGACCTGCTGAGTGGTTAGCTCCTAATACCCTCAGATTGGATGCCCAACATCTTAATTTAGTTTCTGAAAGTTTTGGTCTTAATTGCATTTAATAAAAAACACTATAAAGCTGCATGTGCTGTCAATATATATACCATCCCTGCTGTTAATGAGGATTTTTAATGAACATCTGTGGTATATTGGGGTTTTATCTCATAATGAGCAATAATTTTAAAACACTGGATTTGATCTTTGGAAAACAAGAGGAAGTGTTTCACTGATTAACATGTGTGCTGCTAATTGGCCAGTTGAAAATGCTGGTTACACAGGACCTCTCAAAGTAGCACAACAGAGGTTTTATTTGTTTATACCTACAATGTTTGAAATCTCTCTATATATTTATTAATTGTCTCTGTTTGTCAGTCTTCCTGGGAAACAGCTTTGTCAACTGAGGACATCAGTGAAAAATGACTTTAGTAAATAAAACATGTTGCAAAACTTAACATTTCTTGCTCTCTCTGTAACTATGTTCAGGCAACATTTATCTTGGCTACTGATAGCCAAAGGGTTGGTGTATTTGTAGAGTACCTGTCTCTGCATCCCATTTTCCACACAAATACAATTTCCCATTGACTTGAAAGAGTTTGCCAGCCTAAGACTAAATTCTTCATAGGAGATAATGGGAATTGCATTGAATTTCAGTGGGATTTGGAGTCAGGTGTTAATTTTCCATATTTTGGTTTTTGGTCTTTACTTTTTTTTTTTTTTTTTTTTTTTTTTTTTTTTTTTTTTGGCAGAAGTTCAGCTCCACTTTGGAAAACGTCCCATATTTTTATAGAAAATAAACCTAAGTGCATGGCAGCCCCAGGGTTTGGTTTGAACAAACTGTTGCAAATCTTGGTTCTAATGTCAACAAAATCCCATTTCTTGTAACTTAACAGGACCAAAACTGCCTAAGAGAGACCATAATTAGGATATCTGAATGGATTTAGCAAGGGAAGCGCTGAGTTTCTGAGCACAGCCACAGGGAGGAGCTGAATTAAGAGCAGGATCGGAGCCGGGCAGAGCTGCTCAGTTCTGCCGAGCTGGGAGGAGCAACCAGGCTGGGGGACTTGAGCATCAAATTATGTACCCGTCACAGAATGAACAGAAAGAATGTGTGTCAGTCCCAGCACTCAATAAACTGGTCGTGGGGAAAGCTGAAAATATTGCAAACCAACCTTGGTTAAGTATAAGGATGCAGAACTGCTAAAAATCTGCAACTTGAAAAATTACAGAAACCAGCAGGAATTGTTTCAATACTGGTCCAAGCTCAAGCTGGTCATTCTGTTCAGCTCAGTAGCTCAGAAGTGCCCTGCCTTCCATGCACCTGGGGCAGAAGCCTGCTAAACTGGATTTCAGCTAGTAAAATGAAGTGAGTAATTTGCCTTTTCTAATCTGCAGAGAACTCACCCAGGAATGCACAGCTTAAAACTTTTTGTTTGCTCAGGTTTGAGCTTCCTCTGTTGATGGGAGAAGGAAATACAATTTAGGTCGTTTGCAAGGAAACTTTTGGCTGTGTTTTGGGGGCCAGCAGCAGAAGACTCTCTGCCCCCAAAACCCAGACAGGGGGCACACTCACCATGAGGTTCAGACACTGCTCAGTTGCATGTTAATCCTGGACTGCCAGTGGGGTTTAAATGATTTCATACAAAACATAAATCTCAAACAGCATTGAAGTCAGAGGCTCTCTGCTAACACTGCATCCACCACCATGGTCCTGGGTGGGAAACTCAGCGTGAGCCATCACTAGAAGCAAGTTTGTGTTTCTCCTGTTGGATGCACCACCCAGACCTCTAAGTGCCATTCAGAGAGGCTTGAGTCTCCCAGATGGTTTGCATCGCGCTTGTCCAGGTGTCTCCAATGCCCTTCAGGTCTGAAATGCCACTCGATCCCTCCATCTGGGGAGCCAAACGCTGCCCGTGCCCCGCGAAGCCTTCCCGCAGGCAGCTGGGCAGCGGTGGCTGTCAGAGAGCTCCGCGGACACCAGATGCCACTGTTGCCCCAGCCTGCTGCCTGTGGAGGGAAATCTGCAAGTCGGGAAAATTTCCCAACCTCGGGTCTCCGCAGTCTGCAAATGCTGGCTTTCTGCTAAAGGTTGGGGTTTACATATTTATCCATCGCTCTGGTGCCTCCTGAGGGACGGGGGTGAGCCCAGCTCTCTAAATCTCAAAGGTTTGCAGGGCTGGGGCCAGGAACCAGGCTCCTGCTTGGAAGTGCCACTCTGTGTGGGGCTGGCTGCTGCAGGAAGCAGCATGTTCACGAAAAACACTCATTCTTCTAAAGAGAAGGTGACTTTGGCACCCCTTCCTTAACCAGAAA
This sequence comes from Calypte anna, assembly GCF_003957555.1. Lineage (NCBI taxonomy): Eukaryota > Metazoa > Chordata > Aves > Apodiformes > Trochilidae > Calypte > Calypte anna. The sequence goes on from NC_044253.1 coordinate 29,748,145, forward strand.
AGCAAAGATACAGATAATTTTTTTAAATTAGCAACATCAGAGGGTTTACAGTACATCTGGGTTCACTTAGCTTTCAAATGCTTTTCTTTTTCCTGAAACTGCCCCTGTGTTTGTTATTTCTACAGGAAAGGAAAGGAAAGGAAAGGAAAGGAAAGGAAAGGAAAGGAAAGGAAAGGAAAGGAAAGGAAAGGAAAGGAAAGGAAAGGAAAGGAAAGGAAAGGAAAGGAAAGGAAAGGAAAGGAAAGGAAAGGAAGAGGGAGAAGGAAAGAGAGAGGGAGAGGGAAACAGAGGGAGGAAAGGAGGAAGGAAGGAAGTAAAAGGAAAAAAAACCCCTTGCATTCGAAGTTTTCCTAGGACAAATACCATGAATTAGGCAGCATGAGGAAAAAACATCCTGGTGGAAACTGAACTGTGATCTGTAAGACAGACAGAGGGTGGCAGTGCAGGTGTTTGGTAAAGTAAGGAGCAGCAGCAGGAGGAAATGGGAGGCAGTGGCCTGAGAGGAGTCAGGCTTCCCATTTTATTTGCTATAGATGTAAATCAGACCGTAAGGTCTGATAAATAATGAGAATGGATGTGGGAAAGGGAGCTGTCATCTTTTAAATGTCAGCTATAGGAAAAATTACCATTTCAAATCACTCAGTTTCAGCCTCTTCTAACGTTAGAAATTCCAGTGCTTACATACTATTCCTAGAGGGAAAGCATGTACTTTTCTAATCTAATGAGGATCAGTAACTCTGAGTGACTTACCACAAAATAGCTCTCCAAAAGCATTTCTCTGAAGACAAACAAGGATTTTTGCATGGGGCACCCTTATTAGGCAAGATAGGGATTACCAGAAGCCTTTCTTTGGCTTACAAATTGCAGACCTTGCAGACACTTCCATAGAGGAGCTGCTTTTGCATAGGGGAGGCCAGGGAAAAAAATCTCCTCACCAGCTACTGCTAAATGCCCCAAGCAGAGCCTTGCATGGTGAAAAGCTTGTCTGTTTTTTCTGTCAGGTGGCCTAATGAAATGCTCCACATCCTCCCATGAGAGTTCTGGATAGCATTAGTTTTTCAAAGGGGTAATAAATTCAGGAGAAGGTTTTGGGCTAGAAAGGAAGACACCATGGATGCTGTGGGCACCATGAAAGGATCCCAGCAGCATTAGACAAGGAGATAACCAAAGAGGTAGAGTCATATCAAAGGCAAGTCAAGAGGGCAGCAGGCAGAGGCAAGCAGGCACAGCCCAACCACTGCTCCAGGAAAGAAAAGAGCATCTGGCAGGTGGAGAAGGATGAGTGCAATGGGTACAGCAGCAGTGCCAGAAAATCGTGTGTTGGTGTGGCAAGTGCATCACCTGGGTAACACCAGCAGGATGCAGTGTGTTTGTGGACATCTGAGGAAGCCTCTTTAAAATCTGGTTGATGGTAGCTGCCCGGAGATCAGGAAGAAGGGATATTTGTGAAAGGATGTTACCAAAAGTTTATCCTCTCAAAAAATGGCAACTGTGTATCTGTTCCGCTGCTGGGATTCTTTCCACTGGCTTGAGCTTAGTTTGAGTCAGAGCTTGGAGACACAAACACCAAGGCAAGTCCAGACACCACTGAAGTAAAAAACAAAACTTCTGCCAGCCATTCGGCTTCTGCATCGAAGTCTCAAAAATAACAAGTATGGCTTCTGAAAAGATTTCCACAAGTGATGAGAGGATCTACCTGTGCTTGTCTAGAGGGAGAAAATAAAGTCCAAACCATTTCTTGTGGCCGAGGGATCACAGGGAAAGTTCAAATTGGAGGAGATCTTGTGAGGTCATCTCAGCCAAACTTCCAATATTTCACCTACTTCAAAAATGTATGGTTGGGAAATATGTATTAATTTATTTTTTTTTTTAATTAAAAAAGGGAAGCAGAAGATTTGTGAAACTCAGCTGGAGGTCTGGGATGAATTAATCCCTCTACAAAATACAGCATTGATACTGCTAATCCAAGTTAGCTTTAAAATGCATTCCCATTCTTCCTTAGGTGAAGGAGGGGGACAAAGGAATGATGGAGCCACTTGTGGTGATTGACTCAGCCTGGGATGTGCCTGGTGGGGAAACCTGACTGTCAGGGTCCCAGTGAGCCATCTGGGGATGAAAGGGGTGGAAGGGAAGGAAATGGTGTAATATTGGTGGTAAGGAGTTGGCCTAGATTTTGGAAACTCAGTTTTCAGAGCTGCTCCATCTCTGTTTGCCCTCCAGGTCATCCATGTAAAGGATGTGGAGATCATACCTGCTATAGGTGATGGCAAAATCCCTCCAGAACTGGAGGGATTGTCAAGGGCTTAATATTTCTGCATCTGTCTTCAAGCAAAACTTTGTATCTCTAAAACATTCACAAGCCTATTATCCAAAAGACTCTGCTATAATAATTTCAAGATGTTTTCCTTCAATTGTGACTTTTTTTTTAATGCTCTCCAGCTTCTTAGTATAAGCTGAATAAAGCATTGTTTCTATCCAGAAAATAAAACTTCAAATTTAGATCACAGCAGTGCCTCTTAAAGCAGTGCTAAAACAGTTGAGGTTTTTTTGTTTTCTTTTTTTTCTTTAAGTCAGGGGAATAACTATTCCCACACAGTTTCAGTTCTGATAAATCAGCACTTGCAGACAGAAAAATGGTTAGTTTTAGTTTTGTTTTAAATCCTAACCCTGCCTAATACTTAACTCCTCGTGAACTGCTTTGAGATCTACCAACAAAGTATGCTGCACAGCAGTCAGTAGTATTGTGATTATTTTTCAAGTGCAAATTACCTTTCAAAATATAAGGGAAGGGCATCTTGTAATCATTTTGACCATGTTAAAGTGAGATCACCAAGAGAGACTGTCTCTGCAAAGCACATGTGGAGGCCTGCCTAGGAATCTGGCTTGCCTGCAGTTTATCTCTCCCAATTGAAGTCAGATGCAGCCTTTCCCTTCCATGAACATTTATGAACTGGCAGATCTGCTGAGCAGGGAGACAGTTAATATACAGCAACTGGTCCTGAACTACCCAGACACAGACATTTACAGTGCTGTTTGGGTTTAACTTGCCCAGCTCCATGAAGAAGATTTTCAGTTTTCCTTCCTGTCTACTTGGACAAGATGCAGCATAGAAATTAGCCAAGCTTGGGCCTTCAGGTAGTCACTTCTCCAAAGCCTATGACAAAAGAGGGGAATTACCAGATGTGCAAGATATCCAAGAGGCTCTGATTCTGCTTTTTGCCTTCCCCAAGGTGCAGGCAAACACACCAGGTTTGGAGACCCCAACAGGTACATCCTTCTGCCCCTTGCTTAAATATCCAAGGAGCTGCACTGGACCTGCACAACACATTCCTGTGCTGAGATGCTTAGTACAATCCTACAGATGGACACGGTGAAGCTACAGATCCATCTCCACCTGAGCAGCTCCAATAAAGTGAGTGGTACCTATTTACCTGGGGCATGGCACACTAGGAGAAAGCGAGACCTGAGTGAGCTCCCCTGCACCCCTGATGTCTCCCATAAGATCAGTTCAGCCCAGACACAGTCCAGAGGTCAAAGACCATCTCAAACGCAGCATTCTCTCACTATCCCTTGCTCCTGTGTGTGCAGAAGAACACACAAAGCTCAGTTGCAAAGCGTTGTGTGGGCAATCGGACCAGACTCCCCCCCTCCAGCTGCAAGCCAATGCACCCCCTGCTAGGCAGACCATGGACAAGCAGGACCTTCAAAGGTAAGAAGCTCATGGCAGTTTTTGCTCCTTTACTCCTAAATACCACTTGATAATATTAATTTCTGTTTAGATTATGTGTCCATGCTATTCAAGGGTTCAAGAAGTTCAGTGCCTCACTCTACTGCAGACCATCTGCACCCAGACATTCTGGGCCCCTCAGTTCAGGAAGGATATCGAGGTCCTGGAGCAGGTCCAAAGGAGGGCAACCAGGCTGGTGAAAGGACTCGAGCACAGATCCTATGAGGAGAGGCTGAGGGAGCTGGGGCTGTTCAGCCTGGAGAAGAGGAGGCTCAGGGGAGATCTCATCACTCTCTACAACTCCCTGAAAGGAGGTTGGAGCCAGGGGGGGGTTGGTCTCTTTTCCCAGACAACTCTCAGCAAGACAAGAGGGCAGGGTCTTAAGTTGTGCCAGGGGAGGTTTAGGTTGGATATTAGAAAGAATTTCTTTACGGAGAGGGTGATCAGACATTGGAATGGGCTGCCCAGGGAAGTAGTGGATTCTCCATCCCTGGAGATATTTAAAAAGAGACTGGATGTGGCACTCAGTCCCATGGTCTGGTAACTGCAGAGGTAGTGGATCAAGGGTTGGACTTGATGATCTCTGAGGTCCCTTTCAACCCATCCAATTCTATGATTCTATGATCTGCCGGGTCAGAGAAGAGGTTTCTTTCCTCCACAGCCTTTATTTTGCTTAACACCATCAATTTAGATGACTGGTTATAAATACTGGCATGCCTTTTTCAACCCACTACCTGCTTTCTGATTCCTTCCTTCCATTTCATTATTTTTCTTTTGTGTTAGGTTTTGCCATTCCGTGTTTTCTACCTCTGAGCCTTACCTTTCATGCCACCCCATTTCCTAATTTTGATTATTGTAAACCTGCACATTTTAAAGCCAATGAGGTGCTTGATGTCTGATGTCAGTGATTACCAGGCTTTTCCTATATTTAGACCAAGATGTAACAGTGAAACTATGAGAACTGACAGTCAGCAGACCTGCAGCTCTGCTGTGAAATACGTAGTACAGACATAACCATCAGCCTGAGACTGTCTCCCCCCCACACCACACTAAGCTGAAAGACTTGCAGGAGATAACAAAGCTCTTTCCATTTTTAATGATTCATGCAAATACCAAGAGCTCAAAGCTTAAATCTGGGAGGGCTGGTAGTCACCATGCACTTCCTGGGTACAAATGAAGACATTTCTCAGCACTGAAGAAAGATCAGTAGCCCACACCACCCAATTTTTCATTCTTGAGTCTGCAGCTTTTAGGGATGCTATTCCCTATTTTTGTTTTTTTTGTTTTTCAGGTCTTTTACATTAGAGATTAGTTGCACTTGGTGAACTAGCATTGGATAAAAAGGTAGCCTTCCAAGAGGGGAGAAATTAAGATGAGTGAGCTGGAGAGGGATGTCAACAATTCTGATGTCATGCACAGTTTAACATTGAGTTTTCCCTTGCTAAACTACAGTTCTGAGAAGTAGTGCTGCAGGGTAATCTCCTGCAAATACACAAAAGGACATAATAAGCCCATTTAATTTTACAATCATGCATGGAAAGGGAGTTTTACATGCAGAGAATGGAAAATTATGGGTAAAAAAGAGGTCAGCATGAACGTCTGTGACTAAGTTTTAAACACACCTAATTGAAGAAGTTAATCTGCTTGCTTTAAGTGCACCAAACACTATTTTTCGCTCGGATTCCTTTCTCAAACCCCTCCCCAGTTCAGAGGGATGTCAGCCTGTGTCCTCTAGGCCAGCAGAGCACCACTGTTAATGCAGGCAGCACTCCTGAGATGTTTCTGTAGATTGAAAGGTGGGTGAGCAGGGTGTGAGGACAGCCTCACAGAACAGCACAGCTCCCAGGATGCCATCCCATCAGACTCCTTGCTGCAGTGAAGCTGGATGTTGCTCAGGACACAGTTCTCTCTTGATAGCTCTGGCAGGCTATGGGTGAGATCAGCTCTTCAAGGAGTGGGTTCATGCCCTGGAGTTGTCTCACATAAATCACAGCAGCTCTGCTGACTGCAGGTGTCTCAGAACCTGGCTCCAAACACTGTATTTGTACAACTTCTTCTGTTCCCAACTACCTTTGACTGATTTGTCTTTTGAAGATGCAGAACCAATTTCATCCTGAGACAGGGAAGTGAGACAGGACACCTCTGAGAGCTGGTGACCTGTTGGCTGGGGTGATACATGATATATGATATATGACAGCAGGGAGTGAAGGGTGTTTGCTTTGACTCTCAGATATAAGGCTTAGTAAAAGAGGGGATGGAAGCAAACATAGGCTTGCTTAGCTATTAACTTTGCAGTTTGAATTCACAACATTTTTTACAGCTTGTTTGAATTTTTTCCACCCTAGGAAAAGGCAGATGTGATGTTTTCACAGGCTGCATGGTTTTTTTGCTTGCTTTGGTCAGCACCTTGTTCAGCCATGGGGCTGGAGAACATCAGTGGGTACAGCCAAATTTAGCCATTTCAATCAAGGTTTTTATTTAGTTTTAGTCTTCTTTAGGACCACACACCTACTCTGAGAGGAAAGTAGGATTCCTTGCCAGGCACAAGCAGCATTGTTTGATTAGAGAGCTGAAAAAAACCCCAGGATCCTCCATTTGCCCACCCTGGAGAGCAGCAGTCTCACCATAAAAGACTGGAAAAAGGAGAAGGTAGCAGGCATCTGTTTCCTTCTACCCTTTTAGGCACCAGCCCCTCCTGAGCTGATATTCTCTATGAAAGACCCTATAAAAGATTAAATTTAGGCTATCTGTTCGTATTTGTATTCCTCCTGTGTACTCCTTTGAAGCGTATTTTAATTCTCCCTGTTCCCCAGCCTCATTTCAGCTGGTGCTGCTGGAAGGCATTTAAAGTTATATCCATACTTCCATAGGTCACCATGAAAGAAATTAGGGAAAAAAAAAGAAAAAGAAAAAGAAAAAGAAAAAGAAAAAGAAAAAGAAAAAGAAAAAGAAAAAGAAAAAGAAAAAGAAAAAGAAAAAGAAAAAGAAAAAGAAAAAGAAAAAGAAAAAGAAAAAGAAAAAGAAAAAGAAAAAGAAAAAGAAAAAGAAAAAGAAAAAGAAAAGAAAAAAAAAAAGAGAGAAAGAAAGCCTCAGTCTGTCTGATGCACAGCAATGCTTATATTTCAATTGCAGGGAGCAAGGGGCCAGACTCAACAGAGACTGAGACAGGGAAAGGAAGAATTATGATGGAAAACCAGACACCTAAGTCATAAAAGCGACTGCCTGTAAATGGCTAATCCAGTTAACAAACAGGCAGGTGGCAACCATGCCTCCCAGCTGAGCCCAGCACCAGCAGGGATGAGCACGCTGCTTTACCCTGCTCCAGGGACTGACCTGCAGCTGTGATGCTTCTGCAGGGCAGCAGGGTTCTCCAGGCCCATGTGTGATTGTATTAAAAGAAACAATACACACACACACAAAATATAACTGCTTGGTTCTCCCTCCTCCATCTCACACGGAGATGATTCAAAGCAGGCAGCTTCCTAGCTCCCCAACACCTTTTCCTTTCTCCTCCCTTCCTTCAGACACTAGTAATAGTAATAGGAGATTTCTGTCCTGCTCACTGGTGGCTGGTACTTCCCTTCTGCAAGTGGCATTTTTGGCCTGATTCTGCTGCTGCTGAACCTGGCTGCAAGGGGAGGGGATGGCAGCCTCCGGCTGAGCCAGCCCAAATCCCAGCAGGAGATATCAAGGAGCTCTTGGTGCCTTCATTCTGGGCACAGCCCCTTGCTGATAAGTAGCTCACTGAATCCACTCCACCCCAGCCTCAGCAGGGCACCCCACACAAATATAAAGCTTTTGTGGGGTTTTTTCTTTTGTTTGTTTGTTTGGCTTTTTTTTTTTTTATGAATAAGGCCTGGCAGGGATTTGTGTGACAGAGGTGACATGGTGCAGCTGCTTCCCCAAGGGAGGCTGGAGGTGAGATAAACAACCCAACTGGCTCCTTCAGGCCACTTCTCCAATTACCCAATGTTTTCCTCTGAGCTCTGGTCTCCACGTCTCATAAACCCTCTCTGATCAGCGAGGGGGCTGTGAACGTGTGGCCAAGAGATGCTCCCTGTTCCTGGGCTAACAAGGGACTGTTTGAAAGGCACCCAGCAGGGTGACGTCAAGCCAGAAACCTCTCAGAGGATGTTGCAAGCTGGGCTTTGAAGGCAGGGTTTGTTCAGGGACATCCAGTTTCAGCTGAATCCACTGATACTGGACATGCCAGTAAGAAATCCCAATTACCTGGCAAAATTGAGTAAGAGGCTTTCAGGCTGCGGGTACCTCGAGCTGAGCGGTACATAAACATCCTGCCCTCCTTTGCAGGGAGGGAAGGAGGAACCACTCTGCCTTATGTACTGGGTCTGAATGAAAGCAGAGCTCTCAGCCTTCCCCATAAGTACAGCCATCAGCAGCTCTTCCTTTCCTGTGCACCCAGCAGTAATTAACCCGGGGGAGTAGAAAGCTGGCAGAGGCTCAGAACAGAAGGTAGGTGTTCAAGAGGGCTTTGCCATACCAATGATCAGCCCCTGCACATGTAGATTCTCTTCAGGAACAGCATAACCCTCACCCTCATCGCCCCAAATTCACATACAGAAGCTTTGCTTGGGACTTACCCAGGATTTTATGGATCTTCCTCTAGAAATGTTATGCGTGTTTTGAGAAGGGGCTTCTGGTGGACTTGTGAAGGTTTGCAAGAAGGCACCAAGGGAAAGGTGGCTGTTTCTCACAACCTGAACCTGATCCTCAGGCACTGCTGAGGCTTCTGAGGTTTGGGAGCCAGCACATCCCTGTAGGACATTTAGAAGCAGGGTGGTACAGTGAGGATATGCAGTGCTGGAGGCTGGAGCAGAGATTGCCCTGTGATCCTACAGAGATGTCAGTTCAGGTTTCTTGAAGTCACCAAGAGAGCTCTAAACCTACAGTGCTTTCTCTTTGCAAATCGATAAATAAAACAGGAAGAAATCCTGCTTGACACCAGGGGCAACCAAAGAATGGTTCTGAATTTCCAAACTGGGCCTTGGATCTGATGCTATTAAAACTAGGTTTTCAGTAGGAGTTTAACTCTTTACTAGTTTGCCTTTGGTCAAACTTTTCCAATAGGAGCTAGAGCCACCTTGGTCTTTTGTCCAGAAACTGTCACTCATAATTGGGGATGCTTTATTTCCTCTGATTTGCTGCTCTCAGTTGTGTCACATCAGAAGTCCCAAGTCCTGGAAGCTGTATCAAACTGTTTGGTGCTTTTAAGAGATGCAACAAATGTGGTCAGACTTTTATCTCCAGGCTTTCCACATTGCTGGATCTGTATTTTATTCCAGTGATCTCTCAAGTACTAACAGTTACATAGAGCAGGGAGCAGACCCATTTGGATAACTTTTTGCTTGGTCAAAGCCTGTATTTAACTACCATTCCTGGCTCTCTTTCCAATAGTCCATGATAGGGCTTATTCCCCAGCCTGCACCTGAACACCCAGAAGACCTCAAGAGGTCAACAAGTAGATGTGAAAATTATTCATGCCACCCCACCTGCCAAGAGCAGAGTTCAGTGCTTCAGATTCCTTTACCCACCAGAGAATCACCAGCCTGCAAAAGTGGAAACAGAAAGTTCCTGCATCCAGCTCTCCCTGGGAATGAATGGTGCCAGCTCCTGGCAGCCTCTCCCAATAGGGTCATTTCATACCATGGCTAGAAATCTGCAGCTGTATCCCACAAAGTCACTTTTTGGAAGCTTAACAACCTTATAAAGCATGATTTGATTGTGTTTAAAGACATAAAACCTGCTGCCTGCAGGATACTTTGATCCTAAACAGTATTTTTAAGTAAATGGGGCTGGGCAAGGCTATGAAATAATCTGCTGGTGAGTTATGCCACTGCAGAGATCCCTGTTGTCAAACAGCATACCTGATTTTCTTGCTCTGTGTCAAATATTTGCTGTCTGTCTGAGTAGAAAGGGTATTTCACAGCAAACCCAAATGTCTGTCATTACAAGGGTGCATCTTTTTACTGCTGGCTATTCCCTCTCACACGTGTACACAAAGTCAGAGGAGACAGACGTAAAGCCAGGGTAAAAAAAGCAGTAATCAAAGTGGTACACAGAGTAAAAGCAACACCCCAAAAATGCCATTAGCTTCCAGGAGACAGCCAGCTTCCAGAGCCCTTGGTGGGAGCAAGCCCAGCTCCATTAAATTCAACAGGCCTTGTTACACTTCACTGCAGTAGGTCTTTTAGGGTTTATTTGAGGTTAACTGCCCAAATCCCTTGCTTACAGACCTTTTTATGTCCAAGATAACAAAGGCAAAGGCAAATAGAAGCTAAGAAGGAAGCCGTGCAAGGGCTGGTTCCCTGCCCTCCGGCTCGATGTGTTTGCTGACAGCACAACTATGCAAAGCATTCAGCTCCACACACATTGTGGCCGTCCTGCTCTTATTCCAGTAGTTCCAGATACAGCCCTGTTCTCCTCTCTTTGCTCTCCTGGGACTTCACATAAAGTCCAGGTGGGGAGACCCACACGAAGCAAACAAGCCCTGTCTGCACTTTTCTTTGATTAGTAGATGATGAGAGTCAATTATAAACAGGGCCTGGCCACCCCTAGGCATAAAAGTTGGACTCTGTCCACACTTGAAGGATGCTACAGTAAGGTATGAAATGGGCATAAAATATCTCCACTGAATCAGTGCTAGGCACAAAAGGAAAACCAGAAAACACAATGAGAACCAGACCTCTTCCCCCACCTTTGCTTTTTCCTGCTTATCTTTCACTAAGTATGATGCTCCTAGAAGAAATAAGGAAACATTTACAAATGCACATTTCTAGAAGCAAAGCTGTGGAGGAGCCTAAGCTATTAGCCAAGCATCAGAGAAAAAGAACTTAGTCCTGATCTTGGTATTTTACCTCAAAACACACCTTAGTCAGCTTTACACTGCAAGAAGCAGGAGCTGGTAGTGTCAGAGGGCTCCACAAAGAATGATCCCAGAGCAAGGACAGAGGGATAACTGACCATGCCTCTGGTCTTCCACCACTACACAGCTCCTTGCAGAGTAAACACAGATGCAGATTAGCACCAATCTAGTGTCTCAGTGCCTGGTATCTCACAGTATCTCAGGATCATGCTGTTTCCTCCTGCAGGAGCAAGTCAGTTGTCTATATGCAGGTCCAGCAACTAAGGTCGTGTTCAAAAGTCTGTGTGATCCAGACTTTAGATCCAGTAACTATACAGTTAAAGATCAAAACAGTCTTTCTTTAGTGCATATCTATCTCACAGATCAATAACAGACTGAGAAAGTCACGGGGGTGGGGGAGGCAGGAAGAAGGAAAATACCATTAAAGGCTTGGAGCTGGATAAAACAGTGCCATTATTTTACAGAACCATAAAATCACAGAATCATTAGACCTCTAGGATGAAATCCAACCATCAACCCAACATCACCGTGCCCACTAAACCATGTCCTGAAGTGCCATGTCCACATGTTTTTTGAACATCAATACTTGACCGTTCTTTCAGTAAAGAAATTGTTCCTAATACCCAATCTGAACCTCCCCTGGTGCAGCCTGAGGCTGTTTCCTCTTGTTCTATCACCAGTTATCTGGGAAAAGAGACTGACCCCCACCTCACTCCAGCCTCCTTTTAAGTAGTTGTAGAGAGAGAGAAGGTCTCCCCTCAGCCTACTTTTCTCCAGATTAAATTAATCACGTTCCTGGAATAAGCAATAAAACAAATCTGATCTCAAAAGAAAGCACGTGTTGGGTGCAAGCTGTTACGAGGCAGAAAGTGTGTTTGTAAGAAAGAGATGTCAGCACATGTGCATTCTGATCTAGAGGATGGTTTGTATTGCTATGGGACCTGCTGCTTCTGGGCTGGCATTCAGACAGTGTCTCCCTCTTGGGACTTCTGCTCTCTGTATCAGCAACCAACATTTCCAGACCAAGCACTTGTCAATTCATTCATAACAACATGCAAGCAATTGCTTGCACACCCTTTCTTGATACTTTCATTTTCCAAGAAGCAAATTCACATACCACCATCCTCATCCTCACCTTGGGTAACCCCAGATCTTCCCTTTATGAACCTTTGTGCAGGTTCACAAATGCAAGGCTGCAGTCTCACATCAAAGCAGAAGCTGGGAACATGGTGACCAGTTCCAGGTACTGAGCTCTCAGAGATCTGAATTAGCTGGAGAAAGCCCAAAAAGGAAAAAGCAAGAGGGTCCAGAAGACATGATTTATGAGAAAAGAGTGAAATATTGAGGGTTGTTTAGCCTAGAAGACAGATGATTGTGACCTTCAAATTCATGCAGAACCAAGAGGAATGGATTAATCCTTTTTCAGATTCATCCTTTTTCTGCCCGGTCTGAGAAGAAATCTGTTACACCAGGCATAACAGAAAAATAGTTATGGTGGACAGTAGAAGTAGTAATGGACTTAAATTGCATCAAGGATATTTTGCCTACTTTCCATGCTTGTTCTCCAAGTTTACCTGCAGAGCCTTCCTCCCTCAATTTTTAAGAACAATGTGCATTTAAATTTTGTTGTTGTTGTTTATTTTCACCTAATAAGGGTGAGGGGCCTCAGTCTCTCCTGTTTATGATTTTTTTTTTCTTCCTTTTTACTAGAACCAGACTTACCAGTCTGTGAGCTGTTATGGAAAGAGTCATCATGTGGAAAGGAGTTTGGGTATCAGAGCCCAGTTATTATCTTAGAGCAAAATAGGGTCTTTCATGAGATTAAAGAAATCTCCAAGCTGCCTGACACCTCAGGGGAGATGCTGTAGGGCCTCTACCAAAGACACAGCACAGATTTGCATCTGTGATAAGGACTCAAGCACTCATTTATTTGCACTACAGGAATATTACCATCTCCCTGGGCTCCTGCAGAGCTTCAGGAAGGTCAAGTAGTGGTGCTTGTATCTGGGTTGTACAAGATGACCTTTAAAGTTCTCATCCAATCCAAACCATTCTGTGATTCTGGGTATTCCCAGCATTTTTCTATTTTCTTTCTGCTTTGGGATCATCTGCCTTCATCGTCCAGTTCCATCCTTGCCCTCAGAGCCTCTTGCAGGTATTTCCACTTACAAGGAGCATAGCTACCAACAGATGCTGGCAGCAGCTCAGTCTGTCCAGGATGAGGCAAGGAGCACTGTCTGGTTTACTAACTGCAAATAAATGCTCCTTCCTTGGAATTCCCATAGCCATGCAGGGGTGCAGAGCCAGACTTGCTGCTCTTACTCACTGGGGGCTCCCGAGAGGTGGGAAGTGATGGAAGGTGGGGAGAAATGCACAGTTCCTTACAGCCCCTCGTGCCTGCAGCCTTGGGGAGCTGTGACAAAGAAAGTCAACGACTTATTTCTTATCTGCTCTTTCCTCTCCCACAGCCACAGGTTGGGACATGCTCCAGGGACTATTTCATTCAGCACAGACAGGCCTCAGTGAAGGTGACCCACCTCCACCTACCACACAGCTTGTTAGCAGCTGTAATTTGACTTGGCATTGGCACATGCTTGCAAGGAGATTGTTCTGGCTACTGCCTTCTGCGTTCTGCCTTCTTTTTTCTGATGTCTTTAATCAGTCACCAGAGCCCCATGGATGTTTTTGGTAGTGAGCTGCACTACAGCTAATGTAAATGAGCAAAGTTTTGCTTTCAGATCTCTACCTTTAAAATTGCCTTGGGTGGTTGCAAACCAGCATCCTATTGGATTTTTTTAATATATATTTTTAAATGGCAACATTTGGTCAAAAGCTATCACCAGCTTTCATAGGACTTTATTATCATCATAATTGCATTTACACCCCATATGCCATAGTAGCATTGCCTGGGACTCAGAAGACCCTGCTGCCTTTTCTTCCTCTCCTACCAGGGAAGGCTCAGTGATTTGGGGTAGATTTTTCTTTTGGCAAATAGACTTTTGCCCTTCCTTACCACACCAGAGACACCCTGGTTTCCTGCTCCTCCCATTTTAGTCACTGGTACAACAGTTCATGAATACAAAATCCTGTCCAAGACTGCCAGGTCTGAGGAGAGATCTGTTATACCAGGCATAACATAAAAATAGCTGCTGAGGTGAAATGCTGACAAGTGAAAGCTTTCATATAATGAGCTTATGGGATCATATCCGAGTCTAAAACAGAAGAGTTCCATGGCTGTTACTCCCCAGTGGCACCCAAAGAGCTTGCTTGTCCCCATGCAGCACACCAACACGTAAACCCCATCACCTGGACAGCACTGGATCCCCAGCTCTGTGCCATCTCACTCTCCCTCTGGCTCAGAAAGTGGCAACACTCAGAAATGGACCAAATGAAACAGATCTAAGCCAGGCTGCAGTCCCACCTTGGACCATCGTGCTAATGTCTGCAGCAGCCATTGGAACCACAAACCAGAATTTTGCTGATTTGGGGCTGGTTTCTAGAGCCCTGGATATGGAAGCAAGGACACAGTGAGTGCTGTCCTTGTGCCTCAGCAGGAGGAGGTGGTGGGATGTGTTGTCTTAGGCCTGCTGGTGTGGCTGGGATGAAAGAGTTCCCTAGGGATGCTCTGTTTGAGGGAAAGCAGCTGGGAAGATGGTGGGAAGGGAAGGAGGCAGAGAAGAAAGGCAGAACAATAGTTATTTATTTTGGTTTTAAAACCCAAAATGTCTAGTTTGTTTATTCTGTGCTCTGGAGGGAGAGTGCAGATTCCCAGAAAAGCATCTGGGGAAAAGAGGCTCTCACGTCCTTCAGCCCATCAAAGAACAGGACCATATTGTTTATTTGAATTTTTAAAAAACCCAAACATGACCAAAAATAAAAAACCCCACAAAAACCAAAAAAACCCCCCCCAAAACCAAAAACACAAAACCCAGAAAACAAACCCAAAGCCAATTGGCATCCTCACAAGAGCCCCTGTCCCCAAACACACATCCCCAGGCACACATGGATGCTGGAACATCCTTGCCCAGGTTGCCACTTTGGTCTTCCCTGAGCCAGAGCAGGACTGCTCAAGCAGGCATCTTCACCCCCACAACACTGACTGCTTCATCTTATATTCACCAATACAAGATTTTTGAGGGAGGATTCATGAGAGAGCAGGGAAACAAAAGAACAAACACCTTCACTGGCATTCCCAGTGGTTCAGCTCACATATATCTGCACTTCAGAACACCTCTTGAAGCCACTCAGTCACTTCTGTTGCTTAAATGAATTCTTGCAGTTTTCAGGACAGCTGACTCTCACCCCAAGGGTGTCAGCCTGTCTTGGGATGTGATGACATGCCTGAAACACACATCAGGACTGGCTTATTTATTACCCCCTTTTTGCCAACTCTAAAGCACTACAATTAATCCTGAAGCAAACCTGGAGAAACAGGCAAGTGGCTTGTGAATAGTAATACCTGGGCTCTTTTGATCTCTGTTTGTCAGGCTTGGGTTACACTTTCATCCTTTGAATCTAAAATTCAAAGCTACAGGTTTAGTAACCTTAATTTTTACCTCTTCCGTTTATCTCAAGCGCAAAATAACACAAGTTGCCTGAAGTGGTGACATTGCCAGAGAGCAGCTTTTGCACCCTGCTGGCCTCCACTCTTAGAATTGCAAAGGGACACACATTCAAAAGAGAAAAAGAGAAAAAAAAAAAAGTAAAAAAAAAAGCCCAGAGCATCTTGCATTCTGAATTCCTGTTCCTTTTGTGAGAAACCTCTTGCCTTGCTGCTCTGCAAGAGTGGGGATGGTGGGATGCAGTAGACCTTGATAAAGCAAAGGAAGGGCTTTGCAGCCCCCAAAGGCACCACCATGCCAGAAAAAGCAGAGCACCAGATTCCCAGAATGGCCCAGAGGGAAAGAAAAGATAGAAGTCTATTAAAAAAAAAAAAAAAACATAAAGAGATTAGAATAAGATGTAAGAAAACACACTGCACATGTTTCAACTTACTGCATGGAATTCAAAAAGTAAGGCAGACATCAGTCTGGATGAACACTGACAGGCTGGGCAACACAATGCTCCATGCTGTTAGAGCTATCACAGAGCCCAGACCCAGCAGAATCACATTCACTGCATTTCTCCTGGACAGGCTTTGGCCAAAGTGACAGCTTAACTCTTCAGTGTCCTGTAGCAGGCACAATGAAATACCACACATTGGACTGATGTGTGAACTGAAAGACAAAGTCTTTTTGTGCTTCGACCTCAGACCACAGAAATCTGATCTGGCACTGCTTCAGGAAAAGAGAGCTCATGTTCAGGGGAGAAATACCCTTGACAACAGGGACATGGCAAATGTTGGGGAAGGAACCTTGCCTGCAGTTATTTTTGTGTAGATATTTGGTATGCCAGGCTCATGGGAACAAGTGTATCCAGAAGCTCACCTGTGGACAGCAGTTCACTTGCTGTCCAGGAGAGGTGTCTTTCCAAAGGGATTTGGCATGGAGCCAAGTCATCCACTTGGCCCAGCTCCTTACTGATTTGAGATAACCCAGGCCAACTAACCAGGGTGAGAGCAGAGAGTCTGCAGCTTTGCACAGGGAATGCAAGAGAGAGATGCAAGAGATGCTGTCCCAGCTAGGGGGGAGACATGCAGAAGGAAGTTTGGCACTGAAGACACCTGGCATGGAAAACATGTTGAGGAAAAAGCTTGTTGGAAAACCACCTCAGGTACACATACATGGCTTGGGGCTGCATAGGTTAAGTCTTGAAGCAGCAAGGGGGTCCAAAACACATCTATTTGCCTGGCTGGAAGCATCCCAGGAGCCATTTTCCCCAAATGGCAAGAATTAGAGACAGATGGCAAGGTCTGGGTTTCTCTCATCCATTACGAGTATTGCAGACGTTTTCCCCAGATATGTTTTGCAATATTCAGTTGCTGCAATATTCCCTGGATGTGGTTTATCTTCACACTTCAGAGAGAGTTCCTGGACTCCCACTACACTGCATGTGGGAGGAGTACCGCAATTCCCCGTCAGTTCTTCCACATCTCTGGAAAACATACTCTGCCCTGGTGAGGTCCCAGCTGGAATACTGCATCCAGTTCTGGGCTTCTCAGCTCAAGAGAGACAGGGAACTACCTGAGAGAGTCCAGCAGAGGACAACAGAGACAACTGGAGGATTGGAGCATCTCTCTAATGCAGAAAGGCTGAGAGAGCTGGAATCCTTTAGTTTGGAGAAGAGAAGGCTGTGTGTGGGGAGACCTTATTAATGTGTACAAGTATCTAAAAGGTGGATGCAAGGAAGATGGAGCCAGACAGTTCTCAGTAGTTCCCAGTGACAGGATGAGGGGCAACGGGCACAAGCTGGAACACAGGAAGTTCCATTTAAACATAAGAAAAAACTTCTTTATTATGAGAGTCACAGGGCACTCTAACAGGTTACTCAGGGAGGTTGTGGAGTCCCCTTCTCTGGAGATATTCAAAACCCACCTGGATGCCATCCTGGGTAATGCATTCTAGCTGATCCTGCTTTAGTGGGGGAATTGGACTAGGTGATCTCTAGAGGTCCTTTCCAACTCTGATGATTCTGTGATTCTTTGAGTTTAACACCCTTGGTGGACACTGGAGATCTTGGTGATGCTTTCCCAAGCACAGCCACTAATTCTATCATGACTTTGCTCTTCTCACAGTTTCTCAGACATATTTACAGGCTTCAGGGTTAGTGGGACTGAGGGGTTATCTGTTGACATTTAAGTACTGTTCCCAGATCACATTTGTGATAAGCAACACAGTAGTCACCAGGGGCTGAAGGACAACAGGGAAAAGCACACCAAGAGGTGCCAAAGGCTGTCTTTATCCTGTCTGGATTCTCAGCTGAGAACAGCAGGCAGCAACTCATAATTCTGAATGGAAACACACTGGTTTGAAACAATGAGTCAACTGGCTTCTAAGATCTACTCTAATAATAAAAGAACACATTTCTTGCTAGTGAGTTGTGGAGAAAATAAACTGACAATGAAACCACTTTAGTTATTAATGTCTAAACATATTTAACTTCACAAAAGGATGCTGTTGAAAGAATTTCTTATGTGTAAAATGCTGTTAAGTACAAAAGGAAGCTACTGAAATTTAGTATCTGGTGATCACCTTAGCATACACAAGAGAATAAATCACAGCCTTTGGGCTCCAGAAGCTCCCAGTCTGGACTGGTGGGTGGTGGCTAGGTAAGCCCATGAACACTTCACTCTGGATTGTGATGTTCTTACACACTTGAAATGAACCTTTGCTCTGAGCCACAGGAGGTGTCCCTGCATGGGGTAAACAATGATGGTTACTCTGAGCTTTTATTCCTTTCCTGTAAATTTACATATTTCCTCTCTAATAAGTAACCACTACAGAAATGACTTTAGAAAATAAAGTGTAAGGAACAACCTAGCCTTTTTTTCTGGCAGAGAAAACACAGAACAAAGCACAGGGAAATTTGCTTGCTTTGCAATTCAGTGTCTTTCCAAATGTTTCTCTCACTGCAAGCAGTCCTTGAAGCTGAACACGAGTGATTCCCTGCCCATGGAAGTGTTGCAGCCACCAAGGTTTGCCTTAAGAACTTCTCCTTTCTTCTTCCTCCTCCCAGCACACCTCCATGCTGATGCTTACCTACATAAAGAAGATTTCTGGGAAGCAGAAGCTAAAGGATTCTCCTTAGAGGAAAGTGAGGGCTGTTTGGTTTTTTTTTTTAATGCTGAACTTCTTACTCTGTCTCCACCAGGGGCATTTCATATCCTGCTGACTGGGCACTTCATCCACCATTTCATGCCAAAGACACATCCCTGACCATATCTGAACAATGACAACACAAATTCAAGAGTTGTGCATGAATTTTTTGCCTCTCCCAAAGTTTCTACCCTGTACTATTGATCAAATATTTGCTTTTCTCAAAGCAGATAACATTTGTGAACTTAAAAACTTCAGCTGCAAACCCTTATCCCCCTCTGCTGTTTATCTCCAGAGTACAAAGACCAATTGATTTCTTCCATGACAGCCAGATGCTGGCTCTCAGCTTTCATCCCTCCTGCAGTCCATGGTTTCAGTCTGGTTTCTACTCAGTTGATTTAGAGAATGAAAGAGAACAATAGGGAGAAGAGGGTCAGGAAGGAACAAAAGTGAACCCAAAATGAGGTTAACCAGTCATCTGAGTACAAAGAAACCATTCAGATCCTCTCCATGGTGAAGGACTAATTTAGCCCGTAGTCCTTTAAAGCAATCATACCAATTTCTGGCACTCTGAATGGCAACTACACACCCAGCCTCCAGTGTTTGAAGTTACCCCAGTAGAGTTTTCAGTCAGGGAGTGAATGCCATCCTGCCAGGTGCTCTACAGACTCCCAGATACCAAATACAGCCACAGTGTCTTAATTTCTAAGCCTTGAAACATGACATCAAATCTCCATCTTCAGCTGAGAATCAGAAAAAAACACGCTTGGTCTTCAAGCCCCAAAGCACATAAGGAGATATCTGGAAATATTGGCACTAATAAGAAAAGCACAACTTGGCACAAGGAAAAGCTATCACCACTGCTTCTTAGTTTGCCTAAGAGTTTTCAGCTCCACCAGGCTAGGGAGGCTGCTGGAAGGATGATACCACGAGGATCCACAGCCTTAGGATGACCTTGAGAAATGGAATTGCTTCAGGAAACAGAGCTATGAGAAAATGAAAAGAAAAAAAAATACAGTGGAAAAAATGCATCACTTGGCTTAGTTTTAGTTTTGAAAGTAGGGGAAAAGCTTTAGGTTTCTCACTCCTGCATTTTGTTTTTCTTAACAGGAGGAGTCAGAGCCAAGGCTGGACAAGATAGGGCTTGTGCAGAGGGCTGACATATAAAATCAGGTGGGCTGGAGGAGTTGTTAGAAAAAGCCAGAGGGTATGGTAGCAGCCTCCATATTCATAGACAGGAAGGAAACCACCTTTGGGGAAAACAGACCACTTACAACAATCTTTTGTGATGTTAAATTGGGCACCCTGAAGCTTTGGGTTCCCCCTACAAGCCCAGCACACCCAGGACCTTCCTTTCCTTTTTCCCCCACCCCCCACTCTTCTGCCTTTCCATCATGTTCTGGAAAAGCATTCTTTAAACCAGTGGTTTAATTCAGGTGTCTCTTGTTTCAGAGAAAGCTGCTGGGGAAGAGAATATACAACTGGGGAAATATTTTATGCTTTTAAGCCATGCTGATGGATCCTGTACCTACAACATTAATGCCTGAGCTGTTCCTGAGCATCTCTCCAGCCAGCTGTCCTGACTGCATCTGCTCCTAGAATCATGGGAGCACTGGTCAGAGTGGGTACTGCTGGAAGCCAGTTTGAGCCTGGAGAACCATGAAATAACTTGCTCCAAAAGCTCACTAAGGCCTGCCTGGCATTGAGGGGGAGACACATGATTTCCTACTCAGCTGACTAAGTTTTTCCTTGTATTCTCTCATGTAATCACAAGTAACGTCAGCTGCATAGCATAGATACAGGAGGAAAAACAAAAAGCAAGACCTGTGTGCTGAGAACAGAACATGAGAATCAGCCAAGAACAATAATTTATGATAAGACTTCTCACATCAGACATCTTACCCAATTGTTTGAAAGGCATGGTGGAAAAGTAGACCTTAAATAGTTTTCCCTCCTACAAAATCCCTTAGTTTGGCAAAGAGTGCTGAGAAACCTGGCATGAGGTAGATGCACACTGGAGAAAGCTTCCAGTTTCTTCAGCAGGGGAACCTCCTGTTAGCAGCTTGGTTTTCTGTCTTCTAAAAGACAGAAATAGAGCAAACACTGCAAGCCTCTCCTATTCCAAGTGGTCCTTATGAGGGTTGGCAAGGCATGGATTGCTATCCCACTTCTTCCAGAAGTATAGCTGTTCTTCTGACTTCCCTCCCCAAGACACACCCTTGAAAATCTCACAAGTTTGAATGAGATCATTAGACACAGAGAACATAATTCAGAGCCTGTTCTCTAGCTTTTTTTTTTTTTTTTGCTTTTTTTGATATATTTTACCACCCACTATCTAATATATTAGAAAATGCCATAACATGCTATGTCTCCACAAACCAGTGGTGTTCTTCATTGCTCTTCTCTAGATATATGGGACATTTACTTTCCTTAAGGAATCTGAAAGAAAAAGAGGGCAACAAGAAACTCTAGAACCAGGCATAGCTCCACTGAAATTGCCATGGTTAAATCAACATGCAGAAAGCCAGAGTCAGAAGCAATCCTATTAAATTCAGTTAACATCAACTCAGAACATCCTCTCAAAGTTTCAGGGTTACTTAACATAGTTTTAAGGAGGGTCCATAGTTTTATGGGGTCCTTTTCATTTATCACCATGAAATAACATATCTGGAATTTGGATTGTTTGTACATGAACTCAATAAGAAAGATAAATGAAGTGGAAACTGCCTGCATCTCTTGCATATGGAAAGCTGTGTTTAAAAGCAAGAACACCCACACAGCTAATCATTGTGAGCTCAGTTTCTTGTTGTTTTGTGGTTACACTCACAACAGAAACACTGTTCTATGCTACAGTATTTTCTGCTTTGGGTCTTGTGATTCTCATGGCATTTTTCTTTGCATCTCCGTTCTCACTGAGGCCTGAAAATATCAAATTGATATTAACAGCCTATTGATTCCCATTAGAGCTCTTGATGACTGCCTCATCAGAACTGAGAATCAAAGATGTGGAGGAAGAAAGTAGGCTTTAGAAGATTCAAGGAGAGCCCTGTGTCAGATCCATGTTGAACCAGTGGCAGAATTAAGTGGTTGTTTCCAGTCTTACCTCCCTCACCCAGAAAGGTTACTTATCCCTGTCTGACCTTCTCATTTTAAGAAACTCCTGGGAGCTGCCTAAAAGCTGCCAAGCCATATCCCTTGTGTGAACTGTTTCAGATGCACCTCACACCAAGTCCAAAGACCTCACAAGTGTTGCAGCCAGTTCTGGTTCCTCTCAGGTGAGGCTGTAACAAGCTGCTTTGATTAGGATTGCATCACTGCATGCAGCAGCTGAGTGTCACATCTGCTGCCATAGACCCTTACAGTCTGCAGGAGCACAAAGCTTTCATCATTCCTCATATTTTATAGAGGAAACAAAACTGAGTGGCTTTACCCAGGAAATCTGTGACAAAGGAGTAATAAATAATAATAATAATAATTTAAAAATCAGAGTTATTTCCCCAGTTTCTGCTGCTCCTAGACCAGGAGTCAAGCCTGGAAATACTGCATGAGGCCAAGTTCCTGAAGAGGAAATCACACTTAGTTTTTCAAAATGATTTCATAAGCTTTTTCTTCCTCTGCTTTTATATACCACGGTAGCACAAGTGGAAACATAAAGCCTCACCTATTGGTGGCTGTGGAGGGAAATGTTTCCAGTGCCTCTTTGACTTGGGGTCCCTCCAGGGGAGCAGCAGTAAATGTAGTTAGTGTTTCCTACCTGTTCTACCTCCAGCTTAGTGTGCATGCTTGGACCAGAGACACATAGAAGGGGACTTTCTAAGATGGAATCATAGAATCATAGAATTAGCCGGGTTGGAAGGGACCTCAGAGATCATCTAGTCCAACCCTTGACCCACCAGAGCAGTTGCTAGACCATGGCACTGAGTGCCACATCCAGTCTTTTTTTAAATGTCTCCAGGGACGGAGAATCTACCACCTCACCGGGCAGTCCATTCCATAGCCTAATCACCCTCTCCGTGAAGAAATTCTTTCTAATATCTAACCTAAACCTCCCCTGGCACAACTTAAGACTGTGTCCTCTTGTCTTGTTGAAGGTCGTCTGTGAAAAGAGTCCAGTTCCCACCTCGCTACAGCCTCCTTTCAGGTAGTTGTAGACAGCAATGAGGTCTCCCCTGAGCCTCCTCTTCTTCAGGCTGAACAGCCCCAGCAAGGTGTTACTCTTGAAGGTGGACTGAGGCAATAACATTTGATAGCTGGGATGGATAAAGGGGCAAACATCCCACATCCCTTCCCCAGGCAGCAGAACATTAGAAAAGCTGAGCTCTACCCACAGCCACATCCCTCCACAGGAGGAAGAGGGTGGTACTATCAGCACTGATGCTTGTTGACAGCCTTTTCCCAGGAGAGCAGCAAAACTCAAACCACATTTTTTCTGCAGTGATGAATGGGAGAAGTTCTTCTGAGCCAACTGTGGGAAGGAATTCCCCCCACGTCCCCATAGCAAGCACATGTCCCCCACACAGCTTGGGAGGGTTGCAGCAGGTTCCAGCTGGCTGGATTAGTGCTGCCCATGAGGGACAACAGCATTGGGCCAGCATGAAGCACTGAACATCACCTAGGGCTCCCAATAAAACTCCTTATGTCTCACTTAAGATACTGGGAAGCTTGCATTAGGGGGTAGGCATGGAAGTATTTTTGTGCCCTCTTGACTGGGAAAAAAGGGGCCTGCTCTCACCCAGGCAAACTATGTGGTAGGACATGTTGGCCCTGGTGACCACTGTTTTGGTTGAAAGAAAGAACCACACAGAGATGACTGCAGTACCTGTGCCTGGGACCAAGCCTCCTGTCATCAGGGCATCAGGCAGCAGCTGCTGGGTGGGTGTTGTTAATACTCACTGCTGGCTCATGATCTCAGGCTGGTTTCTCCAGAGCAAAGAGAGGATGTGAGGGGGAGAAGGAAGAAGCTGCAGCTGAGAAAGGGTACTGGTAGCCGCTGTGCAGCTTCCAGGGCTTCTCCTGCATTCAAGAGCTCATACTCAGTGGTTGAGGCCGTGCTGACTTCCTGACAACACTCACACCTCTTTCAGAGGACAGCTGGGTCACAACCTCTGCTTGAGTAGCCCAGTACATCTGTCGAGACCTGAGAAACAGCAGCAGAAAAAGCATCCCAAATCCTAGCACTCATCAGTTCCCTGAAATATTCTTCCATCCCACGCACAGAAAAGAGTCAGTGGCCTTTGGACCTTTTTGACTGTAGAAGCTCTCCATAAAACTACCAATGTCTTGACCCTTTTGGGTAACATGATCCCCCTACGCAGGTAGCAAAGCCAGCATTAGCATTTCACAGGGTGGATTTAAAACTAGGAGGAAGGAACAGAGATACCAACATTATGAGACTGCAAAGTTCACTGGGAGCTCTGAGTCAAAAGAGCTAGAAGGAGCTAAACAGAGCAGCTTTTTGTTTTGCAATTGTGACAGTTTCCAGCTTTCTCTTACCTGCTAAACACATCTCAAGCCTGTGGAAAAGTATTTAGGAATGAGATCATGCATCAGCTGTTGCTGGTGTAATCTTGCCTAGAGGGCCAAGCTTCCATCAGCTCTCCTGGGAGCACAGCGTGCCTGGGGCCATGAGCAGGAAGGAAGACTCATGCCTGCGGGGAAGCTGACCCCAGTCAAGGGAGGGTCAGCAAGATTTCCATAGCTAGCAGTTGGCAGAGTCCCAAATCTGCTTGGAGTGCTTCTCCACTCAGTCCCATGGCCCCTCCTTGCTAAGCAAAACCTCCTCTGGTCCCAGCCACTGCTCAGCACTGGCTGCCACAGCCCTGCCAAGCATGGTCCCAAGCACAGCCCCACCAGGCACTGTCCCATCTGAACATCCATGGAGTTGTGTGTGCTGTGGTGCCATGGATGGATCTTTCAGTGGGAGGTATGAAGGAAAGAGGATTTCACTCCCTGAGCTCCCTGCAGTCCCACCAAGAGCCACTCGAATAATACATGGTGACAGTCAGCTACATCTTGCTTCTTTCAGCCTGTCACTTCTCAGAATATGTATTTTTAAAACTACCCCAAAAACCCTACAGCAAAAAAAGACCCAATGGACATCTGTGCAAGCAAATACTTGGTTCACAGAATCACAGAATAGTCACGGTTTGAAAGGACCTCTGAGATCACCAAGTCCACCCACCCACCCAACAAGCAAAAAACCAAACCCCCTACAATCTCAGCAACTAGAGCATGACCTGAAGTCCCACATCCCTAAGTTTCCTAAATACCTTTAGGAATGGTGACTCAACCACCTCCCTGGGCAGGCTGCTCCAGTGCCTGACCACTCTTTCAGTAAAGAAATTCTTCCTAGTATCTAATCTAAACCTCCCCTGCCACAACTTCAGACCATTTCCTCTGGTCCTGTCATTATTCACGTGGGAGAAGATGTAGGGTCTCAGCTGTCTGCTGGTGTGGGGCACACACCACATTTACCAAAGCATCATCTGTGGTGATAAAGGGCCAGGGGAGACAAGCTAGAAACAGGAAGGAAGGAGGGGGTTTTCCCTGTGTGCACTGGATGGATTTGTCTGACCTGCAGGACATCTGGGCACAGCAAATCCTTCAGAGACTGGCAGCAAGGAAGATTCTTACAGCCCATCACCTCCAAGATTATAATCAAATCACATTAGGTCATTGAGAAAGGAAAAAAAAAACCAAAACACACACCCACAAACATAAAGCAGAAAACAAAATGGCTCACCACATTTTTCTGTGTAACAACAAACAAAAGGGAGCCACAAGAGCCCAGAACAAACAAGAGCAGCTAGGCAGGGTGGTTTGAAGACGGTATCTGGCAGAATTCTGCATGGCAATCAGGATCTCCCCTTCCTCTCTGTCCCAATTCCTTCCCTTCACTGCCCTCATGCTACCACCCCAGCAAATCACAAGCAGCAGCCCAGCACACCAGCCACCTCCATATTTATTCAGTGAACTGCACCAGTACAGATGTGCATTGACCAGATGTGCCCCTGGACCCAAAACTTGTCATGGCCATGGGAATGCTGAGTGATGCTCTGTGAAGGGCAAGCTATGCAGAAAGAACTGAAATACTTAAGCCCTGACCAACACTGGTGACACACATGCTTTTGACAAGTTTCTATAGCCTGTTGAATCCTAAAGTAACAGAGCTTAAAGCACAGATATGTGTAGGTCTGAAAATAGAGGCAGAGATGCTGCCTTCCCATAGAGTGATCACAAGCAAAATATTGGGTGTGCAGTCCCCATTACAGCTTGTTACTGCCTCTTCTCCCTAGTGCTCCTTTGAGGGACAGCCAGACTCCTCGGTGCTAAATCTGTAGCTCCTCTTGCTGTCAGGGTTGGGGAACTGCATTTTTCCCTGTGAGAACATCACAAGGTAGCAGCCTCTCCTTTCTTGGCCACAAGACTCAAAAGGTGTCAAGGCCAGGGCAGGGCCATGATTGACCTGGATCCACCTGCCCACCTACCCAAGGTGACTTTGGTGAAGATGGAACCAGGCCCACATAGAGATAGAAATGACACTGGGCTTCTTCTCTGCTAAAAGTTTGGCTAAGAGATCTGGCAGAGTCAGATCTTTCTGGAAGTTACTATGCTGCTTGCATGTCTCATTCATTGCTCTTATCAGGTTACTGAAGCCTCATTCAAAGGAGAAACCTCAGCACCTGATTTAGGGCACAAGTCAACAGGACCCTGGTCACTGAGGGAAGAAGCAAGACCCCAGCACAAGGGTCCCAAGCTAAATGCAAAACTAACTCCCCAGAAGAGGGAAGGCACTCCCAGGCAGGCTTGGCTTTTGTTTCTGCTTTGCTTGTCCTCCAGAAGTGTCCCCATCAAAAAATAAGGTCTACTTTATCTAAGGACACGTGAAGTGTCCTCTGTTAGTGGCTTGAAATATGCACATAAATTTTTCACAATAAACTCCTTACAGCCTCACTGGCAAGATCTTCTCAGTAATTAATTGGACAAACCATTTATTTAGTCACTAAATATAACAAAGCAGTTGTCAAGTTTCAGGCCATAAACCCAGCATTGAAATTCCCAGCCCAAGATAACAGCACAAGCAGGATAGGCAGGGATCCAACCTTGAAGAATAAACAAGGCTCCCTTTTGTGAACCCAGCCCTTGGGGCTTCTTTTTGTCAGACAAGAGGAATTATTCTGCACCTCTCATCCCTGCATTTCATTACATCCCAGGCCCAGGTGTTGTCTCAGGCTTTTGGGAGAGCTGATCCTGCATATTGAGAGACTACTAATACAAATGAACCACCAGAAAGATCATAGCAGATAAGCCAAATATGGCCCTTTTAATTATGGGCAGGCAGTAATTAATTCATGTTACCAACTAATTAATGACCCTCTTCAAGGGCAAAGGAAAATTGCCTGTTCATACCTTAAAATGATGTTACTGCTGCTTAGAAAACAAAAACAAAACATCAACTAAAGATCAAACAGCTCAGTCAAGGTCTGAATTTGTTTCCAGGAAATCCTGTGTTCCTCTCACCAAGGAGCCATGATTCATAGCTGTATCTTGCTAAACAGTCTGAAGCTGGCTGCTCTCATTTGCTCCACATTGACAAGTTTTTGCAATTTTTGTCCAAATTAGCAGATCCCCAGAGCCAAAATAAGCTGTGGAGTGGCAGACAATAATAAAATTTTCAGATTTATTACAGGGTTAGTATTATTTTAGCACTTTGGAGACCTAGTAGTGAGCCAAGACACCCTTCTCTTTCCTCTTTGCCAAGTATTGTGCGAAACAGAACAGAACAATATGGTGCCTGCCCTCAAACACTTGTGTCCCAGCAGGAGAGGACAATCACAGACAGATGACAAATGCTCCAGGTCATGCAAAAACTGTGACTGTCCTGGGAGGCTGCACTAGCAGTGCCTCACACAGTCCCACAAGGAGTCTTGGTGCACCCAAGTTTTGGGGATGGTGACTTTACAGTCCCATTGCTCTTTTCTCTCCAGTAAAGACCAACCTAAAAAGACACAGTCTCTGAAAGTAGGACTGAAGTTTAGAGATGCTCCTACTCTTTCTCAGTCCCTTGCAGTGTCCCATAAAGCTGACTCAATTAAAATGGTTGCAAGAAGCCATCTGTTTTGTACAGGGACAGCCCAAGCTCAAATGGCTGCTCCTTGGCTGAAAAAGCAGAACCATCTTAAACTAAATAAGTGCATCATTTCCCATGCAAGCTGAATGTGAAGGAGGTTGTTTGTTTGTTGCTGCTATAGAAATGAGAGACCTGGGGCCGGAATTTCAGCTGTCCAAACTGGAATAACTCTGCTGATTAGTTTACAGATGATTAGGTTGTAAACTGCAGTTCTGGCCCACTTTGATTCTCTTTCAAATTTCTCATGAGAAGCCTTTCTGAGTCAAGGCTGAAGATACAGCTTCAGCTGATTGCATCTCACTGATTCTTCTCCTTTCTATTAGAATGTGAACTTTTCTACCAAACTAAGCAGAAGCAGATGAGGAGAAGAACCAAGCAGGCCTATAGCATCACAAATCTCAACAAACACAGGAAAAGAAATGTTTAAAAAAACTCTCAAAAAACCTCATCCTCCCCCAAAACTCACCCCACCCTCATTATTCACATGTCTCTCAAGAGACAAATTGATCTATACTGAGCATAGAATCATAGAATGCTTTGGAAGGGACCTTAAAGACCACTCAGTTCCAACCCCTGCATGGGCAGTCACACCTCTCACTAGACCAGCCTGCCCCAAGCCCCATCCAACCTGCCCTTCAACACTTCCAGGGAAGGAGAAGCCACAGCTCCTCTGGGCAACCTGGGTCACTGTTTCACCACCCTCATAGTGAAGAATTTCTTCCTAATATCCAGTCTAAATCTGCTATCTTTCAGTTTGTGACTGCCACCCCTGATCTTATCATTCCATACCCTTGCCAAAAGTCCTTCCCCAGATTTTCTGTATCCCCTTCAGGTACTGGAAAATGCCCTAAGGTCTTCCCAGAGCCTTCTCTTCTCCAGGCTGAACAACCCCAACTCTCTCAGCCTGGCTCCATGGCAGAGTCCTCCAGACTCCTGGACATCTTTGTGGCCTCCTCTGGACCACCCCAAGGGCTCCATGTCTTTCTTGAGTTGGGGGCTACTGGGCCCAGCACTGAAATTGGGGCCTCACCAAAGTGGAGCAGAGGGATAGAATCACCTCTCTTGGCCCGCTGGCCATGTTTCTTTTGATGCAGCCCAGGATATTATTGGCTTTCAGGGCTGCAAGAGCATGTTGCCAGCTCCTGTCAAGTGTATCTAGTTTGCCTTTCCATTTGTTATGACTTTCTCCTAAAACACTGAGTGCAAAGTTTTCTTTTGTTAAAAGAAAAAAAAAAACAACAAAACACCACAAAATCTTAAGTAGTTACATCAGTCTGTGCTAGTGAAGAAAAGGAGAAACTTAAAAGTATTGCAAGGTACACAGTAAATACAGAAAGTCCTGGTACAGTATGAGAGCATCCAACACTTACTCACATTTGACCTATTCCTGGGAAAAACATAGTATTATATCCTCCTCCAAATCCCAACACACGTCATGCTTGCAAGTCAGCTCTCTGAAGGAGTCACTGTGATTGCAAAAGCCAAAATGACCCATCTGGTTTGTTGTTCCCATTATGAAAACAAGAATTTCTGTTAGTATAACAATAATGACAGTGACAACAGCAAGGAACTGAAAAAGCATTTTTAAAGGCAGGGGGATCAATGTGAAACTATCACAAGCAATAGGTGTTTAGCAGCAACTAAAGTGATGGGTAAGAAGAATCTCAAAAAAGGCAAAGTAATAATGATAGAATTACAGTGGGAAGTTAAGTATTATGGTGGCTTTCTCAGGGTTGTTTTAGATTTTATTTAAAAATAGTCCCCCCCAAATTAATAATGTTGCATGTTTAAGGGTCCCCCACACATGTATTTATCCACACCCTGCTGCTTCTCAGCAGAGATGCTTGAGGCCACCAAATCAGCCTGGGAATTCCTGACTGCTGAGGTTTGCTGGTTAGGAAACTGCAGCCAATGACTAGAACAGGCACTGAATAGCAGGCTGAAAAGAGTTGGTGGATATGAGGACTCTTGAAACAACTTGGTCTGAAATGCTTTTCTGCTCTGAGCAAACCAAGGATGCTCAAAGCACTTTCCATATTAGTTTGTGCTGAGAAGAATACAGAAAAAATTTTAAAAATCTTTCAAATGAGAAAAATATCAGAGGTTTTGATTTGACAACTGTTAGAACATATTAGACTTCATCTTACAGACACATCCCAAGTAAAAACATCATTTCAGTATGAAAAGATAGTACTGATTAAGAAAAACAGCAACTGAACGTTTTAAATTGTATTGTTTTAAAGAATGCTTTGAAATTAAAGCAGTTCTGAAGTGTTCACAGTTCTCACCCTAACTCTTTTCAAGTGTCTTTACAGGAGTAATTTGTGAAAAAACCCCAAACATTCTATTCCTATGGCTAGATGTACAGCACATGGCAGCTAGAGAGACTGTAGCACTTCTTCCACCACACTGGGATTCTTTCCTCTGGTCTTCCATCTGCATCTGCTCCCTATAGGACTGGAGGAGACGAACCCCTGCCTTCAACAAGCTGTTGTCTTCTGGATGTAGTTTGAGTTTGAAAACAAACCAAAATTAAAAAAAAAAAAAAAAAAAAAAAAGGAAAAGCTGCTGTCAAATTAAAAAATGCCAGGGCTGGAGAGTGGAAAGAGAGAGGACTGCCAAGAGGGATGCAGTTTCCAGAGAGCAGAGCATGAGTCAGCAGAGAAGGGATTTTATTTTTTATTTTAATATTACAGAGCACAGTGGTGCCCTGAAGACCACAACAGATGAAACTTCTTCACTGCAAGACTGTGTGTGTTTTATCAATCAGGCAGCAAGATCTCATTACTTCCTGACAGAGGAACTCCCTACAATGATTTTTTTATTAAAAAAAAAAGCTCAAAAAATAAAACATCAACAAAAGAAACTTATTTATTTTTTTTAAAGAGAACTCGGGCATTCTACATGCTCTTGAAGGTTTGCCAGTATGAGCAACTTCTTCCATCTCTCTAAAGCTGATTTGTCACCACAACATACATGAACTTGCTGTTCTTTCTCCCTCAACTTAGTGCTCCTTTTATTTGCTCTTAAACCAGTGAAAACTTTCAGAAAACATTCTGGTCTCCTGGTATCATTAACCTCTACCAAGCCAGCCAGCCTTTTTGTTTATTCCACTTCACTGGCACTTCCACATCACCTTTACACCAACCTCTGCCTGGGAGGCACAGGAAAGCTGCACCACAGAAAATCACAAACCAACTTTGTCTTGTCACAGAGACTACAAGAGGGATGAAGTAAGACAGAACTCCAGCAGCAAGAATACATGTGTGCACACCTCTTTCACAATATTCAAGTCTTCTTTGGGGTCAGGTCCAGGCGGTCCAATCCCTTAGTCCCCCAAACACCTCTTAGCTCTTACACAAGCTGCCAAAATGGCTTTTTGTTGTTCCTACTAATATTATAATTTCCAGTCCTCCTCACGTAGCCTCCTGAGCAGCATTATTGCCCAACCCAAGTGCCCAGCTGGGACATCTGCCACTTGGTTACCAACAACTCACTGTCAGACTGAAGACCCTTGCCTGGAAAACCTGTGTGAGGGGGATGGCAGGGAAAGGAGGTGGAATGACTGCACGTCACCTGCTGAGCTCCAGCACACCAGAAGGAAACCAGCATCGTAAAACCATAAATACCTGCTAGAAATTGCAGCTCCCAGAGTGTTCCAGTGTTGCAATTGCTAATGGCTCTGTCACTGGGGACAGTTATTTCCTCTCTCTGCTCCTGGGAACAGGCAGGATCCCAGGCTGAGGATGCAGATCTTGATTTAAGAAGAGATGCTCACCTGAGTGTGGAACAGGGGTGTGGGAGAGAGCTCAATGGGCTCAATGCAGCTCAATCACCCACCCTTTAGCAGCCAGGGCAGGAGTCCTCAGCTAAATTCCTGCTCTTCACAGCTTCAATCCAAAGTGCAAAAGCACTTTTCCCAAACTACCTCGGAAAGTGTCTCAGGAGTGTTGTGTTTGTGGGTTCTGCCTCTCTGGGACTGTCCCAGGCCTCCACTTGCCTTCAGGGCTGGACCAGAGCAATCATAAATGCATTGCCCATGGAGACAGACACTTTTTGGGCAGTCTGACAGAGCTTGGGTCAGGGTGACCCTGAACTTTCTACATACATTCAGTCTGCTGGTCCTTCACTTTGCTGGACGGATAATTATAGCTTTTCAAATGCAAAGAGGCTTTCATCAAAATGGTCCCAAATTCTGACACTCTAGAAAATGCAGAAGTGGCCAAGTCTAGTCAGTAATTTTCCCAGACCACCAAGAGAAGCTGGCAACACCACTCATGCCAGGAGTGTGACCCTGAGCTGGTTTTTGCTAGGTGTCAAGAGTAAGCTTGTCACTTTTCAGAACTGCAGGTCCCAGTTGCACAGGCCAAGGAAGAGGGATGCTATGCTCAAGACTTGATAGCACAGGGAGGTTTAAGGAGAAGGGTCTTATTTTCCTTCCTTTCTGCACAAGTACATGGCTGCCTCTGGAGAACTGGGCTTTTATTCTGAAGTGAGAGCTGTAACAGCTCATTCAGCCTGGGCTGTGCCTTGCCTCTCCTGGAGCATTCCTCCCTCCACATGTCTGCAAAACATCAGACACTTTCTGTTCAAGAACATGTGGGCTCTTGCCCAGCTCATCCTCTCCTCTCCCTTGTCTCTGAGCAGGGCCAAGTACTTTTCTGCTCTATTTCCCCTGACTGAAATGAGTTTTGACCTCAGTGGGCTCAGACTTGGGGGCCTGAATGGGCAACCTGAATGTGGATTTGTACAACATCAGGCTGTGATATCACAGACAGAGGAGCAAGCAGGTCCAATACTGACCCGGACCTTTTAGGGTCAGTGGAAAGGCACGAGGGATGTCACCAGGCTTTGCATATGGATGTGGATGCCAAGGTCAGGGGCTAAAGCTCAAACGAAGACAATGGAAGGATTCTGCCTTTGGCACTTGGCTGCTGGGTCCCTCTATATTTCACCATACTGCTTCCATAAAATATCTCCCTCATGATACTGGCCCACTTGGGTGGAGAGAATTAAGCCATTAAAAACAAAACAAAACAAAACAAAACAAAACAAAACAAAACAAAACAAAACAAAACAAAACAAAACCAGCCTGCTTTTCAGGTACCAGAAGGATGAAATGGAGTCTTCTCAAATGACCTGTGCCACTGAAATTATTTACCAAGTACTTCTGAGTTACAAATGTATCACAGGAAGCCAAGGTCAATTTGCAAACAGACCGAATGGGAGGAAATCCAATACATAAATAATCTACCATGAACCATCCACCCGTTGCTATTCCTATTACATCCTCAACAAGCTAATAAGCAGCACTGTAACTCAATGAAAGATTGACAGCATATTTGCCTTTTTGGGTGTGATATGATCACTCCTAATTGATTTTGGCCACTGGCTCTCATTGCATGGGAGATAACTGGGCAAAGCAGTAACTTTCCCATGCAATCATCCTGTTCAGTGAGCAAGACAAGTTATTCTCCAACCATCACTGGAGACCTTCCTGTGCTCCAGCTTAGCACTGGGTGTCTTTCCTTTGCAGCCCTGGAGCACCTGCTGTCTGGAAACTGGGCCCCTCACTTCTGGCCATTTGACCTCGTATGTCATTACATTGGTCATTTATGGGGAAATTTGTAGGTTTTTCTTTGGAAAAGCTAAACCACTCTGTTAAAAGGGCTAGGAAGTCTCTGTGAAATAGTAACTATGTGACAGACTTTGGGAGTATGTAGGGGGGGGTCATCAAGAGCAGTCAGCATGGTTTTATCAAGGGTAAATCATGTTTGACTAACCTCATAGCCTTCTATGAGGAAATTACTAGGTGGATAGATGATGGAAGAGTGGTAGATGTGGTTTATCTTGATTCCAGTAAAGCATTTGACACCGTCTCTCACAGCATCCTTGTAGATAAGTTGACCAAGTATGGGTTTGGTGATCAGGTAGTGAGGTGGATCAGGAACTGGTTGAAAGGAAGGAGTCAGAGAGTTGTAGTCAATGGGGCAGAATCTGGTTGGAGGTGTGTGACTAGTGGAGTCCCTCAGGGGTCGGTACTGGGACCGGTGTTGTTCAATATCTTCATCAACGACTTGGATGAGGGTATAGAGTGTACCCTCAGCAAGTTTGCTGATGACACTAAGCTGGGAGGAGTGGCTGACACACCAGAAGGCTGTGCTGCCATTCAGAGAGACTTAGACAGGCTGGAGAGTTGGGCAGGGAGAAACATGATGAAATTCAACAAGGGGAAGTGTAGAGTTTTGCATTTGGGGAAGAACAACACGATGGCCCAGTATAGGTTGGGGGCTGACCTGCTGGAGAGCAGTGTAGGTGAAAGAGACCTGGGGGTCCTGGTTGACAAGAAGATGACCATGAGCCAGCAATGTGCCCTTGTGGCCAAGAAGGCCAATGGCATCCTGGGGTGCATTAGAAAGGGTGTGGTTAGTAGGTCAAGAGAGGTTCTCCTCCCCCTCTATTCTGCATTGGTGAGGCCGCACCTGGAGTATTGTGTCCAGTTCTGGGCCCCTCAGTCCAAGAAGGACAGGGAAGTGCTTGAAAGAGTCCAGCACAGAGCTACTAAGATGATTAAGGGAGTGGAACATCTCCCTTATGAGGAAAGGCTGAGGGAGCTGGGTCTCTTTAGTTTGGAGAAAAGGAGACTGAGGGGTGACCTCATCAATGTTTTCAAATATGTAAGGGGTGAGTGTCAAGGAGAAGGAATTAGGCTCTTCTCAGTGGTGACCAGTGATAGGACAAGGGGTAATGGGTGTAAATTGGAGCACAGGAGGTTCAAGTTGAATATCCGGAAAAATTTTTTTCCTGTAAGGGTGACAGAGCCCTGGAACAGGCTGCCCAGGGGGGTCGTGGAGTCTCCTTCACTGGAGACATTCAAAACCCGCCTGGACACGTTCCTATGCGAAGTGCTCTAGGTGGCCCTGCTCTGGCAGGGGGGGTTGGACTAGATGATCTTTCGAGGTCCCTTCTAACCCCTAGGATTCTATGATTCTATGATTCTATGATTCTATGAAATGTTGGTGTGAGTGACACAGAAAAAAAATACCCCAAATCCTAGCACAAGGACAGCTGTCTCCTCTGGTACTCTGTTTTGTTAGTATTTCCACCTCCTGTTAAAGATCCTTCATCCCATCATTCATCATTAAATACTCTCTTTTCTGGCCAGATGGCCTTTCAAGATCTGCTGCTTGCCTCACTGGACTTTCACAGTGAGACTGGTCACAAGAGACATTTCATTTATTGCTTTAAATGTAACCACCCTCAGTTCATAGTCTAACTTCATCTGCCACTAGATTTTAGGAATTTCCTGGAGAAAGCTTTCCATCAGAATCTTAAACCAGAGTTTGAACTGTTGCAGTATATACCCTTGATTTTAACTGCAACAGTTCTACTGAGCTTGAACAGATTTTTGTTTTGTAAATTTAAAGTAAGCACTGTCAAGGCACAAATTTAAATAAACCCATCACTTTTTTACCAAATTGGGACCTTCCAGTCAAGAGGTGGATTGATCTGAAAACCAGTGCAGGTTCATACACCTGCTCCTGGGAGGTCTCCTCCATCCTGTAGCTGTGTGTAAAAAGCCACAGTCTCTGCAGCTTCTTCTGATCATCTTCCTTTTTGCTGATTCCTAAAAGCATTTCAGTGCAAGCACAACCCTTTATCTTAAGCACTTGAAATAGCCAGATTTGAATAACACCTATGGCTTTGACTTAAAAAAGCCAAGGACTGGAAAAAGGGCCAATCTATGCTGGAAAAAGGGGGGATTATCTTTAGGTCATGGCAAGATGCTGGAGCAGGCCATAATATCAAAACCTCCAGCTGGAGAGGAGCATATGACTGGACCCTAATGGCAGCTAAAGATACAAAATAAGGTAGAAAGCATCATAGTGCTTTTTGAGGTCAGATCAAAGGCCCATCAATCCTAATGTGCTCCCTGTGACCATAGCCAGGGAGTGAGGGCAAGAAGAGGGGAGCCTGCAGGGACTCTTCACACCCCCTTCTCTTGCAGCCACCAGCAGGTCAGGGATATCCAGTGGCAAGGGTGGCTTTCTTCTCCCTGAACCTGACCTGCACTGTGCTGAATCCTCTTACATTTTCAGTCCACAGATGAGGAGTTTCCATGTTGTATTCTCCATGCCAGGCATGGACTGAAAGCCCCTTCTCATATCCCTTCAAGGCACCCATTCCTCTATAGGTTTTTCTCTTCTCTCTCTTTCCACTACATCGTTCAGGAGACAAGATTAATGGGACTGCATGCACAACCCCTACACCACGGATTTATAAAGTCACAAAGAATGTTTGCTGTTTGCTTTTGGTTTCTGATAAGTCCTACCTTTTGATCTCTAGTGAACATTAAGCTGATGTTTGAACAGGACAGTATGAACAGGACAATATATAGTGTACTTTCTGAAGCAGTGAGAAATGGGTGCACTTGTGGTTGGGGTCCCTTTCTCCTGTGTGTTCTACCTTGCATTTGGCAAAACCAAATTTCATCTGCCATTTGACTGGATATTCCCTCAGTACCATGAGATCCTTCTTCATCTCATTGCAGTCAGCTTTAGTTCCAAATAATTACATGTTGTTAGCAAACATGACCACTTTCACTGCCACACTCCTGTGTTTGTAAAACACTTCTCAGTAAAACCCAAAGGTTTCATCCTCTCCTCTGTTTGTTATTATTATAAGCTTCTAATTGATGAAAAGTCTCTCACCTGACACCTTGATTACTCAAAAAGCTTCTGCTGAGGGGTCTTGTTAAATCTTTCTGACTCTGTCAGCCAGCTCAGCTCAGGTTATTTGACACTTCAAATAGCTGCAATAGATTTATGGAGCGTGATTTATTCCTACAAATGCCACACTAACTCCTCCCTGGTCTATCAGTTTTATCCAAGTGCCTACTAATTCTAAAATTTCTGCCAGTTTGTCTGACAGGGAAGTCAGACTTCCTGGTAGATGGATCCCAGGAGATATTTTAAGAACTTAAGACATATTTACTGCACTGCAAATTTTAGACACAGAGACTGATTGAAATAAGAAGTTTCACACTACAGCAAGTGGTATGGTGCCTTCCTATCTAAGCAACTCCAGAGCTTCTGGGAGAAGTGCAATTTATGCCCTCTAGAAATTTATTGCTGCTTGCAATTGTAAATCACTGCCCTTGGCACATGATCTTCAGATTCCAACTAGCTGAAAACTGCCCCAAAATACCCGCCAGCTCTTTCAGCTACCAAAGGACTTCTAGCCTAAGGACAGGACAGGACTGGCACAGGGTGGTTTCTGAGCTCTGCACAAATCCTTGTCTTTGCTGTGGTTTCAGGTTTACAGCCCCAGTCACTCCAAGCATATTGTGCCACTTTAGGATAAGCTGGGACTGAGGCTGCATGAATGAAGGCTACACAACTCTTGAGCTACACACTAGCTGAAAATACATGAAGAGAACTGTTGCCAGGTTAATTCCTAAAAAAGCCCAGCCTCAGCCCAAAGGGCAGATAATATATCAGTGTATAAGCTACACAAAGTGCTGATGCAGCCTTCACTGAAGCAGTACTCCCAGAGCCACTGTAAGACTGGGCCAGTATGAAATTCCACTGTGATTGACACTCTGCCATCACATCATTTGTTACTGATCCCATTTTTCCTCCCTTCCTCTGCTTTTCACTTCAAGGGACAGGACCTGCAGCAGCACAGCCTTCCTTCGATCTGTTTTCCATCCGAGCTTTCTCCTCTGAGGATTGACTCATGCTTTGTGACATAAAGCACCAGCTCTTTGGGCTTTTATAAAGAAACAGCATAGGAGAACTGTCTAATTCAGACTTTTGGGCAGAATTCACATAGTACTCACTATAATGTACATTTCTAACCAATGCCTTTGCCCTTTCTCTCTTAGTTATCTCAGAAGAAACTGAGCTGCCTCCCTCAACATTTTGGGTACTTTTGCAAGCTTGTGATGTCTTAGACCAAACAGAAATGCTGTGAGGTTTGGAGTAAATCAAACTTCAGTGGAATTATTTTAATGTAAGGACCATAAACACTCCTATTTCTGCTTTGCTACTAATTCACATCACAGTTACTCCAGGATTTTTCTACAGGGAAATACATTACAGAGTAAAATACAAGAAATGAGATGCACAAATATTATTATGGCTATTGCCTGTGTTTATGAGAGCCCTGTATTTGTCCCATGCTCAGGTCTTTAAAACTTGAGCTGGAAAAGAATGTCTGTAGTGAAACATGAAACCAAATGAGGCTGACTTGGACTCGGATTTGGTTATACATGGAAAAGTCAGGCTAAGTTCACCTAGAGAGTTGTGAAGGTTCATGAACCTTGTGAATGAGCAAAGGTCCAGCCCTGAACATGCCCAGCCAAGCTTTTTCCAGAATTTTTAAGCAGCTATGTATTTGGTAGCAGAGAGATCCTGTAAAATAGATAGAAATTGTTAGAAAATCCATTGTAGAGAGAGACCTGGTGGCTCCAACAGTATTTATCATTAATTTGTTGAATGAGTTAAAAGTTCAAGCTCATATTGAGCCTGCAAAGTGTTAAATGAATGGGACTGAGCCATAAACCCATTATTTCTGGGGCTTCAATTATAAATCATATGATCATAGAATGGTTTGGGTTGGAAGGACCCTTAAGGATCATCAAAATCCAACCCCACTACATGGGCAGGGACACCTCCTACTAGACCAGATCACACAAGGTCTCATTCATCCTGGCCTTAAACACCTTCAGGGAGGGGGAATCAACAAACTCCCTAGGCAACTTATTCCATTATCTTACTATCCTCAAATTAAAGAATTTTTTCATAATGTCTAATGTAAATATACCCCCTTTCAGTTTAAAACCATTACCCCTTGCCCTGTCACTACCCTCTCTTGAGCTTTCTTGCAGCTCTAGATTTAAGGACAGTGAGGGTATTAAACAGTATTTTGTTTTATTGGATATCTGCACTATGTCTGAAATAGCCTCTTGCTGGCTGAGACCTTCACATATTGAAAGCATCTCCTCATTTTCTCCTGAAAAACCTCTCAGGAAATATTTGGTACTGTAAACTACCCAGCTTCCATTTCTGCACTTCCTTTTGGCCACGCTCAGTGAAATACTTCACAGACAAGGATGCAAGCTAACTGAAGGTTAAGTAAGCACTATTATTAAGAGACAAAGTATTTTTCTGAAAATTACAAATATTTCTGTGGATCACATCCCTAGAGACAGCTCCTGTGATTATGATATCCTAAAATAAAATCTGGGAATTCACCAACGTGACAGAATTTCCCTGAAGCAAAGAAATATGCCAGTAACTTGACGGCCTCTAGGGATTTTGCTGTGGGTCACCACTCCAACTTTTTTTTTTTCTTTTTTTCCCCGGATTTTCCAGAGGAAATGGAAAAAGATTGAGGGTACAGCTAAAGACCAGCCACAAATCTGTTGACTTATAGTCTGGTATCTAATCTTTAAATTAGAACAGAACCAAAGCCATGGCTTGAGACTTTCATTACCACTACCAGCTTGCTAGAGCTGGGGAAAAAATTGTGATAATGCTTTTAAATGCCAGATTGCTAACCCACAGTCTTATTAACATGCTACCATGTGCCAGACAACCTGCTCTCCAAGTGATTCTCTTGTCTCTTACACTGTGGGTCCAGGCAGCAGTGGTGATGCACAAGAACATTAGAAATCTGCCCTGAGATCCAAAGAGGAGGCATGCTGGTACTCTTGGGCTCGTGACCATGTGGTTCTGTCAGCAGAGGACGAAAGTGGGTGTCAGGGGACTGAGGTATTTTGATGATGACCCTACCCTTGATACATCTGGCTCATGTCCCACCTGACAGGCTCATTCCAGAAGTGACCAGAGATCGACAGGGCAGAGAAATCAGCTTGTCTGGAAGCTTAAAAAAAGAAAGGAGAACAACCTAACAGCCAGATTATTTTTTTCCTCAACAGTAAGATTAGAAATTAGCCTCGCTCTCCCCTAAGAAAACTCCCCAACCAAACTGTGATGGGCAAAGGATTAAGAATTAAGAGAAAGAAGGGTCGTGCAAATGCCATAGACATCACTTTTTTATGTGCTCTGTTGCCAGAGCACACATAATAAAGCTTAATTTCCTGGTGCTGTGCCCTGACTGTAATACATTGCCCAGATCTTCCTCCTGCTCTCAGCTGAGAGCCAAGTCATTCTATAGGATTACAGCTCTTTGTTAAAAGCGAAGCTATTTGATCTGAAAAGATTTAGCACCAGATTATGGCCACAGTTTTTCCAGATCAGCAGCCGCAAAGGAAGAGGGCAGGAGTTGTCTGGTGATTTAAGTCAGAGTTTGGAGCTTGAGAGTCCTGGTGCAAAGTTCCCCATATGTCCAGAGATAAGATACCTCCTACTGCTGTCTCCACACTGAAACACAGGGGATGAGGAGAGTGATGATGTTAATGCAGTGATACACTCACCTCCACTGATAGGGATGGACACATTCTTTGATGCCAACATATCCAAACCTTCTGGAAGTCAGGAGCCACCTGCCTTTGCAACACACTTCAACTCCCTTCCCCCAGCCAGTGCCCCATCTCATGGTCCAACACCTCCACCCTGAAATCAGTTCTAGCACTTTAAGTGCTAGCAGAGGGAGCCAGCCTGGTGCCAGGCTTCAAAATGATCTACTCCTTCTTTTCTGCCTGGTTGGAGGTGTCCATGCCACTGACAAGGCCTCACTTCACATTTGTCCTCTGTTATAAGGCTGGCACCCTCCTTGTCCCAGTGCACCAGAAAAAAAGCAGGTTTTAATAGAGCTGGTGATTTACAGACAAATCTGGTGGGGTTTTTATTGCTGTCCTTTGTTTCACTTTTTTTTTTTTTAAATTAAAATGAATTCTCCTCTGGGCTCTGAAATTGAAAGTATTTTTTTTTCACATAAATATTCACTCTACACACCAGCAAGTCTAACTTGAATAGAGAGTGGAAGCAGTCTTTCAAATTTCAGTGTCAGGCTTCCAGATCACCAGTTCCAGCTCAAGTGGTTAATGAAAACTTCCTTTGAGCTCTTACATTGTTGGAGAGTGTTACATGAATATTTTCAGTGAAACACATGCATGAGCACATCTCTAAATGGTTTACAAAAGTGACTGTAGAGGTTCATGCCATAACTTTCTGGAGATACAAATTGATGGGCTCTGCTTCTAAAAGCTCTGTGACAGCTCCTTGCTCATAAGGAATGTCTGTTGCTACCATTACCTCCCCCAGAAATGTCTTTCTGTCACGTGAGCACCTCTGAAGAGATGAATATCTGTCCTAGGGCTCTCAGGTGGGTTGGTACCAATGTAACCATCATTTGTAGCACCATAAAGAAGTCTTGCTGTAGTACAAATTATTTTATGGACAGATGATCTTTTCAGAATTTCAGGTTAGCTCCACAGTGGGGGAAATGAGAGGTACCACACATCCCTTCCACCACACAGCCTGAGAGTTCCCATCCACCCCCATTTCCCCAGCCTGCATCTATTTCATACACCAAAATGATAACTTTTTGAATTTCATACACCTGGAGCAAGCTGTGACTCAACGAACAGAAATCTCTAGTTGTAACCCACAGCAGCCATCATAGGATGCTCTGAATCTTTTCCAACTTCATAAAACAATGGCAAAACATCCCTTGATTGCTATGGGAACAAGTTTTAGCTCTTTCTGTACCAATTAAATACTTCTTTGTCCAGGGCCATTCCTTTGGGAAAATTGTATTCAATACTGACAAAGTTGAATCCCTTGAAGAGCAATGATGCAGCAGGCAGGTGGTTACCAAATCTCTTTTAATTTCTGTGTGTATGGAACTCTAAGTAACAACAGAGCCCACCACATACTAACATGCTATGGCCATGGGACAGTGGGACATAAAGCTTCCTGTCAGCTAGCAGGGGCCTCATTGAATGTCCAGTTTGGTGCAACCCATAAACTAGGTCTGAGGCAGACAGCCTGCAGGATTCTATGGGTCTGCATTGGGAAACTTCAGGATTACAGCATAAAAATAGCATGGCAATGTTATTTAGATTGGAGAAGAAAAAAAGTCACTTTAAATAAAACATTGTGGAATGTAACTGTAATTATAATATTACCAAAGGTACCAATGGTGTCTCCACTTCCACAGTCCTGCCATTTACTAAAAATGCTCATCAACTTAAAGATCTGAAAAAACCCTACTCTTAGAATTGGATATACTAGTGATTCTTTCCTCCCAGCTCCATCCATCCCCGGATGGCTCAGCAAGAAATGAGTATTGGACACTATACACTCTAGGTACAAATTATGGTCAGAAAAAAACCTATGGTAAAAGACTGAGATTATTTTAAGCCTTGTTTAAAGGCACCCTATTCATTCGATGGAATTGCTTGTGCCAGCTGATTACATTTTCACTGTTAATTAGATTAGCTGTTTATATTCCACTTACAGACTAACTGCAGTGATGTAAGGATGACTCCAGATCTTCAGTTTTTCGACTGCAAGAACAGAGTTGAAGGGGATTGCAAGCTGATCAATGTGATAGTTGGTAATTTGAGAAACATAGCACAGAGAAACACTGTCACTGAGATACCAATGAACAAGTTCCAAAATAATACTCCTGAGACATGATAATAAGGCACAGATCAGTGGTTCTGAGCCTCCAGCAGCCCTTGGGAAAAGGTGGTGCTGAAAAGTCTGTGTAGGAGCCATCACTTCATGAACTCTTTGGACCACAAGCAGTTCCACAGTGGTTATGGGCATCATGTTGCTGAAAAGCTGGATGCTGAAGACTGCAGCTGAGAAAATGCTTACCTTTCACAGAGGAAATGAGTACAAATTTAGTTAGGGACATTAATAAATATTAGATAATTTTTTTAGTAGTGACTTAGGTGATGAATGATTTCTGTTTTACTATTTTCACTATACGGTTTTCAAATCCTTGAAGTAGTGTTCCCCTACAATCAGCAGGAGCTACAGATTCTCCTCACCTCAAAAAAGCATGGCTTTTAGAGCCAAAATAAGCACCAGGCACTTTTCAACTCTTGCATCGAAGATTTCATATTTGCAGCAATTTTTTTACCCAAAAATACCAACTAATCATTGTTAAAAACACAAGATAAATGATGAATTGCCTT
The DNA here is from genome assembly GCF_003957555.1 of Calypte anna. Lineage (NCBI taxonomy): Eukaryota > Metazoa > Chordata > Aves > Apodiformes > Trochilidae > Calypte > Calypte anna. Next base: position 29,790,697 of record NC_044253.1, read on the forward strand.
TTTCACATTTCTATCTAGGCCATTTTTCAATTTAGGTCATTCAAGAATGCTCAGGAAGTCTGGTTTTCTCCAGGTTTTCTTTTTGTGCATCTCTACATCAGAAGAAACCTTTAAAAATAACATTTTGTAGAAGAAACTTAAATGTGATTTCCAACTATTTGAGATTCTTATTATTCAAAATTTTATCACAGTGCTGAGAGGCCAATATTCAGCCTCACGTGTTGAGTTCTGACTGACAGAATCTGACTTTAGCAGCACAATTAGGCACACAGCATCAATAAAATGCAGAACATGACTGTATATACTGATGTAAAACAGAGATTGCCCAATTAAGCACTCCAAGTACAAAGTTTGGTTTCTACCATCAAAGCACTCTGTGAACAATAGAAGTCTGCACTGAAATAGCTGCATGTTTGTATCATCAGATGGAGAGAAGATGTGGATGGCCTTGGGAGAGACTGCAAGGAGCAAAGCTCTGAGCTCCCACAGATTTGCTTTTGTCAGAGGAAGTACAAAGCTCAGCACAGATCTGTGCAGCATCCTTCATGAAACTTAAGACACACTGCAAACAACCTTTTGAGCTAGAGACAATGTCACAAGCCCTGAAAGGAAAATCTCCCAAAACCCAATAAGTTTTGACTGCTGTGGGAATAGCTGCAGCACTGTTATGAGCTAGAGAAAATGTGTGCTGCTTTAAAGGCTGTGGAATCCTATGTCCTCAAGGTGAGATACACCATGTAATCTGCCCTTGCAATGATATCATGGGCTTTTGAGTGTTTTCCTTGAGGCTTCAGTTCACTGAGTTGTGCACCAAAACCATGTGGAAGGCACAGTGGGGCTGGGTGGAGCATTTCAAAGCTCCTTCATGCTGTCAGAGAGCTCCTGTGGCCCTGGCCAGGGATGCTCTCATGGGGATGCTGCCTGCATCAGGAAGTTAAAAGAGAACAGCTTCCACTTTTGACCCACATCCTGGTAAAACCTGTTTCCCACTCCAGTCTCTGAATTTCTAGAAATAGTCTACATATACTGTGACAGCAGCTAAGGGAATCACAGACTATTTCTGCATTCATCAATGGTGTTTGTTCCATCAGCATTTGAGAACTGATGTCCCCAGAGAATACCTAGTTAAAACAGGCCAAGCAGAACATCATGCCTTGTTATTCCATGGTGTTCTCCTGAGATGATCCTGTTCTGCTTCGTATCATTTTAGCCTTAACTGCAGTCAGCCTGACTGAACCATGAAGGTCTGTGAGCTGTCTCTGCTACTGTTGTTGGGCCATTGGACTCTGGAGCATAATGTGTTTCTTGCAAGTACCCATGCAGAGAGCCTTGGGAAGAAAAACAGCCCTAGCAATGCCCCCCATCCTCCTAACATCCATCTCTATTCAGGTTTTTACAAAAAAGAACAATGTCATGCTACAAGCACCTTGCTGACAATAAATCCTTTCTCATACATTCTTTTAATGCTGGCACCTTCAGGCAATGTCAAATGGCAGGAGTAAGATTTCAGACTGTACCAAAGAATTCCTGTTTTCAAAAGGCCAGACAAAACAGCTGGGAATTTTTTGGTTATTGCTGTTTTGTGTCAGGTTTTATCCATTCTTGGAAGGGGGTGTAATTGCTGAAGCTTAACAGTGTTTGAACCACGTTGAACAGTCTTTGAATTATTTTTTGGCTGACATTTCCCAGAGGCAGGAGTGGGTGTACCACCACACAGCTATATGTGTATTTTATATCTGTACATATACACACATCTCAGGGGAAGGGGGTGGGTAACTCAGCATGTGGAGCCTTCAAAATGCTGATTCAGGGAGACTGGAAGCTGCCCTTAAGCTGCTGCTCTACCAGGCCCTGTTTAGCTTTCAGCTGAGTCCAGGAGTGACGGAGATATCTGTTTAGGGTGAAAACCAGCAGCTGCTAGCAGCACTGCTGGGCTGTAATTATTAACAGGTTTGGTTTTTGTGGTATTCACATTCCCAGTGCTTCCCCTGCCTTACCCCCTCTCAGGGAGCTGTCTCCTCCTCCTCACAGACATCCTGAGCCCCTGGGGGGATGCACATTGCCCTGGGCAGCAGCAGTGAAGGAATCACAGTGCCTGCCCAGTTGGTTTCCAAAAGCTTGCTCTCTCCAGAACCACATTTCCATTACAGCAGGAAGGGGCTCTTATCTCCTCTCACAGGTGCCTTCACCCTTGGATCCTGCCAGGAGCACTGGAAAGGTGTAATTTTTGCTGGTGTGACTGCTCAGACATGCCCACACACACACACATGCCCACGATGAATTCTTTCCCTGGGCTCTTTTTCAAGCCACACTTGTGCACAGAAGAGGAGGGAGTCTCCTCATTCTCAGGAAAGACAAACAAAGCTGCCTGAACATTTAGCCCCCAAAACTTAAGGGCAGGAGGTGGGAGCTTCAACATGTAGGACAGAGCAGAACCAGAGAGGTGAGACCAATCCTACTGAGCTCTGAGTGTCTGATCAGTCCTTGGCTGCCCTTTGGGACACAGATGCTGTCAGGGGCTTTGTCCTGGCTTTGCCATCCTACGTGTGTTCTGCCATGGGCAGGTAGTATACAGCTGCATCATCATCAGCAAGACATGGAGTAGGGGAACCTCTAATCCCTAAGATTTATTTCCTAATGCAAAATCTGAGGCATTTTGAAACCATGGCCATTTTTTCTATTTAAGAATTGCTATTTTTTTTTCATTTTTACACCCCAAATATTTTGTTTTCAGTAGTTCTTTGTGCCTGAGCCCAAGGAGGAATACCTCCTCCTCTTTGTCCCACCCACCTGGAAAAAAAAATGCAGGCAGTGGGGGCACTTCTGTGAGATCTTGGAGGGGTTCTGCAGCAAGTTGCTGTCACTGTGTCTGCCAGTCTGTCTGTCTGTCTGCCTGCCTCTCTCATGTGGGGATCAGGACTCTGCTGAGAAAAAGCAGATAGGGTTTCACACAATCCAAAGCACATGTACAGTAATTCAAGCTGCGTAAGCATTTTTCTTTCCTGGGGAAATTTTCCAACGCATTTTTCAAAAGAATGTGAAAATATTCCCCCTCCTTTCTTGCCTGCTTCCTATAAATCCAGCGTGATGTGGATGATCCCCTTGGACACTCTTCTCCAAAAGGGATTTAAAGCTTGGGAAGGGCCAAGGATAACAGCTCTGGGAATTCAAGCCCTGAGCAGCCAGTGCAGAGCAAGCCTTTAAAAAGGACTTATCAGTCATGGAAACTACTTAAGTTTAATCAGACATTATTGCCGTGAGAAAACATGCTCAAGCACTCAAGTCCAGTGAGAATGGACTTGTTTGGGTTATTTTCCTGTTTAAGCTTCATCAGATATTCGCATCCTCCACTGGCAACTGAGTGTTTTGGGCACCCCCTCCTCCTCCAGGAATGTCCATGCAAAAGGAAACTTCTCCCTGGGAAGTATTTTGTCCAAAAGTAATTTTTCATGGGGGAGAGAAAAGAAATGCTTTGACCCAACATTTCTGAGCATCTGCTTTGTGCATATAGAAGCTGCAGAGACCAGCTGCTGCAGAGAGCTGCCAAAAACAGAGCTCAAGGAGGAGAAGGCAAAGGTAAGATGTGATAAGCCATGTCCACTGCCTACAGACAGCCTTCTCCTGGCCAGCAACTCCTGTTGCAGCAGACAAACTGGGGAATGAGTCTTTGGGACAGTGCCCCAGGAACATGGCCAAGGTGCCTTGTTGATCCCATAATGGCTGACCCTAGATCCTGTGCCTTTCACTCCCTATCCCAGAAAAAGAGATGTGCCTGTGCTGGAGTGGGTGTACACAGCATGTACACAGCTCCTACAGACTCAGTCCCTGAGGGCTGAGCATGGCTCTCAGCCAGGGTGGAGGGATGCTGGCTGTAAGCAAGGACCCGTGGGAAGCAGCTATCCCTTGAGAAATGGCTGAGGAACACATTTATATCCTTGTCTCTGCACTGCAGAGCCCAATTCAGAGCTGAGTCATTACAGACAGACTTACAGGACACAATTTCCCCTCTAACTCCAAAAATATTTGCCAGGTTATAATTCTTCTTCTCAAAAAAAAAAACCAAAAAAAAAAAGTAAAAAAAAAACCTGAGGAAAAGCCTCCTCCTCCAAACACTGTATATATGAAGTCATGGAGAAGGAATGATAAACTTCCAGATTGCTGGTGGGTCACCACGTCAATGTGCAGACTTTGGTATTCTTGCAAAATTGTCATGTAAATAAGCCACCAGAGGTCTGCACACAGTTCCCATTCTGGCTATTTTATTTAATATGTGGATTTAGCCAATAAAGCTGCAGATCAACTTATGCAGTGGAAGGAAAGCTACAGGTTTTGCAGGAGATTATGTTCCAGAAAGCTTCCCAGTGTCTGGGTCTGTCCAGGCGTGCGTGTGGGTATGTGTGAGTGTCTGCATTTGCAAGACAGCAGAGGTGAAGAGAAGGACCAAATGTTTGGGCCTTATTCCCAGTTAATGTCAGTCAGCACAACTGCACTGTGTATTTGTGTCTATTTATACCCACCGAGGATCTAAAATTGCAGCTTTTAACAGGAAGCTAAACCTGGGGTTTTTAACAAGTCTCAGCAGTTGAATTTAATGCTCGGGATCAAGGGAGGGACAATTCTGGTACTAACTGGAAAGAGGAGGAGTCTTGAGAAATTGTAATAGGAGACAATTTTCACCTTATTATCCACCTGATGAAAACCAAACCTTTTTAAATCCGCCTCAGGATAGAAGCCACAAAATGATATTAGTGCTGGAAAAGCCTTCCTGGGACTTACAGCAGCTTTTAGTCATGGAAATGCAAAAACACCCAGATCCTTTTTGATTGCAGACAGCTTCAGATCACAAACTCCTGACACCACATCTGCCAAAATTGTTCAGACTTGCTCAAAATCATAAGCAGAAATGGATTGCAGTCCCTGAAATGGGACAGGTCAGAATTCACTAACCAGGAATCTAATTTTGTAAACGGGACCTTTCCTTTATCTCTTTCACAGGTAATGCAGTCTCTGGATAGACCTCTCATGCTCAGCATCCCTAAAAGAGGGGTGAGGGAGAAGTGTGAGCTAACTAATCCTGAAAACTTCACTGTTTGGGGAAGAAACTAAGGCAGGCAGCTGGGAAATGGAGAGAGCAAGGAGGCTGCTTTCACTCTAAAGGGAAAATAAAAAATAAAAAAAGGGAAAATAAAACAGAGAGATACACAGCTCCCATCCCCAGCAGTCTTTGGCCACTGCAGCTTCCCACCCCCATATAATTTTTAAAACCACGTTTTTAGCTGGAAATGGTCTTCCCACTGCTACAGCTCTGTCCCTCCAAGCCAGAGGACTCTGGTAGGGGTTTCTCTGAATGCAAATCCAACATACACAGAGGAAAAAACCTTTCTTCAGTAGCTCACAACCAGATTTCAGTCTCAATTTAGTCATTACTCACAAAAGCTCTGCCCAGAAATTACTGCAAACTCAAGCAAAAACTACCAGACCATGGGATGACCATGCAAGCAAACTTCCAGGATGAGATTTCTGTCTGTTCTGCTCTTTATGGGAAAGGCTTGAAAATCACAGAGTGATCCTAAAGTCCCCAGGACTCACAGGCTCTAAATTTCCTTTAATACGTGGCCTCTTATATTTCCCTTTTCAGCAACTGAGTACAATTCACAGCACAGTCTCATTTCAAAGTGATGCACAGAGCTCATAAATGCTCAATAGATCCTCCTGAGCATGTTACAGGCAAGAAAATTATACACTAGCAACAGCAATGGGTGCTACCCATCAATTACTCATTTATTGAAACACAAGTCCCTTTCCAACCACTTATAAATAAAAGATTCACTACAAAATACATCTCCTTTGCAACTACAGAAGTGCATGGAGATGAATTCATTCCCAGACATGGAGGTGAGCTGTGTTTACAGTAAACATTATCTCACATTTAAATTTGGAAATGAAACCAGGGTGAGGCAAGGAGTCCAGGATTCTGGTCAGAACTTCCCTGAAGCTGGAGGTGAGGTCCACTGCCAGGACTTTCTCGAGTCCTTCTGCCTGCCTGCCTGCTTTCATGGAAAACCACTACTTTCTTTGGATCACTTTGTATGTGTTTCAGACTGGGTGGGGGAAAGGTTCATTTGTACAAACATCTGATGAGGCTTACTCACAAGTGTTACTCACCAACCACTTGCTTGTGGGGAAGGAGAAGTTCAAGCCCTGTTCTTCCCTCAGATCCAAGAAACAGCCACAAATTACCTTGAAGCAAGAGGGCTGGGCTCAATACAAGATGATGTACCCTGGCTGTGGTTTGTTCAAAAAAGCAACATTACTTGGAAAGGAACTTCTCTCAGCTGAAAGTCAGGAAAAAGATTTATGACTATGGAACACTCTGGGTATTTCTTGAATGCCAGAACATAAAGGTAGTTCTCCAGGGTGAGGAGCAGCAGAATCCTTCCTTGCTGACATTTGTTGTCTCTAAAGCCAGCAAACCCTGTTCAGCAACCCCCCTGGCCATGTGCTCAGCCTCAGACAGCAGTGTGAGCCTCCTGCTGTGATGCCTCAGTGAAGCAGGATCCTAGTGAGTAAATTCCCTGTGAGGGAGTTACCCAGGAGGTGCTAGTTTGTTATATATGTTATTGGGACTGTTTTTTCACCCATTTAAATGGGAAAGGGAGCATTTGATATTTATAATATTTGGCTGTTCAGCCTGGAGAAGAGGAGGCTCAGGGGAGACCTCATCGCTCTCTACAACTCCCTGAAAGGAGGTTGGAGCCAGGGGGGGGTCAGGCTCTGCTCCCAGGCAACTCTCAGCAAGACAAGAGGGCAGGGTCTCAAGTTGTGCCAGGGGAGGTTTAGGTTGGAGATGAGAAAGAATTTCTTTCTGGAGAGGGTGATCAGGCATTGGAATGGGCTGCCCAGGGAAGTAGTGGATTCTCCATCCCTGGAGATATTTAAAAAGAGACTGGATGTGGCACTCAGTGCCATGGGCTGGTAACTGCAGCGGTAGTGGATCAAGGGTTGGACTTGATGATCCCTGAGGTCCCTTCCAACCCAGCCAATTCTATGATTCTATGATAATGTCTAATAATCCCTTTTTCAGCAATGGCCCTACTTTTACACCTCCCTTTCTTGATTCTCAGTGGAACTGAAGAGTCACAAGTCTGGCATGAAGATCTGCCCAGCATCCCATTCCTGTTAGGTGTGCTTGCAGTTCCCAGTCAGGGCTGTGCATCCTATGCTCACATTCTAGAAGAAAAAAACCAGATGCTGCCAACTTGATGCTTCCCCCTATCCAAGAGGGGCTCGACAGAAAACTGAACATGCCTCAACCTGAAGTTTAGAGGTCCTGCTGACATTGAAAAACGTCCACATCTGGGCTCAGCTCAAAACCCTTCCTATACAAGAACTTCTGCAAACACAGAGCTAAAGCTTCTTAACAGCCTGTTCTCCTGGGCTTCCCAGCCCAGTCCCAAAACTTAGAGGGAACTAGAATGAGGACTTGGTTAGCCTGTAGAGTATAACAGGTTGTCCTGGTTACTATCATGCCTGCACAGCTCTTTCTTGAATCCAGCAGTATAAAGAGTTCATTAAAGTAAAAATTATGAAAAAAATGATCTTAATTAAAAAAAAAAAACAGAGAAAAATAATATTTTAGATAATCCACCACCACATACACTCTGTTTCCTATTAAAGTTAACTGTATGCACAATTTCTATTAAGATTCTGCTTCCTGTTGTATAATATGGAATGTTAAAAATCCCAATATCACTTAAAAAGTTATTACAAACTCCAGAGAGTTTTCTATTCCCAGGAAATCTCTCCCAGTGGGAAGCTGGAAAAGTTACTGTTGAATTTACAGTAAGTGTCTCAGACCCTATGTAATATTTATGTTGTCCCTCTCATCTTATCCAGGCTGGTTTGCTGCTTTGCTGCTTTGAAAGAAAAGCCTGTTTCAATAGTTAGGGTTCACTTTGAAGGATATTGAAGCGGATATGATAGCCACAGGAAATGTCCCAGCCTTGCTGAGGTACCTCAGAGAGGTATTTGGTCAAATGAGAAGTCACTAATCTGATTCCCATGAAAAAAATCACAGTAGCTTAATGAAGACAGAGGAAGAAGTGTGACAGACCTGCATTCATAGCTCGCCAGATCTGGATTCTCTGAATGCCAGAGGAAAAATTCCCATCTGCTTTCAGAGGAGCAGGATTTTGACCCCAAAGGACTTCTACTCAAGCAGAATTACACTGCATTTTTAGATGTTGTGTGAATTAAGTGGTGTCCATTTGCATGAAAAAGAAGTCACTCTATGACAGGGTGCAGATGTATATTTGCATGGCCACAGATTACAGGTGCTTCTGCCCTTCTTATTTCAGATCTCAGGAATATCTGAGAGGTGCAGCAGAACACCCCAGGTAGCATCATCCATCACTTTTTACTCAAGAGCAGAGACAATACTTTCAAAATACCAATGAAAATGACTCCTGCCTAGAAGTCAGCATTGACTCCCAAAGAGAACAGCCTGAACTTGAGTCATTGCAAGGTGGTCTGAGCAAAGCCCTGGAAAACAGCCAAGATCACAGCCCAACAGGTCAGCCCACATCTCCCACTGTCTCCATAAACAGAGAGATTGCATGGGAAGGAGGAACCCACGTTTGCTGTATCCTTGAGTGCAAATTATAGTTGAGGAGACAAACAGTACTATGAGCAAGAAGCAGAAGGGTTGCTAGGCCTGGATTTGTTTCCTTTGTATGTGCACATGTACACAGAATGAGAAATCATCACACCAAATAAACCACAGCCCTGTTTTAGACATGGACAAATAGTTCCAAAAAGCTTGAAGGTTGAAGTGAAAGGAATAAAGGTTTTAATTTGATGTCTACGGGGACATTCAAAGTGAAGAAGATGTGAAACCCTTCATCCATATAGCAAAAACTGATGGAAGAACCCTAGCACAAGATGAAATAGAGGCTACTCCATACTGAATGAAAAGCAGAGATACTGAGGGAAGCAGTAAAAAGATTAAAGTTGGTGTCTGGTTTTATTTATCAATCTCATTAATTCCTTGAGAGTAAAAAGGAATGAGTACATTTGCATCTGAACTGACTTTGAAACATGCAGCCAACAGCAATGTTGCACTGAGCACTTAGAAAGATGAGGAGGAAACAGCAAAACAAGACTCAGATTGGGATAGTGAATGCCAAGAAGGAAGAGTGATCCAAAATGCAGATATTAAATGGAATATATACAATTTGAATGCAGGGATCTGGAGCAGAAATTATAATCTGAGACACTGATTTATGATACGGTCAATCAAAATGGCTGTGATCAATTTTTATGTGACTTCTTGTGTGCATTAGAGAGGGCACAGCTCTAGCACAGGGATCATGTGGGAGACTAGGAGGAAATTATTGGTGATTCCAAGACTAAATAGAAGAAAAGAGAAAACTCAGGCAAGAATAATTTGAATGATTAAAGTGTAAATGCATATAAGTGAGATACATGCAGCTTTGTGAGAGCTTGGTATTTCTCATAACTCATTATGTAGGTAAGGACTTCAGTGGGGATAAAACAGGTTCAGACACTGGGATGAACCACTTAGCAGCAAGATGATGCTGGTACCACAAAAGACAGAGTACTATGCAGAAAGCTTTTAATAATCTTTCATTATTTAATTTCCTAAAATGTTCAGTGGCAAAGCATGAGCTATCTGCACTCTCCTTTTGCTCCTTATGCTAAACTTGTGAAATCAGAAATGGAAAGAGCTTCTTCATGGTGTTTGAAAGTCAGACTAATGACTGGACAGGACACTGAGCTACTAGAGCTTGTCCAGAGAAGGGCAGTCAAGCTGGTGAAGGGTTTGGAGCATATGCCTTGAAGGAGCAGCTGAGCAAGATGAGGTTGTTTAGCCTAGAGAGAAAGGAGGCCTTACAACCTTAAGGTACTGAAGAGATGAAAAGAGGTGGGGATAAGTGTCTTCCATGAAGTTACAAGTGATAGGACAAGAAGTAGTGGACTGAAGTTGCACCAGGGGAGGTTTAGATTGGATGTTAGGAACAATTTCTTCACTGGAAGGGTTATCAGGAACTGCAACAGGCTGCCCAGGGGAGGTATTAAAGAGTTGCATAGACATAGTAATTAGGAATATGGTTTAGTTAAAGTCTTCTGTTTTAGCTTAATGGTTGGACTTGAAGGTCTTTTCCAATCCAAGTAAACTTAACATAAATTGAAATAGTTAAACCTAGAGAAGATAAAGTTACTCTTGAAGAGCTGTGATAGCACTACTACTATCTAAAACAGCTTACAAGACCCCACTAGGTACCATGCATTTGTTCTGAAAAATATTGAAGAAAATGTTCAAAATCTCAGAATTTCATCAACCTACCAAAAGACCTAGGATGAGGGCCAAGTTCACTAATCCTTCTGTCAAATGGCAACCACCACTGTGCAGAGATACTGTCATCTGGTAGTGAAGACGTGTCAGTGCTCTGGCAGAAGCCTATTGCTTGGGAGGTAAGAGGAGAAGCTGAGTTTAAGGATGTATGTCTTTGCATATGAAATTCTCTTACTTTTTTATACCTTTCTTTCCTGGGATCATTTCAAATGTGTTTTGCTCATGACTGTTGGTTACTGTTGAAGCATAAAACTTAGAACTGATGAAAATGCCATTCAGGATGCTGATGATTTATGTCAGAGCACCCTCCTTCAGTCTAGCAGCCCAATGAGACTAGATGAAGCACTTGAAGAACAAAAGTTTAACCAAGAAAGAAAGTCTGCATCAAAGAAGACAGGCCTGTTTCCCATCACATCACTGGCAAACCCTGAACCCCCAGGAATTTCTCCAAGCCTCTCCACAGAAGTGGGAAATGGACTTGGGTCTGGGCTCACATGGTAGAGGCTCCTTAGACACCACAGTGTAAGGGGGTCTATCTTTCACTCAGGATGCTTTGGAATTTCTTGTGGGAATGGCTGGGTAGTTAGCCAGAGAAGTGCTGAATTAAACATAGATTCCTCTCATCACCTCATTACCTCCCCACCATCCCTCCCATCTGTGTCTCTTTGTTTAAAGAGAGCTCCTTAAGAGAGAGGATGCTCGTTAGGAGCCCGGTATGATAAACATGGCACTTGTGCACTTGCCTAATTTGATACATCTAATGAGCCAGAACTTAATAAATGCAAACTGCTACCCAAATTACTTAGATTTGTTCAGTTGCTTTCTGTCTTCCTCAGCAGATTCTATGGGCTGATCTCATGACATTCTCCTTCATGCCAGTTTTTTTTTTTGTCTATCCAAACTTTCTTTTTCCACTAGAAGCCTCCAAGCTGGCCTCCTCTCAGGCACTTTGCACATATTATTTCACTGCTTCAGTGGAGTGGTTCGAATTATAATTTTCCATCTGAGATACAAAGACTAATTAATTCAAGACCACTTTCTTCTGTGTGACAATGAGGATTTCTCCACGGCCCTTGAGGTGATAAAACACACCCAAAGTGCTGTGGGAAAACTTGCATGCTAGGAGCAAGCTCAGAGGAAGCAAGTTGTGCTCTGTGAGCAAGGAGCTTGCAAGTTGTGCTCTGTAAGTCACCTGCTGTCAAGTGCAACCCATCCACTCTCTGGGGATGCACTGGTTGTCATCCTGTAAATGATGGGAGAGAAGACACTACTCACTGAGTAGGAATAATGAGTGACAGATATAAATCTGGGCTGAAATCCTCTGCTGATACTAATCAAGTGAAACACAAAGCAGTAGACAACGCCAAGAAATTAGCTGCTAATTTTTGTGGTTAACCAGCAAGATTGTACTGGAGGCTCATTGCAATGACAAGTGGAAGCCAGTGAAGTGATGAGCATCCTTTGCCTTGAAAACCAGCCACCCCTGTCCCTTGCCCCTGCTGGCCCCACTGGTTCTGGAACCTGAGTTCACATGGATCTAGAAGATCCATCTTCAGATGCCTGCCATAGAGGAAACACGGCCCAGCCCAGCTTCCCATTCACGTTGGGGTGTACTTGGGAAAGGGGAGATTAAAATGAAACAGCAGCTTTCCTGGGCTGGTCAGGACAGAGTAGTGCTGGGAGCCCAAGGACTTCCAAAAAGGTAGGAAGTCTCTGTTGTTTTTGTCAGGGACAATCTCACCTCTAGCTGATAATAAGCCAGGCTTAGGTGCTACGGAGCTTTCCTGGGACAGTCAATCTTTGCTGGGGGCTGGTGTCCTGCCAGAAGGCTTCTGGATGCAGCACAATGTGTCATCATTCATGCATCAGCATGCAGAGTTTACAGCTCCAGAGGCTTTCATGGCCACTATCCCAGAGAAGGAGTTTGGAACATGCACTGGTTAGATGCCTAAAATTAAAAACACTCACTGCAGGCCTTAATGACAGCCCAGCAAGGAGCTGGGCCTCTGAGAAACTCACACTTGCAGTGTCTTAGGGCTGATGTGACCATTGCAGTGTGATAAATACCTGGATGAGTATTCTGAAAATTGACTCATAAGAGATTCAAGAAGTTGGTAAGTGATCAGTCACAGCAAATCATGATTTGCCCTGGGCAATTTTTTAAGAGCCTCAGGGAAAAAATAAAGAAAAAAAGACAAGAAGGAATCAGTTTGCAAAATATGATTGTTTTTAAAAGTTTGCCTAGCAACAGACCAGCAAATGGTCCAACTATGGCTTTATTACATATTCTTACAGCAATACCACATAGTGTTTCAACACAAGAAAGTTCTCGCTCTGTAATCCACCCTGGTGACCTCAGCTGCCCTGCCCTGATGCTGGGGCATCTGGTGGCTCCTGCCACACGCCCTTCCCAAGCTGTGTCTGATTGCAGCACCAGCTGGCCATGGCAGGGCAGACACTGCATCTGTTTCCTCTCTCTTAGGTTGCAACAGCTCCTTCCCCCTCAATCACTCTTGCTTGGCACAAAGGAAGAAATCAACTCGATGTGCCAAGTTCCTTTTCTCTGGTCCTGGTGATGCCCATCTCTGCACACTCAGCGACACTTGACCTTGCTTTCCCAACATGCTGTCTGAGCTTGCCAGTGGAGAAGTCAAAGTGAGGTCAAGTTCTTACAATTTTTTTTTGTTGAACACAGAAAAGATATCAAAGCCCAGGTAAAACCCCTTCCCCATAGAGCTCTATTTGCTTTTCCCATCGTCTCACTAACAGCCCCCTTCAAGCTCCCCTACACAAGCACAGACTTTTCAGAGCAGACTCAAGAATTTAGATAAAGCAAATCAGGGGATTTAAGCAAAGTCCAGTGGAGCTGTTTGTAAAAGAGAAGCACCAGTCTTTTATAAATTTAGCCTGAAATAAATTTCAGATCTATTTGTGTCTCTGTTTTACAGTGGTGATTGAAAGTAAGAGTGGGCAGAGCTGGCCCTATAACTTGTGGCCATGCTAGGAGAACCAGACAGTCCCTGTGTGCATGGTGGTGAAGTATGGGACAGCACATCTCCTGCCTAATTTCTTATCTTGCTGTTGTGACAGCTATACCCCCAGTTACAAAAAAGGGGTCAGATTTAGGTGTCCCTGCCAGGCACAGCAGCATTTTGAGGATGATCTCCAAATGTGCCTCATCTGCAGAGAAGAGGCTGGTGTGTCTGGAGTGAAAGCTCAGCCAGCCAGACATGACCACAAGCCCATTGCCATAACTCACATGCATACATCAGGACAAAGCACATTCCCTGCACAATCTCATTGTCCTGTAAATTAAGGTAAACCCATATTGTCTTCTGCTAACGTTCTGGGTAGGCAGTCTCTGGCAGAGAGTACCAGCTAGACCCAGTTTTGAAACAAAATTTATTTCACCAGTTTTCATTATAGGTTAATCAATATTATGTCACTTTGCAGGTCGGTGTGTCTTCGAGTGCATAAGTAGGCAGCAAGAACAGGGCAGCTGACACACACTTTCTGACCCTCAGCTGCATTGAGTAGTGCACCTGAGAACTTATTTTAGCCAGTGTAAATTTTGTCCACAGCTAGAGGGCTGGTGAGAGCAATTAGGCCAGATAAACTTTAATACACAGACAAATCCAAGTCAATTTTTCATTGAAAATTTCATTTTCACCCATTTTTCGAGCAATTTTGAAGCAAGAGTCTTAGGAACTGTCCTGAGGTCGCCAAACCCCACTTCCATGAGCCTAGAAGTGGGCTCTTCTCCAGGTCTGAGTCGTGCAGACCTCAAGTCCACAGTAACCAGAACCAGATCTATATATCTGCAGCATGGATGTAACCCTCACTGTGCCAGCTCACACAATCACACAATCATAGCATCACTAAGGCTGGAAAAGACTTCTAAATCATCAAGTCCAGCCATCAACCAAACACCACCAGCCAACTAAATCATGTCCCCAAGTGCTACATCCACACATTTTTTGAACACCTTCAGGGATGGTGACTCCACTACTTACTCCACTGGGCAACCTGGTCTGATGCCTGGCCATTATTTCTGTAAAGAGCTTTTCCTCATATCCAATTCAAACTTCCCCTGGTGTAACCTGAGGCCATTTCCTCTCATTCTATCACCGGTTGTGTGGGAGAAGAGATGTAGAACATTTGATGAGTTATCCAGAGCCTACAAGATGGAATTCAGCCTGGTATCTATGGCCTGGCAGTCAAAAATCAGACAGTTCCTAGTGTAGAGTAACATTTGTCAACACAGAGATCACCTAGATGCATTTTTAAGAATATTTGTTTTGGCAAAAAAGTGACTTAAAAAAAAAAAGTCTTATTTTGCATCATTCTGCCATCACATTTTGATCTAGGGCTAGGAATCCAAGAGCTGGATTTGCCATATCACTGAATTGTGGTCTTGATACCTCAGAGGCAGAGGGGTCAATTACTAATTGGCTGCTGTCTGCAAAGCACCAGGAGGCCCACAGGGAAAGTAAGTGACAAGTGCTACTGATAATTCCCTGGGTTAATAGTCTTTTACTTCCAGTATATCTTTGACCTTAGCTATCATATCCTTCCCTACCTCCAAGCCACAGAGGGATACAATACAAAACACATCTGTTTCCTGTTTCCCAAATTGCAATTGCACATTTCCAACAGGCTGGCTCATCCAAGATATAGAGGAAAGCACTTTTATTTGCAAGTACTATGTGCTCCTGAACCTACCTGGCTCCTCTGTATTGCACTGCCTGCTGAAGATGAAGAATAGCCAAATACAGTAGAAGCAACTTTCCCATTACTTGAAATTTGTATCATCCCCCCTTTCTCTTACTGCTGTTAAAAATATATAGGTATCTGAGATAGTCTGATGTATAGTCTGATGATACAGAACTATGTAATTCAACCTGCACACACGGGGACAGAAGAGAGAAGAAGCAATTACTTCAGCTTGTAATAAATATTCCTTGATAAGTTATTATTAATATTGGTCTTATTCTTCATGAGAAACTGTGGGCCAAGTAAGATTATGCTCTGGCTTCACTACTTCATTGGAGTGAGGCCAGTTGGTGAAATCCTGGCCAAAGGAAATTAGTGGTCAGAGGGCCCTGGTGTCCTGGCTACAGTCTACATCAGCTGTTTCTGCAGAAATCTCTGCTGAGCATCATCTTTCACCTATCTAGAAGTGAAATGATACCTAAGAACCATACCACTCTGCATTACCTCTTTACAGACTTTGGTCTGAGACTTGGGGCTGGACTACACCAGGGTCACAAACCACCACTGCTGTCTGCTGAGCCACAGTAATAACTTGTCAAGTGAGGAAGCAGCATGGTCCCAATTCCTGGAGATTTTATCCTCGTTCCTTCACCTCCCCATTGTGGAGGCTGCAAGCACATCCTCCCAGTATCTTCACCTAGTCTGATGAGTGGCAACCTATTCAATGGCTGAAAACTGGTTTTGTATCTCTGCTCATAAGCTGTCATATGCCTGATGAGGTGAACTTTGCCTGAGAGAATCAGCCAACACAGTGGGATCCAGGCAACACCTTTATGAAAAGGCACACTGTAACATACTGTGTGCTGAGATCCCAACAGGGTTAGAAATGTAAGTTTTTGTGCGATACATCTATGAAGGACCATCCAAGATGCTTTGGGACAAAGCCTGTCCATCCTGCAAGTTAGGCTTTCTAACTTCTGGTTCTATCACCCGTGGATGCAGTCTGGAATCCCTCTCTACTGGCATGATGGTAGCCACCAAGGCTTAGAAATGCATCCATTTGACCACCCCTCACCCCATGCCTTTTCTACCCTCTGGTGCTGTTTCTTGTAGGAGGGCTCCTCCCAAACCCAGCACAGCTCCCTGCTATTTCAAGTCAAGAAACTTGAAATTGATGGGCCCAGTCATGTCCTTAGGGACATAAAAGTTGTGTAAATATTTGCAGATGTAGGACCATAATCTAGAGATCAGTGTTGATTCCAGACACAATTTTGTTTATGAGTGTCAGTCCTGGGGCTCTCCCGAAAGCCCAAGGGAAAAGTCTATATATTAAGCTGCTTTCAGTACAAAGGTCTCACCCCACAGCCTGTCCCACGCAAAGAGCTTTTTACTTGCCAGAACAACCAGTACCTACTACACAACTAAAATCACAGGCTGGCATATGGTGGGTACATTAAAATTTGCAGAGTTGAAAGTTGAAAACATGCAGATGTGCAAAAGCACTGGCACTTTGCATGACAAGATTGTATAAATTCTTCAAGCAGCTCAAAGTCCATCCACTGTAAAAGCTTGTGTGAACTGTCAGTGTATTGAAAGAAGAGAGAAAAACCAAAAAAATCATGTAGACCCTACCTGTCTCATTAACTTCATGCTTGTTACTTGGCATGTTCCTTCATCCTTGCTGCTGCATTAAACACAAAGAGCTTGATCACTCAGCGGCTCAGTGATATGGAGGATATCAACTTTCTGCTACAATTCTTGTCTCTCTAGTTCTTCCAGCTCCTGAGCTCCAGTGAGGACTTCCAAAACATTTTCAAATGTGAAAGAGAAAGTGAATAGCTGAACCCTAGGTGCATGCTGTGTAAAAACCCTCATTTTCTCTGTCCAGCAAGTACTCACAGCAGTTTCTCTTTGTGTCAAAAAACCCCAAACCTATGGCACCTGAGCTTTTAGCTCAGAAAATAGCAGCCTGGGCTTTCAGTTTGGCTTAAACCTCAGCATTTAGATCAATGTGATGGGCAGCATGCTTGGGCTCATGCCAGAGTCTAATCTTCAAGAGGGAATCTTAGCAAGAACCTTTGAGACTCAGAGTTATGGTGTGGCTCTGATGAGAAACCTGGCAGCAGAAGAGAAAACTGGAGGGATTCCTGAGCTGCAGGCAATTGCCTGGTCTTTCCTGGGGCAGAAACCAGTGTTTGGGAGCCACAGAGCTGGTTTCTTGTGTTTACAAGGAGATCTGCTGAGTGCAGAGTTTGCTGATGTTTCCCAGGAAGCCTCACAGACATCAGGGGGATAAGGATGGGCCCCTCAAGATGCTTATAAACAGTGCTCATATTTGCAGTGGCTCTTTTCCTGTGAGATCTGAACCCAGCTCATCTGAAAGGTTTTCTGCAGAGAGTAAATTACTGTCCTTCACCCAGTGAGCATCATTTATAACATATCATGTTTCTGTGGTGAGAAGGTGCTGTGCCAACACTGCGATGCCATCGTAGGGCAATGTGCCAGCTTCAGAAAAAACTTTTGGACACGATCTGTAGCTGAGAATATGATTTTACAATAGGCAATAGGCTCTTTTGCTTAGACCATCATTTGATGTGGTGGTAATGATTTTGAAAGAGAAGTGGCTTTATTTACCTCTTTTATTTTCCCTAAATGTAGCAGACTTTATTTTTTTTTTACTGTTATTTTTTTTTTTTTTTTTTTTTTTTAACCTAAATATCCTCTCAAAGGAAGCTTTGATGCTCCTGTGTACACAGCTACAGTCACTAGTAGATGATGGAGGCTGGAGAACTGTAAAGACCCTACACTTCTCCAAACTACTCAGATTTTAAGCTGTATTTCAAGAGGCCGTACCACATCTAGCAGGGAGGAAAGATAAAATGTTGTGTCAGATCAGCATTAATTTCAAGAGAAGAAAGGAGGGAATTCTTATGTGTGTTTTGTCTAGCATAACCAGGAAATGGAGCAGACACATCTCTTCAGCATCATCTGCTGTCCTTATTCATTCCCCTAGGTTAAGGCTTGCTGGAGAGAAAAGATTTTGCAGCCCCAGCACAAATGTTTGTGAAATGTTTATCTGATCAGCTGAAGACTTTGAAGGCTTGCTTTGGGAAAGAATTCTAGCACTTCATCATTCAGATGCAACTATGAAGTTTGGTGTCTCTTTTTTTTGCAAGAGAGTATTTTTTTTTTTTTTTTCAGGGCAGTAAACTGGGGTTTTGTACCAACAAGAAGAGTCAGGATGAAGTCAGGATGCCACACTTCATTGAATAACTGAATACACATTTTTTTTACTTTTTAAATTTTTAAATGGCCATAGTTAGAGATGCACTTGCATGCTGTTTCATGTTACCAGACACACTTCACTGTTTTCACCATATAAGCCATCCCTAGAGACAAAAAACCCCCCAAACCTCAGGTATTGCTAACTGCAGAAACCATCTGCAGATGCACAGGGAGATGTCTGCTCTCCCCCTCTGCTCTGCACAGAGAGAAAACCTGATCCTAGCCCTTATTATTCCTTTCTGTGTCAAGAAGGAGACTGCACAGGAGGGAAAAAGCACTGTATTCATCTCTCTACTAGCAGTGAGTCTTCTCAATATGGAAAAAATTCTGAGACTGCTAGAGACACAGAAGCAGCCTGGGAAGAGCCAGTTCTTTACTGACCCATTCCAAAGCTTATCACAATCCTGGGCAGCCAGGCCCTGCTTCCTGCTCTATTGCATATGATAAGGGGGAAGCTTAGAAAAAGCAACCTCTTTTATCAGCTTTTTACATTACCCAGCACATCCAGTCTTGAAGGCTGGGCTACCAGAAAGATAAATGGAAAGGCTTTGGTGTGACTGGTCTCCAAGCCAGACAGTTATGGGTCACGCCAAGTACAGTTATGTGGGTCAGCACATTCATGTTCTGTGGTCAGGGTCCCATTTGCAACCCTATGGCCCAGCTTTTTCTCTGCCTTGACTTGAAGTGTTCAATGGACAAACACTGCTGACTTTCCAGATGGTGTTCAGCACGGATACTTCAAGGCATCTTCAATGGCACCTGACTGCCGTTTTCTTTCTGACTACCATTTCAGAAGTTTTCAGCATTTTCCCCAAGCTGAATCATTGATTACAATGTCACCCTTTGCCTGCAGGTACTATGTATTTATTTACGACTTCTCATAGACTGTGAGCTCTGACTTCTGTCAGTCTAAATTTCCAGCTACAAAGGAAAAAACAAGAAATAAATAAAAAAAAACATCAGAATGATTATAATGTGCCCGCTCCTACTTCTCATCTGTTGGATAAATACCATTTTGTTATAAGACACCCACTCACCATGCAATGGAGCCCAGCACTGCAGTGGTAGGGCCATGCCCTGCCATTACTTCAGGTAATAATTCTGAGCCAGCTCCTTGGAAAGTTACACATTGGAGTACTAGGACTGCAGGAGAGGCTTAGTCTAGGCTGAGACAAGCCTTGTAATGCCTGAACTTTCAGCAGAGATGCATACCAAGCATTCTCAAGACCCATGGTGAGAAAGTCTCCCAAGACGAGTGCTGATCCCTGTAATTTCCACTAGCAATAACTTGCATAAATGCAATTAATTCCCATAAATCTCATTATGATACCATTTATTTTCTATTCCCGTAATCTATTATAATCTTCTACTGCAGAAAAAAAATCCTTATCACTTTCCTTTTATCTATGGATAACGTAATTTTTAGTTTTCTTATTTTTCAGTGTTTGTTTTAAATTTTTTTTCTTTTTTTCCTTTTCACAAATGGGCTGTAATTTGATTGTATTGTTCCTAGTATTGCTTCATTTATGCAACTTTCATTGCCAAAGCAAATGGGCTTAAAGGTTGAGCAATGGAAGTTAAGACCAAGAAATGAGATAAGTGAGGCAGGAATGAGCCAGTGTGATGTCTTGCTCTTGCGAAAGGGAAACATGAATTGCTGAAGCTGTAAACAAGTGCTTCCTGGTGGATCAAACCCACAACTTTACAGGCAACAATAAAAGATGGGTTCAGCACTTTCAGGGCTCTGGTGTTTAGGATGAATTTAACATATTTTGCTTTTGTCATGATTTGAAATTGTCTGTATCTCCACGATGCAATGAGCAAACAGCACTGTGCGTGTTAATCTTGGCAGTCCCTCAAAGATGCTGAAATACTTGAAACTTTTGCACTCCATGGATTGCTTGAAAATATTCCTTCAAAAGGAAATAATTGAGATATCATTTTTGTACGTTCCACTAGCTACAAAGGAAACATTTATTTTGATGTTTCCTTCCATAAATATATTGAGCACTACAAACATTACTAGCAAAAATGTCTATTTACAAGGTTTTTTAAGCACTGTTGCAGAAGACTAGATGTTGACAAGTAGGTTGGTGAAAACATTATTGAGTGTGACTATCACATTCACACCCAAACAGAAAAAACCCTATAAAGAGGCAAAAATGTTCAGCTTTCAGAAGAATAAAATATGAATGGATAAACGAATAAAACTATACCGTAGATGATAAACTGAGGCACGGAGAAATGGTTTTATTTACCTCTGATGAAGGTCACCTAAAAAAGCCACACAGATCCAAATCACCCCACATTCCCTCATTCTTACTTTATCTTATGTCCAGGATGAGAAAAAGTTTTCTTCACAGAGAAAACTTTGGCCCTTAGTAGCCATTTCTAGAACTGTGTTGCTACTCATGTCATTTTTTTTTTCCTGCAAGCCCAAATACCAGCTGGGATTAACTTAGAACACTGCACAGCTGGGCACTGCAGTGCCAATCCTATGGTGAGCTGACAATTAAATATTATATTAATTGATTAATTGCTTCTGTGGTATTATAGCTGAAACAGGACATGCTGACAGGCTGTTCTTTCCTGGTGAAAAGCCATTAAAATGAGCACTGTCTGCATTTCTGTTCTTTGGTTGGGTGTTTGCAGTGCCTGCCAGAAATCCTACAGAAGAGAAGTACTTTGCTATTTCTAGCTTTGCACTGGGCTGCATCTGTGTCTGCTCCAAGATGTAACAAGAGAACGAAATCCATACTGGCACTGCTTTTCCTTGGGAGTGAGATGCAGGAATGAATACATGACTATGAACTTTCTGAATTCACAATCTGAATCTCTGCTAAGCACATTGCTCCCTGGTCATTGTTGCTTCTGAAAAGCTAAATTCCAAGTTTCCTAAAGAAAAGGAGCAGGGGAATCTACAGCCAAAATAATAAAAAATTTAAATTCTACCTTCTACCCAGGTTTTTTTTTAATGTATACATTGAGCTTTAGACATCAATAAACATCATCAGTACAGTGCACCTATCAGTACAATTCAGCATTTGATTTCAACTTCAGGTAAAGAGTCTTTTTGTCCTACACTCTGTATCCTTGGTGTTTTGATTTTCTTCACAGCAAAGGAAAGTTGAAACAAATATAAATGTTTTCACTCCTTTTGCATTGGTACAGGTAAACCAAATGTGTAATGTCCAAATGTGTAACAGCTGTGGAGAACACGATTGCCCTGTAAGGAGCAGGAAACTAACAGAGAACAACCAGCACTTGAGAGGGGGTGAACTCAGCATCCTTTTCTTATCTATACCCCCTGCTGAATTAACTTGGGCTTAAACCAACCTCCCAGAGGTTCCTTTGTGTGAAGAGGGTGAAGTCAGAGTTCAAACTCAGGCTAAAGGTATGATGGAAAGTCACACTGTCTCAAGGAATAGTAAAAATGTCATTTTGGTGTCCACATTTCTAAGCTGTCTTAAGCCAACCCAGTCTTGCTGGGGGAAAAAGCAAAACAAAAAGTGTTTCTGATATTGCCAGTAGCAGAGATGAAGCAGAAAATAGATTTTTCTGATAGGAGAAAAACATTTGGCTACATTGTTTTCAGAGAAATTACTGTTCTTTGTTACTGGGATGGAAAAAAAGATAGTATTTTGGTCCACCATAGCACTAGCCTGTTACTTCTGGCCTCAAGGACAGCTTTCCACAGAGTATCCAGATCAGGCTACAGGTAGAAGGATGAGCCTCATTTTTCTGTGCAGGCACCTCTGCACTGAGAATATCCCACTGAGGCTTTGCTCACAGCTTGCCTGCAAACAGATCTCCTGAAGACTTTAATTCAAGCAGGTGATCACCACCAATATGAGGAACCAGCCCTGTCCTGATTTTCACAGGTAGTCCCTGCCACTGAAAAGCATAAGCCTGACAGCTTAGAAGGACATAAAGAAACTAGTGGTGACAGCTATAAGTTATCTAGTTATCTAGTTATATATAGTTATATACATACATATATATATATATCTAGTTATAGTTATCTAAATCAGCCAGAGGCAATTGGAAAAGTTATAATATAAATATTTAAGGTTGAAGCTGACCTTTAACTACCACAGGCTGCAATATTTTTCTGAAGCAGAGAATCTTGAGAACTGATTCATAAAAAGCTCCCTACACTTTTCTCTGAAGCACTCAGTGATGACCACAATCCTCTGAGCTTGCAATACCTCAGTCTTCAAGTTTTCAGGTGTGTAAAAATAGATGCATATGCACATATATGTGTGTAGTTCAGCAGGGAAAATGAAGGACAGATGCTTCTGAAGACCTGTAGGCAATCAGGATATCATTACCAGAGTTGTACTCAAGCTAAGCTGTTACTATTCTCAGTTTTATTTGGATTTTACTTTAATCCTGAAGAATCCCATAAAATATACCTTCCTGGAAAATATAATGCAAAAGCATCCTTTTGAAGCACCCACTATCTTTGCCAATGAGCTGTAAAAGAGGGAAAGACATTTGGAAAGTAGTGATCAGAGACTGGGCAGGAGGACTGGAAACTTTGCAGAGATGCTGTTCTGTTGTCCTGTCCTGTTTATCTTCTTTTCGTCTTCTTGCTCAGCTGGACAGTGGTTAAGGAGAAATATTTTGACTCTTGTGACTCACACTTACCAGAAACATTTTGCTTTGGGCATTTCCTGGTTGCCACAGTCCTGGTCCCCCTTCTTTCTGTCTTTCCCATTTAGATGGAAAGACACCAACTGCTGTGTGGAAATATTACATGTTCCTGTATGAAGAGTAATGCATTGGTCATGTCCAAATCTTTCCATTACAGCAATCCAGGAACAACTGCAAATAACATTTGCAGAGTAGGACCCATATGATGAGCCACTGATTTCCAAGAGGTCCCTGTTTGTGGCTTAAGCAGCTCCTAAGTTCATGGGAAGGAAGGGGGTGGTTACAAGAAGGGAGAAAATAAAATCTGGCACTGGTCCAAGCTCATATCTATACCAGAAGTGTGGAAGAAAAAGAAACAACATTCCAAAAAGACCACATGGGAAAACAGCCATTGTTTCCTCCAATCTTCTTTGTTATCATATGGAGTAATGCAGTTCATTCCTGAGAGGAACTCTTACCATGTACCAGCAGCTGCTCCAGACCCCAAGACCTCCTCAAGAAGGGAGTGCCTTGCCTCTTGCTTCACGTGCTGAAATCAGCAGAAAGTCCCTCAGGACTTCAAGGAATAGTGAATCACAGTCTCTCTTCAGTTTTGAATGACAAAGAAAACAACCTCAGTCTGCAGGAGTTATCCACAGGCCTGCTCTGTGCAGGAGGTTCAGACAGCCCTGGTCTTATAAAAGCCATGAGCCTGCACCAACCATCAGAGAAGAGGCACCAGCCTAGAGCTGGAGGCAGCCATGGCCAAAACAGCTATCAGAACTTTCATGACTATCTTTACCTTCTCCTGGATGCATGAAGAAAAGTGTGGCATCCCTCCAGACAGGCAAGCCTTTCGATTTTAGGTATTGGTTATAAGCAGGATTTTCTCATTTCTATTATCCAATACAAGGAGCTACAATGGAGATCCACCAAACAGCAGTGGTGAGAATGGCCCTGAGTAACCTCTGATCTACCAATAAAAATCCTTTGTCAGATTGCCTGACTACCTGAAAATGTCTGAAATTCAGAGTGATTGCCTAGCTCAGAAACAGGTGAACCCTTAGAAGCCATCCCCTAAGTTTCTGAGATGTTCCTCATTATCCTTTTCAGTACCTTCTCTGTTCCTTAACACATGGCAACACCTTCTTAATATCTATCATTTGCCAGTATTACATCTAAGCAGATCCCACACATTTTTGGGGAAGGAGCCCTTCCCTGTCCCCTACCTTGCTCAATTTTTAACAGATGTCTAAATGAAGGATGGTTACTTGAAGGTCACTCTACAGGGTCTAGCAGGCAGCCAGTAAACTCCAAAGAATATTTGTAACAACTCTGCAAGTGGAAAGTATTAATAAG
Organism: Calypte anna; assembly: GCF_003957555.1. NCBI lineage: Eukaryota > Metazoa > Chordata > Aves > Apodiformes > Trochilidae > Calypte > Calypte anna. Next base: position 29,815,064 of record NC_044253.1, read on the forward strand.
CACATGTCACAAATCCACATGACACCACCCAAAAACTCAGTGGGTGAGTTTCTTCCTTTCTCCTACAGCCTACCACAGCCTCTGAGCTATGGTAACTATTGGAAAGAGCTGGCAGTCTGGATCACAACCACTGCTGCTTGCAGGGCACATTGTCAGTTATAATAATATAGTACAAAGCCAGCCCTTTCCATGGCTTCTGGTTCACATAATAACTTCTCTCTCCTGACATGCAATCATGTTTTGCCTGTTGCACTGCCAGTGCTTGCACTGCTTAGGTTGCCCAGCTGCTCCAGTAAGATCCTAAAGATTTCTGTCCCTTGGAGGCTTATCCTGGTCCACCAAGTCCAGCAGAAGATCTCTGCATCAGAAATATTCCTATTTTTGGTCAATGATTTCATTTTGCATATCACAGAATAATCACAGTTGGAAAAGACCTCTAAGATCACAGAGTCCAACCACTAAACCCACCCTCTGCTTTCTGACATTACTAAAAAAAGCATTCCTGTGTTGTTCCTTTCCATCAGCAATCTGCCTAAGCCATGCAGATCTGTTGTCATTCTCATTTTAATTTGTCTCGACTGGGACATAAACTTTGAACCTCTATTCAGACCACTTAACTGTATTAGCTGTATTTAACTTCACATCTCATTTAACCCCTTGATTTTCCAGGTGGAACCCAAATGAGATCTTTCAGCTAGACACCGCTCACAACTGAGGTCAGTGGACCTCACACACCCCTTTGAACACTGAGATGTGCAACCACATTTCTGAGACAAAGTGAGCATTCTGTACTCTGACAGACAGCTGAAGCCAGACTTGGTTTAAGGGACAATAATTCTCACCCAGGGTGGCTGGATCTGTTTCCCTGTTAGAATAGGACAAAAGTTTTGTAGCACTTGGTGGGTTGAGTGTATGAGTCTGGTTTAAGTCCTGGAGTCAGTCCCTGGACATCTTTGGTACAAGTTTAAACCAAACCTCAGGCTGCTTTAATTTATTCCAAGAGTCACAACTCATCATGCAGAGGTGTCTGAGAGTCCCATTCTCTCCTTTATTCTTGGAATAATGAAACTGCTGCTGCAGACCTGAGCTGTGGATTGGATACTGCAGGAAGCTAGCAGAAAGAAAAATAATCTTGTGACATGCCTTAATTACTTACCTGTTGTTTCATCACTATGCCTAGTGTCTTGGAGCAGAAACTCATAAACTTGACTACTTCAGCTACAATTAAAATTATTGCACTGAGGTAAACCCTTGCAGTGCAGAACCTCTGCCTTGCCTGATGATTCCCATCATGTTCTGTAAGCCAGCTGCCTCCCATGACAAATCAGTGCCCTACCACAAGATGAGATGTGATAGGAAGGCATCCTAGGAAATGCTGCACAGCTGAGGGAGCTTGGGGCTATAAGGCATCTGTGCTAGAGCTCTTGTGAATTAGCCCTGCATCTTCTCCAGATGAAAAAAAAAACCCCAGCCCTGTGGTTTGGAGTACAAACCAGAAGCATTTCTGGATTTTTTTAAGTGTTCATCTTAAAGGTGAAATTTTCCACAGGTATTTTTTCATAGTTTGCAGTCTTTTCATTAAAGAAGCAACACTTTTTAAAAAGTCTGATTCCTTGACAAAAGAGCTATTTGGTCAGAGGTTTTCTAATCAGCTGCAGATCTGCTCCACAGTTACTTGAGTTATCACTGAGGGACTCTTAGCAGCAGATGAAAGCTAGTGTCCTACCTGAGCTAAGCAAGTTATGTTTTGGGGAGGTGCAAGACCCAATGTACAGCAAAAGGAAAATGATGACAATGAATCTCTGATCTGTGGGCTTTTTATCAGCTCTGCTCTCACTTTTCTCATGCAGCTCTGTGGGACATGATAATAAAAGCTGAGATGTTTTTCCACCTGACTTTTTTCATGCTTTCGCTGTAGATCTCTGGGACCAGATGTCTCATATTAAAGAAAAAATAATTCACTTAACTCCTCTTTGGGGACATGTGTGGGGAAGGAAGTGAGAAAGATGTGTTTTTGAAATGAGAGTTTAATTGACACACAGTGGATAAATGGCATGCAGAGGCTTGCTGATTACAGACATTTTAGTCATCCTCCCACTGTTACTTGGACTTCTGTGTCTGGCTGGGCTCATCTCCTAGCCCTGGTAACACACTGGCAACATAAACCATCTCCTTGCACAAGGAATCTCCACACTTAGCAAACTAGGACCTCAATCCCCCATTTTCAGCTTCTCAACAAGACTTTGTGCAAATGTCATCATTCAGGAAAGAAGCTGCACTCAGTAAATAATTTTGCTGGTAGTGCTTTCAGAATGGGATGTGGAGGTCACTTATCTCCACTGGACTGGGGATCAGCTGGGGCACTGAGATCATACCCCATAGAATCCCATAGAAGCACAGCAGAAATGTTTCGTACACAGCACATCCATTCCACACTTGCCACAGCCATATGACAGACCTAACAAAATAAGGCTGTTAGCAGAAAAGACCAAAACCCTCAAAAACCATAATGTGTTACTGGAAGGGAGTGAGAGACTGCAGGCATTTGGGTATCTTGAGGTTTTGCAGTACTCGAGCTCTGGCATATCCTTAAGCAACAGACTGCAGCTTATTCCTGTCAACACAAATCATAGAATCACAGAATCATAGAATTGGCTGGGTTGGAAGGGACCTCAGAGATCATCAAGTCCAACCCTTGATCCACTACCGCTGCAGTTCCCAGCCCATGGCACTGAGTGCCACATCCAGTCTCTTTTTAAATATCTCCAGGGATGGAGAATCCACTACTTCCCTGGGCAGCCCATTCCAATGCTTGATCACCCTCTCCATAAAGAAATTCTTTCTAATATCCAACCTAAACCTCCCCTGGCACAACTTGAGACCCTGCCTTCTTGTCTTGCTGAGAGTTGCCTGGGAAAAGAGACCAACCCCCCCCGGCTCCAACCTCCTTTCAGGGAGTTGTAGAGAGTGATGAGGTCTCCCCTGAGCCTCCTCTTCTCCAGGCTGAACAGCCCCAGCTCCCTCAGCCTCTCCTCATAGGATCTGTGCTCGAGTCCCTTCACCAGCCTGGTTGCCCTCCTTTGGGCAATGCAAGGGCATTTCCATCTCAGGTAGCACCAATACATGGTCAAGCAAACAGATTGCTGCAGTGTCTACAGCTGCAGATGTGTAGAACAGCTGAAGTACCACCAGGAGTTCCTCAACTCTTGTGAACTTCCTTCAGTCTTCTGACATTTTTTATTCTCCATCCACCAAGTGTCTTAATGGAGCTCATTTCCTCCATCCGTCCTAGAGCTATAAAGTGGCAGCTACTCTGTTAGGATTTCCTAGCTCCCGTTGGGAGACAGGAAGAGAGATTAACATTAGTCATTAAGTTTAAATCCTGCTGTCAGGATGACCATGAAAAACTATATTTTAGAAGGGTTTTCTTTGTCACTGTTTACCCAGTTAAATGCTTCTGGAATGGTTACTATGGGAAAAGGATGTTTTCTGGAAAAAAAAAAATCAAAACACAACACACAGCTAAACCAAAAATACTCCATAGAATCCAAACTAATTACACATATTTCTGCAAATTATTTATGGTGAAATTGGAAGTTACAAGTCAAACAAGTTACAAGGATCAGGTCATCTGTGTCCACAAAATATCCTACCCAGAAGCTTGATTTTAATTTAAGGGTGAGCAACAGTTCACTCTCAGGAAGAGCCACTGTCTACTGCAGTGGTCATTAGCAGAAAACAGACCTGGTCAGAAATTCTTCTCAAAACATCTTTTTCTTTTTTTGTGGCATGAAAGGATAAACTCAAAACCATTCCTGAGCTCAAGCTTGCTTTTTACTTCCATTCAATGCTAAGAAATCCCAAACTTTTAGCCAAAAAACATTCATGCAACCCATGCAAGTATATGAATGATGGTTGTTTGGTTTTTTTCTTTCTGGTATTTTGACTATATTTGATGAAGATGTATCATAACTGTGGACAATTATTAGCAAAAATAATCACCAAGCTCTTTAAATCTTTCATTTCCTCCTCTCAACAGAATTTTCCCCTCTTACAATTTCAGTACAACCCACCTTTCCAAATACTGTAACCTGGATTATCTGGCTGCCTTTGCATTGACTCACAGGGAACCTGTGGAGCACATCTTACAGCCAGGACTCTCCATCTGTCCATAATGTGTCACATTCAGTGACAGGGAAAACTCTGGTCCAGCTCAATGACCCCCCCATGCTATACCTGCAAGGTGAGCTGCTCAGATCAACATGTGGCTGTCTCATCACACATCTCTCCTTGTGTTTGAGAGGACACTTATTTCACTCCTGGTCCTCCAGCAGGTCTCCTTCTCCCTCCCAGGGAGTATTCAATCCCATCTTTAGCAAAGCTTGCTGAGGAAGTGATGGGGACTGAGAAACAAGCTTCAGACCTAAGTCCAGAGTTAGAAACCATGCTGCCACACAAGGATTACTTTGTAAAGGACCAAAAAAGGTTCATCAGAATTTGGCTCAGCTAGAATGTACCAGCTCCTGAAAACCATGTAAGTGATCCTACCAGGGCAACAGGAGGAATTGATTGTACTGAAAAAAACATACTATAATTAGAAAGGGGCTAAAACCAGATGGACAGACCTCATTGCTTTTTTGTTTGTTTTTGCAAAACCAATACCAAGAATGGTTTGGCTGCAGGCCTTATTTCTGAGTTCATAATATTTATGGGTGGATCTGGAGACCAGAGAAATGGTTTCTGTCAAAAGTTGTTAGCAGAAAAAGAGCAAACTATTACCCATTTCAGCATGCTCCCACATTTGTATAGCTGAACCCTCTCTGACCATCACCACATCTGTCCCTCTGGATTTGAAAATTAAATGACTGAGCAAATCTGTGAAGCTGCTTTGCTGCCCTTGAATGCTGGAATATCCCCTTCTGTATTCAGATCAGGACTTGGCAGAAGATGAACCTGTTCCTCACCCAAAGGTCATCAGCTCTATAAGGTGTTTATAGAATAGCCCAGTGCAAACTAATGTTATAGATGCTGCTTGGGTGTGAACAAGGGGTTTTGGTCATGCAGGATGGAGTCCCATCCTTATTCAGGTAGCTCAAGTCCCAGAGCATGAGCATATGGATACTGTACCATTTCAGTGGGAGGACACTGCCAGAAACACTTAATTTCTTAGAATTAATACAGGACCACAGGGAAAAATGTAACCAAGGGGGGGACAGTGCTAATTCTCCTTCTGTCTCCCTTTCTGCTTCCTCCCACTCACATCTATGCCAGTCCACGTGCACAAGTCTTGTCAAGCATCATGCAAAGGTAACACTACCAAGTCCAGTAGCCTTGGATCAATACCAAGGCTCAATTGATTGAGCCACATTTATGTGAGCTGACAGCTGCATAAGGAGCCTTAAAAGTCTTTAGTTATCATGGAACAAGGCAGGTTTAGGTTCTCTTACAGCTTTGGAATTTCTTACAGGTCCTTACAATCTCATTCTACTCCAGGAAAACACTTAAACAAAATTTATCTTCCACACCACTGATATTCATTGGACCACACCTGCATCAACACACTGCTTAATAAAGCAGTAGTCAATAGAAAGTCTCATTATTTGCAGCATATTAACTTTTATGAAAAACAACTTGTTTGCAAGGAAACACAGAAGGTCTAATACTTAGTCATTAGTTGTTCTTCACAAGCACTGAACTTCTCCAACTAAAGGGTCTTCTGCTCCCTACAACACACTGCACAGAATAATCTACAGACAGAAACACTCTAACAGAACAGCTACTGCTGCTGAGGCCAGCAAAACAAACCTCTGTACATACTTTAGTCATCAAGATTGAATCTAGATCTGTGGAGACCACGCATAGGTGTAAGAAGGTGTTCAAACATCCAAGCCAGTCATTCCTACATGGTCCTGCAAGATAGGCTGTGAATTTCTGCCAGATAGTTGGGAGATCCACTGCCAGATACTGCGTATCTTTGCATTTAGTTTAGACAGTAGAAAGAAATCCTATATTTGAGGGTGGTGAGACAGTGGCACAGGCTGCTAAGGAAGTTGTGGCTGCCCCTTTCCTGGAAGTGTTTAAGGCCAAGTTGGATGGGGTCTTGAGCAACCTGGTCTAGTGGGAAGTGTCCCTGACCATGCAGGGAGGTTGGAACTGGATGATCTTTAAGGTCCCTTCCAACCCAAACCATTCTATGATCCTATGAAGCAAAGTGTTTCAACCTTGGAAGGGAAGAGGCAGCTTAGACTCATTTAACCATTATCAATGTTCTGCTTGGTTTTGCCTCACTGTTCACAAAAATGCATTTAACTTGGTAATGATCTTTTTGTAAGAATATCAAGCAAGCAGGTCTTCAGCTCCTCTCCTCCCCTTCCATCAGCTGCTCTGCTATTAACAATGTTAGACCAGTTGCTGGCAGTCACATTTCAGCCAGAGCTACACTGATTTTTACTGACTGAGGCTCTGATCTCATACCTCTGAATTCCTCTGCTTGCTCAAGCAAAGCTGTAAAGTCTTTGCTGTGATTCTACCAGCTTTCATCACCTGGTCAAGCCTGAACTCCTCCTGGATGGGAGTTTTCCAAGAAAAATCCAGCGACAAGCCAGGCCTCCAGCACAGTGTCTGTGGGCACTCTGCTGTCAGAGGAGCTGTATTTCAGATGTGGTCATAACCAGGCATGGATTCAGGACTGACTCAAAGGGAAGAATACCACCCCCTGAATCACCAACAGAGTTTCCTGCAAACCTTGAGGTTTCCTGGACATACATCAAAAGAGGTTTCTGTTCCTTTTGACATTTTTGCTTGCCCTTGGTAATTTTCCACTATGCCAGACTTCCATGGATTTTTCTTCTTGGAGCAGTACAGACAGTGACCCAAGAAGTTTACTTGGTTTGGGATATGCCAAAGTCCTAGCATCCTGCCACCACACCCTTATGTGAGGAGCCAGGGCTTTGTAGCAGCTCTGCTCAGCCATGCTGAGATGAGCATTCCCACCAAGAGTCTCCCATGGGAGCTTGGACCTTTTGATTTTTTCTAGAGCTTTTCAAGGTTACTGAGATGAAAAAGGAGCTAAAAAAAAAGGAAAATGCAGAGGGAAACAAAATTACCATTCCAAACTACTTTTTACTTCCTCCAGAAACTGTGCCTGGCACAGCATCACTCATCAGCAGGTACTTCTGCAGCAAAATTCCCATATCCAACCTGCCCCCTTGCCACAAACACTATACAAGACCCAAAGCAAGGCTTTCTCCACCTATGCCCTTGCAGGCAGCTCAGAAACAGATCTGTTCCTTCTCTGGGACTACTCCCTGGTTCAGTACTGGCCTTTGTAGCACTCTGGTTGTGGATGGCATGAAAGTTCAGCATTCAATAATAGCTCTTTCACTTCTCCCTGTGATATAGAAACAACTTGCTGACAAATTGCTGAAACTAAGTGTTTGAAATGGATCTGCTGAGGCCAAGTACAGACCCTATGGCAGGCAGCTGTGCTCTCTGCCTCTTCTTCTGCAGTTCTGTTCCACTATGGCTTAATAAAATAACTTTTCACATAAAAGCCCTGAAACAATTAAGATAATTAAACTTAACTAGAGGTGGTCATGGACTATCTGCTGTAACAAACAACAGTTTGTTAGAGCAGTTTGAGCTAGATGATTTCCAGAGGATTCTTTCAACACCATGAATCTGAATTTCCCAAGCTCACAAACCAATTGACATTTGATAACTGAGAAAAATATGAGATATTTCTTTTATATTTCATCCTAGAAATGAACATACATAGGCAAACATTGCTTTTTCCCCTGCCCTGGGAAAACAGTTGATACTTCTTTTTGATGTTGTAGGCTATCTGGTGGTTTTGCTGTCAGGGAACTCAGGAGAGGAGGGATAGTTATAATTAAGGAAACATATGTTGGTTTTCATGCATTCAGAGTAAGAGAGAACCTGCATTCATTGCACACTCTCTTGTTCTTTTCCAGTCAATGCAAGGCTGCAATGGCCCCAGAGTCCCAGAGTGTAAGAGCATCCAGAAAATGTCCTGAAGAGATATAAAATCCTTCTAGGAGCCTGAAGCTGGGATCAAAATCCTGCATGTTTTCCCTACACATTCCCTGGACTTCATAATCAAGTTGAAGAGAATAAAATAAGCTGCATATTATTTACCTGAAATGGATGCTTCCTCTGACCATACAGAGTTCCATACAGGTTCCAATCTTTATTCCAGGACATGGTTTTGAGCTCAGATTTGGTGGGCTTCTAGGAATCTGGATATTTACTCAAGGCTGTGCAAATTCCTCCCATGCAGGGGCCAGAAACATTGGTCTTTTTAGCCAGACTCTGGTGCTGGATGTTCATGATTCAAGGCCAACTCATGGAGTCTCTTGCCTCTGCTGATGCTGGCAGACCACTTATGTGTGACCTGACTGTGCTGTCCTCTTTGTCCTTTTCCTGCTGTAAGAACTGGGATGGGGAGAGATGCCTCATCTGCATCTGGCTAGGGAAGGATGGGATTTCAGAGAGACATGGAAATAGCAATTTTGAGGTGTCCTAATTTCAGAGAGTTAAGATAGACTGATCAAAATCAGTGCCTGGGAGAAGACAAGCTGGCTCAGCAGCACTACAAAATGGGCAGTGTGAAATACTCACAGTATAGGTAATAAAGCAGGGAAGTATTTAGGAGGAAAAGTGAAAATTAGATGGGAAGGCACCTTGATAGAAGAGCTCCCAGACTTGATAGGAACTCAAAAATAAGGCTAACACAAGGTTTCAACTCTGTTAGCCCGGGGTGGAAAACATTAAACCAAATAAATGAAAAAGTGACAGTGCAAGAAGAGGCAAGGGAATGATAAAAGGCAATTGTCCTAAAGCTAGAAAAAGAGGAGAGTTTCTCATTGTGGAAAAAAAAAAACATCCCAAGATAATTCATCTGCTGATTTTAGATGTAGGTCCTTTCACTAAATATTTTGCTAAGGAAGGCATTCCTCCACGTGTGCCTTTAGTTAGCTTAAAAGAGCAAGCACTAGAAAAACTATTGTGTTTCTCAAGCTGTCTAAAAATATTTATTGAAAGAGAGTAGAAATACACTGACATGGCTTTAATTAAGGAGATCACCTGGTAAGGTAGACAGCAAATCTGGTCTGCTGGCCAGCTGAACTGGCTCCATGCTGGAGAGCTCCATAAGCTCATATTTAATGAGGAAACCATTTTCCTTTCATGTTAATTTCTTACTGCATCTACTTACTACAGAAGATACTGCAGGTAACTTTTGCATGCTTCAGCTCTTCCTCAGTTCAGTGAGGACTTTGCTCAAGTCAGAGGAAATTTGTGGATTTGTTTATTTTGCTAAGGCCAGAAGGGACCTCTTTGCTCAAATATCCGCACCTCTTCCACCACCCAGACCAGTGAACCTCCACTGTAACTTCTCTGTGGATGGGAAATACCTTTCTTTTTTTCTTCTCTACCTAAGCCACCACTTACAGGTCCAATAGCTTGTGGCTGACTTGGGACATATTTTTCAAGAACACATTCTTGAACATGAGCTCTGATGTAAATGGCTGTACTTGCACATGCATGTTTCTTCTGCAGCTGTTCTGCTACATCTCTGTTTTAACAGTAAAATAATGCAATATTCCAACAAAATGGTATTTGATGTCATCAGTGCATAAGGAATGCAATAACATAATTTCTAGTTCCTGTTCTCACTGTGAAAAATTCACAGACCACTCAAGACAGAGACAGATCTCTCTGTGTCCTTTCATGTTCAGTATAATTCCAGACATTACTCTATTCAAAAGGAAAATTAATAAATTCTCCTACTTTTTAGTCCTTGAATAAAAACACAAATATATAGAAGCCAAGCAGGTATAAAATTACACATGAAAAAACAAAATCACTGCTGGAACACAGATATGGGGAACCTGCAGACAACCACAGCTGTACCCATAGATCCTCATAGCAGTGTACAAGAGAAATGTAGCCAAATAACTGAGGCAGCTGCCTGTGATCCTTGTGTGCTTCTGACTAAGACAGGGTCTCCCTGGGGCTGCTGCATGCCAAAGCCGTGTCCCATGATGGAACTCTCAGGCCAGCCAGTAGCTCCAACTTAAACCTTTTGCCTGGGCATCTCTCAGACTGCATTGATTTGTTCTCTGTGAGATGGGAAAACAAAACCTGTTGTCTGCACTTTCTGCACAGGGAAATTCAGGAGCCATCAGAAGGTTACCAAGTAGCTTTGTCCATCCCAGACAAGCAGGAGGGTTTCCTTCTTCTTTTTACTCAGATCCTGCTCAGCTTGACTGAATTCTTCTTTCCCTTGCCCTGCCCCAGGTCATCATTCTAGGAGAGGACTATGAGAGAAGAAGGAACTGAAATACTCAGCTGTGGCTCCATCTTCTGAATATGGTTTGGGGGATTTTGAAAAAAATGCTTAAAGAATTAATGGCCCACTGAAACCAAGATGTCTCGTTCAGTCATCCTGGGGAGGCACTGGGCCTGGCAGCAAAGCCCTGCTTCCACACTATTTCTGCTCACCAATGTTGCTCCAGAATAATCCCAGCCAGCACAAGGAGGGTGTAATTGCACTTCTGCCTACACCGACCCCCCTTTCAGGGCCTCATTCTTTTGCAAAGCCTTGGGTGGCTGATGTGACTGTGACTGGAGGCTTTGTGGAGCCCAACAGGTCTGGTGCAGGCATTAGTAACCCTAGAACCTCTGCACCCTACAGCAAGCAGGAGCTGGCAGGTACTGAAAGATTGAAGGAAACTTTGATGAAGTCAGAGCACTTGGGTTTTTTTGCAGAGCCCAAGCTTCACAGACCTGCCCTCCTCTGTTCTTAGCTGAGGTCTGTCCCTGCAGAGCAATGTGTGGCACTGCTTGGGTGAAAGAGAAGGAGGTTTGGGGGAACACAGATAGGGAGACAACTGCAAAATCACCAAATGAGATCAGCCTTAACTGCAAGTACTTATTTACTGTAACTGGCTGTATACAGTCAAGCACACGATTGAATATATTACATTCTCCAGCATCTATACCCAACAAAGGCATAAAAAGTTGTATTTTCAAAGACCTCTACTACATCCACAGCATTGCCAATTTTATGTGCTAAAAACCTCTGTGCTGGAGACTACTTTAAAAAACATAACCTACAAACATAACTAACTTTGTATTTCTAGTGCTTTAGAGTTGCCAGTATGTAAATGAGCTCACAGACTCACACCTAACTAAGCATTCAGATGTCTCCAGCTGATTCTCCTAATTCTGTACTGCTCCAACATATAATCAGCCTTGCCCATAGGCCACAAAGAAAGATCACCCCTTCCCCCCAAAGAATGGCACTGAAATTGCCCTTTTTTTCCCAGCAGCTTTTCCCTCTGTTAAACAAAATATTTTATAGGGATGCAGAAACAAAGCAAAAAAATTTGGTGTTGGCTTCCTGCATTACCATGACTTGGTGCTGCTTGAAGAACTCTATAAAACATGGTAAAAGAAACCCTCACTGAAAATCAAAGTTTTTCATAAAGCCCCTTTGCTTTTGTTTGGTGGAAACTCATTTAAACTTGATTTATTGCACCTTGGAATTTAAAGCTTCAGATGAGATTAATGGGCTGTTTGCTGGTTACATCATGCTCATGGATTGTCAAGACAAGCCTATACTGAAATCACAAAGGAAAGTTTGGTTATAGTCTCCTGTTAAAACACTGGAGTGACTGCTGTTCCTAAGTAACTCAATAGGATAACATAACAGATATGCTTCATGAGAAATAAATATGGAATTTCCACTGTATTAGAACAGTGAGCTGTGGCAATATTTTATGTTAGAGGAACAGGCCATATATTTTTTAATACATCAGATGTGACTCATTTTTTTACTCCATGCTCTGATTGACCAAGATAACTATTTTCTCCCCTTGGGGTCATGTTTGGTTTTTTTTTTTTTTTTGTGAGTCTGAGCACAGTACTCACCCTTCCCAGTATGATTTGGATTGAAGTCCACAGCAATTACCTTGGTAAGGATAACCTTGGGGGGGGTTGGTTGGGGGTAAGAAGAGGGGTGAGAAAGCATTTTAGAAGACAGAAAAGATTACCACAAATCCTGTTGGTGTGATCTAAAGCCAAGGTGTAGGGACAAGCAGCACTTGCTGAAGTGTTCATTTATATTGCAGTGGCACCTACAGACACCTTGGAGCCCAACAGCAGACAAACACGTTCTCCTACCCTGCAAGTGAAACAAGGCTCCCACTTGCTTTTGTGGGGAAAAAAACCCCACAAATAATCAAACAAACAAACAAAGAGGTTAATTCTGTAGCTTTGTTGCAAGAAGAGAGGTCAAAGCTGCCCAGCACTACAGCTCTGACACATTTTGTCGGTGCTCTGAGACTTCCTTAAGGCTAGACAGAGATTTCCACCAGACGCCCATAGAGGCACGGAAAGAAGAGAGAAAAATCAACTCCAAGTCCTGCTGTCAGCCCACAGAACCTCAGGACCAGACCACAGGCGACACATGGGGTGGCTGGGAAGAGGAAGGAAAGCCGATGGGATGGATCCCACCCCTGTACCTGTCCACAAAGCAAAATCACCCAGGCAGTACAAGCCGTGTCCTTGCAAAAAGCCACGTCTGCTTCCCAGCCAGCAGCACAACTCCTTGTTTTAAGGGGGGAACCTCCCCCATAAGGCTCCACAGGTTTTAGCAGCTTGATAGCCTTTCAGGCACGCAGCCTGAGGCCAATAAATAAATAAATATCTTATTTTTCCTAAGATGCAAAGAACGATACTGTTTGTTAACGTGCATCCAACCAATCCCTACAGCCAGGCAATTGGATTTGGCTTGGGTTCCACACAATTTCAACCCCTAGGGGTATCTAGTTTAGAAAGCAAATTTCTTTACAATGAAGCAGTTTTGGCAGCCCTGCTGCAAATGAAGTTCATCTTCAGGGCAAAGAAACAAAAGCAAAACACCTCCCTGCAAACCCTGTTAAGCAATTGTGGTGAATTATGTCGAATTATTGGTTGCTAGGAAAAATAGGTGCAGATTTGCCCACATTTACTGCATAAAAGGGATTATAGGTCTTTCATTAAGGCCATCGTAAGCATTATTGAAGCATTACTGTGACAGATGCCTGATAAATGACCTTTGGGGTGTTTTGTCCTTAGAGGTTTCATTTCTTTAACAGCCTTGTTTAAATCACGGAGAAGAACACCGGCTGACTGTAAGACTGAACCATACATGGAGCTCTTGGAAGACCAATAAAATCAGACTTTTTGAGCCTATAAACATCTCAGATTTTTAGATCTCCAGAGGGGAAGGTGTGAGGAAAGCACAATAAAACCAGAATAGGAAATAGGAAGGAAGGAAAGAAGAAAGGAAGAAGAAAGGAAGAAGAAAGGAAGAAGAAAGGAAGAAGAAAGGAAGAAGAAAGGAAGAAGAAAGGAAGAAGAAAGGAAGAAGAAAGGAAGAAGAAAGGAAGAAGAAAGGAAGAAGAAAGGAAGAAGAAAGGAAGAAGAAAGAAAGGAAGAAGAAAGAAAGGAAGAAGAAAGAAAGGAAGAAGAAAGAAAGGAAGAAGAAAGGAAGGAAGAAGAAAGGAAGGAAGAAGAAAGGAAGGAAGAAGAAAGGAAGAAGAAAAACCAAAACCAAACAAACAACCCTCCCAAAGAAACAAACAAACAAAACCAAACCAAACCTAAAAAACAACCAAACAACAACACACACCTAGGCTTTTGGATTTCTTTGGGGATTTATGGTGAGCCAGCTTTAATTCTTATCCTGCAATAAAGACCTCACAATCAAGCAGGAATCAGAACTAACGAGAAATTAGTAATATTGAGATTTTCTTCATAAATGGACCTCTACAGAAGTGCTCACACACTGCTTGGACTCAGCTTTGATTTGAAAGAATCACAGGATGCTACCAAATAAACAAAACCCAGCTATCAACCCTTGCCTGTCTGTTCAGAACTATTAAATACCTATATTTTTTAAAAAGTATGAATCTTTGTAACTCATGAGCAGCTGTTATATCCAGCTCCAATGTATTTTCTTGGCAGGTGTTTGAAGTATATAGGAAAGCAGCACACTGTGTAATTAAAAGCTAGAGTATTTCTTGGCCCTGATAGACATTTCTTGGTAGTTCATAGGGCTTACCATAAATTTATGTGTTTGTTTAAGAGACTATTCACTGGATGGGGCTTTTCTACTGCTTTTACAGGTCATTTTTCTAATGTAAGAAAATAGAATTCATTAAATCCAACATGCCACAGCACAGGATTCTGCAGCTCTGCTCTGTCAAGAAGTGCTGGGACAGCCAGAATGAAATTTAGCTACCATATGCTGTTAACCAAATATTTCTAGATTGAGGCCCATGACTCAGCCCACGTTTTGCAAAGCCATAGCCTGTTCCCTGCTTCCTCCCATTAAACCAAGGCTCAAACTGGGCTCAGTCCAAAAGCACTTATTGATTCTTATAATGGAAAGATCAAAGGCCACTGTTCCATTTGCTGAAAAATGGCCACCTAATAACTGGTAGGAGTGGAGGTGGTTCTTGTCGTGTGAATTTACCTTGGAATTACCTGTGATTGTGGATGAAACCTCGTTGTGGACTGAAGATAAAGCTGTTCGAGGAGAAAGTTGAAGTTCTGCAACATCATCTGGCCTAATAATGTGACTCCCCCTACCCTGGCTGCCCCACTTCCTCTCCAGAGCAAAATGCCCTCACAATTTCAATGTTCTCAAATGCTTGCCCTGTGATCACCCCTTTGGGATCAAGCTGGGCTCTTGGTCACTGGAGGCACTAAAGCTACCCCAGGAGGAGCATGGTGAAGCTGTCAGGGTGCAGGTCAGCTCTGATCCAGATGCAATGCCACCTTCAGAAAGTTTTTTTGTGTCCTGTGTTATGCAAAACTCAGCAGCACTGCTTTTGAATTAAGGCAAGTGCATCCATATACTCTGAAAGTATGGATATTTCTGCAGGAGGAGGAATCAGTTTTACATCATGGAAATTCCCTTAGTCCTAGGGCCTCTGAGAGGATTTAAATCAGCATGGTAGGGGCTGGAAAACACCAAAAGGATTTGCATCTGCATTGATCAGTATAGGAATCTGGGCAACTCCCTCCCCTACAACTTCTCTTGGCATAAAAGGTCACCTTCTCTCCCATACAAACAGAAAAGGTCCCATTAAGCAGGTGTAAGTTTGCTTTCAGCTAACCATTAACAGGAGCAAAACATACAAATAGCTCCTCTTCCCACTCATTCCTCTAAACCCCAGCCAGAGGCACACCCAGAGGAAGGTGCAATTCCATGTAATTCCATGTAATTCCAGTGGAGTGTGTGCCCAATGAGCCTTTTACAGTCCTCCCTTTGACCTTTGTGTTGCCCAGAGTCCAGCCTTGTTCAGTAGCAACACTACCCCTGGTTATCTTCTAATTCCTAAGTAGATTTTCCTTTGGCTCAGGAAACCATATATGTTTGGTTACAAGACTATGGGAACTGGATGGGTTAAGTATGCATTTGGGACAGTCAAATCTGATTAATACACCAAATCAAGAACTTGGGAGCCCTATTCTGGGCTCTGGTAATTTCTTCATGTGTTTTTTTTTCTGTGCTGTTTAATACTAAACTCTGAATGTGTTCTCTCAAGTTCTTTGTGGATGTAATGTCCTTGTAGCCACTGCAAATTCACTAATATGAAAGAAAACTAGAAAATTTCATACCAGCCAACCCCCATCTCCTTGATAACCATTTCAGTGTGTATACACATGACTGTCTGTGTTGTGTATGTGTGCTGTTTGCAAAGTATTCCATAGTAAAAAAGAGAATTTGGGGGGAGGAATCACCTCAGTACAAGTTCTGTTACAGGTCAGCAAAGGAGGGGGAGGGAAAAGCCAACCTAACCAGCACCAGCAATCGATCTCGAATTCTTCTGTTTATACTCCCAGGGCCCTGAAGGCATTTTGGGAATCCCTCCAGATTGAAAGAAAAATCATCTCTTCCTCACATTTCCTAAAAGAAGAGTGAATCACCCTGAAGAAAAGCAGCTGGAGCCGATAAAAATTCCAAAGGGATAACCTGGCCCCTCCCCCGATTTGCCTAAGACTTCAGAGCAGGACTCTGCTTTCTCCTCTTACTTCAAGCTCAAGGACTTCTGTTTTGAGGTGGAAATGCAGCACCACCACACTAAAACTACACGGATCTCAGGGGGGTTCCTCTTGCCCCCTGGTATTTCAGCTGTTTCCCTGTTTTCCCGTGCTTTCTTTATCCTCCTGTATCTGTTGTTAAGGGAGTGGCTCAGGCGGTCCTGTCTGTGACTGCAGCTTCATTGGTTAAGCTGCACTCCTTGATTAATTAATTCATTTCCTCTCTCCTTATGACATTCAGAATTATCAATATCCTGGTGAAGCCCATAGGGACCAGACATTCCAGGCATCATTTCCAGCCCATCTGATCACAGACAAGTTCATGTTGCACTGGACCAGGAACTCAACAGCGAAGCTGGAATTCTATTCCCCTGCCCAGCTTTCTTGCCTTCAGCACATCTCCCTTCTAGCTGTAAGTCTGGGGTTACTTTGGTGATAAAAGATATTCCTGCTCTGATCAACTCTCTGCCAAGCTTATAATTTCCTAAGAGATGCTTTTCTTGGTGTAAAAATGTCCTGAATCAGCAATGAAGGATGTGGTATGTGGCCACCCTTGAAAGGTAAAATATTCATCTGAAAACTGCACAGTCCCTGAACCTGCTTGGCCTTTTGGTGTCATGCAAATTACTGAGCAGCTTAGTTTTATTCAGAAAGCAGAGGAAGCACAGGAGAGTCAGGGTATGTAGCTAGAGCAAAACCAAAGCAAACAGATGCCTTTAAAAGAAATGGCATAATTGTTATGATTTACTCCTTGGATCAGAGGTAGTGATCAGCAACCAGAAAAATATTTTAATTTCTTTTGGACAGTCCTTTTGAGTTTCTTTTGTTTGTGCTTAAATCTGTGTTGCCTTTATCTGTCTAATGAACTTAATACAATCTGGTGACTTAATTTTTATTCTAAATTTTAAGCCCTCTGACTTTAATTCTAAGCTACTACTACATAGTGCCAGACATTGAGGCTCTATATTTAACATGCTAATATGTAACAGGTTTCATTCCTAAGCCTCATATATTCTGTAGAATAAAGGGGCCAGAGTCACATCTAGTGTAATTAACTGAGAGACTGCATTCAGGCAGAATGAAACTCAGCCTTCTTGTGTCTCCTTCTGGGGAAAGCCTTTGAAATCTGCAGCAAGATGGAGGGGAAAAAAAAAAAAAAAAGAAAAAAGTTCCAGCCTGCTCCTTCCAATTTCAACAACTTGCATCTTTTTTTTTTTCATTCATTGAGTGTAGAAGCTATTAATAAAATTGCTGAATAAGAATGGTTAACCCGAAAAAGTGACACATACCTTCTAATTTGCAAGCCAACATGACAACAGTCAAAACAGAAATCAGCCTTTCAATACCTCAGCACACAACACTGTCTGCAGTTTAAAAATATATATATATCTCTGACAACATCATATCAGCTGCAGACAGTTGAGTCACTAGAAAGCTTGAGACAAGCAGGCTGAGAGTCACCTCTGGAACCAGCCTGCAAAACACTTCCTTTTTTAAATAAAAAGCTGTGGAGGATTCTGTCAGTGCAGAGCCAGGGGGATGGATCCCCCTGCTTCCTGTCCCTGCCTGGAGAAGGGGACAAAGAGGAGCCATGTGAGGAAAGGGAGACTGAGGCTCCTTCCAGCAGTTGATAAAGAAATGGCACTTGCCCCCAAGCAAAGCAATATGAAAAAGTCCTCCCAGGGAAAACACAGGGCAGGGGAGGGACATTTTGGGCTGGAGGGTAATGAAAGCTTGGGCTGGTTATGCTGCATTGCTCCTGTTTCATCAAGCAACCCTGACATTTTCATAGAATCATAGAACTGTTTAGGTTAGAAGGGACCTTAAAGATCATTTAGTTCCAACCCTCTGCATGGTCAGGGACACCTCCCACTAGACCAGGTTGCTCCAAGCCCCATCCAACCTGGCTTTCAATGCTACCACAGCTTCTCTGGGCAACCTAGGCCACTACTTAGGAAGAATTTTTTCCTAATATCTCATCTAAATTTCCCCTCTTCCAGTTTAAGGCCTTTCCCTCTCATCCTATCACTCCATATCCTTGTAAAAATTCCCTCCCCAGCTTTCCTGTAGCTCCTTTAGTTACTGGAAGGTGCTCTAAGGTCTCCCAGGAATGTTTCTCCAGTCTGAACAAACTCAACTGCCTCTCTTCCTAGGAAGGTGATCCAGCCCTCATTTTGCTTTTCCTCTTGAAAAGCACCCCTCTATCACAAGGTTTTGTGCCAGCAAGTACTTATATCTATCAAACTATCTATCAAAATGACCAGGTGCATTATAACAAGCAGTGCTAGAGGACTCACAGCCAGATTTAAGCATCTGTTTTGAGGGCTCTGTGCCTCAATGCAGGATAAATCAATGACTGCAAATGCCTTCTCCTCTCTCCCCTGTTAATAAACCAGCCAAGGGCCCTGTTACCAAGTCTTGCAGAGTCTCTATTTGAAAGCAGTGCAAGGTGGGATTCATATCACAGATTTCCTAAGGCAGTGTGGGTCTGCCTACAGCCTGAAAGGCCTGGGTTAAAACCTGCTCCTCTTGCTTGACTCAGCAGCTTTATTTACACGGTTCATCTGTTGACAAAATCTTCACCCTTCCAGATTTTCAGCAGAGAAAAGGGAAATTAAGACAAAATTTCTGCAACTGACTGTAGCAGTGTTCTCATGAAAAAAAATTAGTTAGAAAAAACTCTCATCACTAACCCTTGCTCTTCTCAGACCCCTTTTTTCTTGGTTATAAAGAGAAAGGAGTTGTAGAACTGCAGATGCATCTTTTACCATGTTAGAACCCAGGCCCTTCTTTTCCTGCCCTTTTCTACCACCTCCCCTTGGCAGCTCTGCCCCACAGCAGCAATCCTGCCATGAGATGCTGTCAGGGTGGAGCAGGCAGGGCACAGCTTCCAGTAAAACATCTCCAAAGGTTTGGCTTGTGTGTTTTTCAACAGGTCCCACATCCAAGCTGTGCTTGAGGGCAAGTGAGTGCTCCACTTAGGGTGGGAAAAAGATGGACAGGCTTAAGGCAAAGAAGTTTGCTGGGCAGGAAAATAAATTAACTCAGCTGAGGTGCTGGACACAGGCTACAGCATGTCCAGGCAGGGCAAAAACACCCAGGCAGGTGAGGAGAAATACACTGAGGTGGGGTGGCCTTGCCAGCTGCATTAGGGTGGGTGAGAGGGAGGACAGAGGTTGGCAGCCTGAGCTGTTGACTTTGCAGCCTTGGAAAGAAGGAAAAGGAGAAGTTACATACAGAAAGAGGAACGTGGATTACCCTGAATTTAAAACTAGAGACATCAGCAAAGATTTTTCTCACCTGCACATGGTTCAGAGTTCAAAAAAGCCAAATATAACCACTGGATTTAAAAACAAAAATCTGAACACACATGCAAGGCTTCTTTTGGTAAATAACAAGCCAAAGGGTGGTTCAGCCCTAGCTCAGGCAGGGCCCCTTATCTGACCCTAAGCCAGTCTCTGATTGCCTAATGTTTGTTGTCTGAAATATAAAGAATAAAGCTTCCTATCACTTAGAGATGAGGGGACAAGAATGCAAATGACTGACAGTGAGGGATGGAGAAGAAGGGCAGACACTTGGGAAGAACAGCTCAGCATCCATTTGCTCTCAATGGGACAAATGGAGTAGCTCTTCTCTGAGCAACCATAATGCTTTAAACCCAAAAGTCTGCAAGCACCATTTTGCTATTGCTTGCCTCCTCTCCCCCCCTTTTTTTTTTCTTCTGATTCATCCCTTACCAGGATCAGGTGCCTCACACCATACGGTTGATGAGTCCTTTTTCCAGGCCTGATGAACAGCAATAAATGCCTAAGGGCTGTATCAATATAGCAAGGGAATTCACATCTATTTGTTACTAATTTTAGAAACTGTGTTCAAATTTAGGTGACCAGGCTTGGAAACTTGCATAAAGCCCTCACCTCCTTATATCTGAAACAGGATCCTCTGAAATTCAGAAGTTTCTAATAAAAAAACATAGCTTCCTAACTCTTTTTGGCTATGTGGGATAAAGCAACCCAAATCCATTCCCTTTATGAACATCTGTAAGTCACATTTTTTAGGACAGGGTAGGTGGCTTTTTGCCATTGTTTGAGAGGAGCTGGGAAGTCTCTTGCTCCCAGAGAGGCTTCCTGACTACCAGCTAACCACTTCTCTGACAGCTTCCCTCTGCTCAGGGTCTTTGTAGAGCTAGAAATGAAATATAATGTGCATTCAAATAATTCTAGATAAACTTCTCAGCACGCAGAGTTATTATGCTGAAAGTATTTTGCCACAAAACTCATGTCTGAAGTTAATAAGGAGTGGAGCACCCAGTGCTGTTCCCATGGGGATGCCTGGCCATGCAACACACCCCAGGGAATCACTATGGCTACACTCCACTCTGCAGCAGAAAATAGAGCAAAAAATGATTGCATGTTATCTACTATATGCAGGACTGAACCTCCTAATAACCTCAAGCATCCCCTTTTCCAACTGTCAAGTTCCAAAGAAAAAAAAATCTTTGTGAAAAGAATCACCACAAAATTTTTAGTCACATCTCCTACTTTCTAGCAAAAAAGCAAATGCTGATTTATTATTTATTTGGTTTTTAGTTCTAGGTGAAAAGGGGTAAAGTTTCCCCATCTTACCTCAGCCCTTTGATGTCGTTTGCCAAGGACTGAAGTAAGACAAGAGGAATCCAGAAAGACATTACAGGGTGTGATACACACACTGCCCAACACTTCTGCTTTCTAATAACATGAACACCTTAAGAGCTGTAATGGTCACCTGTGTAATTTCAATAACATCCAAAGAAAAACAATACAGAGGAAGAGAGGTGAGGAATGCTCATGGTGTAAAGTTTTAAATGTGAATGCAAGTGCTTTATTAAATACTGTCCGCCAAATGCTCTAATGCTGGAGGAACTTTGCCAAGGTGGAATTTGGCTCAGTGTGCTCCTTTGTGCATTTATTGACTTTCTCTAAGCCTTACTCCAGCCTTGTTTCAAGGTATTCTTTAAGGAGGTCTAAGATAGTGATGCCTCTATTAAATATTTATGAAGTAAAGCCATTAGGATTTCATGAAATTTCGTATGCTGGGCCCAATCCAGCTGAACACTTAAGCAGAATTCAATTTTTCAGTGAACAGACAGTCCCTGCTGCTCCACTCACTCATTATACTTACCCTGTACTAAAGATTTTATGGGGCTGTTGCACTGATACTCTGCAAGTCCCAACTTCCTTTTCTGAATACCATGAATATAAAAACCATTACTCCATACATTGCCTATTATTTACATTAGCTAATTCCTTCCTTTCTATAACTCCAAACTATGAAATCTTGTTTAAGGAGCTACCAGCAAGTGCAATATACTGAAAGCATCTTCAGAGAGCCTCAGAGCCAACAGAACCCAAAGCTACTTAATACAATCCCCCTGCCTGCTTATGGAATTGCAAAGCAAAGCAGAGTTTTTGTGTGCTTGTAAAAGACCAAATCCATGCTGCAAAAACCCAGTCTGATGGCTCACATATTCAATATCTATAATATATTAATTTCCAACAAATATTCAGATCCAACAAGACACAGTCAGGATAATTTAGCCCTGAGAAAGGTCTTAGAGCCACACATGAACATACTTGGTGGAGAGAAGATACCAGTTTACTGTGTCCCCAGGCTTCCCCAGCTCCCCACTCAATAACAAAGATATCACACAAGCTGAAACAAGCTTTTAATCTTTCCACCCATCATCTGCTCTTACTTGCCACTGATTGCTGGTTTTCAACAGCAAATTTCAAGTTGTAGGAAGGCTTCAGGGTTAAAAAGACCTTTCTGGAACAGGAGGATCAATCACATCCAGGCCAGTAGCTCTGAGCACAGTTGAAGTCTGGCATTTCCTATAATTAGTAGCATATATTTAAAAATATAATCACCCCCTGGTAGCCTGGAGTGCTGTTTCACCTACTGAAATTCAAGCATCCAAGTCAGATGCACTGCAAAGTGTATGGGCAGGTTTAGTGCCAAAGAACAGGAACAGCCCTGTTTTCAGACATGTGCCAGAGTAGTTTCTAAATCCCATCTTAGTGTCAGAAATTTGGCACCTAATCTTAAATGGCAATTCCTTCCATTTATATTTCCCAGCTCAAAAGCTTTCCTATCTTTTAAAGGCTGAAGGAGCGAGTAGTTGTATGGACCTCTGCTTCATCTAAGAGTTCAGTGGCTGGTGGCAGTCACGAAGGGTTTCAGCTCATTGCTGGAGGGACTTAAACCTGCAAAAGTGGTGCTCTAATTTCCTCCTATTCCCTGCTTACCATAGGCAGAGAAACCAAGCTGAGAATTAGCACAACTCTGTTGCTTAGTGTTTTGGGCAGCAACCTGAAGACAGAGAGGGTTTGGGTGGAGGACCCTAAGCTTGCAAAGCATAGGTTGCCTGTCAGGGGGTATTCCTTTCTGGCTCTTTTTTTTTTTTTTTTTTTTTTTTCAGTCTCTTCTTGGACAGTTCTGTCATTTTGAACTAGGGAATCACTGACAGATAGGTTCTTCTCAGTTCTGCTCCATTAAATTTCTTGGAATTAATGTTCAAACCTTCTGTGTGACAATGCCTCTGTGCCAGCCTTCTAGGTGCACTTTTCCTTAAAATGCCACTAATTTGCCAGTGTCATGCTGTTGATGAGTTGCTCAAAACTAAATCACAGAATCATAGAATTGGCTGGGTTGGAAGGGACCTCAGAGATCATCGAGTCCAACCCTTGAACCACCGTTGCGGTTGCTAGACCATGGCACTGAGTGCCACATCCAGTCTCTTTTGAAATATCTCCAGACACGGAGAATCCACTACTTCCCTGGGCAGCCCATTCCAATGTCTGATCACCCTCTCCGTAAAGAAATTCTTTCTAATATCTAACCTAAATTTCCCCTCGCACAACTTAAGACCGTGCCCTCCTGTCTTGCTGAAAGTCGTTTGGCAAAAGAGCCCAACCCCCACCTGGCTACACCCTCCTTGCTAATGCCTTGCTAAGGGCCATAAACACAGAGCCTGTTACCTTCTTGTCTCAGAAATCAGTGTTTCAGTGCCCTGAGCCTGATTAACAATTTCAGTGCTGAGATTTGTACCTATTTCAGATAATGTAGAAACAGCATCTGGGGAGATGTGTCAGGAAAGGCAACCTCTGTGCCTGTGTAGCACAGGGAGCCTAGGGTTAGATCTCTATTGCTGTTTTAACCAACCCTCTTATAGAGGCAAGGCTAATTCCAGGACAAGATATTTGTGATTTAAGGCTACAACACAGCTCTAGGTAAGGCAGGTATATTTGTGTTCCAGAGAAAGCATTTCCAGAGTGCCCAGGCAATCCAGAAGAATGAATCTGATTGAGCTGTTAGGCAGATCCACAGACTCCTGTCTGAATGTACACGGCATAGATCAGGACAGGGGGACAGGACACATGTATGAGGAGAACATGGGTGGCAGCAGGAGACAGCAAAGGGAGCAGTGTGTGACAGCACAGAAGATGGCTCAGCTTTCCATTTGTCTAACCAACACCAGACAGCCTGACAGGGATTTTACTTGGCAGGCAGAGACCTCCTCCTTGGTCTTCCTTGAGGCCACAACCTGTCAGAAGCCTGTGTGTGATTTAGTATTTCCTAGCATGTTTAAGGATGCAGCAACACAAATACGGGCAGATAAATACAAATGCACTCTATCAGGGAAGGCATTCTGGGGATAAACACAACCTTGAAAAGTTTGTCCCCAAATTATCACTTGTCTCCTTGAAGGAAAGCCTTTGGATGCTTAACTCATGTGAACACTGGATCTCAGCCCCTTGGCTGGATGTTCATCTGGGTCTCTTTGGGAACTACAGCACAAAGACTCCATAGGTAGACACAGGCAGCCAGGACAGGTTCAACAGACTAGCTCCCAGGGGGCATGGCAGCATTGGAATTCTCAAAGGAATTAACACCAGCTCTGGTTATCCAAAAATCTTTGATCTCAGAGAGAAAAGAGATAGCAATTAGACAGCAACACAAGAGCACCTTTCACTCTTGTCCCAGATTTAAGCTTGACAAAAGGTCCCAGGAAGTGCTAAAAGCTCAGGCTGGGCAGATCTCAAACCACTGCTGAGCAGGATTTGCCAGGCAAGATACAGCTCAGCAGCAAAACTTCCCTGGATCATTCTGGCAAAGTATCAATACATCCAGCTGGACATCTGCCCAGCCCACAGGGTTGTTAAGCAGTCTTGATGGAGAAGTAAGAGCTTCAAAAGTCTCCAGTCTGCTTTAACAGACTTCTGCTAAAGCTGAAGTCTCCCAAAAACTTAAAAAAAAAAAAAAAAAATTAAAAAAATCTCTTCATCCAGTCATTAAAAAGAGGCAGCACTGTTGTGCCAGTGACCAAAGAAAATGGCAGATCTCTTGCTAAAGTAATTTCATACCTTATTTGTAAGAGTGTTCCCCTGCCAATAGAAACATATTTTTTAATAATTTTTTTAAGAGTTTGGTTTTTTTAATAACCACTTTATAAAGCAAACTGGGAAGAGATACCCATTAAAATCAGATATAGAACTCGATATTAAGGAAAAGGGAAAAAAAAGAAAGAAATTCATTTGGTCACTTTGTAAACTTTCAGTTTATGTTCCTGCATCCCACAGAGCTGCCACACTGTGCTGCCTCTTTGCAATCCTTTCAGTCATTCCCCCTTCCCTGCTAAAACCCAGCTGCAGCCACAAAATGGACAGGCCAAACTCCAGTGATACTGAAGCACAAAACTTTCTGCCAGATTATGTGACTCTTTACCTTCTGTCCCCTTCTCCATATTTTTCCCACCCCTCTTCTTTTTCATCTGAAAGGAACACTACATGAAACAGTCCTTATGCACAAACTCTGGAGAAAACAGGTACCATCCATCATCACACTTGGAGCAGAATGGACTACAACTCAACTACAGAGGAAATTATCTAAAAAAATATGTATGTTTTTTACATTTGAGTATCAAGCAAATGTCTATGCATGAGCACTAAAATACAGCCTGCACTTGAGAAATTTTTTTAAACTGAAAACCTATTTTGCCAATATAAAAAAATCAGATTTTTTTTTTGTCTGAAAACATTTCAAGCAGATGTGGTTTTTTCAAATTTTCTCAAGGTTTTAAAAGAAGATTCCTCAGGTTTTCAATACAAATATCAAGAGTGTATTTTGACTACCAGCAGACAAAAATATTTTGATAATTTTGCTGGAAGTTTTACACCAAGAAAAAAAAAAAAGTGTTATAAAAAGTTCTTTTGAGAGGCACATTTCTGTGGAAAATTTTGTTTTAAAAAACCCATTGGTTTTTGCACATTTTTTTGGACTGCTGCTCCTTGTTTCTTAGCAGGAATTTGTTGGCAGGAATTCTGGGGCCAGTGCAGGTGTGTACCCATCAGCACAGCCTCAGCCTTGCCTTCAGGTCCTCACAGCTTTGCCTGGCTCCAGCTTAATGCAGGTTGGATTTTTAACAGGAAAGAGGATTGTGCTGATGGAGATGTAAAGACAAGGTCAGCACCACATGAACACAAAGGAGGAGCTGTGTTTGCTGCCCAAATAATGTAGCCATCCTTTGAGTGTCCTCCTATAAAATGTAACCTGTTAGCTGGGATGCTATAATGGTTAACAAAATAGTAGGGCAGGATCCTGCATTTCCATGGATGCAGAGCTCATGTCAGGGGCTGGAGTGCCCTTTCCATTCACCTGGGGCTCCAAGAGGAGTCAATGTCCCCTTTGAAGTGATTACAGCTGAGCAAATAATTACATTTTGGTTCTCTGGCAGAACTTGAAAACACAGTATTTTGTGTCAGATCCATCCAAAATTATTTAGAAATTTTGAGTGCTAAAAAAATAGAAGTCTTCTGCCCCCAACCTGGCATCAAAAAAACCCCAAACCCCAGTGCATTCAGCCCAGAAGGAAAAAGAATACTTTAAATGTGCATTTTTAGTCAGTGACAGTGCCCTGAGAGCACTACAAAAATACATGCAACAGAAAAAAACCCCAAAACAGCTTAATTTGGAGGGCTAGCAAAACAACACAGCAAATACAGACCATCTTTCAGAAGGCATGAAGGGTTGGCACAGGGCCACCTTGGTACAGGGAAGACAAGCAGTAGGTATAACAGAAGGACTGTAAGGTCTAACATCTACTCAGGTGTCACTCTGATGCTCTACAGCACCTTCCCTTTCCCCATGTCCCTTTCCCAAGCAGTCCCAGTCACTGACAATCAGAAGGGTACTTGAGCTGCCCACCTGGGAAGCCCTGAACCAGCTTGGGCTACACACATTTCCTTACCCAAACACTTGGGTTCACCCCTTGCTGGTATTCTTGCCAGCTCTGAATTTTTAACACCCCTGGGTAAGTCCTATTCCATCCTAATTCAGCTGTGACCTGCATTCCCTGAGTGGGTTTTGCATTTATGCATAGGGCATGTGGAAAACATATGGCCTTTGAAGAAGTCACTCCTGCTGGAATTGGAGCATGGATCCCCTTGTGGAGAAGAGGGCACAAATACAGAGCTCAGGTTCTCTTTCCAGGAGGCAATGTATTTATGCATAACCACGAATGTGTGAAAACTTCTCAAGCACATTTCATTCCCACCTGTAAGAGCCAGATCTACCTCCACATTTCCACTGCAGGAGATGCTCTAGACCAGCCAGACAAACACCACTTCCCCCAGCCCAGCTGAGGGCACAGGGAAGCTGCAGCTTGTTCACCTCTGGGAGGTTTCAGCATAGGTAGAAGCTGGTCCAGGGCCGAGGAGCATCCTCAGAAGCTTGATTGCCCTCAGGAGATCAAAGGCTGATTTCAGCATCTCCAACTTCTTTTCTTTCCCAGACCATATGAGCTGGGATGAGGGGTGAGGAGGAACATGTTTATCACCCTCCCCTCATCTAGGATTGCTCTTGTGCTGGTAAAACCACTCTATAGACATGCTGAGTGCCTCACTGCAGGAGATAGATGTGAAGTTGGTTCTTGCCTGATGTGGATATGTACTTCCTCCTCTCCTTCACAGGAAGGATTTAGAAACACAATTATATGAAGCCACTTAAGTTTGTGGAGAAGGGAAAAGCACACATGAGCTGTGTGAATGCTAAACAGCAAAATATTAGGTTCTAGAAGGCCAAAGTCAGCAAGTCTGTCAGTACTAAGGAAAGGGGAGTACTGATCTCAACCATACAGTATGTCCAAACAGGTTTGGAAAGCAAAGTTTGCTACTTAGGCCTTTACTGTCAGTAAAATCTTAAAAGAATCTGAAAAGTTATTTTGGCTTATTAAAGCTGTCTTAGAAGTTAGCATTTATTCCCTCCCATAAAGGTAAAAGAAACCATCAACAGCACTACCATCAATTATTTACAGTCATATATGAACCCCCAGCTAGGACTGTCACAGAGCAGAGCAGCCAGTGCCCTGAAAGACCTCTGGGCTCTGCTCTTCATTTGAAGAAGCCCCTCCATGCCAGAAGAGCCCCACAGAAGTCAGAGGAAACTCATATAACTGAGATTTTGTGGCCAGATAGGGGCTTACAGAGATGGGATGGATGAAAGATGACAGAAATAACAGAGACACTTGTGTTTACATTGCCTGACACAGCAAATACCAGTTCTCATTCCCTAGGGACCACTATCCTGGCCTGACTGTGGCAGTGCAGCTCCTGCTATTACCATGAATATAAGCCTGGGCATAAGTCTCCTTGAAATAGTTTGCATATGAAGTGAAACTGGTATCCTTTGTCATATAAAGCTGTACTTAATGAAGGACTGGTCTAAAAATGCTGAGCAATTGCCAAGAATATTTCACCAAATCAGGAAAGGCACTTGGCCAGGCTCTTGCTGTTCCAGATGCATTAACATCAGGCTCCTATTCTGAGAGGCTGCATGACTCAAGTGCAGGAACACACTCCAGCCCCAGGCTCAGCAGAGGCGGTGGAGGGAATGGGCTGGCCCAACCTGAACACACAGTCAGTGGTAACCTATGCACTGAGTTTAGTGGCCTTGGGTCTGA
Source organism: Calypte anna (assembly GCF_003957555.1). Taxonomy (NCBI): domain Eukaryota; kingdom Metazoa; phylum Chordata; class Aves; order Apodiformes; family Trochilidae; genus Calypte; species Calypte anna. Next base: position 29,843,178 of record NC_044253.1, read on the forward strand.
GCCTGGGTGTGTTTTTATTCCCAGCACAAATTTATCTTCCCTACCAATATCCCAGCACTGCATAAGCAGCCTGGGACACCTTCCCCAAATCTCCCTCTGTGATGTCCTCAGGTTTTGGTTTGGTGGTCAGAAGTCAAACCTCCTGTATTTTTTCCATGTTCATTTGCTCTATTTCATAGTACAGAATAACCTCTCAAGTCACATCCAGTATTCTTCAGCCTCTGCAGACTCAGATCCAACAGTAAGAATGAGATATTTCAGTTGCTTGCCTTTTATTTAAGTTTTGTAGTTTTGACTATGTTGGGAAGCACTTTTCCTCTATTAATTGTTATATCAAATTCTGACAGGCTACAGCCTGTTACCATGTTACAACATGGTATAAACCCATAATGAAAGTCTAAGGGGCTAGACTGGCTGGAAATCTGTGATTTTGAGTCCAGACTGCCCATCCAACTCCTGACTGCAACTGAGGACTGGACAGAAGTGGTTTCTTACTCAACAGCTTTAACAAGATTTGAGAAAAGGGTCCAAGGTAAAGATGCTGGACTGGAGAAGTAGAAGGCACAAGATGGAGTAGCAGTGACACTACAAAAGGCTTCTCTGTCTTTGATTCAAACTGGAATAGAGTCATTGTCCTCAGCTACCAGGCTGAGGTTAAATAACAATGAAAACACAATATGAATTGAATAAGTCAGGTCAGTTAAAACATGTGAGTCCATTCCTGGTCTGACAAGATTGTGTAGCATTATATTAGTTCAGAGAGAGGTTCAGTCACCCAGGGTTGCAATGCCAGCAGATTCCTGGCCAGCAACCACTCCACAGCTGAATCCTGCACTGGGATGCAAGGCTACTTTTGCACTCAGTAGGTTTCCAGCCTTCCAGCCCAGGTATTACAGATGGATCGTGCCATAATCACAACATTCATGGAGTGCACCTCACTCCTGGGACTGATACTCTCTTTAACTGAAGGGTCACAACAATGCACACACCCCAAAAGAGTACATGTGCCAGTGGTTCTTGGAAACAAACTTCTTAATAGCATAACAAAAACAACTGAGAGATTATTCACTGCCTCATCTATGGCACTTATTAGTATTAGGTCACTCATGTTCATCAGCTGCTTTCTGAGTAGCCATCAGTAGAGATTTATTTCCTCCCAAATGATATCTGCCTTCTTGAGTCAGAAGGAACCTGTATGAAGAAGTCATATTTTGGAAAAATACAGTAAAGAAAAAAATATCCTTAAATTGCTCCTTTTCAACACAGTCTGAATTACAGTAGCTTTTACCAGAGTGGCAGAATGACTCAACATACAAGGCTGCCTTTCTGTTGTAGCAGAGGCTAAGAGAAAGTGAAAAGAAAAAGGAAAAGAGGGAGAGGGAGAGGAGAGAGAGGGAGAGGAGAGAGAGGGAGAGGAGAGAGAGGGAGAGGAGAGAGAGGGAGAGGAGAGAGAGGGAGAGGAGAGAGAGGGAAAGCAGAGAGAGGGAAAGCAGAGAAAGGGAAAGCAGAGAAAGGGAAAGGAAATAGAAGGCCTCCCCCCCCCAAAATAAAGCAATACATGATTCTCTTAACATACCAAGTTAAATACTATTTTCCAAGTCTACCACTTGAGCAGTCCCTGCTGACCCCTTCAAGATTCTGAAAATGCAAATAAGAGCATCTGAGTGCTGCTTACTGGCACTGTTGCATCTTCTTATAATTCAGATATCCTCAGCAGTCAAACTACTGCAGATTAATCTCTGCAGTTCCTTCTGCTCAATATGTTGAAAGGTGTAAACTGCCCATATACAGATTTCTTCATAAATTTTGTTTCTCTCATAGGTCAGAACCTTGCTGATGAACTCCAGGAAAGATTTTTCCATTGACATCAGCAAGAATTGGATCAGGCCTGACACAGCTATAAATGTAAGTCTTCCTTGCCTCTAACAAACCTTGTGAGTTTCTGTGCTTGGAATTTTGTACTTTTCAATCCCCACTCAGACTCTCACTCTGTTTCTGGATGTCTCAAATGTATTCCAAGGGAAGCCTTTCTTGGGCTTGCAATCTTATAACAAACCTTTACAGCCAGACATTAAAGAAGGCAATAAATAAATAAATCCACAAATTCTACCTTTCTTCAGCATGTCACTCATTTTCAAGTGGCTGAGAGAGCAGAAGGCTATAATCACAATTATGCTGATTTCCTGAACTGAGAGAGTGCAATTTTGATTTTTATTATGTTGACTGTCCATTTGCAAAGGATTTTACCTTAAGTCAGAAAATCTGCCAGCACACATCTGGGTTCACATTCAGTCAAAGTATACAAAATACATGTCATGTATTTTCTTGAGCCACATGAGCATGTTCTAGGCCTGGTGAAGTACAGAAAGGAGCCTTTTGAAAGACTTCAAGGATTTTGAATTAAGTAAAAAAGTTACTATCATTAATGTTGCTCTTGGAATCTCTCTCTATTTTTATATGAATCTCAGAGAAACATTTTTTGGACTGTGCTATCTTCAGTCTTCTAGTTGATGTCCATCTCTGCCTTCCTAACAGCTTCCTTCTAAACTAGTGGCAATTAAATAAACATAATTATGACATCAAAATCCTCTAAAGCACCTGTCACAAAGCAACAGTTCCACCACAGATCCCAAACCAAGAGGAATTTCCTTGCAAGTACCCAAGTAAGGGGAAGTTATGGTTAATCCATTATCCTAGGGCATCCCCATGTCCTTGCCTCACCACATGAAGGATGAATCACTTTGTAAAATGAGACAGCATAGTACAGACACAGGAAGCCTTTTTGAAGATGAATGGAAGGGTCATGTATACATTGCACAGATAAAAGTGTGTATTAATCAGAGAGACATTGACTTTCCAGAGGCTGCCAGTTTCACCTTGCTGTAATATAAAAGCCTGGTAAGCTTCATGTAAAGAGTGAGTTTGTCTATTAAGGTAAATATTTGTAGAATATGATCCTGGATTTGGTATTTACATTAAGTGGAGCTATTTCAAAGTGATTTGTCTCCATTTGAAAGTACCATTAATAAAACCCACCACAAGTTCAAAATCAGAACTCCCCAAACACTGAGACTGGGACTCTCACCTTCATTTAAACAGTAACCATGCAAGTTTAAGGATAAACAGAGCCATCACCTTTCCTTTGTCTTTTTTCTTTATAGCCCAGCAAAGGGTGCAAAAAGCAGCAGAACTGGGAAGCCATTTGCAGGGATTAAGTCCATACACCTTTGGATTCAAAACCACAGCTCTACTGCTGCATGGAAGCAGAGGTAGGGGCTGTGGATAAGGTCATTAATTTAGCTGGCAACAGGCTAACAACAATAGGCAACAACCGGCCACAGACTCAGAGTTGGCTGTATAGGTGGGCTTTCTATAGGTTTTTCTCTATAGGTTTCTCTGCTAAGCACTCTGAGGGCTGCTACAACAAGCAAAGCTGAAGCAAGACTTCTGATGCCTCCATGGAATCTGAAAGGGTGAGAGCTGTGAAGAATGAGCAGTTCATCTCCTTTATGCTCTCCCACAGGAAGGGCTCAACACAGAGTTGCATCAACCCAGCTTCAACCCCTCGGCAACAGGGATGTAGAGACAGCCCTTTGTGGTGGTGTACATTAGGAAATCAAGGTCAGCTCATTTTTAAGCAACATCTGAAGCTCATTTTTACTGACATTTATCCCCATATCACTTGGTAGGTTCCATGAAGACGCTATAAAACAGCAGAAGCTCCCAGGTTTTTTGGATCAGTGAGCGATGGTTGGATGCTCTGTCTTGAGAACCTCTGTACATCTTACCATTAAGCTTTACACAAGAAATGCCAGAAAGTTGATGTATTTCTGTGGAGGTGAAGATAAACTTTTGCCATCGACAAGATACTGTCATTTTCCCCTCATCAAGACCCCTCTGGGGCCAACCCTTCCCCAGTTTCCATAACAGCAGGGGTTTGAATTCACAGTTTATAATTTTCATTGATCCCTGAAGCAGATTCCAGAACTCATGATATGTGAGATTTTAGTGCATATATTTAAGTTCAGTGACTGTTAACTCACACGCAGCAACTGAGTCAAACATCTTTAGGCATCTACTAAATAGGGACAAAGTGTGCAGTAGTGCACACATGTTCTGTTAATCAGGACATCCTAAATGAAATATTGCTTGATGATTGATTATGAGAGACTCAGGACATTTTGAGTCTATTCACAGACTTGCAGAAGCAGTGTGTCCCCATGTCCACATTGCACATAAGGTTATCTTGATAGACAAGGAGGGAATATTTTTGGGCAGGAATCATAATTCTTTCCTGACTGCTAACATCTGTTTGCTAAAGCCTACAGAACTTCCCCGGAGTTTTGAGGTTTATAAACATTGCTTGAAGATGACATACTAAATATTACGAAAATGTGCTTCAAGATCCACACCCAAAACCCCCCAAAGAACACTTCATAGTTTCAGATGTTGGTCAACAAAACTTTTATGGACTGCTTTTAGTTCCTTAAATGATGAGTGTTTAATTAAAAATGAGCCCATCTACAAAAATTGAGAGGGAACTAGAAAGCCATAAATGCACAAGGACAACTTTGATGAAAAAATAGCAGTTGTATCCAAAAACATCAACTTATTGGGAAATGAGATAATTTTCAAACCCACTTACTGAGCCACCAGATATATGTAAATGAACAGTAGGCAGATACTTCTCATTTCAGAAATCCTTAAAAGATCCTTGATGATGTAGTACACTCTAGTAAATTGTCACTTTTCAGAAAGGTGCCTAATTCATCTTTCATCATGGCAGTGATTTGAGAGCACTTTGCTGACCTTCTGCAGCCATTGCTCATCTTCCTAGAGAGATATTCATTGACACTGTTCTCTCACATTCTGCATTTTCTGCACCAAATTTGCTAAGATTTTTCTCATTCTTCCCCTAAAATCAATCCTGACCACATTTATGACTTGTGAATCTTCTCCTCTCATCCCTCATTTGATTTGTGTCAACTTGCTCAGATGGATGGATCAGCCATTTTTAAGTTCATGAGGAGAAGCTCACATGTCTGCAAACCCAGGGGTGGGCAAAGCCTGGTAATAAAGAAACCTTTGCTCATGCAAGCAGTTAGAGAAAGGTATTCCTTTTTGCTGATAAAAGAGCAGAAAAAAACTACTTTATTTCCTAATTTATGTACAAGTTTATTTAGATATAGATGACCTCTTTTTTGAAAGATCCATAAGGATACTTATTTCTCCCTAATCACTGAATCACAGAATGTTTAGGTTGGAAGAGACCTCAAAGATCATTGACTAACACCATAATCAACCACTAAACCATGTCCCTAAGGACCAGGTCCAAATGCCTTTTAAATGCCTCCAGGGATGGTGACTCCACCACTGTCCTGGGCCATTCCAATGCCTAACAACTCTCTCAGCGAAAAAATATTTCCTAACATCTTGCCTAAACCTCCCCTGGTGCAGCTTCCATCCATTCCCTCTGCTCCTGTCACAGTCACTAAGGAGCAGAGGCTGTTTCCCTCCTCAATCCAACCTCCCTTGAGGCAGCTGAAGAGAGGGATGGGGTCTCCTCTCACCCCATAAGGCATTTGCTACCATCCATGAGTCAGTATAGAGATAAAGTCTCAGCCACTTTTCTTGTTCAGCAACGTCCAAAGCCAATTGGGGTTGGTTAAAGCAGTGGAAGCAAAACAACTGGCAACGTAGAGATAAACCTATCTGGGCTGCTGAACTCTGGAAAGATATTGCTACTAGGTTAGAGAAACTTGATGTAAAAGTGCGTCATGTAGATGCCCACGTACCTTCATATCGAGCTACTGAGGAACATCGAAACAACCAACGAGCAGATGAGGCTGCTCAAGTGTTCCAAATAGATCTGGACTGGGACCATAAAGGTGAACTGTTTTTGGCCAAATGGGCCCACAATGCTTCAGGTCATCAAGGCAGGGATGGAACATATCGATGGGCTCGTGACCGAGGGGTGGATTTATCTTTGGACTCTATTGCGCAGGTTATCCACGATTGTGACATATGGGTCGTGGGTTCGAGCCCCACGTTGGGCGCCAATAAATCTGTCACGGTTTAACACTGGCCCGGCGATTAAACCGAATAACAGACGCTCTCTATTAATCTCTCTCTCCTTGATAGAGAAAGGAGAGAGAATAAGGGAGAGAGACTTATGGGTTGGAAACTAAACTACACAACTTTAATGAAACAGTAATGATAAATAGGAAAAATTACTAAATATATACAAATATACAGGAAAATAGAAACCACATTCCTCCCCCCTCTCCCCCAATAACTCTCACGTCACCACCGAGGCTGTAGGGCAGCCCTGGGAAAGTCCAGGCTGGACTCCTGGAGTCGGCAGTAGTCGGGAACTGGAGGCAGGAACACACAGATATGGGCTGGCACGGATCAGGACCACAGGCAGATGAACAGACAGGATCCTTCCAGGATGCCGGGTGAAGGAAGGGAAGAAGGGAAATCAGGAAAAGATCTGGCTCGGCCCTCGTGATGCCTCAAATTTATACTGAGTGTGACGTATATGGGATGGAATACTCTGTTTGGTTAATTCTGGCATCTATCTTGTCTGTTCCTCCCCAAAGGAGGGCTCAGGTGGGGCCTCTGTGTCCTCCTGGACGGTAAAATGTTTTCCTCAGAGCTGAGCAGTGTTCTTGGCTCTGCATACCAGTCTCTAGCAGTAACTATAAACATCAAGTGTTATCAGTCCTAGAAGCACATACACTGCATGAGAAACTTGCTGTTAATTTCAGCAAATGCAACTACTTACAAGGGACTTAGCTAAAAGCAAAAGTACAGAAACAGAAAACCACCTTTATCCTGGCCCAAACCAGGACAACCTGTTAAAGCTTCTCTCCTGATGGCTTTTGGTGACCTGACATGCTTTCAGGTTTCAGGATCACTTGGAGCCAGAGTATCCAAAATTGGCAGTAAGGAGTGACTAAAATTTCTAGCTAGTGAAGAGATCAGAACCAGAAATGTAATGAAGTCATCTCATGCTGGGGCATGGCACAGCATCATCTTTAGCACTCTGCTGGGTTTCTCACATAACGATGTCTCAGCCATCTTCTGACTAGACTGGAGTACAAACTACCTGGGGAATTAACCTGCAGTTAATTACTGGACTGAGATTCTTGTTTAGCTCAACTTTGCCATGGGCATCCCTGCCCTTTTTCAGCATTGGTCTCTGCAGGTATTTTGCACCCCTTGTTGTCTTCCAGTTTAAGAGTTGGAAACTCTGCAGATCCAGATCTTAGATTTGCCTGGGGTTTCTCTTCTGCTAAAGAACCAAATTTATCCTGTTCACAACCCTACCTGCCTAAAGCAACAGCATCTCAATCATCAGTGCATAGAATGCATCAAGAGAAGCACGACCAGCAGATCAAGAGAGGTGATTCTGCCCCTTTACTCTGCACTTGTGAGACCTCACCTTGAGTACTGCATCCAGTTCTGGTGTCCCCACCATAGGAAGGACACAGAACTCTTGAAATGAGTCCAGAGGAGGGCCACAAGGATGACCCAAGGGCTGAACCACCTCTGCTGAAGGAGCTGAGATTGTTCAGGCTGGAGAAGACTCAGGGAGGACCCTATAGCTGCCTTCCAATAGCTGCAGAAAGGCTGGAGAGAGACTTTTCATAAGACTGGCCAGCAACAGGACAAGGGGAAATGGATTTAAATTGAGGGAGAACAGGTTTACTCTGGTTAGTAGGAAGAAGTTCTTTAGTATAAAGGTGGTGAGACTATGGAACAGATTGCCCAGAGAAGTTGTGGATGCCCCTTCCCTGAAGTGTTCGAGGTCAGGCTGGGTGAGGCTTTGAGCAAACTTGTCTAGAGGAGAGTAGTCCATGCCTGTGGTGGGGAAGTTGATGTAAATCATCTCTAAAGTCCCTTCCAACCAAAGCCATGCTATGATTCTATGATTTGAAGTGTGACTTTAAGTGTCCCTAACTCAGACTTCAATATTATCCAAGTTGCAAAAGATAAATCACTCTGTCAAGTGTTCAAAAGTGAATTAATACAGCAATAGGTAGCACTAAGCACTAAGTTAATACCATGATTTTTATTGATTATTTATAGCAGTGCTAATTTATGAGTAAGTAGCCACAACCATTTTTTTTAAGTGTTGAAGTTCACCCTGGTAACTGCAACATTTGGAAATATGTTTCTAATTGCCATATTTTTTGTAAAATATTATATATTATATATTGTATACATATTACATATAATTATATATAATTATATATTATATATAATTATATATTACATGTTATATATAGTTATATATAATGTATGTTATATATTATATACTATCATTATAAAATATTCATTTTGTAAATACTGTCATAATTCATCATTCTTCTTTAGTCATCTTTAAAGTCTGAGCACAAAGTTCAAGTATTTTCTGTCTGTTTGGATTCTTTACATTTTGTCCAGAATTTAATAGATATTATAAGAAGCTAAAAATGAGAATGAAAGCTGAATACATAGCCAACAGTTTGACATGTTCCAGAATATAAACTTTCAAGGCAAAATTCTTACCAGGTTGATCAGATAAATTCGAGGGCAAAGAAAAGGGAAAATGATAATAATAATAAATTTTTAAAATCAAGGTAAACACCCTATCACTCTTTCACCCATAAAAATTAAAGTTTTGACAGGGTCAAAGCTACCTGTTTCACATGTTATTTTCCCTTGAATCTGTTGGATCCAAACACACTGGACACAAACCAGGGTCTTCAGCTCTGGTGACCCATGTGTGAGTGGCCACTTTTAAAGCTTGCTCAGCACACACCAGCACTGGGGTTCCTCATCTCCCCACCAGTTAGAAATCACTTTGCAAACAGAGTAATAAATGGAAGGGGAAAAATAAACCCTTTGCCTTGTCTGGGCATGCACAGCTTCACCTTTAAGCCTGGGGCCCAGGTTACACAGGTCACCTTCTGCCTTTATTGATTTAAACAAGCCATGTTATCCCCAAGTGATAAAAGTCTTCCAGGTACAATATAATGTTTGTTCCTCTCTCACATGTCTGGGAGCCTTTGACAGCCTTGCTTTTGTTCAGGTTTATGTCACAACCTCGTCTGATAAAATATTTCTCATTTATAGACAAATTCAACAAGACTTTTCCAAATATGTTAGCCTAGAATATGCCAAGCACACTCACTGTTACTGAAGAGAAGTTCCTTCTCTTTTATATCCCTGTGGCATGTTTCTTCCACTAAGATACAGAAAAGGGAAGGCCATTTTACTAATACTTTCCCAAACTCCCTTTCCAATCACTTTGACAGCAACTCATGAAACCTCACCCCAGCACCAAGAGAGGCATCAAACATGCTGCTTCTTTAATGAAATCTAAAAGCTCGGTCTGTCTAGACAGGAAAGGATGAGTAATCAAGCTCTCCAATCAATCCAGCTGTACAGGTTTGTAAGGATATTTGTTTTAGCCAGCATTTCACTTCTTACTGGCACGTTCCACCACATGCTGATATTCCTATTATGCTTCAGCTTAATTTTCTAACCCCAGACTTATAAGGCCACTAATGAGAGGGGTTTCTTTGCTTCCAACTGGCAGTGCCTTCCAGCTTTGCACAGCTACTATTTCTCCTGGACTAGAGAACACAAACTTTTTTTTTATTGATAGTTAATCTCTGGTTTGGTGAGCTTTCCATAAAATAAGCCTAACACACAAGTAATCTCAGTGAGGTCAGTAGGGCAGTACCATGCAAATACTTAAATGCTTTAGACTGCAAGTCTAAGATATTACTGTGAAGGACACTTAAAGAAATAGTGATCTTCAACTCTGATCTACAAGTGAAAAGATCAGCGACAGGGTGCTGTGATGGTAGGAGAAGTCACTAGTGAGTTCACAAGATTGGTGAACTGATGCCACTGGCCTCAAGTGGCAAATCCAGCTGTTAAAATCCAAATAAAGAGTGATCCCAGGTCCCAGCCTGCTGACTGACTGGCATCATGCTGCCAGCTAACACCAGCTCATGGGTAAGGGCTCCCCATTTAAGAAAGTTTGTTAACTTTTGTTGATCACCACTTAGTATCTTCACTATGTTATAACCTAAAAGCTGTACTCTAAATAGACAAGGCAAAAAAGTGACTTTTTTCAGAGGTAGTCACATTATTTCAGGACTGTGCAATAGAGCTGTGATGTTTCTTTCCCACAAGAACAAATTCTTTAGGGATTTTGGTGTCACTGCAGCAACCATTAAAATGTAACAGAGAAACAGACTGAGCAAATGCAGGGAACCAACTGAATACAGAAGATGCAATGGCTCTTACCTGATAATGAAATGAGCCTTTTGGTTATCGAATGCCTTAAACTGCACTTACTGATGGAGTCAGCCTTTTCCAGTGGGAATCCCATGGGAACTGATTTGGCTCCATATCCGATCAGTCAGTCAACCCAGCATCATTAGCTACTCTTCCTTTTGGACATAGTGTGGTCTGATTTTTCAGAACTCATAAAAAAAGTAATAATATTCTTTGTAGGAGAGTGGAAACTCAGCCTTCAAAACTAAGGATATTGTCAGTCATGAGACTGATATTTTGTTTGCTTTCCAGTGTAACAGAGCATCTGTCAAAGACCTTCAAAGACCCTTCAAACCCTCCCATAACTGGTAATTGATAGTTTCTTTCAGAATTTTAAGACATCTTAGTGCAAAGTGCTGCTCTCAAGAGGTTTCAATCTGCTGGGCACTTTATCTTCAGCTGCTTATGATTTAACCAGTCCCTATTATACCCATTCACAAACCTGAATCTCAGAGGTGACCCCATTTATAGCCATCTTTGTTGACTCCCTCCAGATACAGACAGAAAACAGCTCTGAAAGAAGGTCATGTTTCCCAGACTGCTAAAAGAGCTCCCCAGATCAAAAAAGACCCAACTTCCAAGAGCTTTGCTTCTCAGAAAGGAATTGACACAGAGTAGGTGGCCACTTGGTAGGACTGCTCAAAAAGTAACCCCATTGCAATTTTTTTCCATATAAGTATGAATACACATGCATATTCCATATGAATCTATCTATTCTATATTAGAGAGTCTCTATATCTATATTAGAGAGTTCCAGAATTTTTCTTTTATTAATTGTGGAACCAGAGTATTCAGAACCTTCAGACATAGGACAACAGCCCAATTCCCCAAAGCTTCACTACAACAGATCCTTTGTCTAAAAACTCATTACAAATTTTATTATTAATGTGCTCAGTGCTCTTACTCATTGGTGTCAGTCATTCAGCTGAGGTGTAGCAACAATTCCCCATGGCAGAGGTGACTAATTACACCCTCACCTCCAAAATGGATGAAGTGAGGCAAGAACAACCCACAAGAAAATTCTTATTTGCCCACCTACCTGCCCAGTGGGTGGGCTTCAGCACATCATCTGATGTTTTACTTGCCCCTGCCAATGGTCAAAACCTACATGTCTGTGCAGAAAGCAACCAGACAGTAATCCAACTAGTGGTGTCCCCCAGGGATCAGTGTTGGGTCCTGTTCTGTTCAGTATCTTTATTGATGATTTAGATGAGGGGATTGAGTCCATCATCAGCAAATTTGCAGATGACACTAAGCTGGGGGGGAGTGTGGATCAGCTGGAAGGCAGGAGGGCTCTGCAGAGGGACCTGGACAGACTGGAGAGTTGGGCTGATTCCAATGGGATGAGGTTTAACATGGCCAAGTGCTGGGTCCTGCTCTTTGGCCACAACAACCCCATGGGGAGCTCCAGGCTGGGCACAGAGTGGCTGAGAGCAGCCAGGGAGAGAGGGACCTGGGAGTCTGGATCGACAGGAAGCTGAACATGAGCCAGCAGTGTGCCCAGGTAGCCAACAAGGCCAATGGCATCCTGGCCTGTATCGGGAACAGCGTGGCCAGCAGGTCCAAGGAAGTGATTCTGCCCCTGTACTCAGCGCTGGTGAGGCCACACCTCGAGTACTGTGTCCAATTCTGGGCCCCACAGTTCAGGAAGGATATCGAGGTCCTGGAGCAGGTCCAAAGGAGGGCAACCAGGCTGGTGAAGGGACTCGAGCACAGACTCTATGAGGAGAGGCTGAGAGAGCTGGGGCTGTTCAGCCTGGAGAAGAGGAGGGTGAGGGGAGACCTCATCACTCTCTACAACTCCCTGAAAGGAGGTTGGAGCCAGGTGGGGGTTGGTCTCTTTTGCCAGACGACTTTCAAGAAGACAAGAGGGCAGGGTCTCAAGTTGTGCCAGGGGAAATTTAGGTTAGATATTAGAAAGAATTTCTTTACGGAGAGGGTGATCAGACATTGGAATGGGCTGCCCAGGGAAGTAGTGGATTCTCCGTGTCTGGAGATATTTCAAAAGAGACTGGATGTGGCACTCAGTGCCATGGTCTAGCAACCGCAACGGTGGTTCAAGGGTTGGACTCGATGATCTCTGAGGTCCCTTCCAACCCAGCCAATTCTATGATTCTATGATATTCTCCTTTTAGTTGCTCTGGCTGAGTTCAACCTGTTAGAAAACGGCTTTTGGCACTGATAAGCAAAGAAAATAAAAAGTCCAGTTCTGCCTTTATCTGAGACACACTTGTCTCAATCTGTGGTAGGTTTGAAACTAGGTACTTGTTTTGGATAGCAAAGTGGTTGGTTTTTTTCTCAGCTGTGGCAGGTTTAGACTCAACTTGAGTGGGATTCAGGATGAGAAGCTCAGAGAACTGAGTGGTCAGATAAAAAGCTCTCTGGAGAGCTTCCAATATTGCCACCTATACAAACTGAACTCTGGCACAAAATCTGCAAAAATAGTTGGCTTGGATTTGTCTTATATTTCCTTAGTACGTGGGAAGCCTGTAACTATAGCAAGTACTATTATCATCTCTATTTCAAATATAGCATCTCACACGGTTTAGTTTTGTCTACATTAATAAATGACAGCTCAAAAAACTCAAAATTCATACTCCAACTTTGCCAAGGACATCCTTGTGATGTGTAAGGGATCCTATGTCTGCCATACACATGCTAAGGAACAATACTAGCACCAACACTCACCTGGTATCCCTGGCACATTAACCTATAGATCTTGCCACTTCTCATGCCTTCCTAGATCAATTAAGAAATTTTGCCCATTGAGCCTGATGCTTCAGAAACAAGTCTTAAGATAACAGTTCTTTAAGAACAGTTGCTACATCTAACACTGTTTCTGCTCCTTTCCCTCCATATATACATCCTCGTGCAGGCTCTTTTCAGGAAATCCTCTTCAAAAAATTACTGAGAACATGGGAAGCAGCTTATTCCTTACCTAGTCAGAGGAGGGGTCTTGCTTGATACACTGTACAAATTACTCTCTAGTTTGATCTTTTTTGGCAGTTCCAGTGGTTTCTCACTGACATTTAGGTATGACTGATACCCAGATTACCATAAGGAATAGGTAGATGTTGTCCCCTTTGCTGCTTTGAGCATCTTAGTCTCTTGCAACCACAAGCTTTGTTAATTTAAATAAGATCTATACTAATATAGAAATTTTCAAGATAACTTGAAAGAACTAAAAAGGCCCACATTGGGAATAGGACCTGTGGCTCTTCTCAGCTCTATTGAGCACTCAAGCTTTTTAAGTACAAGAAAATGCATACCTGCTTTTCCCAAGGAAACAGCAACAGAATAGGTAGTAAGTAAATTAGTAAGTAAATTAGTAAGTAAATTAGTAAGTAAATTAGTAAGTAAATTAGTAAGTAAATTAGTAAGTAAATTAATAAGTAAATTAATAAGTAAATTAATAAGTAAATTAATAAGTAAATCAATAAGTAAATCAATAAGTAAATCAATAAGTAAATTAATAAGTAAATTAATAAGTAAATTAATAAGTAAATTAATAAGTGCTATCTGTATGACAACATAGATTAACAAAATATTTTTAAAGGGCACTGAAGTGTTCAAATGCAGTGTTAAAGAGCAATATTGCTGTGCCACCACCATGGTCTGAAGAGGAGAGAACACACAGGCACCCTCCTCTTAACTCTCTGAAAACAAGTATAATCAGTACTTAAGAGACTAGTCTGGAAATGACAGACAATGAAAATACTTAGAAAAAATGCTTAGAACAGGAATAATTTCTCTATCCCTTAAACTACACATTTCAAAATATATGCTTAAAATAAGCAGTTTGTACCCACATAGAGTTACTATAGAGTTAGAAGAATTTTGGAACACGGGAAAAACAGGAGCTGGGTTTTCAGCTCAGTCCCCTATAACTCAGGGTATGTATCTAAGTGGATTTTGAGGCTATTTAGAAGGCAAGATACTATTTACCCAAGAGGTTTGGTTCAAACACTCCCTACCCAAGTTTAACTGTGAAGAACTGAATGACATCTTAGATTAACAGCTCTTTGCATGATGCTGGTAGCATAAAAGGGATCTGTTCAATAATCCTTCCTAAAATAATGCAGAAAAATTTATATATAACTTAATTAAGCCTCAAAAGTTTCCTGGTTTCAACATATGTATGATATTAATATATTGATAACTGAAGACTTGCAGCAAGTATTTTAATTTTCCCCCAAAATACACCATGAAAGTGAATGCAGATCAAACCAAATGTTCCCCTCATCTTTTCAACAGCAAAGTCCTAGCCTGCAGTTTTATCTGTGCTATATCTGAATACATAGAGCAAGGCTTGTTAGTGGCTTCTGGTGACTTTGTGATAATCTGGCACTATACAACTGCTCTTAGCACTATTAGAGCACCTTTCCATTATGGAGAAAACAACCAAAAACCCACTAGTAAACTCCTTGCTAAGATTACATTAGAAACACCAAACCTTCCTGAATAATGAAATATTATTCCTGATTAATAGGAAAAACAATTGAGAATAAATTAATGACACAACTGATCTGGTTGTAGATAAATAATTATTTATCCACAGTAGGAAAAGCAGTAGAATGAATATCTGGAGCCTAGCAGTTGAGTAACTATTTCTGGTACAGCAACTGGATAAAGGGTTATGTTCCAGCAAGCACAGTTTGCTTTAGGACCCTATGTCTCGTTTTTTTGGACTGAACCAGGCACAGATGGACACTGAAACACCTAAAAGATTCTGCAGCACAGGACCAAGCTAAGATGTGCTCTAGACACTTAAGGATGCAAGCTAACACTGATTGAAAAAGGTTTTTGTTTTTCTTTAAAGACCTTATTAAAAAGAGTACATGCACTTTTTAAAGGATGTCAGTGACTTGGAAAACTGATTCTTAGTACATCCAATGTTTAATTTATATATTACATGCACAAAGAGAAAACCCACTTAGTTCATTCAGCTCATCAGACTTGTGTGGTTTTCTGCCAAAGAACATGATTAGTTTTGAATTCCCCATCCAATCTAGTTTAAACTTCAGGAACTGTTAGGTGTAAACGTAGCTAAAAGCATTCTAAATACAGTGTGCAGCTTATAAAACTTAACAGCTCTACTTAAAAAACCCCTCAATTCCTACCAGAATCTAGCCTACCAATACCTCAAAAAAAACCCCCAAAAAACTAGACAGGAGAAAGAATAAGCCCTACACACACAACAGTGGCTACACACATAGACAGGGCACAAAGCTACAGAGGTGGGAGCTGGGGAGCCTGCAGCTTATTTTCTTTCCCACCAACAATCCAGCTAGACCTGCAGCCCTCCCCACACCCATCTGCATCCTTCCATAAGGACAAGATAACAAAACCTGATCAACTTCTTGGTAACAAGACCCTGCAGCACTCCCAAGTACGCGACACTGGAGGCAGAGCATGAGTAGAAGCAACGTCTGTAACATTCCCAGCCAAAGCAACCAAGGCTGTTCCCATGTGCTGGCTCCTGCTTCACTCCCCACGATGAGCTGGCTCTTCATCTCACGTGTTGCTGGTCATCAGGCAGGATTCACAGGTATTTTACAGCTCCCTAGTTTGCAAAGAACTCAGCAAGATGCTAAATGGGTCAAGGATTTATCAGCTGCTTCACAGGAATTTTTATATAAATGCCCATATATTTGGCTTACAGCCAGAGAGGTCACATGCAGTAAAAAACACATTCAGAAATATTTTTTGCCATTTCAGCTATTACATTAGATTTCCAGCCAAGAAACAGTTCCCATATCACTGTTTACTTTGAGCAGGATATCTCAGCGAGGAGACAGTCCTATTGATTATAGATGGTGACTTAATACTTCACTACCTGAGGCTTTCAGGAGTGCTCAGCTCAATGGAGGAGGGGAGCACCAGCACTCACCACCCATCTCTGGGAAGACACCAGGGGATACAGAGACCACACAGAAATTCTTAAACTTCATTCAAGTTGTTGTCTGACCAAAAGACCAGCCTCAACATCGATGGATGAGACCAACTCCAGCACTAGGCACTGCCAGAGGAACAAGGCTATGAAGTCCCCCAGTTAGTTCACCTTGACATCTTCTGCAGATTTCACACTGTCACTTCTCTTTCCCAGTTCCCCATCAGAGCTCAGCCAGGTGTATGATGCAGAGAAAAGGGCAAAGCCCTGTAACAGCTGTGTCCTGTGCCAGCCAGTCAGACAGGGAGTGGTGGCAGAGGCTGTCTCCTTGGGCATCCATGCAGACACAGCCAGAGTACAGTCTGGAACACAGGGAGGAAATGACCTGGGGCCTCCAAACTGAGACACGGGGCATTTCTAACCAGCCTACAGTGGCAGCTCTTTCACAGCACTCAGCTATTCACTGTGTATTTAAAGACTGTAAATAACTACTCAGGGGATAGGGTTTTTTCAAACATACTCGTGATATTTCATCAAAAGATCTTATTTACAGAAATAGAAGAAGGAGAAAAAATATTTACTTGGAGTGTGCTTCATGGAAGCTCCATTGACTGGTGTTCTATGGTAAATGATTATGGTCTTTTGGGGACAAATAGACCTGGTGGGCCTGACTTGTTCCTCTTCTTGAACTAGCACAGGTGGAAGAAAAATACCTTGTACCTTGTTCATTCAGACTCTGCTGAAGAAACAGTCCTTTAGAACAGTCTGCTTTAGAATAGACCTTTAGAATAGTGCACAGAGCCTGGAGACACAGGAACACTCTCCCCATCACCATGCTGCTTCCTTTTCAGTCTCTTACTGAAGATTGCCAAAGAGACAGATTGGGAAGCAGTGAATTCACCCACATTCCCTCCAGGCTTTCTGGGCTGCTCAAGCACACAAGTATCCAGCCCCAACCCCAATAAGAACAATTTGCAGAAGACCCTTCAGAACTTCTGCCTCCAGTCTTTTGGTTACCTAGGCTAGTCCCCAACCCAAACACCTCTTGCCAATATGCCCAAGAAAAAAGTTTCCAAAAAAAGGTTGTTCTAAGCAGTAGGAGCCCATAATCTTGTTTCTCATCTACAGAAGGGTTCATCCCTAATTACTGTTCCTATTTTAGGGCAGGAAATTTGGGTGGTCTCTCTCTCTCAGGAACACTTGGGAAATTTTCCTTTAGCTCTGAAGTCGACTGTTCTTATGTCTGTCTGCAACAGCAGACAATGGGGAAACAGCATGAAAGGACATATCAAATCAGACTGGTGCTCAGAAAGCTATTCATACCAGGATCTTTCTCACAGTTGTTCAGACAGCCTGGAATATTATTATTCTTCAGTGACTAATATGATGGAAAATTGGTAAGGCCTTTTATACAGAGCCACAAGCCCATGTTGTGCCTCTCAACAGCAGGGACAGATGCCACAAATGTTGTACATCTAATAAACAATCAGAGACTCACTGCCAACTGTGCAAAAAGGACATTTGAACAGGCCAGTAACTCAGTCTGATCTCAGGAGGTTATGCACTCAAAAAGCTTGGTATTTGCAATGAGGTCTGAAAGCTACAGGAATAGTCCCTCCCCAGCTCTGATGCACTGTATTTTGTGGACCCAAACACCTGAATTTTGAGCTACACTTCAGGATTGGAGACAAGACCCCTGCATTGTGATTGCCTGTTACCTAAAGAAGTTTGTATGCATTGGAGTTCACATGCTGCTTCTGATTCACTCATTTTGGAGTGAGGATGCACATTTAACCTCCTGCAATTCCCTTTGTTACTCCAAGGACAGAAGTCCTCTCCTCCACTGTGACTTAGTTCAAGTGGGTCACATTATTCAGTGGCAAGCACCTTGTCCTGTAAAAAGCCACTGAAGTCAGGAATACCTGTGGTATTGTAAAAAGTTGGTTTATGTACTCAAAAGCTGCTGGGGGAGAAGACACATTCAGGTGACAAAGAAATTACTACAGATCCTTAGAACTAGATGAAGATGGAAGAGTTACTATTGACTGTTTCACACATAAAATCTGTTGAAGGAACTGAACACCAAGGAGTCTTCAGTCCCACACAGACACTTTGCTGCATGGTTCTTGAATTTACAGACTTGTGTGGATTAATGCACTGAGTTGGCCTTCCCCTAGGAAACAAAGCAAAGAGTTCAGAGCAGCATTTCTGGGAAATGAAAACAAACAGTGGGCCAAAGTCCCTGCTGGCCCAACTCCACCGAAGTGAGAGCAGCAGCACAGAATTCAGCCATACATTCTTAGAGCACTACTGCTCAACAATCTTTCCCCGAGGGAAACAAAACCCAACATTCTCATTAACAAGAAATTAGAGAAAATTAGAGAAAATTTTTCAGAGACAGAAACATTCAACTCCTATCTCTCTACAGAAAGCCTCTGAACTTCAGAGAAACTAGGAAAGAGAAACAAACAGAAATGGAAGGGAGGTGTTGTTATGGGGAAAGTAATTTTTTGGTTTCCTCAGTGATGATGTTTCTCTTTAGGAGTGATCATTGCTTCATTCAATTTAAGCAAACAAAGCATCAGATCTAAACAAAGGTTTTTTTAACACTAAGTAAAGTTCCAATAAGGACTTGCTTAACACATTCAAATTGGCATGACTAGGTAATTGCCAGAAACAAAATGCTCTAAAATTAGTGCTGCCAATTAGGACACAACACCCTCTTAGTTAAAGTACAACAAATTACCATGTCAGTCCCATTAGTCTCTTCTGATACAAATCAAACAGAGGGGCATGAATTCATCTGCCCTGCTCCAGCAGAGAAAGTAGTGTCATTCCCAGACAGGGAAGCAGGACATTGTCACCCATTTGAGGTCTGAGCCAACCATTGGCAATGCTCCTAGTACTGCTGGCAACACAATATTGCAGACTATCTCCTCTTCTGTAATAATGCCATGCTATATATGCATAAAATTCAAGCAGGCAAAATTCCTCCAAGACCTGTAACTCACGTTCCTTCCAAGCCAACTGTAGTTAACTTTCACAGTGTCTAGTAGAAGCCATCCTCCCATTTCCCTAATGAAAAAGGGAGTGAAAGAAATAGGAAATGTTCCAGCACCATACCCTTCCTGCATCCACAGGGCTTGTCCACTCCTCACCCAATATGTGCAAATCACCCAGTACCTTCTGAAAACATTCTTTAATGTAAGGAAGGTTGATAGCCTACCATTAAGTACACTGCTAAGAACAGTAGCAATGACAAGAACAAGGGTGCTTTAGTATGTCTAAGATGCTCAAAGTTATGTTGAAGCTTGGTTAATTCTTATGTTTGCAGTTCATTCACTTTCATTTGAAAACTGTTTCTAAGCTTGTGTTTTTCCATCAAGAGACACTTGTGAAGGGCAAGCAGGGCAACCCATTCATTTCATCAGTCCCCAGAATATTCTCTTCCCTTGGTGCAATCCACCAGATGTGCTCACGTTGTGTATTGCTCTCACTGAAATCACATCACACCTGCAGTTTGCAAGATATTGGATGCAGCAGAGAAGGTATCCAAGGCTTTTGGAATCCTGATATACCTCAGTTTCCAAGCTGCAGAATAGCTCCTGCTGTAGCCATCTGCAATGCTGTAGCACTGCTGGAAGACCCCTGGATGATGACACCCCATTCATCAGGTCTGTCATATCTTTCAAAGAGGGCGCCAGGCACAGATGCAACTGGAAAGAGAATGTTATCACAGGGAAGGAATGCACACTGCAAATATCCAAGCCAAAAGATTTGAGATAATTTCAATCTAAATTGAAATCCTTTGGTGTCTTTCAAACTTTTCAGCACTGACCAAAGTTTCTTGGTACTTGTGGGTTTTGTTGTTTTGTTTTTTTTTTTTTAATACCAGTATCTTCAGTGCCCAAATTCAGTTCCAGTCAGGATATTACACCTCTTCAAACTCCCCTTCCTTCAAGATGCAGCAAATTAGTTATTCCAACAAAATGTAGACATCTCAAAAGTCTCATCATCTTTAGTGGTGGCCCAGCGCTGGAAGAGAGAGTGGAACTTGCACCTGACACACACACACACACCATGAAGTAACTTTTGTTCCCCCCCCTCTGTATTGTATTATTGTATTTCATGGGAAAAATTTCCTTTTTTTTAAAGAATCCCTGCCATAGAAAATAATTAGAACACTCTCAAAGTGCATATTGTTTATATACAGAGAGAGATGATGGAATTCAAACAGTTCCCAACACCTACATCTCATACCTTATTCCATCTTCTGATTTAATGAAGATTTTTAAGAACTCAACCACCTTGTACTGATATACACGCACCATTTCTCACCTTATTTACTTTTATCTCAAACAAGGTAAGAAAAGGTTCACTTTGGAAAATATCCACTCATCAGTCCTTGTGTTTATCAAGTGTTATGTGAGGTTTCCTGATATACCTGGGAGGTAATTAGCACTAGAGATTTGGTTAACTCACCAAACATGATCTTCATAAGCAGTTCATTCACTTTCATTTGAAAGCTGTTTCTAAGCTTGTGTTTTTCCATCAAGAGACAGTTGTGAAGGGCAAGCAGGGCAACCCATTCTGTTGGGATTATGAAGCAAAAATAGCTGTATTTATACCAAAGATGAGGGAGAGAAGAGGTAGTAAAATAAACCATATGTTCTTATGGGTTAAGATTTTTACTGGTAAGTATGTTTGGGAAACAACAATTTACCTCTTTTAGCAAGCAATGAATTTCCAGCAATATAAGCCCAAAAAAGAAGAAAAAAAAAATAGGCAGATGAACTCAGCTAAGCCATCAGTCCCCAAAGCCATTTCTGCTCCCCATCTCTCCAGATTCCTTGAGGAAGTCTCTCCCCCCACAGTGACCATCTCTGCAATGTATCCAATCTAATCCTTTCCTCTCTGCTTCAAAATTGGACACACATATTGGGACAGAGGCTAAGCAGAATGAGATTAATTCCTGGATTCAGAGTTAAGCTCTTCTGATGAAACTACCATGTATTTGTTCAGATTCAAAATACTCCCTATATCCTCTACCAGACAGGCAAACCATTTTCATCTGCTACGGCATCTTTCCTCCTCAGGAACAACCTTCAGTATAAAATAAAGACAAAACTGAGCACTAAAATGCATACACTCAGTGTTCTTCTGACCACCTGAGATCTATTAAATTTTGTTGTTATTGTTTTGTTTGTTTTGGTTTTTTTTTTTTACAGAAGTTAAAGCTTCCCTGGAGAGGTGTTTCACTAAATTTCACCCTGCTGAAGCTTTCTGTTCCAGCACATGAGCTGAAGACACCAAGATCTCCAAAACAACACTTTTGTCTGAGCCCATCCTATTCAGCAGTACAACTTTTCAGGTTTTGGTTGTTCTTCTGCTTTCTCAACAGAAGTGGAGTTTGTCTCAAAAACTGAGAAATAAGGGAAGCTGAAATCCCAAACTTTATCTTTAATCTGATACTGCAGCCACTGAGTACAACATTTGACATTATTAAGAACTGTAAAGCTAAATCCTGACCTCTTGACCACATCTTACAACAACTGAAAGAAAAGCTGCTAAGAGCTGATGCTAGTCTGAAAACTTATGCAAATGAAGTTGATATGGTTGATGTGCTTTAGTACTGATTTCTTAGATTATATTATTTCCTATTTATTGCTTTTTCACCTGTAGAGCCAAAACATACATCAGGATATCAAGTGGTTTTGTATTTTTTAATAATTCTTACCCAAGGCTTTTGCAAGCAGATGAGTTTTACAGAGAACCAGGGTCCTGACAGCCAGATGAGATCATCCTATATCATATGTGAGCTTCCCCCCCTCCCAGACCCAAACCAAATGAGAAGGCAGCTACTTCTATAACATCCTATAGAGTTTGAATGTGTCTGTGGTATGCAATTGTCCTATCACAAGAGTTCTCAGAAACATGGCAATCTGGAACATTTACAGTTCCCTGCAGACTGTTGAGATCTTATGGGAAAAGGACATGGTGAGGAGAGGATGTCACTACAGACATGTAGGAGAGGTGAGGAGAATGGTATCACTACAAATCCCAACATTTAGAAACAGCTTAATCTAAAACTAGAAAAAAAAAGTCATGATAGCCAGTGTATTTAGAAATCCCCAAGGCAGAGCTGTCAGGATGATGCAGAAATCTCTGTCATTCTCATCCCTGCTTCATCAGGATGCAGCTTGATTTGATATGTTAAGCTGCCTGTGCCATGGTAGTGTAGAAAACCACCCTGGAGGGTTACTGCTTCCTTTCAGTGTCTCAGTCAGCTGAGCAACTTGAAGGCTAGAAGAGCAAAACAGCTCTTTAGCCCACCCACCCACTCAGTGTCAAAGCTGTCTTTCCATGAAGTGTAGCTAGGCAGTCATCCTGACAGCATTTACTGAAAAAGAATTCTATTTTGCTACTTAATTAAGAGTTAAGCATCAGCCAGGGATTTAGTGGTACAGAGCTGCTGTAAATAAAGACTGCAAGCTTCTAATATGACAAGAGAGCACAATTTGTCTACTGTGAGTGCTAAAAAAACTAAGTAGGTCTGCCTGTAACTTAGTGGTTAAATACAAATAGTAGTGGAAATACAACACCAGTAGTAATAGGGGAGTGCAGAAGAGGTGGTGGAGCTCCCTGGAGCTCAGCTCCCAGCAGCAGTGACAGTGCAGATGTATGGAGCTCAGCAAGGGGGAACAACCCACTAAATTCCCCATGGCTTTGCACCATTCTGGGTGTTTGATCTGTAGAATCCTTCCTTGGTTACTTTTATATGAGCCAGGTAGACAATGGTTTGGACATACCCAAACTAGGGAGCACAGCAGAGAATTGGCTTTCTTCATATTTAGACGAGCAAATGAAGTGTTCCTAAGAGCATTCAAAAAAGAGTGAATCCAGGTGTGCTCAGGAGCAACCTCACACCTGATTAGCTTTGAAATCTAGAAAGAAAAAATAATCCAAGTACAAGCTTCAATTACAGGTTTTCCTCAGCTTGAACCATTTACAAGAAGCTGTTGCTGGAGGGGACTCCCAGATATCCCAAGTATGAGGTTACAGTTCATAGCTCAATTGCTCCACATACATTGAGTAATATGTAAAAATTTAAAGTTAGAACAATCAGTATCAGAGGTGTGTAATAATTGCCCAGGGTTTTAGAACTGAAATTTCTTTAATGATTTAAGTATCAAATTAAGAAAAAAGCATATTGAGATCATGGAAGAAAAACCAAGAAGCTCATAAATAAGACAAGCAGGACTTTCTACAGAAAATGAAACTGTTCAAGAGAAACAGTGGTTGGCAGAAGCAAGGAGAAGTGCCTCGAAGAGATGAAACCACATATGGATTTACCACAGCCTCCCAAGATCATCCCTGCTGGAAATTCACTGCTCCTCTGCAAGAGCAAGAGATCATTTGACCATAGATGGATGGAAATCAAAATCCTAAAGAACATATCCTAAAGAGCAAGGCAACTTAGTTCTTGACATTTTCCTATTTTACTCCTCACATAATGATAAAATTAAAAATCTGGACCCACTGTGCCTCTGGACTACTTACTGAAAACAAACTAACTTGAAGAATCCTATAAATACCATTCAGCATACAGGCTCTCTGTCTCCCAGGGGTGCTTCCCTCTTCCTCCTGAGGACACCTGTTCATCTCACAGCTTGATGCTCAGTGCTTTGCTTCCAACATTTACCAGATCAAACATGCATGCAGAAATGCAGCAGGACATTCACCCCCTTTGTAGCACACCCCATGCTTGCATACCCACACAGGGACATGCACATGTGGATGCAGGACATACTTCTATGTTCATGAAACTAAATTAAAATTTTTCCTCTTTATCTTCAGTTTTTGCATTGTTTTCATGAGAGCTCCTCTTCCCAAGTTTTCACAGTTTTAATGCTTTTATTTAAAAAAAGCATAGGAATATCAAAGCACTAAATATCTCCACATGAAAAGCCCTCACTGTTGATTATCAAGATCTAGCACTGAGGCACATAAAACCCAGATAAAAGCCAGGTCACAGATAACACAGCATTCCCTCCCCCCAAGCCCTCAGACTGTATTACTTGGAAAACTACAGCCTGCAACTAAAGAAACTGAAGGCATTGGGTGGGTGACTTGTTATTGTGCTCTTCAGACTTAAAATAACTTTTGCTTATGTTTATTTATAATGACATTCATAAGAACAGCACTGGGGATGTGTATAAATACACCTTCACAGCTGAAATGGTATTCACAGTCAAATAATAAAACCTGGGATATGGGTTGGAATGAACAGGGGTGATTTAAAGCTGCACAGCTCTGCAGTCACACCATTTTCTGAGACATGTATTAAGTGTGCACACCTACAGACCAAATTTATCATTGCTTTAAAGTGCAGTCTTAATTATGCTCCTGTCCAAAAATCTTACTATTTCTCTGAAAAATGTGTGTACTGCAAATGAAAAAAGAATGGCTTTTATTTTTACATTTAACGTAGCTTTCTTGTGAACAGTTGAAGAGACTGAATTTAGTTTGCTGTTTGTGTTTTTCTCTTAGCAACAAGAAGAAAAACCTTAACTATAAGAAATCATAACTGTAAGATCAGAAAAATTGGCATAGAAAATAGGATATTTGAAACTACTTGTAACAAATAATTTACACGATTTAAGGTGAAAATTGAAGGTAATCCTTTAAATTTGAATGAATGTATATTATAAAAAATGCAAACATTTAGAATTGTATTTTATACAGAAACTTCCTTCCTGAAAAACTTGACATATGAAACTGATTCAAATTCTGGGAAACCTCTGAGGACTTTTGTTCATAGGAATATTCCCCACTCAATGAGATTATTCATTTATTTAAAATTAGTCACCAGTTTGTATATTTGCAGAAGTGAGCCTGCATGAAAGATTTCTTATATACCACTGAAATACAGATATCTAAGGCAAGATAAAGTTGTCCAGCATCTCTACACCACAGAAGACACAAAAGAATAAAGCCATCACATTTAAACATGTGTTTAAAGAAGAGACAGAAAGGCAGAATGTAACCAGCTTCAGTTAAAACTTGACCAGGAGTGGACTTTACATCATTTCTCTGCACAAAAACATACCATGAGGTATTGGGCAATATGTTCACAAGTCAAAACTTTGACTCTTCATCTCATGAAAATGCTAGCCCCTGCCAGGGATGGTTTATCCTAATTTAGCAAACCCCAGTAGTGTGCCACTGGTTTGAGCATCACTGGTATCACCTGCAAGAGAGAGGATACTGCACAGGGTAACTCAGAGAGATGGAGGGGAACATACTCCAAAATTTCACAGCCTGGAGGTAGTAGAATTCTATTGAGTACCTGGAGGGGATAAATTTGACTAATTAGCATACAGCTGACAACAAAATCTCCTCAGAATCTGTTATCTTAGGCAGAGAATGATTGCCATGGCCTGTTAGGCATGTCCTACATAGCCTTAAGGTCTTCCAAATACCTCACTGCAGATGGGTGTGATGAGCAGCTCTGCTCTCTGCTTCTCAGAAAAATATTCCAAACATAAATATTTGTTGTCAGGGAAAAAAAACCACAAACAAACAAACAAACAAAAAAACCCCACAAAGGAAAACAAAAAAGAAAAACATGCTCAACTTAGCACCTTTCAGTGTGGTTTTTAAAGAAATGACCCATGAGTTGGCAGCACACCTCTTCCTTCCTTGGGCTTGGAAAAACTCAGGTAAACTAACTACAAAACAGATTTTAAGCAAGCATTCCCAGAGAGATGAGGTCTTCAGCAAATTCCTTTTTCTTAATCTCCAATTACTGTATAACCAGCTGCTGTTTGAGTTTGCTTGGAGAGGAGGAAGCTGGCTCTTATCAGCTGGGGGAAATCAAGGGTCAGAACAAGAGCTGGACACTGCTTAAGCCTCCCTTCAGATTTTCTTTCCTCCATCATCATGCTAATCACAGCCTGAATACTGCCCATAGGTAAAAGCCAAGCATCCCTGCAGGGAGGAGAACAAAAAGGCAAAAGAGATCATGATCTTCAAACAAGATGGGAGAAGCAGGGGTTATTTGCCTTAAGCCTTTGAGGGCCAGCAGGACTCAAGCATATGCTGGGATAGCTTAGTCATATGCTAAGTGATTTAGCTGATAGCATGGATGGTGTCAGACCCCCCCCTTTTTTTCTGTAGAATAAAAGGTACAGCAGGCAGTGGCAAACTTCAGCAGGCTCTTGGAATATGGAGCAGCATCAGGGCTTGAGTACCTACACTGATCAAGACCCAACTGCAAACTAGTTCTGTGTACTTAGTATCAAGCTGCACAAGGCAAGTGCTCCAGCATTTAAAAAAAATCCACCTGCAATAGCTGTTTGTAGAGTCAGGAGGGCTGAGACAAGCAGATGATGTGCTTAACTACTTGTGTACCATGTGGCACCCTGGCTGTGTCCAGCAAATATTATTCACACTGACAAATGCTTGCTCTGGGAGCTGAGTGCCAAGCTCAAGCCAATAACATTGCAGTGTTTGATCCACTCAGAAAGCTAAAACTTTGTCTGATACACTTTAGGTTTTCTCTAGGACTGCCTGGAAGCCCACAGGACACTCTCCAAAGGGCCTTCCATGCCCACCAGAGCTGACACACAAATGATGTGGTGCTACACAAAGATGCAAACGCTGCTCCTGAGTAGAGTCTTGCCAAAAAGGTATCTTTTTGGTAGGAACTTTTGAGCAATAACTTCCTCACACAGCACATGTCAGCTTTATGCAAGCAATTCAGCAGACTGATCTGTACCAACAGTCCTGGTTGAAAGACATTACTGTACAAATGTGTTTTCTTTTAGCAAGCTTGTTCAATTGTTCAGTTTCAAAGTGGATTACTGCTTTCATTCTGGATTTTCATTTTAACTCAGGCCTGCAATTAAACTGTATGTAGATTTGAGCTGTACACACTTATTGGAAGTGACAAGCTCTGAATGACTGGCACGCCTCCAAGCTTATGAAATAATTACATTCACTGTGGCTGTGCCACTTCCAGGGGAGCCTGAAACCAAGTCTCACCCGTTCCTATGACCCAAATATGCTCCAGCCCAAAACAAGTCAATGGTACCTGTGAAGATCAAGGGGACATTAGTAGGTGGGATCAGCTGATCCAGAATGATGGAGTTTACAATGTGTACCTGAGGGGTTTAGAACAACAACCTAACTGCAACTTTTTTTGGTACAGTATAAAGACTTGATCCTTGTTAATGTACTGCTGCCCATGGTATATTCCTAAAGAGCAGCTGGGTACAGTGCCTTTGGAAACACCACCTTCCTCATCCCCTATAACACATCCTGGAAATGAAAAGGAAGAATTCAGTGAGGCAAAGAAGTGGCTGTACAAGAATAGACTGTAGGCTTCAGCCATGATCTCTTTAGGGTCAGATGCCCTATGAAACCAGCATCTCTTGGTATAATGGTAAATAATATAAGCCAGCCTCATGGGTGCTGACACTCCTACCATTCCAAGCTTCCCTGGCAATATGTACAGTCTAGCTTCACCTGGACTGCATGTACAAACCTTTGTCAACAAGAATTTAGCTAATTTAGTCCTTAAATTAGTTAAATACTCTGAGGCTCTCACACAGCACAGCCAAAAGCAGTTTAGGGAAAAGTTCTGAGCAGAAAGAACTCTGGACACGCTGTCAGAACACCAATACAGCTATACTGCTGTCAATTAAAACTTCATTACAAAAATGTAAGCTGTCAGTACATGGAGGAGCACCCTTTTTAGCACGAAACATGAGACTTTAAAAATAAACTGTTTATATATACACAAGATATCTGAAAGAAAACTGGCAGGATGAGTCAGAGAGGTGGTTTGCAAAATGTTTCCAGGACTTGCTGTTAATAAGACTGACAGCAATTTGGTTTCTTAAATGATTGCAGAGAGCTTAGAAGATATAAAGAACACTATAAAAACACTTCACAGAGCAAAGTCAACACTCCACCCTCATAGGAAGTCTCTCCCCTCCTTTCTCCACCTCCCCCCTCCTCTTCAGATCAGGCATTTTATGTGTTCAGGCCTGAATTTCAGATTCAGTCTCAGAAGACCCAGTCTGATGGCTATTGGACAAAACCACAGTCCCATGCAGTGAGGCACCTTATTCCAGGAAACATCCTCCCCCAAAATAATAAAATCAGCACTCAGAGTTTATATTGGATTTCCTGTGCAGTGTAACTTTGTGTAAGGTACACAGGAAAATTTGGACTCTTAAGCTTCTTATAAACAGCAACTTAAAAAAAAAACAAGCCCCCCCCCCCCACCAATATTAGGAACTCCAAGCTGAAAACAAAGCTTCACAAGTCAGCATCAACATATTTTAATCCTTTGGGTTTTGTGACAAATGAGACATCCCATATATGATCAGCTGCTTTTAGTGTCTGATGGAAAACACATCACTTCTAATAGAGAAATTCCCATCAATATATTTCAACTCCTTTAGATCACTTTTTATTTTGTATTAAAAGAAATCTACGCTTGACTCTATGCTTGATATGAGCTCCTACTGAAATGCCACTGAAACCTTTTTCATTCTATTTCATTCATTTCATACTCTTGAACATTTCCAATGCTGTTTAACCCCTTTTGCGTATTTCTGCCTAACATTGTACCTACCATTTACATTCACTGCCAGGCTTGTGCCAGGTCTCTTGGCTCACTGAATGTTCAAATCTAAAATTTACTGCACTGAAAGGAAAGAGATGAGGACCTATTGCCAGTACAAAGGCAATAGATTTTTTTTCTTCTGGAAGTGATGAAGAGAAATTACTTTAGGATTAATACTGCAGTGACAAAGAACAATATACACTTGTAATGTAAGAGTCATCAGATACCTTCCTCACCTCAAATATTGGCCATCTCTAGTGCAGAACACAACACTAACCATTTGGAGGTTCAAAAAGCACTGTGTTTGAAAGTTTCTTCCCATGGGCCCATTTGGAATATGCGAGATTACTTTTGATTACTTTGGAATATGTGAGATTACTTTAGAGTGCAATGAAAATCCTTCTTAAAGCTTTTCCAAAAAAGAATAGGGACCAAAAAAAGCCAACTTTCACTTTAAAAATAGCTGTTCCCAGAAAGTTACAACAATGTTTTGAAGAGGCTGTGAAATACTGCATGAGCATCAGCCCTCCTACAAGCAGTACAAAACTCTGGGTTTTCCAAAATGGGACAAACCTCAATCATTAGCATAGCTGGTTTTTACCCAGCGAGTTACTTTACATCTACAGTAGCCAGCTCCACACATGCTTGAAAAGACAAACCTGAAATGTTCAGAAACTTAAAAGCAAGTAGGAAGAAGTTTCCACTATTTTAGCTAGTATAGAAGTAGGAGTTGCCTGAATGTTAGGATAGCAAACAACCACTACACTATTTAGAAATAATATTTATCCACTGAAGTTATGTCTGCTGAAAAAAAAAAAAATCAATTTTGAGCAGTTTAAAAAAGGCACTAAATTATAGAGGGGAAGTACTCAAGCACACAGTTTATCTACAAGGAATTTGCATGACAGCTTTGCTTTTATCAAGAGCTGGCATTGTTTTATGATCCTGGCATAGAGTGGATTGTGGCTGATGTGACCATTTAAGGCCTGATCCAAACATTTACTAACTTTTGCCATTTACTGATTCCATTCAGTTTAGTCAGACATTCACAGTTAGTCTTGCAAGAGTGACCAGCCCTGGTCCCACTAGGACTGATTTGTTTTGGTGACCTCAACTCTACCCAGAGTCAGCTCAGAGCCAGAGCTTTGGATGGGGGAAACATTTTACTGCAGGACTGGCATGGGTGCCTATTCCACCTCTTCACAGTGTTCAGACCACAGGTCATAGCCAGGGCAAAATAAGGTAGAAAATGCTGCTTCTAGGCAAGTATCACTACGGGTGCTGGATGGTGCTCAGATATAAATTTGTCAGCCCCAAAGCAATGCAAATCTCTATGTCAAATAGAGAGGATGCTGAGTTGGTAAAGCAAGATTTCTGAGGTTTGCTCCTGGTCTGTCACCTGCCTTGGGATTCAGGACACATTATCTTTTCTCTTTATGCCTATGAAAGCTTCTTATCTATTTCAAGCTCCTTTGGAGAAGCCAAGGACAGGGAAGGAAGGAAGGATACAGCTCATGGTTTATTCATATGACCCAGATGTGTAAGATTCCTCTCACACAGTGACTGAAAAAACATCAGTAAGATCTATTAGTGTTGCTTTCCAGGTCTGTCTGAAAGGCCTGACATTAACAAGAAAGCACTACTCATCTCTTGCTTTAGGTGATAAACTTCCCAGGTAACAAATACTCCCAACATGGGCCATTCCCTGTGCATCATCCCTGTTGCCTTTCTGCGGATGACAATGAAGAGCAAGAACAGACCCAGAACTCCTATAATTTGTGCTAGCAACCAAACTGCCTTATCTACTACTGCCTCTTTTGTGGTAAGTCTGATATAAGGACATCATAACCCAGAGGGAAGGGATGCTTTTATTCAACAAACAGAAAACATCTTCTGCCTTTACTTTTTCAATCTGTTCACATTTTTCTGTCACTACTATTAAGCAATTATTTCTTGTCTGGGTGTAGTTGAGAGATCCAGTCTGCTGCAAAAGCATCCTGCCCAGATAACCTTTATTCCCTTCAAGCAAATAGTCATTATTTGGGAACCAGCAAAGTCCTTTGGCTCCCCTAACTACCAAACCCTGCAGCTGACCCCTTGAAGAAAGCTGTCCAAAGGGGAAGAAGTTTTCCAATTGAGACAGAGACCAGGGCAGATAGTTAGGAAAAAAAATTATACGACAGGATATTCTAAGTGGGCTGCATGAAAAGAAGCATGGTCAGCAGGTCAGTTTTACAACCACTTAATTCTCCATTGCAGTCTGGAAATGTAACCTGAAGACAGCTAAATAAGTTAGAATAAGATTTAAAGATTGAAATCCATGTGACACTTTATCAGGTATGGACCTGAGGATCACTAAACAGAGCAGATTAAAGTTTGTCTTTCATCACCAGCTTCTAATGAGGTTCTGTGAATTACTCCCAGCATCATGACATGCTGTCATTGCTTACACAGGAATTCATTCCTGCAGGTATACATTTAAATCTTGCTTTGCCATTTCCCCTACTCTGCCATTCAAAGTTTCCTTCCAGATGCTGGACATACTCAGGACTCCCAGTTAGAGACCTAGAAACTGACATTTCAATTTCACTGAAAGCCTCCAAGTCAGTTTTCAGACCAAAAGAGAGAAACTGAAAATTTCAGCAATTAAGTTAGTCTTGGGAATATGTCTGTTGGAGTAAAAAAATCATTCTATTTCAATAAAATTGAGAAAACTTGTTCAAACAAGGTTGTTTTGAAGTTTAATAATGTTATAACTCAACATGTTTTCAGTTTAAGCATTATTCTGAAAGGAAAACCTTCATCATCATTTACTTATATGACAGAACTACAGCAATGCCAGCACTTGTACCATAAAAGTTTTGAATTTCTTCAAACAAATTTTATTTGTGTGGAAACTTTCTGTCAGAAGGCTTCCTACAACATCTGCTCTCAAGACCCTGCCTGCCCCTCTTGCTGTCATCACAAGGCTCTGTTGAGCAATTCACCCTCTGAAGAGGAATCAGGAGATTGCAGACAGGATCAGCACCCCCAGACTGCCAGGAGAGTATTGTTCACATGTCAACAAGTGTTCAGCAATACATGCTTTATATTCCCCAAAACTGACCCCAAATTCTCTTCCTTGCCTATTGCTTCATCCCCCTTTCTGTGTGGTTTTCCCATCTCTTAATGAGTTTAGATCAACAAATGAAAGAAAAATACTTAAGACTATAAATACATCATTTATAAAGCTTCCAATCTCATTTTCTACTAGCCATACCAGTAATAATTAGGATGATAATTATCTGGGCAACAGCTCCACTGAAGCCACAGATTTGCTGCCCTGGGGGTTTCAGCCAGGTGCAGAGTACTCTATGTATCCATGAATCAATCATATTTCCAGCAGCTTTTTTGAGAGAGATTCTTAACCTTTAATAAATGGTTTCTTTTTTGTAACTTAGGGCTAGACCAAGCAAAAGGTTCACTCCTATAAGCTGCTCCTGCTTAGCAAACCGTTGGCACTGTGCCCATGAATAACAACAGCTCCTGGAACCAGGGAATCACTGGTAAAATGTATTTGCATGAGGGCAGCACAAACCCTACACCCTGGGAAAAGTCCTTAAAATAACTGTTCAAATAAGTTATGGCAGATACTGCTATTCTACTCTCCTGTATTTATAGGGAATTAAGTGCTTTCAAGAGGAAGCTTTCAGACACATGTCCTAAAGAAATTAATTGCACAGGTAACTTCCAGTGAGTGGAATTTGTCACATTTGTTTAAAAGTAGCAATCCAGTGCTCATCCAGTTGTCTTGATATTTTACTTGCATAATCAGCCAATGTGCCAGAAAGAATAAAGCAAAACAAAACAAAAAAAACCAACAAAAAGCCCCACAAAAAACCACAATCAAAAAAGCCAGGTGAAAAGAACTACTCAGATTTAGTGACAGTAACATTAAAATTGGGCTAAGACAAAAAGCAGAAAGGAAACAAGGAAGAACAGGTCACAGTCCATAGTTTTTTGTGCTTGTGCTGCTGATGTGGTTCAAGGAGGATGGGTTTCAGCCACTGTATGGATATAAATCCAGAGGAAACAATAGGGTGGACAATATGGTGGATCACAATAGGGTGGGCAATATGGTGGATCACAATGGCCCCAACTCCCAGTTACCTACTGGCAGGAAGATTTTGCAGTTTGCCATCACTGCAGAAGTAGTGCAAGCTTTAATTCAGTGTCTGCACTATAGCTATTGAGTCAGTTGATTTTCAACAGAGTGACCTCCCAGATAGGTAGAGATAGAACTTAGTTGTATCAAGCTTCCAACCTCCCCAGGCTATGAGCTGAATGCTGCATAAATCTGCTCACCCACCTCCCTCACCACAGCAGCAGGGCAAAGGATTCATTTTACCACAGGAAAGAATCACAGGGTGAAGCCTGAAGGCATCGATGGGTGAAGTTGACTAAAGTGCAAGAATCTGGATTTGCACGTGCTGCAATAAACACACCAGTTTCATATTTCTGTTTAAGTAGATGAAACCCAAACATGACAATGGTTCACACTTCACTGCCTGAGCCATTAACAGCCATCCTTGCCAGAGCTGTAGAAACCAGGATCAAGGCAGGGTGATGCCAGAAGTCTCCAGGGGGATCCTACACCTAGCCAGGAGGTATCAGAGTTTGTGTTTCAGGTTGGATGATAGCAGTTCCTTGAAATCTTGTTAATTCTGGGGCAAACTTCCCATCATCTCCTCTGGCCCCGGTGATAGGCAAATACAGAATTAGGAACAGACATTAACTTAAAGACTTTGCACCACAGCTCCTTGTCCACGGATACTGCAGATGGAGCTTGGCCAGTCCATACCAAACATGCCTTGTAGACTGACAGAGGAGCCACACTGCTCTTTCACTAGGATGGGGAACAGACAAGAAACGGGAGTACCAGATGTGTAAGAAAAGGACACATTGCCTTTACAGGCTTAAAAAAAGAAAGGCTATTTCTGACAACTGGCCAACCATCCTTTGTTTCAAAGGCATCAGCAAAAGGCCAAGGAAAAGGCTTGCCTCAAAGAAACATCTGTTTCTAACAAAAGCTGAAAGAAGTCAGCTAACAGACATCCAAGAGCCCTCAAGACCAAAGTAGTGCTTGGATTTTAGAAACCCATAAGCACAAGTAAATATATTTTGTGAGGAACGCTGAGAGCAATAGAAAACCTTCCTACTTTCCTTGGTTTTAAAACTATCCAAACAAGGAGAGGAACTTTTAAGGGCTTTTGGAGAATTAGCAGTACCAGCAAAATCCACATTTTTAGGAGAGTTCACAAGTATTTCCTCCCCAGACCATTATCTTTTTAACATATACAGTTCCCCAAACAAATTGTTAACAACAGGACTTTTACATTAATACCTTACTCTGCCTGTTCCCCAGGGACCAGGAATTTAAGAAATGGGTGGGTCTGTGTGGGGAAGACAGCAGCTATGAAAGGATTCCTCGAACCCTTAACTGCTTGCAGCTGCTATCTGTGCCCTACTCCATAAACAAGCCAGGCTTTGTCTCAGGCTGGGTTTCTGTGCACTGCTCAAAGAGGGAAATATCTCTCTGTCTAGACCTCATTAGTAAAGCACTTTCAATGTTTTCTGCAGAAATAGTCACTCTCCCCCAAACAAGAAAATAAGACTTTCACCATTTTCATATGAGATAGCATTAGTTTTAGATGAAATAACAAACCAGCCAACAAAGCAACACCAGAATTTGGATAACTGATGAAATAAACTCCTATTTACAACCTAGACATTTTCTTCTTAAAAGAACTTATCATAAAGGCCATAAAGCTGAAGCAAATCTTATTTCTAGAACAAAAAAAAGTATTTTTATTCTGTCTGCTAATAGAAAGTTTTCAAACACTGTCTGAACTAAAAAAATACTCCATTAGTCTGCCCAGAGAAAAAACAAGAAAAAACAAAAAATGCTATTTCTCAAGAATATCATGGGCAATGCCTCAGGTGAATCTCTTCATCATGGTCAGTTATTCACTGTCCTTTTGCTCATTTCTAAAACACATGAAGAAGTGCCATCTTTAAACTTCTGTACTATGAATGGCCTTGATTTCCTCCACGTGACAACATGGAGAGCTATTTACTTGCATTTCTACTGCTGCATCTTTTTAACTCGTTTGCACATCAAAACCAAGAACAGTTGTCTTACTTGTAAAACTGGCTGTGAACTCAGATGGAAAAAACCCCACAAATCCCCACAACTTGGTAGAAGGCCTTACCTTGAGGCTGTTATATCCACTCAGTCACAGAGCTGCAGCAGGCAACTTGCTCACTCTATTAGAGGTAAAATCCTCTGCAGGAAAGCACATTGCTGAAAGAGAGCACACAAAAAAACCCCTCAAAAAGCAAAACAAACAAAAACCCCAAACATTTTAAGTCATCTTCATTCTTGGTCTTTCATGGGGTCTCACACTTTAGAGCTACTCAAAGCACACACACACAAGCAAAAAGAACATAAGGGTTTATTTTAGTCACCATTTTAAATAATAGTAGAAAGCACAAGCAGCACTGAAAGCAGGAAGACCCTGACTATTCCTTATTTTAAACAATTTCCTGTGCAACACAAATGTTGCAGATAGCTCAACCATCCATAAGCCTTTTTGACTTTTAAAGTGAGCAATTAGAGTGGAACAAAGCTGTCAGCATCTAGGAACATTCCCCTTCCCACCCAAACACAGCACCCCTCTAGCAGAAAACTTCTTCTTCAGAAAAACAGCCCAATAAAACAAATTTTCACCCTTTTAAGCTTGGCAGTAGCCTCCCACAAAGGTAGGTCAAGCAATAGAAAACCAAGTAGAAGGGACAACACAGTATATAACCCAGGAATACCTCTTCCAGGCAGCAGGAAGTCCACATCCACCATTAGTTATGCACCTTCACAGCTGTGTCCTAGAGACTCTCCCTTTTAAAGCACCACCTAAAAAGCTTCTGCTCCAGCTGAAAGGGTACAAGCATCAATCACTTGATGCAAACCACAGGACCCCTCTGAAGTCCTCCCTCCCCTCCAGCTGCTATCCCAGTAATTTCTGCACATGAGCATCAGCTGTTGCAGCTGGTGAAAAATGCTGGGCTCTGGGCTGATGGGCTGGTTCTGAGGTTACAATGGTTTTTCCTCTTCCTTATCAAACAGCTAAAAGGATCCTTTAAATTCAAAGCCTCATTTGGTTCAAATTTTTGCTCAGTCCATGCTAAAATGATGTATTCCAGAGGAAAGGAGTCAGTACCTCTTGCACTGCCTGCACTTTGGCCCTGCTCCCTTAGCCTCTTGCCATGCTCAGAGCCCTGCTTCACAGGGCTTTGTCCAGCTAAATTGTACAATGTTGGCTTCAGAAAAAATGGCATTTTCCCATTGAAACTCTGCTTTGACCTGAAATTTCCAGCTGCTTTCCCTTTGCCCTGAATATGTTAGAGGCAAATAATCCTAACAGGAGGGGGGTTTCACTTTCAAATCACACTCCTCATCCAATTCAACAATTATGTTTACCAAACCGTTCTATTTATTTTTAATATTTTTTATTTCTTTCTAGCCCAACCCTTTAGAAACATCAGTGTTTCTCTTATTTCTATTAAACTCATTTTTAATGTGACTTTAATTATTATTCAGCTACAGGAAGGATGTGGCCAAATTAAATTGTAATTTATGAACTGACAGCCTTCATTTATGAAACAAAACAGCTGTACATCCAGCTTTTCATTATCCTGCCACTAAGAAAAGCTTAGTGGAACACTAAGCCACTAAGTACTTAGTGCATACTTCTAACCAGCACCTTACAGCAGCATCTCCTGCTTCCAGGGAGGTGAATGGCAAAACTTGCTCTGGTTCAGTGGAACAGAGAGTGATTACACAGCTGGAAGGGATCTGCAGACAACATTTCCAGGTGACTGCTCCAGGAGCATCCCACATCATCTGCTACACAGATGTATCCAGGTATGGCACTGGCAGCCCCCTCTGAGAGGGTAGTCACAGCTTATACAAAGACAGCTCTTAGGCAGGGCAGGGTATGGCAGCAGACACTGGTGCCTGAAGTTGGGAACACCAAGCAAGGGCTACTCTCTCCTCCCTTGGCAGATCTTTTTTTTTTTACACGGCCTCAGAGGAAAAAACATTTATGTTTTCCACGAAAGTAGCAGCTAGCTTTGAAGAGCAGCACATCAAGAGAATTCACACTATGGATGACTGGCCATGGTGGTAGCAGGGGTATTGGTAGCCTCACCTTGCTCATGTATCCCATTGCCATAAGGAAAGGGCCAGATGGTGGGGCAGAGAGAAGGTAAAGCCTAAGTGTCTGCAGATTTGCCTGGGTTGCTGGATCATGGAAGATACAGAGGAGTTTTTTTCTTGCTTTTCATCAAAAGACAAAAAAAATGCTCTACCAGAATGTGCTGTAAGAATGGCCAAACAAAGGTTGCATACAGCACCCATTCCATGATGCACCTATAGAAGGACTATGAAAGAAAAACATATCCACAGATATAATATATCCACAGTAGTCACTGTTTCCACAAGAACATTGGAAATCCTCAGCAGAGGGAGGACTGAGGCCAGTGACTCACTTGGTATAAGGCAAAATGTCTACTTCAGCATCAATGCAGATTTACAGATGCTGATGCTTTATGTCTAAAATGAAATTGCACAGACAAATTTTCTCCATCAGCATTTTTTCTCACAGTTACCAAGAGCTTGCATCTGTCCTCTCCACCCTGTCTTCCCTCGTTTGGGTTTCAGGGTATATTATTTCAGTAAGACCCACCACCACCCCATGGAAGAGAGCTGAAGTTTGTCTTGGAAATAGGCATCTACTCTTGGTTATAATTAAAACATAAGAGGCAGTGGTCAGACAAAGAGACACTCTGGAGCCCAATTTGTCACATTTCTCAGAGGCAGAGTCCTCACCAGCAAAACAGAGAATCAAATGGCTACAAAAAATACACATAACCATTTCTTGCCAATTTTAATGGGTCTTTCAACATTTGGATATTTTTCTTAATTCTCCAGCTTCTGCATAGCACTTCACAATACTTTGGAAGTTCCTGTGCCTGTTGCTAAATTTCTGTTCTTGATGTTGAGAGACACAACACAACGTGGGTCCAATGTAACATCTTTAAAGATGTCACCTAAAAACACTGGGCAGGAGGGAGGAACAGGAATTATTGCATTCAAAGATCTCATGATAGCCACACCACCTTCATGATTTGACAGAGCCTCTTGTGTGACTCAGTTGGATGAAAGGCACAACTCTTAGAACTCTTAGACTCTTTCTAGGACCTATTTCATTTCTGATTTTTTCTTTATGTGCCTTGTTTGTATTTTCAGAATTTTTTCCAGAAAGAGGGATTTTTGTAGGAAATATCTGTGGAAAGCTTTCATGTCTCTTTTTTCACTCTGAAATATGGAAAGCTTTGTTTCATATCTTTGCAGAATAAGGGAATAAAACATGGTCAGACAAGAAATGTCCCACTGTTACCACATACTCTTGCTTCGTGCAAAAGCCAAGCCCTGCATATCCCCATCTCCTCTTCAGCAGAAATAACAAACTCAGCTGTTCACTTTTCAGGACACTGGCACAAGAAGTGAGTAGCAGGGCCATGATAGTTTTTTTTTTTGGCACCTACAGCAGCCTTATGCCCTCAGCAACTTTGCCTGCAACCAAATCTGGATCTGGAGAACCTTGTTGGCCTCAATTTCCCTCAAGCTGTCCAAGTCTTCTAGTTGCAGGGAATCAGATGTCTGCAAGTCAGATTGCACACATCAGCTCAGCTCTTCAGCCTTACTTCTGCCAGTAAGTTTTCACTTTTTTTTTTAAAGAGTATCCCCCAAACTGGACTGCTTTGCCAGTAGTATTTGGCTTTCCCTTTGATAACTGTCCAGCTTGCAAGCATCTTCAAAGGGTGTTCCACAATGAGCCAGCAATGTCACAAATCGTAGCATCAGTCTCACAGGCTGATACAGGTCAGAAAGGACTTCTAGAGTTCATCTGGTGCAACTTTCCCCTTTTATTGGAGGAGGGACAGTTTAGATCAGGCTGTCCAAGGCCTCATCTGGGCAGATTTTAATAACTCTAAAGCCACTTGAGCTATTTCAGGAAGCACAAAGGGACCTCAGACTTAGTCCAGGGAGGCAGCCACAGAAGTCATTTGATGGCAAGGTATAGGGAAATGGAGTGAAGTGTATATATGGAAGCACTTTTTTTTTCTTATCAATCCTACGGAGCATAATGGCTGTGAAGTTGTTTTCTGAGAGTTCAAAGATTCATGGATCTCCTGGCACATCACCTCTGGGCCTCCACACCATTGTAACCCATGATTCTCCAAAAAGCTCTGCTGAGCAGTCAATATATTTAATATTACTATTAATCTCAATTTACTTGCCATTTTTCTTGACAGCTCAGCTTCTTAAGACATAGAGCTGTAGAACAATGATGACTTTCATGGTAAAGAAAACCCTGCTAGATTGCAGAGGAAAGCAGAACAGAGAACCTTACAAATTCAAAGGCCACAAGTCAAAAGCACCCCCAATTAATTTTATTAATTCAACACACAGTGAAAGCTGGTTTGCTACTGAGCCACATTGGATGTGTGTATTCTCAATCATTTCCCCATTAGTGGAGCTTTCATAACATCTCTCTTGGGCACACTCAGACCTACTCACTCCTGAACTCACACTTCAATCTTTCCTTTCAGTCACAAGATCTCTCTCTCCTACTCAACAATTTATTGCTGACACTTACAGAAACAAAATTATCTTTGACATATCTGCCCTTCTGGTGAAGTTGGCTGACATTAGTCAGTGGGTTCAGAAGTTGAGGGGAGAGGAATATTGTCATGGCAGGAAACAGTGTAGGCAGAGCTAAAATGATTTCACAGTTTGGAAACCAACCTAGTCTCTCCCAGGGATGTAACTCCCTCTTTAAGTGCCTGTCCTTGCAAGGTAGAAAGACTTGAGAAAGACCTGAAGCAAGACCAAATCTGAGAGCAGAGTTTATCACAAGGAGGCTGAAATGGGAAATGTGTTATTTTTTATTATAGTGATGGTTATATAGGCAGAGAGTATCAGGGTATATCCTAGGAAGTGGGAGGCATGGAAAACAGCTGCTGAGAGCATGACAACTTATTTAAGACATTAAGAAAAGATATACTATAAAAGTGTATCACCCCATGTAATACTGAATTAAAAAAAAAATTGCAGTGATTTACATATTGGTTTTCTGTTGCTGAAGAAACAGTTGTGACAAGCTTCCCAAGGAAGCAGCTTTCACAAGCAGCTATCTAATGCTAGCTGGTGTATCATGTTTTAAAACACCATTTATTTCAGAGTGCTGGTCTCACCATTCATTTGTCTCCATAAAATTCTCTACAAATCTCTCCCCACTTTTTTCTCTGCCAGCATTACTGCCCTTTGTGACTGAATGATGCTTCTCTGCAAAGAATGATAACCCCAGTCTTTTCTCTGATCACCTTACACTTTCTCTAATAAAACTCTGCTTGCTTCTATTGATCACCAGTTACCTAATGAAGCATTCTGTTTTATGCCCTGTGGTTGGAAATCAAGATATAATTGTCCAGGTTTTTTTTTCCCTTCCAGCAATTTTGCCCATCTTCTCCTATTGAAAATGTTTAGTATTTGTCCTTATCTTGACCCTGCCTTTTGAGATTACGTCTGTCCTTTAAGAGACAAATCCCCACATCTTTATTCTCAGAAATTTGTAAGGATGCAAAATCCATGAACAGAACATTCTTTTGCTGCAAGAAATGGGAGTAAATCTCCCCTGTTTGCAAATACAATGGCTGGTTTTATACTTCTAAATGTTCATTCAGAATTTATCCAATTGAGAGTCACTCCCTGGACTTCAAGGATCTCCACCATGCTCATCTCATCCTACTGCTCTGATGTCATCTTAACTTGATGTCCCAGAGAGTCATCTAATTACTTGCATTTGTCCTTCTTCTCTGCCTAATTCACCCCAGTGGAGGATTGTTATTTCATTTATGTGGGTCCATCTCATCAGGATTCTTTCCCCAGCTATTGAATCACTTCCTTTACAACTAACACTTGTTTAAAACTTAAAACTCTTATGAGAGAACTGTTGGTAGAACATTTTACAACATGCTTTTAAGAAGATCCATGGAAGAAAAAACTGTTGTGTGACAGTATTTCTAAATGTGGGTTGCTTGTGAGCTATTCAGCGAGGGCTCAATTTAGAAATCCTGGTAACAAAACCACCCAACTTTGTAAAGCTGTTTTTTAAGGAATTAAGTAGACCTTTGGTGGTCAAGACTAGCTGAATGGATTCCAGCCTTAGAATAGTGAGTGGGCTGTGTTAACGGCCTCTGAACTGCTAAATTACATGGCATTGTTTTTACTGAATGATTAAAACACTCCAACACCCACAAAGAACTTCCAAAACAGCTGAGCAAATGCTTTCAGAGGGTGTCACACTTTTTCCTTTCCATATTTGAGACACACTCTTTTCCATGAATATGCTGTTGTGAATAAAAATGGCTGGACAGATGTTTGCAGAAAAAAACCAGTAAAGGGGTCACAAAACGTGTCAAAGCAAAACCAGCCCTGTTTTGAGCTGGAGAAATGGCTCACTGTTGCAAGACGAACCTCTCTTAGGCCACGGTGCTCCAAGGTCCAACCAGGTGTTCCAGCAGAAACTCACAAACAGTGTTCTGAGACTGTTGCTCTCAGGGTTGACCAGCCTGGATCAGTGCTATTGCTCCAGATTCGACTGACCTCTCTGC
The DNA here is from genome assembly GCF_003957555.1 of Calypte anna. Classification (NCBI taxonomy): domain Eukaryota; kingdom Metazoa; phylum Chordata; class Aves; order Apodiformes; family Trochilidae; genus Calypte; species Calypte anna. The sequence goes on from NC_044253.1 coordinate 29,884,820, forward strand.
TGCTCAGGACTGAGCTGAGCCTGTGCTTCAAGCCTCACCTTTTATTGCCCCTTAATCCTGCTCATGCGCAGTTGGGGCCTGCCCTAATCAGGCACAGGTGGGCTTAACAAGCTCATGCCCACTACCTGGCAATTAGTGGCACCTGGTTGCCTCATTTCACTGCAGCTCCCAGTTTCTCTTAATAAATAAACACATATTCATCCATCTTCATCAGTAAGTCACAGCCCATGTTCATTGTGCATGGTTTTCTAAGCAGAGTGAAGACCAATGAAATAACTGTGCAGCACCATCACCCAGAGAAGGAAGAGGACAGAGAAAAGAACAACACTGGAATGGAAAGGCCAGATATCCTTCTAAAAACAAAGCACATCATTAAAGGAGAAAAAAAAGTTCCATTAAACTTACATTCCCTAATATCTGAGACAGCAATGTTCTCTTTTATCTTATCGTTATGCTTATGCTTGCACCATGAGGCTTAAAATGATGATCAAGAACTTTAACACATGATGTTTTGTAAAATAAACTGAGAGTTCTTGTCCTGAAGTGTTTACTGCTTTAGCATGGAAGGAAAGGAGCAGAGAAAACAAAACCAAGGCACCAAAGATTTGTAGCAGAGGGAATGGGAGCAGCACACTTATTCCCCTGACACCAGCTAAATGTTCAACAACTCCTATGTCTATTATTTTCCTGGGGGAAGAATAAATCTCCATCATTTAAGAACTTCTCATACCTTAAAACTGTTTTAACTATGAAATCTGAAGTGCTATTTTGTAAACCCATCAGCCCAGTGATGTCTTTGTTACAATAAAGACAGTAAGAAGAGTAGAAAGAGAGAGGTAAGGAGATGCTATCCCAGTGCACAGGAGTGGCCTGATAAAGGTGCATTCCTGTTCTCACAGGGACTAAGATCTTCCAACATTACCAGATCCATGGATCAGGACAAGTTTTCCAGTTGAGCTATCCTTGGATTCAGCACAATGATGAAATCACCTTGGTGATGCCACAACACAGTTGCAATTCTCAGTTCACTTTCATCCCCATTTACAACCTTCCATACCCACAAGTTCCTGGAAACACTTTGCATTTCTGCAGTACTCAAAAAAGGGCTGTGGAGCAGAGTGAGGACATTTCAGAAAAAAAGAAATCAGCTTTCAAGTCACTCCAGGACATATATGCCTCAAGATAGGATACAGAAAATGTCCTCTTCCATATCCCAGTCAGAGGATATAAATACACAGCTGTCACAGCACTGCATCAGGTTGCTGTGATATGTGTTGGGCAGGAAGACACTCATGTAAAAGGGCCCTTTCAGAGTTCTGATGCCAGTTTGCAGTGTGGTCAGCCTAGAGGTGAACAGAGATCACTTCAGGGAAGTCAGGTCCTGGCTAGAACTAAAAAAAAAAATAATTCAGTCTGTGTCAGTAGTATCAGTTCCAAACTATGCCCACCGGAATAGGTCTGTGAAAGCCAGCTCACACCAGCTGAGTATCTTGATACTAAATACCTGACTTCAAAGAAAAAGCAGTGAAGGAAATATGGTATTCACATGCCAAGCATGAAAATAACCCCTCTTTGTACCTATACACAGCAACAATGCCTCACTCTAACAACCAGTCCAGCACTGAGTTGTGTCAACATATGACTAAGAAGAGGAGGAGGAGGTGGAAAAACAGGCCAAAGAAAGGCAAGACTGATGGAAGAAAAGCAAACAAAAAACAGCAGTCAAAGCAGCTGTGTTCTGGTGGGAGAGTGCCCGACTCAGAAGCACGGTAAATCAATGGGAAATTTCACCTTTCATACTTCCTAATACTTATAACAAGCCTGTCTCACATTCTCAGAGAGGGCAGGGGAATGACAGACATACTTTGGGATAATTAAGCAAACATGGGATGATTAAGGAGGTAAAGCTGTTGTCCCTTCGATCCAAACCACCACTACCACTGCCCCACCTCAGAGCACATTCCATCCTTATTTTTCAAACCAGCCCACTCCTGAACTGCCAGCTGCTTCCCTGAGTGGGGAATATAGGATTTTTTGCAAGCAAGAGGGGCAGAAGTCCAGCCAGGCACAAGTACATCAGAAGCTGATAAACCCCATACAACCAAGTCTCCAGGAAAGCAGTCCTGTCCTACATGTTGCAGCTCCTGCTTAGCAGAGCAGGGCATGAAAGCCCAGAGGACTTCAGGTTTGTGCCCCTCTGAAAATCATGAAGGTCAGAAGGTGTTTTTGCCCCTGCAAAAACAGAGGGAAGAGGTGGTTGCTTCAGTCCAGTGTCCTCCCCAAGACTCTTAACAGAGAAGCAGCATTTAGCAGAAATGGAAGCATACCTGTGCAGAAAGGCAAAATGAGCCCTAACTCATGGGAATCTCTTGTATATCAGTGAGATTTAGTACAAAGTTCTGTTTGAGCAGTCTGACTTTCCAATCAGAGAAGATTGGCATCCACAGCCCTTCAGAAGTCCTGCAATTTCAGCATTTATTTTCATTCTGAATTAAGCAAGAATATTACTTTTCAAGATTGTGAGCAAAGCAGAAATGATCTGACCCGTTTCACTCTTATACAGGGTTTTAAAATACAATTTTCTTCAAAATTCTGAAATCAGTATAAATCTTTAAAGATAAATTTTTCTGCAATTTTGGACTAATTTGATATTATCATTAGTGCTGGATCTGACATTTCTGACATTTTAGCTGTAAGGCTACAGTATCTTCCATGAGAAAAAGGGTTCCATCAGGGCACCTGAATCTCACTCTCTCAGGAGTGCATTCAACACCCATGAGTATTTGGATCATGAGAGAATTAAAAGTAATCATGGAATCACAGAATAATATGAGTTGGAAGGGACCTCTAGAGATCATCTACTCCAACTCTCCCACTAATAGCTATTCTGTTAAAGAAAACCAAAGATACTGGTTCCTAAGAGATATGCAAGACATTGTACAGCAGTTCTGATGACTATCACCTAATGACAAGGACATGGGATGAAGTCCTCTGAGGAGGTAAAAAATGTCAGTCAATGGGGATCCTCCTGCTTCTTGCTTCACTCTACCTCACTGACTGTATCTCATAATTCAAAACACCATAGCACTTGCCACAAGAGTAGGAGTGATAGCCCACAGCCCTGGCTCAGTTTCAAATGGGGTTTTCCCTGCTGACAATTTTGCTTGCGGTTTCAACCAGGAAAGTTCTGTTTGCTTCTTGGTCTCATAAACGCTGTTATGCACAGATGGGGCAGGGATAAGATGCTTCCTTTCACCTGATGATTATTTCCCTTGAATACGTATTGCCACTGAACTATTATTCTAGTGAATAACCAAAAGCACTTCAGGACCTTAAAGGATGAAGCTGTCTCTGATCAAAAGTCCCTGTGAAGCACAGTTCCCAACATAACTCTTGCTGGTGAAGGGACTTAAGCACATATCCTATGAGGAGAGGCTGAGGGAGCTGGGGCTGTTCAGCCTGGAAAAGAAGAGGCTCAGAGGAGACCTTATCACTCTCTACAACTCCCTGAAAGGAGGTTGGAGCCAGGTGTGTGTGTGTGGGGGGAGTTGGTCTCTTTTCCCAGGCAGCTCTCAGCAAGACAAGAGGGCACGGTCTCAAGTTGTGCCAGGGGAGGTTTGTTGCGGGAGGAGCCATTCTTGCTCCTGATGCTCGACGAGCTGCTGGTCTCTTCCAGGACTCCAGCCACCACACAGCACTTCCAGGGTAGAAGTGTAGTGGGAAGAGCCTTTCTTGCTCCAGAGGCTCGACGAGCTGCTGGCCTCTCCATGCCTCGCACCAGAGTGAGCTGAGGTCCCTTCTGTGGGTGTGTGTCCCACCTTTATTGGCCCCCTGGTCTTGCCCATGCCCAATAGGGGCCTATCCTAATCAGGCACAGGTGGACTCACACCCACTCACTGGCAATTCAAGGTACCTGGTTGACAATGTCTCTCTACATTTCCCCCCCTTTTTTTTTTTTTTTTTTCTCAACACTGATTACAGGATACAAACATTTTACAAACATTTAACACAATTTAACATGATTTTTACAAACATTTACACTTATACACAGGATTTTTTTACACAAAAATACCTACTGACACACAGGATTTTTTACACAAAAATACACATTTTTCTTCGGGCCCTGCGGGACACTCAGCTAAGAGCATCGAGGGGGCCCCGAGTACAGGACTTTTACACATACATACAGGATTTTTTACAAAAATACACTTATAACTTACAGGATTTTAACCCTAGCTTAGGCAACCAAATGTCAGCCCAGGCACTTTTTCACAAAGTCTCTACCTTTTGTTCTTCTCCCTCCTGTTTCTGCTCTTCTCTTGGTTTCCCTCTGCTCAGGGGCTTCCAAAGAGAGAATCCTTCTCTTGGCTTTCCTTTGCTCAGGGGTTTCCAAAGAGATTTCTGGTTTCTCATGGGTTTCTGGTTCCTCCGTGGGATTCCATACTTTTATTTACTTTTACTTTTTTATTTTTTTCTTTTTTCCTCCGTGGGATTCCATACCATGAGATTCCATCCTCCTGGCTTCCCTCCGCTCAGGGGTTTCCAAAGAGAGAATCCTTATCTTGGCCTCCCTCTGTTCAGGGGTTTTCAATCCAAAGAGCTTGCTGGTCATACCTTTTAGGGAGAGTGTTACCCCAGGCATTTTTTCAAATCGGGGATAATGTTCCTGTTGCCAGCTTCTCACAAGTTGCCCGCATTCTCCACCAAATGTTGCGGGAGGAGCCATTCTTGCTCCTGAAGCTCGACGAGCTGCTGGTCTCTTCCAGGACTCCAGCCACCACACAGCGCTTCCAGGGTAGAAGTGTAGTGGGAAGAGCCTTTCTTGCTCCAGGGGCTCGACGAGCTGCTGGCCTCTCCATGCCTCACACCAGAGTGAGCTGAGGTCCCTTCTGTGGGTGTGTGTCCCACCTTTATTGGCCCCCTGGTCTTGCCCATGCCCAATAGGGGCCTATCCTAATCAGGCACAGGTGGACTCACACCCACTCACTGGCAATTCAAGGTACCTGGTTGACAATGTCTCTCTACAGAGGTTTAGGTTGGATATTAGAAAGAATTTCTTTCTGGAGAGGGTGATCAGGCATTGGAATGGGCTGCCCAGGGAAGTAGTGGATTCTCCATCCCTGGAGATATTTAAAAAGAGACTGGATGTGGCACTCAGTGCCATGGGCTGGGAACTGCAGCAGTAGTGGATCAAGGGTTGGACTTGATGATCTCTGAGGTCCCTTCCAACCCAGCCAGTTCTATGATTCTATGACAGCAGTGATAGCTGTAGCCTCAGCCTCTCTCCTGAACCCTTCAATTTGAGCCTATATCAAGATTGCCAATGATGAAAATAAAGCTCAGTGACAGACAGCTTATGAATATCAAGGTCCTCAGCACAAGCCTTTCAGAGGATTTCCAGCCACATTGTGTCAGGGTAGGTGCCTCCTCTGGAATCTATTAAAGTCAACCAAACTGCACGAGCTGAAGATCTACTCAGTTTATTCTTTTGTTCCCAGCTCTGCAGCAAGAGGAATTCATGCCCTCTGTCACAATCTCTGCTAAGTACCTGTCTCTGACAGTTTTGCCCTGCTTTGCCTACACGACATGCTGGCTGTTGAAATATTGGGGTATTTGTATTACCAGGAAAAGTCTTGGGTGTAAAAGGAAATTTTAATTTCCTCTTTAGCTGAGCACTTTACAATATGTGTTTTAATAAAGCAGAGAGAGTCAAATTATTTGCCTGTAAATGCCAATGCACAAGAGAATTAATTAGGGCAGCAGCAGCCTGGCTGCAGAGCCTCTCTTGAGGGTTTTCACATGCTCAGGACAGCCAAAGCCTGGATTCCTGAGTCAATGTCTTCTAAAATTGCAAGCTTATGCATTTAATCTCTGTGTTAAAATTGCTACTTTTGAAATCGGACTCATGATAAACTGAGGAGCAAGTTTAACTCTGTTCCTATAATATCATCCATCAGCCCTGAAGTCATTGAGGATCCTGATATCAGGGAGGTATGACTGCCAATGTGTTTAATGTACTACGTGACTTGGAGGAGATTACACAATATGCTTTTATAGCTCCCAGAGGGAAGAAATCTTGAGGGGTATTAGGCAAAATGGCATAACAGTCCTGCTAATCTGCTCCTCCAGAGACTGGGTTTAGGCCAGTGAGTCATGGTTTAAAAAAATATATAATAAAAATGAAGAAGAAAATCAACTGCTATAAGCTTAGACCAAATAAATACCCCGGGTGTTTAATTGTGCATCATTTTACATGCTGTGATTCCTCCACTGACACCTCTGTGCAGCTCAAAATGCTGGTAGTATCCTCAAGATTTCACAAATGTTTCAGATGGCTGTAAGAGCAAGACATACTTTCTTTGTCTCTCAGAGATGAGTATAACATCTAACGTATTATCCAAAACAGGAAGTCAGGATAGAGGATGTATCCCCAGAGGCAGATGGGATGCACTAGAAGAACCTGTAGTGTTCCTAGAGAGCCAGCATGCTCATCAGAAAAAACACCTCCACAAGACCTGTGATTTCCATTGCATGAGGGATGTACAATACTAAACAAATGAGGCAGTCTCTCACCCCATGCCATCCCCCTCAGAGTCAGCAGGTCTCAATGTTTCTCTCCCAGCAATCTCCTGCCCAGCAAGTGCCAGAGTCATGGCAACATCTTGATTTTTCCCAACATTAATTCCCTGCAAAGTCATCAGAAGAAATCACATGCTCAGTGTTCTAGGTGGCTGTGGGTACTGGGGCAGTCAAGCATCTATAACAGAGAAGACTGGTGCAAATTCTTGCAGGTGAATGTAGTTACTCCAGAGAACACCAACCAATTAACCCCTCATTTTTAATGGGCTGCAACACAGAGTGTGGTTAAGCCTGCAGCATGGCTGGATCTGGGTTTTAAAGCCTCTTAGTGAACCAACATCGGTCCTCAACATACTGATAGGAATGCAGAAACAGACAGAACTGGGTAGGACTGTAAAGCAAAAGGGGGATAAAAGACCTTTTTCTGATTCATGCAAGTGAGAAAACAATTGCCATCCCTACCTGCCCACCAGCCATGGATTTTTCTGCAAGGCTGCTATTCTAGGCTCTGTCACAACAGGAGCCTCTGAAGCTCTTCAAGTATGATTCATCCCAGTTTGTTTCTAAAAGACACATATACACAAACACGTGTGCATGAGGCACAGAAACTGCTCTTGGTGTCAGGAGCAGAACTGCTGTCTTTATACAACACAGCCAGAAATAAAGGCATTTTTGTTTAAAGTTCTGTTTGTTAATCTCTGTGTGTAAACTTTATGTGTTTATTTGGATGCTACACCCACAGCAAGGAGTAGGAATGCATGGAAAGAAAAAAACATTTGCCACATAATCCAGTTTCCACTTCTCTTTTGCTGTTGCACGTTATTAGCACGTTGAATATAACTGCTAGGGCTCACTTATAAAGACTATGAATAAATCACTCCTTTGATCTCTTCCAAAAATCAAAAGAAAGAAGAGATAAAAGTAAGATAAGCATTGCATGAAATATGATTGTTTAGTCTTTCTGCAGTTCTGAAGACTCTTTTTTCAGGGAGTGACTTGAAGCTAAAAATTCACATTATTCCAATTAAAACATGCTCTGCTAATACAGCTGTCAAGAATAAATGGAATGTAACTGGAATATTCATGTGTGGCCAAAAGTCACAAAAACTTTTGAGAGTTTCAAGGAAATTGTCAGAATGTGAAATGACCTTGGCATAAGGGAAGGGACGGGAAGGGACTGGAAGGGAAGGGGGGAAATATCAACAAGCCAGTGCCCTAAACTGAAGCATGAAAAGAGACATGTTTAAGATTAGGCTGAAAGGCTGTTGAGGAACATCAACAAGGAGAAGCAGTGATTTAAGAAAAAAATTCCTGAATTCAAAGGGTGCAGCTCTGTGCAGGGTTACTGAAGCAATCTCCTTCACATGGGAGGCCAGAGTCACAGTCAAGCCAGCATCTGCAATCGTCTGCAGTTCTGGCATATCCAAAGCCAGGATTGGAGTATGCAAACTTTTGACTTCTGTAACCCTACTTTCCAACATTTACAAGTGTCTACAGTAAACAAGTCTACATCCAATCCCCCTCTGCAGTCTAAATGATTAATAGCTGAAGTATTGTACTTCTTAGAAATTATGGAGTTCTGCCATGGACTTGAAAGTGGTCCAGATCTTAAAATTTGAATAGTAACAACTTCAGTGTGACATCGAAGAACAATAACCAGTGCAGTTCATGGGCTTAAGTTCTCTCTGTGTGAAATGCTTAGGGCCATCACACTGCAGGGCAGTTGTACCTCAGATGTTGTTCACCCATACACATGGCTGGTATGAAATGCAATCTGTGACTCTTATACCCCTATACACACCTGTGTTTCACCAGTGAAGCCCAGCACACAACTGGAGACAGAAATGACAGCTCTTTAAATATAGGGATTGTTCGTTTTTGGTTTTTTTTTTAGTGTTATTTGAAGACTTCTGCTCTTCTTATCAGTTTTTGTAAATCTAAATGCGATGGAGATGCTGAATGTTCTTTATCTCCTGTACAGTAATACCTTCAAAAAGAAGGAGCATTCATTTGCATACACACAGACCCATTATCAGGCTCAGTGGGATCTGCATTAGGATCTGCAGAGCAGAGATCCCCATTTTTTCTTTTGTTTATTGTACCATTATTGTCATTTCCACTTATGATATAAAACTAGACCGCTCGTTTTATCACTCTTTAATATACTTTGCAGGCAATTATCCTTGAACTAACATTTTTCCTTCCTGAATTCCTTCAGTATAGTTTTTCAAGTCAGTATCAAGACAACTAGAAAATTTGATAAACCTTAAACTGGTTTATTTTTAATTTATTCTTAGAATTTGCTGTGACATTTAAGGTAAAACTTCTCTCTTTTTTCTTTACATAAACAAAGTTTTTTGTTCAAATTAAATGTTTGAATTTTTTTGCAAAGTTACACTAGAAAACTGATTTTCTCCCCATAAACTTTCAGTTATTTGAAGTGAAGAGCTCCCAGAGTTTTCTGACATGAAAAAAAACATGAGAATAACAAAAGAGCAGATGTAATTCCATGTAGCATGTGACCTGAGGAAACCCTAGGGAAAAGCAATAAGTGATTGAGATACATTTGTTTCAGAAATGGAAAGAGGCTTTCAGAAGCATCTGGCCATGTGCATATTCCTTTTGAACACAGAAGGACCAATTCTTGCAATTCAGGACATTTCAGGGTTTTGTTTTGTTTTAAAAAGAAACATATTTCTTAGTATTGCCATTCACCTGGGGACAATCTACACCTACCAGAGATGTGGTTAAGCGAGGATTCCTTGGAGAGGTACCTGTGCACAGGGATGATTGACAATATAAAATACACAAGGAGTCAAGGGTATTTTACCATAATGGTAGTGGAAATGATTTAAGACAGATATGTGCAAGCCAAGGTCTGTACATAAAGGGCTTTGGTCCTTTAAACAAAATGAAAGTAGGCTATGATCACAGCAGAAAAAATGAGTGTGACTGTAGTCATAATAAACTCACTATAAACTCACTTTTTGCCTAGCTTGGTCCTCTGTCATAACATGTTGCAAACCATCAGAGCAGTGCCTCACAGTCTTACTTGACATAGCTTTCTAAAATACCTTTCTTTGGACATATGCCTCCAAATTTCCATGAGTATTCTGATATTTTAATTCCTCATGCCATCTTCACACCCTATAGCATTTTTCAGATGTGATGTGGATGCAAATAGATAAGTATATATTATGTTAGGAGAAATCAGGCTTGTTCTCTGGAAGTAGTTTTTCCAAGATCTAGCTGTCTACAAACAGTAGATACAAGCCATGTTAGAAACCATTCACCAGAGTACCACAGAGCAATAATGCCACTGTTAGCAGATAATAATAAACATTTTCTGTCTGTGGTTCACTGTAATAAAATCAACTACTTCCTGCTCCGAGTCCACTGCAGTGAAAGGAGCATTTGCTAAAAATGTCACAGCCTAAATTTTAAAAGAAGTTTTGCAATCCAATATAACAGCAATTTTATTTCAAGAAGCATCTGGATTTTATTAGATGCAAACACAGTTGGTAGAAGTCTGTAAGTGGAGAGAAGTTTAAAGAGGAGAAGTGTTCTCTCTGGAATATTTTAAACCAGAAGCATTCATCATGCTCAGTGTACCCTTAAAACATAACGTGGGGGTTTAGGGTGACTGTGCAGTTCACTGCAAAGCTATTGCTACTGCAGTGAGTTATTTTATTTATACTTTATTTGCCTCTGGCAACTGGGAAATGTTGACAGGTGAAAACTTTCCTTTCTTCTTTGCAGAATTCAGCAGTCGCTTGCAGTCTCCCTTCAATTCCCTCACAGCAAGAAGGACTGAAGACTAATTTCTAGTAATTTCCAGGCAGTTATAGGCTTTTGATGAGCCTTTTCCCTACAGAAAAAAGCCTTTACTTTTGGGAAGTCATCACGCACATGCGATGCTTGAGATTCTATCCCTGTTGTAGGGTCTTCCAGCACCAACTTGTCAAGGTCATATCTTCTAACTCCCACCCAATGAACATTATATAATTTGTTAATTTATATAGAATGTTTAAAACAATATCTAGTAAACATAAGAATGCAAATTTCAGTATGAATCTAAATTTAAAAGACACAGATCAAAACACCCTGAAGCCATGCTTGAATTGAAAATGAACATGTAGACTTCAGCTTTATAAATGAAGTTTCTTCTTTCAGTGACTGTGAAGCCAGAAAAGGCCAGCAAAATTGTTTAGAGACAAAGTTTTTAGCCTTTAAACAGCAAAGGTATTTATTTTTGGATCCGGGGAACCCCTAGCTCACGCTGGACAAAGAGTTCCAAGCGTTAAGGGAAAGGGTTAGACTTCAGCTTTATAAATGAAGTTTCTTCTTTCAGTGACCGGTAACTAGTGTGGTATCCAAACATCAGAAAGGGTTACCTGCTCTGGAGATGAACCTCCTCTTTAAACCTATAACTCACTGGAATTATATGTACAAACAAGAACATGTTTGTTTAGTAGTCACCAACACCATGACACAACCTGCACTACCATGACATCAGCAGCATAGAAGGGGAGTTAGATGGTGATCAGTGGGTACAGCTGGCTATGCCCACATGCAGGTTCTGCAAAAGCTCTGCAGAGATCTACTGGATGATTTTTCTGAGGCGGGGGGGTTCTCAAGGCCATTTTCTTAACCCTATTCTGAATTTGGTCACAAGTTTGGGCAGCATGTTAGATCAAAAGGTCAAGAAAGCAACATGGGGAAAGTCACATTCATTACAGCAGCCTACAGCAAATCTTAATCTTTCCTAACTTGGAAACTTTTCCCATCAGAGAGGTGTGTGGATTGACAGGTTATAAGCTCCTCCTTGCTGTAAACCCCATCGTAGAAGAAAAGCTCAAAAGACACCAATCTATTATGAGCACCACAGCAGAAAGCTTGTTTGAGATGCACCAATCTCTTTTCCATTTTCTTAACACATCATGACAAGTGATGCAAACTGCAGCAATATCTACTACAGCACCAACAGGGAAAACCCTGAGCACCCCACCCAGGCCCAATTCTGCCAGCCAGGTTTCTGCCCTGGGGTTCCATTCACTTAACACTCCTACTACTTCCAAGTGTGAAGTCATCATTCTGACTCTATCCTGTCTCCAGTGTGGATAATTTATCTAGGGAAGAAGGTGAGCATAGGTCATTATTTTATTTGTGTTCTGCCCATCATTTAGGAGGGAATTTGACCTAACAGGACTTCAATGTGGAAGCTTTCACCCTTATATGAGGGATGTTTGCAGTGTCTCCTCACATTCATAAGAAATGGTGCACATAGCACTGGGCACACTACTGGGCATGTTTTTTGTGACTATTTTATCTGCATATTTCTGACTTAGTGTTGTGATTTGGGAACCTTTTCAGAATGGTTTTTCAGAACAGGACAGATTTGGGAACAGTTCAGATTCAGGAACTCACACAGTGGAGTGTCCCCTGAATGCACTAGAATATTCTTCCATTCATCCCTAGAAAAATGCAGTAATATATGTAGCAGTAATAAATAAGTGGATGCTGGAAAAACTCAGTTGTATTGAGACTTGCTTTGTGGCACCAGAGGACAGCTGCAAATTAACAATTTTAAGATTGTTTTTAGGATGGATTAAAGTCAGGCCACTTCCTAGTCCCTCCAGCAGCTTGGATATAAGCAGCATCATTGGAAGGCACACTTTGAATATCTGAGGACTGGATGTAAAAGCCATTTAGTACCACTCATAAAAGCCAGCTAAGAGCATAAGCTCACAAATATTAACATGAAGTCTCACTGATTCATGGCATAAGCCTACGCAGACAACAGCAGCTCCCCAGGGAGAAGACTTCAGCCAACATGCTTAAATCATGGGAGTGATTTTTACAGATGCCAACAGGATTAGGAAGCTCAATTTTCATCATTAATCAGGCATCATTCAAAGACCCACAATATCTTTGAAAACTGCTTTCCATGTGTTCATTTCAGTATGAAATAATCCCATGGGCTGCATCCTCCAGTGGGTTAATCTGTTTCTTTCTTTCAAAAAAAACTTCACTGCTTCCAGGAATAAACTCTTACTAATGGGTTAGGAAGGACATAATCAGTATATTCAGGTCATAACCAATACAGCATTATGGTTTTTTACTTCCTGTTTTGTGTTGATTTTTAATTAACATTGACATTTATATATAAAATAGTTGGTTTTCAAAAGGCCAACTGGAAACCCTCTTGTGGATTACCTCATCTAAGTGAAGAATTTTTTTTGTGTGCATATTTGTAATTGTTTGAAGTTTTTCCAAACATTTCTTAAAGTCACACTACAATTTTCAAACACATTTATATGAATGTTATAAGGTTATGAAACTTTGAAGAAAAAAGAAGGAATTTACACAGTAATGGTGTTTAGACTTTGTGATAAACATGAGACTTGGAAAGAATATTTAGGCCTATATTCCATGAAGGCTGACACACATATTTGGCTCCAGCCCATGGATTTAGAGATAGGCATGCACAGTATATGTGTTTTCATGGGATTGCTCCAGCCTGCTCAAAGATCTGCTGCACTTTATGGTTTTGATTTTGGCTTTTCTATAAAGAAGGCAGAATTTCTAATGGTCCTGAAGCATCCATCCTTCCCCGAGATATTAGACAAAAAGAACATTAAACAGAAATTAGGATACCAAAGCTGCTCCCAAGGAAACCAAGGTCAGAAGTAGTCTCATTTCAATAGAGCAGAGTCTACCAGTGAAACTTCAGCCTTCCTCTGAAATATTCTTCCTTTACTTCTCTGCTCATGTGTCTGCCATAGCTCTCATCTCTCCAGCAGCTGTGATCTGCTGCCAAGATTTGTTCTACTCTCCATATAATTTATGCCCCTGTCATGCAGCTTATGAATACACACTTTCCCAGTGGTGATGCTGAGGATACTGATGTGTTTCAATGCTGCTCACAGGCATCCAGTGAGAGGGCTGCAGAGACACAAAGCACATGCCTAACTTCATTCAGGTGACAGGCAAGGTTAATCAAATTGTGGAAATACTGCAACAAAACAACAGGTAAAGCTAGATGCTTGGAATAATCTTTGCAGGATCTGAGCCTTTCAGCTACAAAAAGTCCTTCCCACATCTCTAAGCTATGTGCCAAAACCAGCAATGAATTCTCAGCACTGGGTTGCCTCTAGTCTGAAGCTGCTTTTACCAGATACTGTGTTCCTGCAGGAGCCTCAGGCCTAAATGTCATCTCTATAGACTCTGGTGCTAAGAAAATTAAATTGTACTGTCTTTCAATGAGACTTAGGCTCTTGGACCTGCCAATCTTGGGTCTCAAACGTGGGAGGCAGGTGTCTGCTTGTCATCCTGAGTCTCAGGTATTTTGGAAGTGTTTAAATACCAGTGCTTCAGAGTCTGAAGCTCAGTTATGGAGTCATCTTACAACACGGGTAAAATACTACTGATTTTCCTATGATTAGACTTACTGTCTTAAATATTGTTTTCCTGTGCACAGATTCTCCACCTTCTATAAAAAATTCCTTTTAAAGGTATGTTTCTCTCTACCCCTTTTTATCTCCCTCAAGATATCACATATAAGAAACATTTTTGGCTGTTTTATTTGTCAGAGGAAGAGAGAGAACATTAGAAAGCACATTTCAGAAGAGATTCCACAAAATATTCTCTAAAGACAGGAGACTTACACAGGCCCTTTACAGCCTCCTGTTTCCACACCCCTGCACACCTCTGAAGCAGAACATAAAACAGTGAGAAGGACATGTTAGTCAGGAAATAAATGCCAGGTGAAGCAAGTATTTTCAGCATCTCACATGACATTTCTGATCATAAATGAATCAAAGAGACATACTGTCAAAAACATTCCCTTCATTTATCACACAGGTATTCTGCATATTAAACTAACACCCTCCATCAAAAATCTGCATGCTGTTCCTGGAAAGTAAGCTGGAACCTCTTTCTACATTGTGTATAAACCTGGAGAGAATAACCAAGTGCAGAAGCAATGTAGAGCTCCAGACTCTGAAGCTTCTACCTGCCCATATAAATCTTTCATCCATGGAATGGACAGCCAGTGGTTTATACTAATCTAGGCAGATTAATAGCTCAGTTTGATGACACGTATTTAGGTAATGTTTAAGTTATGCTAAGCAAAAATGTGCCTCAAATAAGCATGGCTGGCTTGGGACATATTCAATGAGTACAAACACCAGGTGCATCATCAAGAGCTTTGGGATATTTGTTTTTAGCATATGACAAGATCTGATGCATCTTTGTTCTGGGGAATCCCCCTTGCTCTAAGCAAAGTGACATTTTCATTTGTGGTACCCCAGCAGAAAAAACCTCTCACAGAGTACCCAGCTAAGCCAGTCGTACACACATTGATATCTAAATACCACCAGCGATAAAGCTTCCACTTGCACACAGAAATTCCTCTGGTGTTATTGTATCAATGTAGATGGCAGAAAGAATTATGTTAAAGAGCCCATGAAACACATGTTTATTATCAGTGCAATAATTTGTCATCTTAATCATGAAGAACATTTCAAACTCCACAAACACTGTCAGAAAGGTAAAGGAAGCAACTGATGACTGTCAGAAAGTATCAGTTCCAAAGCTGTGTGATTTCATAGGTAGGTAGTTCAATACAGACTGAAAATACCAATTCCAAACCAATCCAAGCCGCAAAGCAACCTGCCAACCAGGAAAAGGACTATAATCAAAAAACATATGTAGACTATTATCAGGTTTGAGTTGCATTAAAAAAAAAAAAAGCAGCAAAGCAACAAAAGCAAAGGTCTAGTCCAGTAGCATCAATATTTGAAGGTTAGAAATTAGTTTAAAAGATTAATGACCGAGCAGCATTTTTTTATTCAGTATAGATGTCCTTTGCCCTGAGGCCCTTCTTTCAACCAAGAATTTATCAAAGCACAGCTAGATTTTAACCTGAAGTCACACCAGAAATGGTTAAGAGGTGATGTCTAGTACTAAGGTAGCTCAATTTCTCAGCCTGACTCTCTAGTTAGAGGTTTCCAACAGAAGTGACTTGGAAGGAAAAATATCCATACTGTTTGTGCAGTACCAAACCTCCCCACTTGCAAAGATCCCAACACAAGGATCTTACATGTAAGAGTCCTCAACTTCAGATTAATTACTCATTGACTGATTGACACAGAATAAAACTCTATCCCATTTTACTAAAATTTCTTGCTAGATGTTCATCTTCTACAAAAGGTTTGAATAAGTCAGGAACAGCTCTTATGCCTTGTTCTGGGCCCCTATCTGGGCTGGATTCCCACCCACAGAAAAGTAATAGTTAGGAAAGTACCACAGGGGAAGTGACACTGTTGTTGGGCTACAGAAACAACCAAGTTAAAACAAATACATCAGAAACCAAGGAACATCTTTCTGGCCAGAAGACCTGGACTACCAGTAGGCAGAAAATGGAAGAGTAAAGAAAAGAAAGTGAGAAAGCAGGGAGAAGTTCTTCCCCAGAAGCTGGAAAGTATAAAAGGCAGCCAACAAGAACTTCTGGGCAGGGCTGAACATCAAGTGAGAGTTTCTCTCAGTGTAGCCAAAAAATCAGCTTACTGACAGTAAAACAGAGGAAAACAAAAACCCCAAACCCTTCAAAATTAGCAGGAAAAGGACTACCCACACTCCTTGGCTCCATGTAAGGCTGGGTGAAAGGGATAAGAAGGCTTAGAGACAAAATATTTTCCTTCTGTATGCTCCTGGCTCAGTTCAGCCCTTTGTGACTCTCCATTTCAACCCATTCCACACTCTCCCATAATCATCATAATAAACAGCTATTTGCTTGTTCAGTGTATTCAGCTTCCTTGCAGCAAGCCAAGCTCAACCCAACACGAGCATTTATTTCTGCATTTTGATCAGACCTGCCTAAAACTAAACCAGATTCAGTGTAATTTGCCATATTCACTGAGTGAGGATAAAAGCAATTTCACTCCCACACCAAGGGCTGTGGTCAAGTTCACCTCACGCTGCAGGTGGTGATGTCACCATTATTTAACTTGCTTCAGTATTTTTAAGGTTGCTGTGTTAAAATTCTGTTTCTGGGCTTTGAGGGAGACCCAAGTTCTGTTGACAACATGGGCATAACTAACCCTTTCCCTCCCATTAAAAGAAAAGCCCCCTATTTCTCCAAAGTCAAATTATTGTTCAAGTCACTGGAGTTAGGTGCCTCGTCCTATCACCACAACTGAAAATAACACCAAGAAAACAACATTCATGAGTAACTGCACATTTATAGCCATCCTAGTTATTTCCAGATCTATGTTCCCAGCTGAGTCCCACAACTCTGCTCAGTGGTGCCCATGACACATCCTGAGCAGTCAATTCAAACACCCAAAGCTACCCTGACAAGCTCCCAGCAGTGCCGGTTCAGGTCCCCGCAGAGGTTCAGGCTGGGATTTCCAAAGGATTTCAGGCAAAAGGAAAAGGATTTGGTGTGAAAATCTCCACCAAGCATGTCAAAAACTGGCAAAGAACATATTTCCAGCTCTTTCAAACTGGTATTGCCCTTCCAAAAACTGCTCCTGTGAACAAGGGTCTGTCACATGCTACTTTCCAGCCAATTTGGTTGTGGTCTCATGAGAGTTCTTGTATTTCTTGTGATCTGGTATCAGGAGGCATGTCAGAATCTCAGTTTCCATTCTTAAATCACTTAGTATGTGGTGTAAACACTTCTTTGAAGAACCAGGAAAACAACAAACAAACCTTAAACAGCCATAAGAATTAGTCTACTCCAAAAAGAATGAAAATCTCTGCCTGAACATGGCACAGACAGTACTGCAGACCCAACTGCAAAACAAGAGCTGTGGCTATGAACTCCTTGTCACAGGCAAACTACAACACTTCGGGTAGACCAAACTAAATATCATAATCCCCAGACAGCTAGAGGAAAGGAATGCATTTTTCTGCATTGATGACACTGAGCATTTCTTTAGGAAAGCCTGGTGAGAGACAAGAGAATTTCCATTGAGTGTGCCAAAGATCCAGTTAATGTCCTGTTAAAGACAATTTATACATGATGAAATTAATTCCTAAATGAGAGCTGTCAAAGTTACATACTGCTGAAGTTGCAGTTAGCCAGCAGAAGGAAGGAATGCCATTTAAAGACTGATATTCCAGGTTCCTGGGTGAGATACTCACAAGTGAATGAAGCACTGTGTAGCAGAGCCTCTGCAGCTTTGAGACTAATTTTGCTGAGCCCTAACAAAAACCACAGACTTGAAGCTGTGATGATTCAGAAATCTTCAGCTCTCACAACAGGAGTTCTTGCAAAATACTTGAGATCTGCAGGAAGCATTTAATGGCCTCCCCATGTCAAGGAGAGGAATCCTGACATCTTGTCTTTATGGTTCTTGTTCCTGTGAGTGATACTTTTAGGAGATGATTAAACTCATGTGGTTCAAGGTGGATAAAATATTGAAAAGTGACCTGGCATGGTACTTTTGGTACTGATTCATCTTCCCTCTTTGCAATTGGAACTGGCAGGAGAATGGTTACAGGGACAGCCTGTGCTTCCAGCCCTGTGTGTAGCCCCCCATGAGTGTGTGCAGTAAAAGAAATCAAGTCAACCCAGTGAAGAGGTTTATCTGCAGAGCAATAGAACAGAGCAACAACAGTCAGCAGAACCTTATAAGGGTATGTGTCTTTTATAATCAAGAGTTGAAAAGTTAGGATTTCAGAAGGGAAAAAAAGGAAAAAGGAAAAAAAAAAGCTTGAAAAGACCAAGAGCATGAATCAGAATACTCACAGCTAAAGCAGAGATTTACAACAGTATTAATCCTTATTCAGATGCAAAAAACATGGAAGGATGACTATAAATTCAAACTGATCTCTTCCTGAGAAATAGTTCAGGTGAATCTTCCTTTCAGTTTCTGTTAGCTTGAGGAATGGACTAAACAGCAGGACATAAAAAGGAGTTGCATCTATTTCCCAAATTAAGAGACATCTCAGAAAGCCTAACAGCAAGCAATATAATAATTACTACATATTTGTGTCATAATTAATGGTCAGAGAATCCTTTTGAAGTGAAACCAGAGTGTTCCAGTTGTGTTGAAATACAACTCTTAAGATTATTTCTGGCTGCTAATAATTGATGGCCATGCAAGAAACTAATTTGAGCATAGTTGAAAATTATAATTTTGTTTTGTGTGCTTCCAGTAATGTTTTCTTAAACAAGGATTGTACAAATGTCCCTGAATTTCTGTAACTGCAGAAAGCATTAGACATAGTCACACACTTGATAACTGTGTGTTTCTCATTCAATTTTCAGACTGAAATAAAATTTTAATTTTGTTTAAATACTCATACTGTCCTTGAAGCCCTAAGTGCAATACAAAATTGAACTGGATGTAAAGCAGACATAAATAGGTCAATGTCAATCATTTAATGTAGTGAAATGA
This sequence comes from Calypte anna, assembly GCF_003957555.1. Taxonomy (NCBI): domain Eukaryota; kingdom Metazoa; phylum Chordata; class Aves; order Apodiformes; family Trochilidae; genus Calypte; species Calypte anna. The sequence goes on from NC_044253.1 coordinate 29,903,809, forward strand.
GGCAACCAGGTGCCACTAATTGCCAGGGAGTGGGCATGAGCTTGTGTTAAGCCCACCTGTGCCTGATTAGGGCAGGCCCCAACTGCACATGAGCAGGATTAGGGGGCCCACCCTAATCAGGCACAGGTGGGCTTAACACAAGCTCATGCCACTCCCTGGCAATTAGTGGCACCTGGTTGCCTCATTTCACTACATTTCCCCCCCCCTTTTTTTTTTTCAATCTCTGGTTCTACCTTTCTTGTAATTGGAGCATGTTAGCTTACACTCATCATTATCCATTTTTAATAGAATCTAAATGTTTTTTTAAGTCAGCCTGACACATGATTGAGAGGAAGTTATTTTTTGGCAAGAGCCCTGCAAAACACGTGGCTCTGATTCCAAATTTTAGATCCTGTCACCTATGGCTTATCATGCCTGTGATTGATCCAGATTCAAATGTAGCAAAGAATAGTTTCATGTTGAGAAAACTTACAAAAGTCTTCTGTAATAGTTACGCATTTTAGAAAAATCACAACTGTTTGTTCTGTACATTGTGAACAGTACAGAATATTTTTAGGTTTGAAGTTTTAAGATAGTTGAGTGCCAAAATAATCTAAAAATAAAAAAGCCCAATAGGTTCATGCATCATCCTTCTTGGATGAGGGAACCTTCTTATTTACCTCTGGCATGTTCTTAATGGAATGGTGAAACACCTGGAATGCATACCTAATTTTATTTTCTTTGCATCCAATCTCTATTATTGGATCACATGTGATTTTTTTTTATAAAAAAATAAATGGTAACCATTCAGAGAAAATATACACTATATATATGCACACATATACATAGATATACAATAATTTTAGTAACCCTATATTGAACTAAATTCTGGCTAAAAAAAGGGTGGTATAATTAGAGAATGTTAACCCATAGCAAGACAAACCTCTTTTAGGGTACGGCACTCTGAGGTCCAACCAGGTGTTCCAGCAGAAACTCACGAATAGTGCTCCGAGCCGATAGCCCTCAGGGTTGACCAGCCTGGATCAGTGCTATTGCTCCAAGAGCAACCAGTCTCTCTGCTGGCTTGCTCAGGAGTGAGCTGAGCCTGTGCTTCAGGCCTCACCTTTTATTGGCCCCCTAATCCTGCTCATGCGCAGTTGGGGCCTGCCCTAATCAGGCACAGGTGGGCTTAACACAAGCTCATGCCCACTACCTCGCAATTAGTGGCACCTGGTTGCCTCATTTCACTACAATTTAATCTTCATTTTAAAACCTTCACAGGAGCTGTTCACACACTCATGGACAGGTATGAAGAAGCAAGCACTGTGCAGAAGCTCTGCACACTGCACAAAAGAAGTTGAAAATTTGACCAATATCTATACATAGTAACTGGAAAAAATGACCTGTGATTGCCTCCTCATGGCACATATGTGTTTCCTAGAGGAAAACTCTTCTTTTTGGCTGATTTCATCTCAATAATGCTTCCTGCAGAGCAGGCTAGGTAAAGTAGATCTATAAATGGTCATACAGCATCAGGTTCTGACTATGTGCTTTTCACCTGGCTTTTATCAGAGAATTCCATATATGTCGCAAGCTGGAATTTGAGGATGACACTTCATAGCTTAGGTCTCAGAAAAGAGTGAACACTTTCTGAAAGCAGATTCTCATTTAAGAAACCAAATATTTGCTAGTTTGTGATGAGGCGTCCTGATTCAAAAGCCAATGCTCTCCCTTGCTATGGCCACTTCAGATCCATGATCGTTTTGAGGGATAATGTATGCCTGCTAACCCAGATGGAAAAAAAAATGACAACACAGCAGATCTAAAAATGAAGATTAGGAAAGATAGGAATTAGCTCATTTGCCAGATGAGGTTTCAATTTCCAGTAAGTTTTCAGCAGGGAAGCTTGTGTTAAAATGTATCTGTGGGCATTCCTCAAACAGAGGAATAGAGGAAATTCCTTGGAAAGCAGATACCTGACGTGACAACTATGTGCTTTCCTGGAACAAAGCATGAGCTGGATCTGTACACTGACTATGAAAGGGCCTTCATCTCAAGCGAGGCATTACTGCTTCCATTTCCATAAAGATAATACAAATGGCTTGCAGTAAGTGGAACTAGACCTTGGTGCTCAGCTTGCTGGATAACTCCAATGGAGACCTGTGGATGTTCAGCCTAAGATGTCTGGAAACACTTTAGACTACTTAACACTCACATTTGCCTGAAGAATTGCATTAACGGAACCACAGCAGACTTATAGGTTAATAACCCTTCTGCCAAGATCGGGTATGCTTGAGAGGCACAAAAATGGTTAGCAGCACGACCTTCCTGTATGATCTGAACTTGAGTGCTGGTATAGGCACTGCACCAGTATGGGGCACACTGTACTTTCATCACTAGCAGCTTCCTGCTGGAGAGCCACAATTGCAGTGTATGCTCTCTGCTTTACAGTATTCCTTCAAACCAAGGAAAAGAGACAAACATCCCCTGCCCCCAAAGCAGCAGAGATGGCCATGGGAAGAAGACAGGGGAAAGACGATGACTAAATCTGTATCCAGCCTTTATCTGGGTCATTAGACCATCAGGCTGAAGTTCTCATATACTTAAAGTGATTCAAAGCCTAGCATTTTTGTATTATTTCTTTTTACTTTCACTTTTCTTTCATTCTCAGAATTGACTTTGGACAGCAAGAAATAAAGTTAGAGAAAGAGGCTATTAAATTTATTTTGAACCGGATGTAACCACGTCGTTTGCTGTGGTCTGAAAGATTCTAACCTTGAGTCACCAGCAGTAGGTAAAACATCACTTAGGGTTTCTTCTTTCCAACCTCTACACCTACATTACGCCTCAGCTTCTCCACCGTGCAGAACATTATTTCCCTTGAACCGAGAGACGGTGTCAGCTTACAGACAGCATTCCTCAAAGAAGGAAGGAAAGTTTCTCTCACCCCTCCAAAAAGCCATTTTGTTAAGCCACGTGTTTCACAAAATGGCAAGATCGCTTCCCAGCCCGCTGCCTTGCAGGGTCGGGAGGCTGCAGGCTCCCCTCGCTGCACACCTCTGCCCTCCCACCCCCGAGCCCGGTTCGACGCTTTGTGGTGGACGGGCCAGGACGCCTGAGCTCGGCGGGGCGGTGGCAGTCCCCGCCCGGCCCCCGGCGGCTCTGAGACCAATGGGCGCCGGGGCGGAGGCGGCCGTCCCCTCCCCGCGCCGCCCGCCCTATATAGAGCCCGGGTGGTGCCGCTGCCCCGTCCGTCGGGCTGCCTACGAGCGGTACCGCTGTCGCTGCCCTGCTGTTCCGTGTCAGGATGCCGGGCCGCACCGTGTGGCGGCTGGGGCTGCTCGCCCTCTGCCTGGGGGCTGCAGCGGCGGGGGGTGGCGGCGGCGGGCAGCGCCGCGGAGGCGGTGGAAAGAGCCGTCGGCAGGCGCAGACCACCTCGATACCTCAGGGCACCCCCGCGCAGAACAAGCGTGAGTACCGCGGCGGGAGGGGCTCCCGCGGGCAGGGCAGGACCGGATGGGGGGGCTCTGCCCGGCACCTCCGTAGAGCGGACGGGACCCGAACCCCCGGAGTGCGGCGGGAACCAGAGCCCAGGCCCCGTTGGATGAATCTCGGGTGTTTTGTGGATTTTTTTTTCTTTCTCTCGGGCTCGGCGGCTCGGCCCTTCGCTGCCCCCCCGAGCTCGGTGGGACACACACATGGCCGGGCGGCCGGTGCCCACTGCAGGCGGGGTCTGCCCGTGCCGTGCCTGTGCCCCCCGTAACGCCAAACTTTCTTTCTCTCCCCCCTCCGTCTCTGCCTCTCCCCCCAGAGACCTGTTTCGACAATGGAAGATACTATCAGATAAACCAGCAGTGGGAGCGCATTTACCTGGGGAACACGCTGGTCTGTACCTGCTACGGTGGAAGCAGAGGCTTTAACTGTGAAAGCAAGCCCGAGCGTAAGTTGGTGGTCTTTTTTGTTTGGTTTTTTTTTTTTTTTTGGCTGCATCAAGACCACAGAATGGCTTTAGATGCCGAGTAGCTAAGCCTTGTATCCAGACGCAACTGGCAGAGTGGGTTTTCAGCCGGAGTTTGGTGCTTAGGGTCTGTAGTGGACCTACATTCAATTGCACTGAAGATCTGGCTTGGGATTTTAAGGAATGCTTTTCATTAGCAATGGGCCTGCCACCAGAACCCTGAGCCAAACATCACTCATCTCTCTGGAGGATTGGATCTAAACATTAATTTTGGAGCCAACCTCTTCTTTATAATGAACTGAACTGACTCCTGGACTCACACGGGGAAGTTCAAATCTGGAGTCACTTTGCAGCTCTGGCTCTGTGCTGTCTGATTGCTTCACCCCAACTTTTCATAGCTGTGCAGTGTCGTCAGCTTATTTAAAAATATTTCAACTTACAACTTTCCACAGTTCCCCAGCGTGCTGTGAGCTTTCCATAATTGAGTGTAAAATGAGACTGTTTAGTCTTCTGCAGAGGAAAGTTTAGGTAACAGAAAGAACTTCGAATGCCATCTCTGCTGGAAGATGCATCTCTCAGGGATACAATGTAGTTCAGATAATCAGATGCGATCTATTTATTGGTCTGAAGCCACTGGTTTGCTTTAACTCCTTTATGTTGCTCTGGAGATCTAAGGGGGAAAAACTGTTTCCTGGCTGTGTTCATGTGAGACAGATGGGAGCGTCTCAGCAATCTGTTTTGCAAGGCTTGTCTGCTGCCTGCCTCATGGCTGGAGTATTTTAAGGAGTACTCAGACCCTTTAGTCCTCCATAAAAGGGGGTTTGTTGTAGCTTTTCTTCCCCTGAAGGGGTTCCCAAGTTTTACAGTTTCTAAGTCCAATAGCAAGTTTCCCTTATAGGACAGTTAACTTTATCTGTCCAGTAGTGAAGTGAGGAAAGTTGTGCTGTTGCAGATCCCAAGCCTGGTGGCAGCACTGATGTAACCATTCTCTAACCACTTACTCATGTGTGAGTGCAAGCAGTCCACAAGTAGTGCTGTTGATTTTGGTGGAACTGCAGCAGAATCTGGGATTAATATACGCAATTTTTTTGCCAGGTCAGAACGAGGAGAATTAGCATGACAAAGCACACAGCTTCTAGGGGATGTTTCCTCCTTCCTGTCTTCTGTACTTCAAACAGCTGCGATTGATCTTCTCCGGGGCATGTCTGTCCATGCACCATGCTCAGCTTCTGGCTCTCTGGGGGAGGGAGTGTGAGGTTATTAGCATCATGGGGGCTTTGAGGGGGTGATTTTCACCCAACTTCCTCTCTGCTGTTGCATCCGAGGAAGAAAGAAGAGACTATGCATTTTTCCCTGGAAAAAAAAGAGAACATCTGTGTGAGGAGACAAGGGATGTGTGTTTCTGTTGGCATGTTACTGGCATAGTTACACAAAATTGACTTTTCTCCCCTCATAGCTGAAGAGACTTGCTTTGACAAATACACTGGATCCACTTACCGTGTCGGGGAGACTTATGAGCGCCCCAAGGACTCCATGATCTGGGACTGTACTTGCATTGGAGCTGGACGTGGGAGAATCAGCTGCACCATTGCCAGTATGTAACTAAGAGCCTATTACTAGAGCTATTGTTCCTTAGCATCATATTTTCCAGAGCAACTTACACCATGTTCCCATTAGCTAGGGTTGGAGGGGGGAGTTTAATCCAAAGCCTATTAATATATTGGAACTGAAAGTCCATGCCCCATGTACACACAACTGCACAACAAATTCCTCTTTTATTTAAGAGGTAAAATGCTATGTGTAAATACATAGGCCAAAAATTACTGATGATGTCCAGCCATACAGACTTGTATGCTTGCTAATGTGTGTTACCCCTTCACAGGCACATTTATGCAAGCTTTTTTACTGTAAAAAAAGCAACTGGTTCTGCAACTGGTGAGACTTACACCGTCAGCATTAGTTGGAGTGCTTTGAGCAGATAATAGTAAATGGCACCCAAGAGCCAGCATGACAAATGTCATGCCAACACTTCCCTGAGGGAGATGGGATTTGATATCCTGACACTAGCTCAATGTGTTTCTGCAACTCCACCAGTTCACCAGCCTGTCCCATACTTTCCTCTTGTTCCTCCCTCTGTTTCCTTGGTCCTTTCTCTGCAGCTCTCCCTTTCATGTCTTTTGCCTGGAAATCCTTTCCTTATTGAGTCACTGAATTGTTCACAATTTCCCTTCAGTTCATAATTAGAGTTTCTGTGAGCACAGAAAGTCATGATCGCTGTGTCAGAACTTTTAGAGTGAGATTTCAATGTCCCTGAGGCACTATTTGAGAAAAATCTTGTTCTTAAAAGTATCCAGTTTCTTGTTTAATACACACATGCTGATCCTAGCAGCATTGCCCCAGAGGAATCAGAAACCAGCCATCATTATAGCATGGAAATATAATGCATTGAATTAACAAGTAGAGCTGAAGCCCTTTTGAATTTAATGGCATTTTGTTGAGCAGAGGTAGATGTAAGAAAAGAGTAAAGAAATTAGAGACATAAGAACAGTCTCATCTCTTCATCAGCAGCCTGGTTTAGATCTCACTGGAGTGTCTCATTGACTGCAACTGGCTTTGAATCAATCTTTATAGCTCTTAGATTTCCTGCTTTCATAAATGAGCCAATGAAACATTTTAGTGTCTCATAATAAATGACCAGATACATGTTTCTCCTCTTGGAAAAAGACCCTGTGTTTGCAAACTGCCTTTCACCACATTTCCTTCCCTCTTTGAGCCTGAGCCAAGTGGCAAGCTGGGACTGCCTCAGGGCTGCGGAGCACTGGTGCGTTGGGAATCTGCCTTTCCAGGCCAGCATTTCCAAACCTGAGATGATCTATATCCTACCAGATGTCACAGCAAGCACTTCCTTACTCTCCACGTGCTGCCATGGCCACTGTGTATCTCATGCTACATAGGGATTGTCACAAAGAGGCCCTAGCAGTGTCTCCTCAGAACAAGATGGAGCCAAACCCTCCCTCGCCAGCCCTTGAGCACCTGAGGGAAATTAGCCCCTCCTCAAGCCCTGACATTCTCCTTTAGCCACCAGGGTCTCAGGTGTGGTTTGAAACCTGAAGAGGGTTACCTGAAGAGAAAAGGAGAGGGCCTGGGAAGCTCAGAACGTGGCAGGTGCCAATGGAAGATGGCGAGTGACATTTTGCAGGCAGGAGGAATAGAACGGTGTGGCCCTGCTCCACCTCACTCACCCCTGGCTGGCTGGCCCGCCCTTACCTTGTCCCCGCCATGCTGTCCCTCACCTCAGCTCCCCTCTCTCCCGCTGCAGATCGCTGCCATGAGGGTGGCCAGTCCTACAAGATCGGAGATACCTGGCGCCGACCCCACGAGACAGGTGGCTACATGCTGGAGTGTGTGTGCCTGGGCAACGGGAAGGGCGAGTGGACCTGCAAGCCTGTGGGTAGGTGGCAGCTCCCCTCTTCCCTCAGCTTTATCAGGGTGTATGGCATCTTCCTCCTCATCATCATCCCCCATGTGGTATCGATAGCACCGTGTGGACTCTTTATCTCCTTCCTTCTCACAGCTGAACGGTGCTACGACAACACAGCTGGGACTTCCTACGTGGTTGGTGAGACCTGGGAGAAGCCCTACCAAGGCTGGATGATGGTGGACTGTACCTGCCTGGGGGAGGGCAGTGGCCGCATCACCTGCACGTCCAGAAGTAAGTCGCCCCCTCAGCTTCTTTATGTTAATTGAGCTGAGTTTATCTTTCACATCTTGTTATATGTCAAAAAGAGAAGGTGTTCCTTTTTCTACCCTGTCACAAGTGACAGCAGTTTTGGAGGGATGGCAGTCACCTGAGAAAGGGCAGGAAATGCACCTTCTGAGGTGAGAAGTGAGGGGGAAATGGCGTGTCCTGGTTGCAGTTTGTGATCTGGGGACATGCCAGAGAGCTGGAGATCTGTGCTGGTAACAGAGGGGCTGGATTATTTGGAATTTTTCTGCCTTTTCTGCCTTATGCCTCTGTAATGCAAGGTTTAAAAAACACTTTTGTAGCCTTTAAATTGGTTCCTATTAGTTTGTCTCTGGGCACGCAGAGCAGACCTGTGAAGAACATAAACATTTAGGGGGCTGGGATGAAAACTGAAGATCTGGAAAGACTTGGCCAAGAAATAAGCTATGAAAATCAAACAAGCCTTGACAATATTGAGTATGCTTAAAACACATGGAGAAAAATCATTAACTGTCAAATAAGAATGAATAAAGCAGAATGTGTTGTTTGTGAATTTTGGAGGAGTTACTAATAAAAAATGATTTGGCAGCATCTTTCTTCCCATAGCTGAGGTTGTTGCATTGTTGTATCTTAGGGGAAATTACAGTAAAATAACCTGCTCATTTTTCATTTTGCTTTTCAAATGTGATCAGAGAAATCAAAATTTATGGATGTAAAATGGTAGCTGTAGCCCACAAAGTGGCACTGTGCTTCAGTATGTATCTTTTATGGCCAGCATTTTCCAGAATTGCAGCAATTTCTTGGGGGACACTTCAGCTTTCCGTTCTCTAACTGGAGAATCTGAGCATCCATAAGACAGGTTTTTTTCTCATTTGCCAAGTTACATGATGAATACTTAACCAATTTACCACTCTTCTGGCAAATACTCAGTTTTTGGTCATTTTAACTACTGCAAGTTAACAATGTGTTTTCCACACTCATATTCTGTCTGTACGTTCTTTCAGTGGCAATCTGGCATGATGCTTATATCCTTCCACAGTCTTTCATAAATCCATGTTCATCAACCCATCATTATATTTGAGCCACTGTATCAAGTTGCTCTTGAATGACACAGTAAAATGTTGTAATGGAAGAAGAACTGGTTAATCCATGTGGATCTGGCATTCAGACAAAAGTAGTTTGTTATGCTGTTCTTTGAACCCATTTACTCAATTCATCAGGGGCTGTGTGTGATTAAAGACAACAGGGAGATTTAGAAAGTCTGATATTCCTGGTATGACACGAGCAGCTTAGATTAACTTTACTGGAGCTTCAATGCACACTTCTTTTGGAAGAAATGGGATTTAACATGCTACCCTCAAACAGGTTTGTTTCTCCCAGGTTAAGTAGAGCCCTAAACTCTGCTCTGTGTAGAGTGTGGAATTACCCAGCTATGAAGTCTTCTGCTGTAAAAAAATAAGGAAAAAGAATGTTAGAAGAAGTTTAAGCTTTAAAGATGTCTGCTTGCCAGAATGGGCTTGAAGTAGCTTTAAAAGTAAGGGACAGGAATGTTTTCCATTCAAAATATGCCTTTTCATATGGATTTTGAACATAGCTTACCATGTTCACACTGGGAATGTTATGGTGCTAGGATTGACAATGGCTACAAAGTGAAATAGCAGTTCTAGAAATAAATGCAAGTTTTCCTTTATACTAAAGAATCAGAATTTGCAGATGTTCTCAGCTGACACTGTTTAATACAGGTTTTAGTTCATATAGGATGGGTAATGGGAACCCATTGAGGTGGGTTCTCAATGAAGGCCTTGAACTAGCAGATTGTTTGATAATGTTGGTGATTCAGTACTAAAAATTGCATGCTGAAGCCACTGAATTCAGAAACAGCTAACAGTCTTGTTCCTTATACAGATAGGTGCAATGACCATGACACCAAGACTTCCTACAGAATTGGAGATACCTGGAGCAAGAAGGACAACCGTGGAAACTTGCTTCAGTGTGTCTGTACTGGTAATGGCAGAGGTGAATGGAAATGTGAAAGGCACACCTCCCTGCACACAACCAGCACTGGTAAGTGGGGCATCACATCGTGTCAGGTAGGGGAAGAGCAAGAATTGGCATATTTTGAAAAGCTGAAACTTGCCACTGAAACTAGAATTGTGCTATTTTCCAGTTTAGGTATTTAAGAGTCTTGTCAGGGAAGGATCAGCAACAAAGAGGTTGAGAGTTCAGGAGGTGCTCCTTGTTTGTGTATGCGTAGATAAGATTAATTTATACTTTGTTTCAGTGCACAAATGGGACTTGCTTATACTGATGTGTTTGCCTGCAGAGTTAGTGTTGTAAATCACATCGAGGGCTGTGCATTCATAGGGATTTTCTACCAGCTTTGTCTTTGAAGAATGGCACTTCAAATTCAAATATTGAACTTCACATATTTGCCTCAGGGTAACTTTCTAGAAATGTCCTTAATTTAAACTCTGCAGAGACCATCTGGTTTCTTTGACAAGATAAATACACCCACTAATAGCTGAGCTTTGAAAACCATATATATCAGGGAATGTATACAGTGATATTTAGTACATGTTCTTTAGTTTGTAATTTTGATTTGAAATATTACTTAGTCTAGATGTATTTTTTGCCAAAGTTTTATTAAAACCTTCATCTTCTATTTTTTTTTTTTTTTTTGCCATTTTAAGGATGTAGGTGACTGCAATGTGAAACTTATCTGGTTTTCTGCAGTACATATACTAAATTTCTCTTTGTAAATGACCTTTTACTATTCAGTACCAGGAGGTTAACATCTGATGCTCAGGAGCTCTAAACTTCAAACCCCACAAAGCATCAAGGATGCCAGTTTTTTTTTCCCCATTATTATTTCCCCTATTCCAGTAGAATTTGTGAAGATTCCTGTGGGAATCATCAGCAAAAATTTCCATAATGTATCCAGCAAGCCTCTTTTTCTCTTAGTGTTATTCCAATTATAATGGGCCAAAAAAAATCACACTCAAAGTGTAAAAATTCCAGGATAAATTAATACATTTGTGGATTATTTTTCTTTTTCAACAAAAAATTAAAAATTAATCTTTTTTGCCTCATATCCCTACATTCGTAGTAATTTTTTTACTGTCCTTTCACTGGTCTTGATTTTTCTATTCTGAATTTCCTTCAACTAAGTGGTTTGGTTTGGTTTTCCCTCAAAATTGTTTCTAAAACTACTCCTATGAATTTTTTTTTCTTTTAATCCTTTCTAAAGCCACTCTACAGTGGTGAAAACCAGAGGAAATCATTAGTAGAAGTGGGAGTTGTTCTTTTCATTTTGAATTTTGCTAAGTGGAATGATTAAAATGTGTCTGGAGAAGCTAAGAGAGCCGTGCCTTTGACCTGATGGAGTGCCTGAGGTTTCATTGTCTCTTTATATATCATTGAAGCATTCTGTTCTTCAGCTTTGCATGTAACATCTCTCTCCTCTCCTCTCCCATGGTTCTTCTTGCAGGATCTGGCTCCCCCAGCTTCACAAACGTGCAGACTGCATTGTACCAGCCCCAGCCTCAGCAGCCCCAACCTCAGCCTTATGGCCAGTGCATCACTGATAATGGAGTAGTGTACTCTGTGGGGATGCAGTGGCTCAAGACACAGGGCAGTCAACAGATGCTCTGTACCTGCCTGGGCAATGGAGTCAGCTGCCAAGAAATAGGTATGAGTTTGTGTTTAGTGCTTGCCCAGTCCAGTAAGATCTTTGGGACTGCTTTGTGGTTTTGTTTCTAATCCTTTTGTGTGTGTGTGTCAGAAATGTCTTCTGAAGAAGACACACTGGAGAAAGATGCAAGGGGTGAAAAAGTAGTTGTTTTGGTTATTTGAAGCCTGGTTCTGTAGGGCAGAAACATTTCCCAGTGAGTTATATATAACTTGCTGAGGGAAAACACAGCCCTTGGGGAGCAGCATTAATAACTTCATTCAAATCGAGCTGCAATAATATATGTTTGGAAAAGAATGTAGAAGAATGACACAGCTGTGGAGCTAAGTCATCTGTTGGTGTATATTGGCCCAGGTCCATGGCAGTCAGCATGGGTTTGCAGCAGACAGTGGCTTAGCCCAGAGGGGCTATTGCTGTTTTAATGCCCTAAGGTTAGGAGATTGCTTTAAGACAGAGTCTAATGATGTGATTTGCTTGTTTTAAAGCTGTGACCCAAACATATGGTGGAAATTCTGATGGAGAACCCTGTGTTCTGCCTTTCACCTATGATGGAAGGACTTTCTATTCCTGCACCACTGAAGGTCGCACAGATGGGCACCTCTGGTGCAGCACCACTTCCAACTTTGAGCAGGACAGGAGATACTCCTTCTGTACTGAGCAGAATGGTAAGTTCTCACAGGATCTTCATGTGCATGTGACCCTCAGGCACAGATGGAGGAAGGACCAGAGAGCAAAGGGAACATCTTCTTGAGCAACTCCATCAGTCTAGGGGGACTCTGGGCACACCTCAGCAGCAAGGCAGTCCTGTGAATGGAGGACTGCCTGGTGTCAGGGCACTTTTGTTCCCCTGGCATCTTTGGAGGGTGCTTGGGATGGCACATTTGTAGCATTTGGGTCCTGCTCTCTCTTGTTTGAGCTGATCTTAGAATGGGAATACCTTGTCAGGTCAGAGCTTTAGCCCAGAGGACAGGATCACAGAATCATACAACTGGTTTGGTTGGAAGACTTTGCCTTTGCTTAGCAGACTTGCTAGAGCAATGCCCATATTAGGCTGTGAAAAAGGGGATATCCATGGAATACAGTCTGTACAGTCCTCTGCCACTTCCTCCCTCCCTCCTATCTAGCTAGGTTGCCATATATAGCAGTAATTTTAATGTGATTTGTGATCACTGATCAAGAGCTGGTGTATGACTAATGCAGTAGCATTCCATCTTGCTTATGGATGGTCAGTGTTCCCTTCTCAGCACAGCTCTACCTATGTGGTTGCACTTCCTGGAAAGCTCATCAGACATCCATGGAACAGTATCCAGGCAGCTTATCTGGGATCTTGACCTTGGAGACAGGCTTTCACATTCTCACATGAAAATACTGTTTCTTATTCTGCATAGGTTTTTTCCCCTCTGTTTTACTTCAGTTGTTTTTTCTGATAAAAGTCAAGCTTTTCTCTTCAGTGTATAAAACATTCTTTCTTTAAAAAACAACCCAACAAAAAACCCCATACTTTAGCGAGGTTTTGTGTATAATACACTGTGGAGAATGAGACATACCAATATAGAAAAACTTAAGCTGATGCCTCCTTGTTCTCCATTATTTGTAAAGCAGAGTTGCTCAAGAGGTGAGTAGTTCATGTAGATTACATCCCTTTTTCCACAGCCGCTTGCAAAACATGAAGCTTCCACCTGCAGAGGTTTTGACTAGTCCTGTTGGATGTAGCTAATTCTAACCCTCTCCTGAGGGCTAAAGATTTACTTTAAGGCAAAGGGCACAATTGGGTAATAGCCAGTGAGATAATACAGGTTTGTTTAGAAATGTGAGTGTATTTGATTCCCTAGGCCTTGGCACAAATGGTCTGCAAATCTATTTCCTAAACACAGGAAGCCTTGGCTTTCCCTATTCTGCAGGAATTCCCATGGCTGGCTCTGCAGCTCTTCCAAAGCAATGAACTGAACTGAGCTTGTGTAAGGCTTATGTTTCCAGATCTAAATTAATTCAGGCCAAGGAAAAGAGGTCCATGGATAATATACAGGATACACGTGGCAAGAAGGACTGCTAGTGGTTTGTTTCCCAGGCTCATCCATGCACGCCAAGAGAGTGTGGGCTTCATTTGCATCTGTTTTTTTTTTCACTTTTGTACAGTTTTGGTCCAGACACGTGGTGGCAATTCCAATGGTGCTTTGTGCCACTTTCCCTTCCTGTACAACAACCGCAACTACACTGACTGTACTTCTGAGGGACGGAGAGACAACATGAAGTGGTGTGGGACCACTGAAAACTATGATGCTGACCAGAAATTTGGTTTCTGCCCTATGGCTGGTAAGGCTGAGAACCATAAAGGGATCATGGAATAACTGTAAGTGCTGCTTTGAGCAGGAAAGTAAAGAGCTGTCTGTTGTGGGTCAGTTACTAATGACTTCCAGTGAGCTGCATCCCAACCCCAAGCCCTTTAAGGCATTTCTAAAGTTTTGTTGTGTCTTTTTTCCCTTACTAATTACCTCTAGTGGAGACTTAGGCAGTGCCAGGAGAAGGCAGTTCTTCTTACTCTCTTTGCTACAAGCTAGTGGTAGGCAGACTTCTCATCTGATGCAGATGGGTGTAGGTCCATTAGAGGGCATTGGACTGTAGTGCTTTCTAGCAAGTGAGTTTATCTTGCACCTACCAAAGCTTCTTCCTTGTCACTTACCACCTCCTCTTGCCTGATCTGTGGCTAGGAATAAGTCTGTACATTTAAGTTCAGTGTGTTACCCTGAAAATGGCAGTAATGTCAAAATCAATATTGTGGTCCATTCCTACAACCCGTGCTCATCTTCATGACGTCAGGAGGGTACATGTGGGAGGGAGTGCGAGTACCAGTTCTGAAATGAAAGGCCTTTGGGAACTCCTGACAATGCAGCATCTGAGTCCTTAAGCAGCTTTATGGAACACATGGAGGGTCTTCAAATGGCTGTGTTTGCATAAAGACTTTCATGTAGCAAGAGCTGATTCTTTCACACAGCACTACTTGAACGTTGTACAGAAGCTACTTCTAGTAGCTTTCCATGGAAAGCTACTTTGAGAGTGTCATCACCCAGCAAAAATGCTGTTTGCAATTGAGTGGGTTCCTAAAGCTGCCTTGTTAAGATGCAGAAGCCACTACACATTACCAAGGACCATTGGAAATGCTCCTAGCCCTCAAGATCATGTTAATTCTAGCTTCATCAATTGTCCTTTTTCTTTCTTCTCTTTCAGCCCATGAAGAAATCTGCACAACCAATGACGGTGTCATGTATCGTGTTGGGGATCAGTGGGATAAGCAGCATGACATGGGACATATGATGAGATGTACTTGTGTAGGAAATGGCCGTGGAGAATGGACTTGTATTGCTTATTCCCAGCTCAGAGGTGCTGATTTTCATGTTGATATCACTGTCTTTAAGTGTTTGGCAGGGTGGGAGAAATTTGTTTTCTTTTCCATAACTGTGAGTTTGAGCTCAGGCTTGAATATTATCAAGCTTTTCTTTGGAGTAGAAAGGGAATCAGAAGGACTACATGAAATTATTGTCTTGTCTACATGCTGGAAAAGTACTATTTCAGCCTATGCAGGCTGGCAAGCAGGGGCAAAATTTGATGAGCTTGACTATCAGATGATATCCCTACATCCTTTTGTCTGCATTTAGGATCAGCATTACCATGACTTTACAGAGAGCTCAGCAGAGACACCTCCCCCTCTCAAGAACAGACAAGACTCCAGACTAGTCTGAAGTTTGAATGCAGAGCTATCCTGTTTTATTGTTCTGCAGTAAAATTTTCAATTCCTCTGTACTGGATCAGTCCTTTGCTGGATAACCTATATGAAAAGTTGGCAGGACAGCACAGAGATTACTGTTATTTATTTACTTATTTATATGAGTGCTCCAAGTGGAGAAGTGCTTAAGCAATACCAAAAAAAGACTTAAAAGCACAGACATTCTATCATCCTACGGCTAGCTCACAGCATTGGCTCCATGTCTGGAAAAGGCAGGGGGGTTGCTGTCAAGCAGCCAAGAAAGGGCTCTTAACACCACTGCTGAAATGGGATATAATTTATAGGGAAAGGCTCACTTGAGGGCTTTGGGAAGATGGCTTTTTTTAATGCATTTACTTCAGAACAGTGAAAAATGCACTGCTAAAAGTTCTGGTCTGTAGAACTTTTTCCACATACGCAGCAGTTTCATTTGGGGGTGAGAGTGGTCTTTCTCCATGAGGTGGGCTTAGAGATACTTTGCTTTTTCCAAAGGCAGAGGTTGTCTAAGTAGAGCTTAGCTGTCACAGCAGCCAGGGAAGGTCCTTAGTGCCCATAAGAAGGATTTGAGCACTGCTGGGTTTATCTGGATGCTGTACTTGTGGTGTGGGAAAGTATGATGGGGATTGAAGGCCTGGGATTAACTGAGTCACTTCCCCAAGGACAGATGGTCTGTGATTGTCTCTGGAACTGAACTTGGGTCTCTTGGGTCCCAGTTAACAAAACATCATGCTTCTGGGGTGGTTTTGGTGTTTGTTTTGACTTCCTGCTCCTTCCTGGGATTTGGCTGGTGTTAGGATTTCTGGGCTAGATCAGACTGACATGTCACCATTGAACTTCATAGACTGATCCCATTGTACTTAAGCATGGGGTCTGGTTACCATGTTTTGGGGCAAGAATAGGTTAGTAGGCACCAGCAGCAGTCTTGGATGTGTGACAGATCTGCTTCTCTCTTCAGAGTACTACAAAATG
Source organism: Calypte anna (assembly GCF_003957555.1). Lineage (NCBI taxonomy): Eukaryota > Metazoa > Chordata > Aves > Apodiformes > Trochilidae > Calypte > Calypte anna. The sequence goes on from NC_044253.1 coordinate 29,919,887, forward strand.
TAGCAGAGAGACCTAGCAGAATAACATCATGATGATGTTTGTACCACTTTGTGGTATCTTTATGGATTTTGTGTAGTCTGTTTCTCTTTGTGTAGTTCTAATAACTTCAGGCAGTACTCACTGAGGTATTTCAGTCTAGACTTTCCTCAGAGGAGCCAGAAAGAGTTAGTGTGCTGTTTCAGATTTTCTTTCACATACAGAATCTGTCAAAAGGAGAAACCAGGCAGTTCTATAGTTTGAGTTACATCTAGTGCTTCCTTTCTGGAAGAGCTGCTTATTTGCACAGGGCTGAGCAGTGAACTTGCAGTGGTGTGAATGCAGCATTAATCTGTGATGATCACAGGTATCAAGAGGCTCCTTTTTCCATGACTGGAGCTTGTCAGAGAAGTTCATCAAGAGAAGGCAACAGCATACCAAGCAGAAGGATTTTATTGTCTTAACACTTTGAGCCATTGTTGATGAATTGCCTCTGCTCTTTCTCAAACAGACCAGTGCATTGTGGATGGTATCACCTATGATGTGAACCAGACCTTCCACAAGCGTCACGATGAGGGGCACATGTTGAACTGCACATGCTTTGGCCAGGGTCGGGGGAGATGGAAATGTGATCCTGTTGGTAAGTCACCAGCTGTTCCTGCTTGCTGGATACAAACTGTGGCTGTGTAGGAACTGGTTATGATATGGCAAAACTGGTGTGTGGAATTTAGACACAGCTTTGCCCACCCTCTGCCCTGAGTTGAACAACTGCAAACGTAGAACTAACACTGGATTTGCTAAAGGGTAAGAGAAAGGGGATTCCTAATTTTAAGGAGACAAACTTGGGTTATAAGACATGTCACAAAAGCAGTTAACGATGATGCCATAATTACAGATTGTGGCAACATCTCTTAAAAGGTAGCAGGTTGTGGTAACAGAGCATATTAGTACCAGACTGGGACGATTTGGGTGAATTCTGGTACCTGAGTGGCCAGCCTAGCAGGCAGGGCTCCCTGACTGAACACTGACAATGTGCAGCTGGGTACTGATGGCAATATCAGTTTTCTTTCTCTGTCCTAAAATCTTCCGGTCTCCTCACTGAACTGAAAAAAGGAGCACTAGTGTATATTAACTTACTTTGAACTAAATTGATTTTTTGGCTGCACTTTGTTCTGGAAAAGAGGGAAAACTCAGGATAGGAACATGTGTTAATAGCACTCTGGAGGTTAGCTAAAACCATCATGGTTCTCTGCAGGAATGAGGAGATTTCATCTCTTCTGCCTCCCCCAACCCTTTCCCTAGTGAACCTTGATTAGAAGATAAGACCTGGCTGTTTGGTTTGCAGTTACTAAATCCAAGACAACTTCAAACTATTGCCATGAAAAACTATTATAAAGTAGTAGTGTTTAAGTTCTGCTTAATTTTTCAGTTTTTTTCAGTTGAGTTTAATTTTATTGGCTCTCTCTAAAGAAGGGTCCTGTTTATCCAAGCAAGCATAATGCTAGTTCTCAATGAAAATTTCAGTTGAGCCAGAAACACAGGCATAGGTCAGATGAGAAAGTGTACTGAAGCACTGGTGCTGTGTTGTACTTACACTAGCTAAGCTGATTTCAGGATTTGATTTGTCCTCCTTTGGTTTATACAACAATAAATCTGGAAAGGCTCTGCTGAAAATTATTGGGTCACTTCAGACTTATAAAGCAAAACTGAATTCTGCTGAAGCCAGTAGGAATTTTGCCATTGATTTCCTTGAGAACAGCATGGTTTAGCTTTGGGTGAATTGAGTTGACTGGGGCAGAATCGGTCTCCACAATGGATAGCTCTAAATAAATCCTTTCTTGAAGGAACATCCCACTGACTTCACTGGGAAGCTTGCCAGGTGGACAGTCTTTACTTAACAGTATCTTAAGAAATGCATCACAGCTGCATTAGTCCCCTGATCTCTAACTGGATGCATGCAATGATACAGCAAGAACCTTTGATTTGAGATTCAATTTCTGTTGCCACTTTTATGTAACTGTTTTTGCAAATAAACTTCAGTGCTACAGTTTTGTGTGTAAAAGTCTCTTGTGACTTACTCTGTGTTTGTCATAGCTTTTTTCACCGTAGTTTCAGGAACATGCAGCAGGTAACTGTCTCTCTTGTGCCTGCAGATCAGTGCCAGGATTCAGAAACCCGTACCTTTTACCAGATTGGAGATTCATGGGAGAAGTACGTCCACGGGGTCAGATACCAGTGCTATTGCTATGGCCGTGGTATTGGAGAATGGCATTGCCAGCCTCTGCAGACCTATCCTGGTAAGAAACCAAATAAATAACTAAATCTTCTGCTCAGTAAGACATGAGGAAAACTATCTTGCCACTTCTTACCTGCTCAGGTTTCTGTACATTACTCCTTTTGGTTTCCTTTTTAAACAGAACCATATCCCCCTCTCTCTTGGCAGACACAAACAGGGGTCGTGATTATAAAGAGGGGGCTGACTGTTAACAGCTATTTCTGAGACCAGGGTTAGTTTAGAGAATGGCTATCAGTTCTCACAACAACTCAGGTTTACATTGAATCGTGGTATTTAGTGATAACACACCTGCAGCCTTCAGTTTCTATTGCTTAAAACACATCTGTAGTCTCTCCTTTTCCACTAACTGCAGAAGCAAAATCCACCATGGACTGAGGCATGTGTCCTGAAGAAATTAAATATTTAACTTTTCATTTGCTCAGTCAGTTCCAGGAAATCTTTATAGGTACAGGCAACGTCTTTTTCATTCAGCAAACAAATGTTGGTTTGTTCTGCCTCAGTTCCCTGGACAGAACATGATAAGGGGAACTACTCTGCTTTCCTGTTTAAGGTTGCAACTACCACTGTCTGACTGTGAATAAGGTGAAATATTAAGGCTGTCTTACAGCTTCCCTGCTGGGAGGAGAAGGCTATTTCCAAGTCAATGGTTCCCTAATCCATCTCTGAACATAAATGTGGAGGAACTATGTAAAGATTGGATGTAGCAACTTCAGTGCTGAGTTGATTCTCTGCTTTTATAACAAAATAGGTTAAGAAGTATCTGTACACCTAGTAGTGTATTTATGCCCTAAGTGCCCTGCAAGGTAAGAAGGTGAATGTGAGGCTCATTTTTTTTGAAAGAATTTTTTTTAATACAAGTTCCTTTGCCATGGATGGGGATGAGCCCCTTTGAAATCCATGGCAGCTAAATGCTTCACATAAATAAGGAGAGGTGACTTGACTGCCTTTTCTCTGTGACTTGCTTCATGCACGTTGGATAGAAGAACTTTCACGAGGTTCCCCGTTGAACCTGACCTATATCCAGTACTGTCAATAAACTGACTATGTTTCTATCCATGCATCCAAACAGCTTATGAGCCAGAGAAGGCTGCCTGGCAGACAGAACTAGGGAATACCTTCATTTGAGGCAGCAAACTAAATAGGGCAAGAATAGGAAGGAGGCCACCTTTGGACTTTCCCCCCCTGAGTTTCTTACTGGGGCTTGTTGAGCTTCACTGACTCCTGTCAGACTGCTTAAACAAAGATCTCCCTGAGCTATGTGAAATATGCACACCTCCACCTACCAAGGCTTTGGACTACTTTAGACATGAGACTGACTGAAAATGTGTAAACAAACCAAATCTGATATTTCTGAATGTAAATCTGGGGTTAGGTGAGCTTTGAAATGTTCTGCCTGTGGGCTCAGGTTTGTTTGCCTGGAAGTCCTGTTAAATATGGAGCAGATATATATATGCTACACAGTTGTCCAAATAAATTATAATTAGAAATACTGGGATTGAAGGGAAGGTGAAGGTATTTAATGGCTAAAACAAAACTACTTTTTCATACAGAGTCCAGGCTGCTTTTTTCTGGGCTTTCTAGTAAGAGGACAGTGCTGCTGAGCCTCTAGTGAAACCTCTGCAGCAAGACTGGGAGGGACTGAAAGGAGAATCATGGGGTCATAAAACCTTTCCTTTTCTATCAACTGATTAAGAAATTTAGTAAAATAATAAAAGATTAGTGGCACTTTGCAGTCCAGTGTCAGATCCATAATTTGCCCTCACCATGCTACAAGATTAGACCTGTATTTGGTAGATATGTCTCATCTTTTTCACTGTTTCCACTGCAGAAGATGGCAGTTAGTTGCTGAGAGGTCCCTCTTGGAACTATATAGCTTTGCAGACTTTTTCTCTATTAGCCTGCTCTGCTTTTCTATTTCACTGTTAGCTCACAAGGAATTAACCCAAACAGCACATGCTAACTCCTCTACAGAATATACTTGAATTCACCAGTTTTCTAAGTAGTGATGCAGAAGGATATAATAGCAATATAACTGATTCCCCATGTACAGATTCAGTATGTGAATCATGCAGTTTTCTTGCTTTTTGATGACTTCATAATGAAGGCAGAAGAAAAGCATCCCCTGTATGTTACAAATGGCAACTCTTCCTTTTCAGGGTCAGCTGGGCCTGTTCAGGTGATCATCACAGAGAGCACAAATCAGCCAAACTCACACCCCATCCAGTGGAATGCTCCTGAACGATCTCACATCACCAAGTACATCTTGCGCTGGAGACCAGTGAGTACCACATTTGTCACCATTCATCCATCAAAAATACTTAATTTGGCCTTTTCTCATGTCTGAAAGAAGTGGCTGACACAATTTCAGCAAACTTTAGTTGTTAATTCAGTGTCCTTGTCCTGTTGAGGTCAACAGTTACTTTCAGGATCAAGTACAACCAGTGCTGTATAAACACTTGATGTTTTCCTTCCCAAACTTTACTGGTCACTGAGTTAATTAAGTATTTTATTAAAGAAAGTGCTAGCACAGTTTATATTCTTTTTATCCTCACCTCAATGTAATGTAAATCCTTGTGGAAGCTGTTTCACGGTGAGAAAGATTGTTTCATCATGTGCACATCCAGAGAAAACCAGAATAGCTTTTATCATATTAGTGAGGAGGTAAAAATGAGTAGGATAGAAAGATATAAACAGCTAGCCTAGGACTAAATAAACAGTTGTCTCCCATCTTCTGTAAAGTGTAAAGCAAAGCTGGTTAACCACTGCTTGTTTGGTCCTTCATATTTGAGGCTTCATTTGTTTTAACCAATGTAGATGAATTGTGTTACAGTTCCCCTGAGCACAGCTTCACCAAAGACCTCTTGGTGATTAAGAACAGCAGTACCTCCATGCTGCCTATTGTTAAGAGAACAATAAAGGCCCTTAACCAAAGCCATTAAAGGCACTCAAGTCTTTTTACTTACCTCAGTGTATCTTGGATCAAGGCCTGAATGAAAGGGATGACTTTTTAAAGCACTCCAGTACAAACCTCAGAAGATGGAGCATGATTTTGGAGCTTCCCATAGAGTTCAAACACAGAGTAGAAGGGAAGAATTTTTGTGTATTGTTTTCAGATGATGGCATGCCTTCAAATATGAATTTTCTAGCCATTCCTTTATGATTTGATCCATTTTTGATAAAGAATTGTGTTTAGTGTATATATTCCAAATAATGCTTCATTTAAAGGAAAAAGTTCAAAAGCTACATGTTTTTTTCAATTTATCACAGTAAATTTATCACTAAAAATGTCATTAGCCCTGCTTTCTGGCATAATTTTCCCATCTCCTTGAACTTGACTCTGTTTGAGCATTAGCCATTTGAGTCACTTTAGTGCCTGAACATCTCAGTGCTTAGTAGGTCCCGCATTGGGTCACTGGGTACCTCTGCTTGCAGGCTAGGGAGTCTCTCACTGTTTGTCTGTCCTTGCTTTGCAGAAAAACTCTGGAAGGCAGTGGAAGGAAGCCACTGTCCCTGGCTACCAGAACTCCTACACCATCTCAGGCCTGAAGCCTGGTGTGATCTATGAAGGACAGCTCATCAGTGTCCAGCGGTATGGTCACAAAGAAGTCACCCGATTTGATTTTACCACAACCAGCACCACAGCAGTGACAAGTGAGTTGAACAGTGAGGCATCCAGAAAGACTTCGTTTCTTTCAACTAAGTCTGTTTTGTGTATCCCAGTTAACACAAAAAGAGTGCTGGTTAACTAAACCTCTCTTTCTCCTTTCTTGAAGGCAACACTGTTTCAGGAGAGACAACTCTTCATCCTCCCATGGTTGCTACTTCAGAATCAGTCACTGAAATAACATCCAACAGCTTTGTTGTCTCCTGGGTTTCTGCTTCTGACACAGTTTCTGGATTCCGTGTTGAGTATGAGCTCAGTGAGGAGGGTGATGAGCCACAGTATCTTGGTGAGACAATCTTCAAATCTACTAGACCAACCACTGCTTTTCTGTTTTCTGTGACAATCACTGTAGCTAGGGAGAACAGTGAGGATCTTGCTGTCTTTCAGTATGATTCAATTAAGATATCAGAGTAGCAGGACTAGCTCAGATTAAAAGCTAACTTAGTTCATTGTCCTTTCTCCATGCATGGCCATAAGCTTATGTCCAAGGCAGGGTATGAGAACAAGGCAAGTATATAGTAATACCCCCTCAGAATAGGTGTGGTGGTAGATACATATGTTCTTTTCAGCTCTGTGAATCTATCCAGGCATTTTTCCCTTTTGAAATCACGTAAATTTACTTAGCTTCCACAGCATCTTGAAGTGAGCAACAATGCAGATGAGAAGAGAACCAAATCTATTTTTTTTACTTGATTCCTGTCTGATTTATTTTCTTATACCCTTGCCCTTCTCTCAGGATGGACAGAGCAAAATATTTCCCAAGTGGCCTCTCTTGGCGACTTGTCACCTCATGGATGTATGTTCCAGTCTGCTCTGTCAGTTGTTTTGTTTTGTTTGGATCCAGACTCAGCCCTGGGAACTAAATTTACTTTTCCAGTGCCTACTACAGAGCCTGTGTCACCACCCATAATACCATCTTAACTTTTTTTTGCTCTTTACATGTCTTAACAATGGCAATAGCAGGATCTCACAAGGAGATAGCTATTCATACATGAGTGTAATAGAAGAACAACATGAAAAAAAGAGCAGTAATCTTCTGACCTAGTGATCCTCCCTGGACTTGTAACTACTTTGAGCTCATGGGCCTGGGCTTATGAGCAGAAATGGCTTCTGGGACTGTCAGTATTATCACTACCTTTATTTTCTGCACACTGGCTGCCCAGACAACTGAGCTATGTTGTGAAGCAGCTCCTGAGCTTATCTATCTATGGAATGAGGTTTATGGGCAAATTAAAAAGCAATTCCCATTTCCTGGAAGATGCTTGGCTTCAGTCTGGCCAGCAAGGAGATGCTTCATGGGGAGTTTCCTACATCTGGCATGTTGGTCAACATCTGAGGGGAGAGATGGGGGAGAGAAGCTTATCAGCCCTTATAATGTAATTTTTCTCTGCTCATGAGTCAGTCTTTCCACATAAGCTACTCATGTGATTTTTTTCCATATATTTCTGTATTGAAAACAGGGCATGAGGTAAGTATTTGGCTAGTGGAGATGGCTAAATGTCACCAGGGTGCAGGGAGCAGGGAGCTGCTGCCCCAGTTGCCCTGCCATATGATGTATCAAGCCTTGCTGTCCTAGATGTTGCCTGCTTTGAGTGCTGAGACCTGTTCCAGCTCTCCACACAACTTTTCTGATGTGGACTGAAAACACAGTGCAGAACAATTGCTGGTTTATTGTGAGAATACTGTGATTCAGCCCAGATTAGAACAGAGGTCTCAATAAATTCAACTGGAGAGAAAGCGAGAAGATAGAATTGCTAAGGCAGGTTTTTTTTCATGTTTTCCTTAGATCTTCCAAGCACAGCCACTTCTGTCAACATCCCTGACTTGCTTCCTGGTCGCAAGTACATTGTTAATGTCTATCAGATTTCTGAAGAAGGAGAGCAAAACCTGATCCTGTCTACTTCACAGACTACAGGTATGTATGGGTGGGTGTAACTGCATTTTGAAAGCTGTTTTAGTTGGCTCAATACATTTTTAACTCCTGTCCACTTCTGTTTATTCCCTTAAACAGCTCCTGATGCACCTCCCAGTCACACCGTGGAAAGTGTAGATGACACATCAATTGTCATTAGCTGGAGCAGACCACAGGCTCCCATCACAGGTTTGTCTAATTGGAGTTTCACCTTTTTTGTACTATTTGTAGAGTCTGCAATCTGGGTAAAAAAGAACATGAGGTTTAACTGTGGGCAGAGGGCTAGTGCTGGAAAGCACATGGGCAGTTTATTATTTCCTTAGTTTCACTGGCTGAACCGAGCAATTTAGGAGTCTGGATACAAAACAGTTCCTTCTGGATTTCTGTTAAAAATGACCCATGACCTTCACTTTGTCTCAGTCATCCACACCATTCCATAACAGTAATGAGAACTCTATAGACCCTAACTCACCCTCACTGTCAAAGATCAGAAAAATTCTAATCCAGGTCAGATTATGCTTTGTAAAGCATTATGAGTGTCTGCTCTCTAGATGGCAAGCCACAGGTCCTGCTGAAGTACAGGACTATTTTCATGAAACACCACTAGGTTATCTCTCATTTCTAGCATTCTTTGTGCTGGCACTTTGGCTGAGGACTGTCTATATCTCTCTTGCTTTAGGCTACAGAATTATCTACACTCCCTCTGTGGAAGGCAGCAGCACAGAGCTCAACCTTCCTGACACTGCTACCTCTGTTACACTCAGTGACTTGATGCCTGGTGTTCAGTACAACATCAGCATCTATGCAGTGGAAGAAAATCAGGAGAGTGCTCCTGTCTTCATTCAGCAGGAAACTACGGGTGTCCCACGTGCAGGTAACAGTCAGCATGTTCTGGAAATATGTCACTGAATTTTCTTTTAGTACACAGAACCCAATTGTAAATGTTACTGGTAGTGAAGTTTTATAGTAGAATCATACTTGCTTAGGAATGACACAGTCCAGTCACTACTCTGCATTATAGGACTGTAATTCCTAGGAAGGTGACTGCAGGCAGGTCAAATAGTTGGTCTTGCATTGTGTCTCTGGAAAAGAGAGTTCAGAGTTTCATAAACTGTTTTAAGGTAATTTTGCTAAGAGAGCTTCTTAAGAGCCTGGTAAGTCATTTCACTTCAGTATTTGGCCTGCAGATTTTTAAGGCTGTGTATTCAGATACCATAACACAAATCCAAGTCATTCACCTGACTTCTCCCTCTCCCTTTCAGTCCCAATCATTGTTTCCTGTTGAAGTCAGTGGGGGTGGGAAATAGCTCAGCACTGACTGATGCACCAAAATAACACCACAGGATATAAACTTGAGGTACCCACAATTTAAAAAACTGTTCATTTCAGGGTTCTTTAAGTATCCAGAGGGGCTGAATAGCCAAACCAAAAGAAACAACAGTGAAACAATTGGGATTTGATGTGGTACCAATGGAATTTGATGGTCCTGCAAGTTGCAAACACATGTTTGCAAATGGGAATTCACCAGGAATGAACTCAGCTGAATGATTTTATGGTTTGGCATCTGTGTCTTCTAAAAATGTGCATTGGTTAACCTTAGGCAGTATCAGATCTAATCTGAGGAAACTTAATTTGAACATAGGAGTTCAAGGGTGCAGTACTGTGGACCAGCACAGAGGGAGCTGCATTTTGTCTTTGACTGCAGTAAGGCCAGATCAGCCCTTGTACTTGTTTAATTATAAAAGACAGATTTTAAGTTAATTATAGACATTCAGAACATGCCATGGGTTTTGGAAAACCTCTCTTTTAATTTTAAAAGGAGGCTCCTGTTTCCAACTCCTGGAGTATTCCACCCCCACCCCAAGCTTTGGTTCTGCATATACTTTAAGTTCTGTAGCATATTACGTATGGTCTTTCAGTTCTCTTTCTGTGACAGGAAGAAACCCTCTATGGCTGAAGACATAAAATACTTAAAACCATGTGGTGACATTTTGAATTGCAGTCTGCTTGAATGTTGTCTGGAGATGTTTTTAATTTGGTAATTGGTAACTTAATTTGGTAATTTTACTTGGACTAGCCATTGTTCAATCAAAATTAACTCCTTTTTCTTTCATGTTAACCTTGTACCTTCCCCTGCAAATTGCTAAGGACTCCCTCTAACACTGTTCTGTGACCTTGCTTTCAGATGAAGTCCCTTCACCCAGAGATCTGCAGTTTGTGGAGGTTTCTGATATCAAGATCACCATCATGTGGACCCCACCACAGATCCCAGTGTCCGGCTATCGGGTGGAAGCAATCCCAGTCAATCGCCCTGGCCACCATGGCCAGAGACTGCCTGTCACCAGGAGCTCTTTTGCTGAAGTCATTGACTTACTCCCAGGAACAACCTATCTCTTTAAAGTCTTTGCTGTGAGCCAAGGCAGGGAGAGCAAACCATTGACTGGAGAGCAAACTACCAGTAAGTGTCTTCCCTTCACACTTTTTTCAGCCTATTTGTATTTCTCTGTTGCTTAGAGAAATTTACAAACAGAGCACTTAAAGTGCAACAGTTATAGCCCAGGAGGTATCCCATAACTAGGATGACAGGACTGGGAATTCATTCAGCCAAACAATGATCTCTTAAGCAGATTTATCCTCCTCCAGGGCATTCCAATGGGAGTTTAACTCTCATGGCCCTTTAAAGCAATTTTGTGTGGCTGGAATTCAACTTTTTATTACTGACTGAGAATTGATGAGCCCTGCAGTTCTCTTACAGCAGAGATCACAGCCTATGGTTTGTATTTTGGAGGGTTTTTTTTGTTTTGTTTTTTTTTTGAGGATACCTTAGGGCAGATTTTAGCATGACTTAAGAGCCTTGCTGATGTTGCTCTGGAAATCCCGATCTCCTTTCTGACAGCCACATATATGTGTTTGGCTCCACTGTCAGCTGTAGGAGCTCTGGATGCACATATAAGGACAGGCTTTGCCATTAAAGGGACAACAATCCAGCTTTTCCAGCTTGGGCCTCGCTTTCCACAGCCTCTTTCACCACCCCAGAAATTTCCCTGCCATGCCAGTAAAATCTTGGGATTTTACTGTTGACAAGAGCCACAGGGAGCATGGATTTTGCAGTAGGGGTCATGCAGGATCTCTTGGAACCCAATTGCTGGGGTCTTACTGGCAGTGCAAGGTGTCACCAGCTTGAGACAGGATGACAAGTGGAGAACACAGTTTGTGAGGCATTACTTTTGGCTTTGCAGAAGTGCAGAGAAGAGAGGAGAAGTGGCTGGGCAAGATGTAAGATTTCAGATGGCAGAGGAGGAGCCTGAGTTAGGTGGTTATCTCCATTTTTGGCCCAAAAGAAGCAGATCAGACAGAACCTGTAATGTGGTTCATTTGAACAGATCCTGTTTATTGGGCAATAGAAGGGGGACTCGGTGCTTGTGGTGTTCTTTGACTGGGTCATGTTATTCAAAGGACCAAAATCCAGCTATGTACATTGGCTGGCATTCTGCTACTTTTCAGTAAATGGAAGCAACTCCTATAAATATGAGAGAGAAGAAAAAGAAACTGGATAATCTGTGGATACTGCCATGCTGTTTGAGTGATACTATTTACTTACATCCATCAAGTTAGGAGCCACGTGTAGGGCCTCTCCCAGTTACCATCTCCCTTGACTGCGCAGGAAGAATGGGACCCTTAGGCTTGTCCTTTGACATAGGTATCTGATTTGAGTGTAACAGATGGTGTGAAAACTCTCCCTCCTCTTTCAAGTGAAGCTTTCAGAAGCAAGGATGTGATGTAAAAGTCTGCACCCACTTGGAAGCATTTAGAACAAGAAGGGCTGAGTCCCCAGTAAGTCCCCATCTGTTTTCAGGAGCTCTTTCTAGGTGTAGAGCCACTCTGAAAGTCCACATGGAGAGGTGTACATTGGAGAGTAGACATTTGCTTCAGACAGCACAGGACTAGTTACAAACGTCTGGAGTCATTTTCCATAGGCTTAACTGCTTTGCCTAAACCACATTTCAGAAAACATTCACATAAATTGCATCCTATAACCGAAAGTCCTGGGAAACAAAAACTGCTCAGGGTTCCCAAGGAAAACCCTGCAGCAAAAGTCTCCTCCCACGGTGTGAATGTGATTCTCCTTTTGGCCTTCTGTTACAAAGCAGTCTACAAATAAACTCTGAGTGTGTGTGTGGCTTTTTAATCTTCCCCTTTTTCCTTTAGCATGAGAAGAGGAAGTGATAAAAGCCTAATAGAGCTGGCAAATTACATTGTGCAGAAAGGAACTGACTGTAGGCTACAGATCAGATGAAGATACAATCACAGTCAGATGAGGCTTAGGACAGATCTAAGTACCAAGAAGAGAGAAAGCTGACTCTCAGCCTGTGGGCTGGAGGTGAGCCTAAGGAGGAGAGGTCATACTTATCCTTTGGCTTTTAGAGCTATCTCTCCTGTCTTTGCAAGTGGTGGAAGAAGGAAGTCCCTGCTTCCTTTTCCCTCACTCTTCAAAGAAGGAGAAAACAGGGAGAGAACAAAAAGGGCAAAACCTTCTTATGGATCACCAGGAGACTCATGAAAACATTACTTTTTATCACAAAAAATTTACTTTTTTTTTAAAAAAAACCATTTGCTATGAAAAAAAGAGGACTGATGGAACCTCTTCTCACTGCTCTTAATTTCAATAGATGATTTGGGCCTAGAAACAGTGAGGGAACTTGCCATGCAGGTGCTATTAACTCTTAATTGCAGCCAGTGTTGCCCTGCAGGCTGTGGGGGAAAATTACTGGAATGTTTTTTCCCTTCTGAGCCTCTGGTCTCAGCCAAAGGTGGTGACATCTCCAACAACCACTGGACTGCAGTGTAGTGCTGCAGAAACTGTGCTGCTTCAGCCCCCTGATTGTGTAGTTTTCGAGTTACCAGTTTCAGCAGCTTCCCAGGGATAGTGATAAAAAGGGGAGGAAGCCTGATAAGAGCTATTGCATGAGTCTCATGGGAAAGATGAGCATGCTTAGAACTGTTGTGTAGTCATTTCCATGGTGTGATTATTTTTAAGTAGATCTAGGAACTGGTTTTCTGCAGAAAATCACTGTCTGCTTTTTCTTTTTACATTGAAATGACAGTGAGGGTGTTTCATTTTGGGAAGGCATTCTGAGAGAGCAGGGAGTAAGACTGGAAAGAGTTTTGAAAGAATAAATCTCTTTAATAAAAAAGGGCCAAAGTTAGGTTTCTGTGCTTTTGCTGACAAGTCTAAACTGAGGTGATTTTTAAAAAATGCTCAGCATTCGTGAGAAACTGTTGAAATTCCTGAGTGCTGTTGAGTTCATCTGTCTCTGACTGCCCCGTGGGGACAGCCATGTGTGGCAGTGACCCAAGTCAGCACAGCCCAGATTGTACAGGTCTGCCTGGCTCAGCATATTACCAGATGGCACTGAGGCATGGATATAGTTACTTAACTTCTGTTTCCATCTCTCTCATGGTCCCTGCTTACTCTCTTCCCTTTCTCTGCACTCGTGTCCTGAGTGAGAAATCTAGACTCAACAACCTCATTGCACACCCCTTTTCTTTGCTTGGTACTTCCATACTTTGGAAGTAGGGGTGAAGTGAAGATTGAGTTGGAAAATTGATGCATATTATGCTTTTTCTCACCCAGAGCTTGATGCCCCCACCAACCTGAGATTCCTTGATGCCAACAATTCAGTGTTAGTGCTCTGGACTCGGCCTCGTGCTGTGATCACAGGATACCGGCTGACTGCAGGTCCCACAAGAGGAGGTCAGCCAAGGACCTACAACCTGGGGCCTTCTGCCACCAAGTATGTTCTCAGGAATTTGCAGCCTGGCACCGAGTACACCGTGTACCTTGTGGCAGTTAAAGATGACTTGCAAAGTGCCAGAGTGACTGGAGTCTTCACAACTCGTAAGTACAACAGGCACATACTCCTCCATCACCCTGACCTCTCTTCAAAACTTGGGCTAAAAGTGGCTATTGTCAGTTAGTTTACAGAAGAAGCCTTTTGAAGAACTTTCCCAGCAGAACTGTTTGGGAAATAATATTTCTTGTTCTTTTTTCTGAACAATTTGGAAGGAAAAAGCATTATTTGCATCAAAAAGCTTTTTGTAAAATATATCTCAGCTTTTTGGTGATTAAAAACAACAGGGAAAACTTACTCCTGGTACCTCAGTATTTGTTTAACCAAATGACATTTACTTGCTGTTTCCATATGTTTGGTTTTGGCATGACAAATCAAGGAAGGCAAGCAGCTCTCTTAAAATAGCCAAGGAATAATTGGTCTGTCATTTGTATAAAGCTAAAGCAGTAATTTCTCAAGCCCAACCATACCATCTGAGGCACCTCAGCTGCAGTTACACAAACTAACACAAACATTGTATTCTATCCTTCTTTTATTTTATTTATTTTACATTTAAATCACCTGTACTTGTGCTGCTGGCTTGTAAGAAATGTTAAGCAAATTTGGGGAGGAAAGGGAGTTCTGTAGGAAACCACACATACTTCTAGAAAGAACAAATAGATTCACTGTTTAAATAATGATGAAGCAGTTATATAAACTAACAAAACTTAAAGCCATCCAAGCCCAGAACCACATCCCCTTTTCAAACAAGAATGTGGTTTTGTTCAGAACAATGTGAAATTAAAATAAGGGTTCAGACTGCTAATCAGAGGAAATCTGTTGACATTGGCAAAGTGTATTTTGCTGACAGACAGCCTTATCTATAAATATTGCTCAGTTAGGATATGAGTGCATATGTTAAATAAATATTGCCTTCATATTGTGGCTTACCTGAATAAACTGAGTCCAGTTTAAGACATACAGATTATTAAACCAAATCTTTTCACTAATAATGAGGTCAATTCAGATTCAACCCAGTGGACTTACTTAGACTGATTCTGGGGTACACAAAGGCTTATGATTCTTTGTGATGCTACTGACAGCTATCAATGAGACCACAGATTCCTCAGGTTGACTTTGAGCTCCCTGTCTCTGCACTGACTTCAAAAGAGCTGAAAAAGTTGGTGAGCAATGAGAGAGTCTTAGCTGGGACAATTGGATGACAGACAAGGGTGTAGTGTTATGCTGGTGGAATGGCATATGGTAGAGGAAAGAAAACAAGATGGGTTTTGAGGAATGCCAAAAACAATATTCCCCAAAGTCTTGGGGTGGGATGCATGGAGGACTTCTGAGGCTCACTTTGGTATTTTCATTTTCCTCAGAAAAAAAAAAAAGCACTGGCTATGATTAGATCACTTGCATACTGTGTCTATCAAGCCCAGCAGGAGACAAAAGATCTGTCAGAACCCCCAAAATCACTAGATTTTTGAAAGACATCTAGTTCAATATCCAACTCTGTTACTTTTTGATAGTTGGGCTGCTATACAGGTCAGATTTTCTGTTTGGTGTCATCACAGCAGTTGGACTTCAATTCTCTCAATTCACTCCACAGATCAGCCCGGTGGTTCCATTCCTCCTTTTAATACAGAAGTGACTGAGACTTCTATTGTCATCACCTGGACACCTGCCCCAAGAATTGGTTTCAAGGTAGGAGGAAATGAAGTCCCATGTTTCTTTTTCCTCCTGCTTCACTGTGATAGGGAGAGCAGGTTAAAGCTTGTTACTACAGACTGCAGTGAAGATAGCACAAAGGAAAGAGATGCAAAAGGTGTGCTGCTGGGTCACTGAGACCAGAGCAAGCATGGCCCCTGGGCTTCAGGTCAAGTTCATCAGTGGGACACCAAAACAGACATTACGGGATTAACAGTTGGCTTGAAACATACAGGCCTATAATACTCATGTTGGATGATAAGTCTAGATGTTGATAGTTACCTGGGACAGGAATATTTGAGATTAAAAGGAAATCTGGTCTCTTCTCTGCAGCTGGGTGTGCGCCCAAGCCAAGGTGGAGAGGCTCCTCGTGAGGTTATCTCTGATTCTGGCAGCATCGTGGTATCTGGTCTGACCCCTGGAGTGGAGTACACCTACAGCCTGACAGTCCTGATGGATGGCCAGGAGAGAGAGACTCCCATCATCAGGAGAGTGACTACACGTATGGCACACTCACTTTTCCACAATTATCCCTTCTTTCACTTGCTTTCTCCTGTGTTCCCCAGATCAGCAGCTGTCTTCTGGGAGTCAGCTCTAGTCTTTTCCTTCTGTCATGTTCTGGAAGGTGTTTTTCTTTCTGATGCATAGGTGACAGTAGCACTAGCTTATGCTATGAAGGGTCACAGCTTCAGGAGGACATTTTTAGCTAATTCTGAAGGGTGAGGAAATAATGTGGGGAGAAGGGATGCTGAAGGAACTGGCATGATTCTTGGAGCTATAAATAACCCATCTTTCTGAATGTTTGTTTGCAGCCTTGTCTCCACCAACCAACCTGCGCTTGGAGCCCAATCCTGATACTGGCATCCTGATAGTCTCCTGGGATAGAAGCACAACTCCAGGTAACTATGTGAACTTGAACTGTACTTGAACCTCCTGTCAGAATGCTGGTGTTTGTTCTGCAGTGCCCTGCAGTTTGTTAATGAGACTTGGATAGGAAGCTTGCTGTTGAGTCATTTAAGGAAAAGTGTGCATATTCAAAGGCAGAATTCACAGTTAAGTGTAGGTTGCCCTATGACTCTTCATGATTTATATTCCATGTAAAATGCTATTTTGGAGTATGGATGTGTTATATATTTCAACTGGTTTAGATATTTGAAGCATTAAATGGCTTCAGGGGCTTAAGAAAAAGCCCAAGGCAAAGGAAGAAAAATAGACCAAAATAATTTCAGGCATTGAAGAATGAGTTCATGTCATTGAGAGTAAGCATGGAAGTTCTGAAAGTACCTAAGATGAGCTCTTCAGTAGCTGATGAGAGCTGTACAATTGACTTCTGTAGAACCCGATAGTCCCAGTCAGATGGATATTTTCTTGATGTGTCAGATTTTTGGTTTGGTAAGGTCTCAGAGGGAACTGAAACTGTGCATACTGGTAAATCTCTGTTTCAGGCATCAGCGGGTACCGAGTGACCACTGCTCCTACCAATGGGCAGCAGGGATCTACCTTGGAGGAAGTAGTAGGTGCAGATCAGACCACTTGCACCTTTGAAAACCTAAACCCTGGTGTGGAGTATAATGTCAGTGTTTACTCAGTCAAGGATGACCAGGAGAGTATCCCCATCTCTGAAACCATCACACAAGGTAAGGGAAAGATGAATAACAGTTTTAGCTACTTAAAGTCAAATTGCTAGGCCCAAGACTTCAACATTGCAGAGTTCCTGTTAGTCTGATGACAGAAGGCTTGGATGTAGAAGCAGTATGGTTATGTGCCAGCATGTGACAGAGCAGTTTTTATGCCTTCTCTGTATTGACAGCCTCCACTGTCTGGCAATAGGGTGGTGGTAAAGAGGTGGGTCTGTTGTATAAGTACCCTGAAATGAAGAGCAATGGAGATCTAACTTGGCTCTGCAGTGCCCCAGCACCTGCAGCACGACTGGTGGGAATGGGGAGTGGGAAGTGAAGCACAGGGGAAATTTGGCAGCAATAGTAGCAGATCACCTCAGCACAATAGAGAGGAAAGCCAGGATTGAAAGTCCATCACTTCAGCATTTCTGGGACAAAGTGGTGTGTGCCACCTCACATCGCATGCTGAGACGACTGCAGAAACAACCTTTGAAACCACAGTAGCAAAATCAATATGCATATCTGCAAATTGTTTAATTTAATTTTCATTTGTGAGGGCTTTGTTTTTGTTTCTGCTCAGCCCTGATACAATGCCAGCCACTGTTTGCTTCCTCTTGTAACACTGCTTTAAAATTTCTATGCTTCACTGAAGTGCTGTGTGCTCCCTGGGGGTGAACTAATCCTGAGACACTGCATAATTAAAGCAGTAATAGCTCTAGCCCTTTACCATCTTCTGGTGGGGAAAAACTAAGAATGTATGTTTCTGGCTTTTAGCATTCTTTGAAGGTGATATGGTATGTGCATTCCATATGGATAAACAATGATTTTACAGAAAACTACCACTTTCATGCATCCATTCTGTAAAATAAGTCCTGTCCTAGAAAGATATTGAAATAGAACATAACCACTGTTATTAAAGCTGGTCTTTTGTAATATTACTGACCCATAATTTCTTTTCAAGCTAACTTAAAACTATCCAACAGAATGGACAGAAAGTCCTGCATCTTTGACATGCCTACTGGTGTCTGATCCTGAAGGAGGAAGGGCATCCCATTAGCTATTAGCTTCCACTGATTTCAGGATCACCTTGCTAAAGTAACACAGCCAGATCTCATATCTTAAATCAATACCCATCTATTGACTTGGGCAGCTGAGGGCTTGGCTATTGTCAATCAAAGGTGCATTAATATTCCCCACCTCTTGCCCAGTTCTGTTAGTTTTAACATAAAGGAAAAGAACAACTTTGCTATAGAAATAATATCAATAGGGAAAAGACTCATAGCTGTGCTTGTTTGCAAACAAACCTGGGCAATAGGTAGATGACAATCTTTATTCATTGGCTCAGTTCTGAGAGTTTTTAGCAGTTTGGCCAACAAATTAAGTCACATTGGCCACATCATGGGCTGTGCATAACCTCTGAATATGGGGACATTGTTTCTCTTACAGAATACTTGTAATCTAAAGGTCATTTTAAACCATTTGCTGTCTTTCCAAGAAAGTGTTTTATTACTCACTATTTCATATAATCTGCTTTTAGCACATACATTTCAGCAATTAATCAGAAGTAGAACTTGAAGAATTCTGGGCCAGATCCTCAAGCAGATACAGGGATCCCCAGTTCAGTATAAATAGTTCAGATAGTGGATGGTCTATCCAGAAGCTTTGTGATGGTTCTCACCAGCTGAGGATTTAGGCTCATTTAAACTCTTGAAACAGGTTGATATTTTTATTATTCCAATTATAAAAGTTAAACTTACCTTTGAACAAGACAAAATTTATAGAAGATTCGTCAACTAATATTGCAGAGGGGTGATTTTATTTATACTTCAGTAGACTTTGATCTCGTTTTCTAGCTTAGAAAAAAAAAAGGAAAAAGGGGGTATATTTTTTTTTCTGTTTCTATTTTCATCAGAAAATTATGGGTCTTCATGGTTTGTCATTACTCAAAGTAAATTTGTTGCAAGTACCTCTTGCAGGCCTTCTTGAGGACTGTATGTCTGAAGTGAAAGTGTATTGTCCCATGGGATCAGGGTTTCAGTTTCTGTCTATCCAGGGAGACAGCTGGAGACTGCATTGAAGGGTACAATACAAAAAGGAAAACACCACGACGCCAAAAATATCCCCCCAAAATAAAAATAAAATAATAATTATTTAAAAAACAAAACATGCTTTCTCCCAAACCCCAAGAGAAACTCTGCGTATCACCGCAATTGCTTCTGAAGTTCTGTCAATGTTAAGTGATGAACACTGCTTTTTTCTCCCTTGTCTTTCTTTTGCCTCTGTATGTCTTTGCCTTTCCCATTTGCTCTTTAACTCATTAGAGGTGCCCCAACTCACTGACCTAAGCTTTGTTGACATAACTGACTCAAGCATCGGCCTGAGGTGGACCCCGCTAAATGCCTCCACCATTATTGGGTACCGCATCACTGTAGTTGCGGCAGGAGAAAGTGTCCCTATTTTTGAAGATTTTGTGGACTCCTCAGTAGGATACTACACAGTCACAGGCTTGGAGCCGGGCATTGATTACGACATCAGTGTAATCACACTCATTAATGGCGGAGAGAGTGCCCCTACCACTCTGACACAGCAAACGGGTGAATTTTGAAAACTTCTGTGTTTTGTGACATGGACAGTGTTCCATGCTGTCACTGGCTGTTGAGATGACAGGGCTTTGTCCAAAGAGGAATTGAGCCACTCACTGAGGGGAAGCCAGACAGACCCAGCTGTCTTTTTTTCCTAAATGGCAGCTGGGGATGGATTTTCTAATTTGAGGCATTTTAATGCTGTGATTGGCTGCAGCCTTGCCATTCTCACTCACCTCACCAGGCTACTCAGATTTCTGGGATCTGGTTGGAACCAAGAGCCTGAAACACGAGCTGCATATTCACCAGACTTTTAAACTGTAATTCTCCAAAATCAGAGTGCCAAAGGGCAGAGCAGTTCAGCAGACACCCTCTAGCCCTCATAGCTGTTTGAGCTTCCAGCAGTTTGTGTCAGTGGTGGCTCCACTCTTTCCACAATGCCTGAGAGGATGCCAGGGAAGCACTGCTTCCTGAGCATGTGCCACTGACAGCCATGCCACACTGTCAAGGGTCTTCATAGTGCATGAGAAGAAGGAGAGCTGAAAACTGGTTCTTGCATGAACTCCTCCTGTGATTGAAAATCCTGACATCGTACATACTTCAACATGAGTAGAAGTAGGAAATTAGTGATATACCCTCTCCTCTCTAGTGTGTGCATGTATGAATTGTAGATGAGATTACTTTTCCGTCTGTGAGCTGCTGTATGGCAACTTTAAACCTCTCTTGGCTTCACATATGTAATGCAAAATCCAGCTGGAGCAACCACATTACTGGAACTTGCTATCTTGTTTTCCAGTTAGCTCCAAAGTGTATATTTAAAGTATCAGGAATTGCCAAGGGGTTAAAGGAGCCTGACAGTAGTACAGACATATTTTTCTCTTAACTACAGTAGAACCAAATGTAGTTTAGAGGTTTGTTTGCATGGGTCTGATACAGTAGTCTGTTATGCATGAGATGCTTTCTCTGGTGATTCCCTGAACATACCTCTCCAGCAAATTTTATGAATCAGAGAACTAAGATATGTTTGCTCTTCGCTGTGTAGCTGTGCCTCCTCCGACTGATATCCGCTTCACTAACGTGGGGCCTGATACTATGAGAGTGACTTGGACTGCACCAACCTCCATTGTCCTGAGCAGTTTCCTGGTGCGTTACTCACCTGTGAAGAAGGAGGAAGATGTTGCAGAGCTGACAATTTCCCCCTCAGATAACATGGTGGTCTTAACAAGTAAGTCAGTTGCCTACATAAGGCAAACAAATAAAAGAGGCCCCTTATATGTGTCATGAGGCAAAAGAAAAATTGCTTATTCTCAGCATAAGTGGCCGAATTCTTAACTGATCTAAGCTGTTGTTGAAGTAACATTATACAAACTTGAACTAAATGGGGTTTGGGGTTACTTTACCCAATTTAAAGCCAAAATGTGTGAATATTTTTCCCATCAATCCAAGGACGGTGATGAATCAGACTATGGGGCAACTGCATTGATTTGCAGTCTGGCTAGGTATTGAGGTTTAATACATATTACTCACCTGGTTTGCCAAAAATGTCAAAGACTTGCAGTGCAGAGGTTCAGGGAGAGAATCAGAATGTTCAGAAGGTCATTGCTCCTTTGGCTTTGTATGTTCAGGTTCAGAAAATAAATACTGTTTGGAACTTTACAGGCTATGGCAACAAAACATGGGCATTTTCAAAAAGGCTGCGTTAACCTTTGCTTGTGCAAAAGTTGTGTTATATTTCAACTTTTTTTAGTCCACCCTAGAATCAGGTTGTTTGAGTGAGAAACAATATCCACCTTTAAAATATGAGAAGAGAGCTCATCTGAGCTAGAATAGCTTTATTGGAAATTCTTGGCCCTATTCCAATTTATGGTAGCTAAAACTTTGGCCTAGTGAATAACTAAACTACTACTGTGTCTACAAGGACCTTGCAGAAAACTGACTGCTTCTAGCCAGTCTCCACAAACTGATGAAGCAATCATACAGGATACCATGCTCCTTCAGATTAAAACATTCCAAACAACTATAGTGCCACAATAAGAATGGATTTAAATTTTTTACTGTCCTCCAGGCTCAGATATTCCATCAAGCAAAACCGTTAAGAAACAAAGTTAAAATTGTGTAGGCTGAGTGACTGTTACTAAAGCTGTTACTAAAGAAATAAATCTAAATTCCTGTACTTAAACTCCACAGATCTGCTCCCTGGTACTGAATATCTGGTGAGAGTCTACAGTGTTTCTGAGCAACACGAGAGTGCACCTTTGTCTGGAATTCAGAAAACAGGTACTGAGATGCACCCTGAGATACATATGCGATTAATGCAGTCCATTAGGCTTTCATTAACAAGACTTTGCTGGTTTGTCTTGTGCATTGCCACCTCGTTAATGGGTCATCATCTGGATATCAAAGAGCAATGCAGATGCACAGCTTGGGAAACAGTAGGAAATTTTGTTTTGTTTTGTCTGGAGATCCAGAAGCTCTGTTGGTTTTAAACAGAGCGTGGAAGACCCTGGTGTGAACACACCAACAGTGTCTGCCTGAACACAAGCTGAGGCAGAGCCTGTTGTATCTGTCACTGAGTCTTTCTTGTACTGTAACTGTGTACCAGAGTTTGCTGGTCATGTGCATTGTTTTATGCTGTGGGTGCTGTTCACTCTTTTCCTGCAGTTGTGTTCCAGTGCCTGTTCTTCTCCCTTTCATCCTGAACACATATTTGTTCAGTTT